>NW_026892579.1:13775000-14975000 GCF_033815535.1 Pezoporus flaviventris
CACATCCTTGATATCCATGTGTCCAACATGTCAGTCTCATTTTGCATCTAGCTATCCATGAGCCAACACTGCAGCACAGAGTAAAGAAAAAGAGAAGAGAAAAATAAGACAAAAGAAACTGAAAACTTTCCTATCTGAAAACTGCTTCCTATCAAATTACATTTGCATATCTCCTGGAGTTAATTCTAGGTCCTTCTATGTTGCATCTGTTTTGGTTTTTGACAGACAATAGCTTCTTGCAGTAGACTGAAAAAAGAGTCTGTAAAGCTGTAATAATGGTCCCTCATCAAATCACAAATTATATTCTGTGCTAAATATCATCAGGCAAAAAACTGGTCCTTTCTGAAGTTCTGGCAAAAATGATCAAGTCCAAATAACTATTCTTGAAAACATATTTTATGCAATATTCCACAGTCCCCAAAATAAATTACTGGCACTAAAAGGAGAACACAATGCTTTCTTCCATTTAAAATTCATAATGAACTTAAAACAGTCTCTATTTTTTCATTTATGAATTTACATTCTTCCTTATCATCATATTTGCTAAACTTATAATGCAGTATGCTAATTCTAACATACTGTAAAAACTTATTATCTGAGAGCGTAATGATAATGTTCTCATGACTGTCTAAATGCTTTGGAAGTGTAAGACCATTTATCTCAGCTTCTCAGAGGGACAAGATGCAGATTTCTGAGGGCATGAATATCACCTGGGCACCTCGCTCCTTGAAATTCAAAGAGCAGTAGGTGACTAATAGGCATTTACACTTTCATAAATTACTTCCTTTTTTTAGATGTGCCTACACTGACCAATGTAGTACTGTGTCAAAGACAACAGAGCGAACTCTAAAGAAGCTGCTGTGTCTACAAGCACAGGTAAGTGTTCTGAAGGTATACAGTAGAGCTGTGTTTTCTATCTTGGCCCCTTCCTTAGTATAATTCCTTGCTGAAGAAGCGTTGTTACTAAAAAATAAAATAACATATATAATATAATAATTTTTAGTCCACATTTCCTACTTCTAACTGCTATCCTATATTGTAACTACTAACCTATGTTGTTTGGCTCCTTAGGCTCAACTATTGAATAAGATCTGTGTTGTGCCAGTTTTCAGTGGGACTGTTAAAATTTTTCAAAAGTTTCCTCTTTTAGGGTCATAGCATTGTAGGAAAATTCAGGATGGAAGGGACCTCAGAAGGTCCGTAATCCAACCTTCATTACATACCGGGGGTCAACTCTTATGTCAGGACAGGTTGTTCAAGGATGTGTCCCACCAGGTCATGAGAACCTTGAAGGATGGAATTTGCCTTGCCAGGCAGCCTATTCTATTTCTTTATTGTCTTCATTGTGTGAAAGATTTTCCTTATCTCCTCTCTTATTTCAGTTTAAGCCCTTCCAACTAATGCACTGCTGTGAAGAGCTTTGCTCAATGCTCTTGTTTACCACCCCATAGGTACGCTGGGGGCTGCTGGTAGGGCCGCTGAAGATACCTCTTCCCCTGCACTGGACAAGTCAAGCTCCCTCAGCCTTTCCATATGGGGCAAGTGCTCCAGCACCTTAGTGATGTCTTCCCTGCTCTGTGTGGATGCTCTGGGTTTGGCTGGGACAGAGTTAATTTTCATCCTAGTAGCTGGTGCAGTGGTGTGTTTTGCTTTAGTCTGAGAACAATGCTGATAACACACTGATGTTTTAGTTGTTGCTAAGTAATACTTACCCTGATCAAGGGATTTTCAGTCTCACGCCCTACCAGTGAGGAGGGGAAGTAGGGAGGAAGCAGAGACAGGACACCTGACCCAAACTAGCCAAAGCAATATTCCATATCACAGAATCATATATAAACTGGGGGAGTTACCTGGAAGGAAAGATTACTGCTCAGGTTGGGCTGGGTGTTGGTTGGTGAGTGGCAAACAGTGGTTTTGTGCATCACTGGGGTTTTTTTTTTTTATGTTGTTTTTCTTTTAGTTTTATATTTCTTTCCTTATTATTTCCCTTTCTAGTAGGAGGAGGAGGAGGAGGAGGAAGAGGAGTAGCAGTATATTGTACTTTATTTTACTTATTTAACTCTTCTTATCTCAACCCACAGGTTTTACATTTTTTCAATTCTCCTCCCCAGAGGAAAGAGGGGTGGCGCTGAGTGAGCAGCTCTGTGGTTCTCAGTTACCAGCTGGGTTTAAACCATGACAGGGGCTCAAAACTGCACACACTACTCTAAATGGCTGAAATATTTTAAAGTGGTTACGTAAATGTTGACATTAAGAAATAAAAAATGTCACAATAGAATTTTTCACTCTTGCTTTCACTCATGTGGTGCTGCAGGTCTGCCCGATCATTAATTTAGGGATCAGAAAAAATTCCTTCTCTATTGCTGCTAGCTGGTCTGAAGTGGCATAGAAATAGAAGGTTTCCATCCAAATAGAAGGAATCCATCAATGGTAAACTTCTTCTATGAGGAGGTGGCAGAAGAATGCAAATTTAAGCTGAAAACCAGAAGGGGAGCTCACAGAGATGATCACAGGTCCAAGAAGTTAGGAGCATCTAACTTTGTACCTGACTCCAAACAAGTTCTTGGCACATTGCCATTGGTTATAGCTTATTATACCCCTCTTTAAGTGATAAACTAATGAAATTATGACTCATCAATGAAATGTCTCTTTTTGGCTCTTGCTTATTCATCTGCAGATTGTGTTCAACCCTTTCCTAGGACATATGGTTAGCCTTGGTGCTAGCAGCTACTGAAGATAAAGACATTAAGTATGTGCATTACACATGTAAACAAATCACAACAAAAGCAACAATAGGTAAAATAAAAGCGTGGAACTGGATATGCTAATGTCAAATTGTTGAGAAGATATCAGGAGAAGTAAATATGGAAATAATCTGACTATACTGGAAACAACACATAGCTATTCATTTCTTAATGGAATTTGGAGGGGTTTTCTTTTTTTAATTATGCCATTTGTTAGGACATGTAATGCTACTCTCAGAAACAAATTAGTGGACTCTTGGTTGAATATAATAATTCCTGGGTTTCTATCTGAGGTAACTGTCTAACACATCTCTCCCAAAAGCATAAGTACTTAAAGTGGTTGATATCTATCCATACTTCAAGAATATTCATTTATCAGAGGCAATGTTAAAATATATTTTCTTTCTGGCAGCACAACAAAATGTACAAAGTGTTTTACTCTGTGAAGGGGACTCCTGGGCATTATGGTACTACAAATTGTAAACCATGATCATAAGGGCTTTACTAGCATATTCTGCATATAATCTTAGTTAACATGAATTGAAATAGCTTTTAATTTTACAAGCACAGTCTTTGTTGACATGACCTCTGTTGTTTGAATCATTTAGTTATGCAATGTTTCACTCAACTCATTTTTTTCCTTTTTATTTTTCTTAACCTCAACACCTCAAGAAAGCACCCTCTTCCCAAGAGTGTTTGCAAACTTGTTTTCTCTTTTCAGCATGTATTTATGTGAAATCTTTTTCCATCACACTTATGCAGAGGTTATATCTGAAGTGAATGATGTTAGCATATATCTGGAGGTTAGTATAAACTTCAAATTAAAGCAAATGCAGATGCTTAGCCCCAAGTTCCTTCCAGGTTTTGCGTTACTAGGAAAAATTGTATGGGAACAAAGCTGTTGAATAAGGACTGGAGAAGGGTCATCAGTGTCACAGAAATGTTCATATATGGCCAGTCAGAAAGTGTATTATATGATAATAGCAGAAAAGTCATTTTCCATTACAAACACAAAAAGGTTAGGAAAACAAATACATCTGCTTTTGGAGGCTTAGAAACTAGAGGGGTCAATCATTGCTCAGTGTGGGTTGTCGTCGTTCAGTGGGTGATGAGCATCACTTGTGTTTCTGAGGTTTTATTCCTCTCTTTTTTTCTATTATTATTTTTATTGTTAAAAATATTTTACTTTATTTCAATTATTAAAATGTCTTATCGACCCATGGGTTTTACCTTCTTCTGAATTTCCTGTGCAACCCACTGGGGGACAGGTATGGGTGAACAGCTACGAGGTACTTAGCTACTGACTGGAGTTAAACTAAAATAACATCCTCCAGAGAAAAAGTGGTGTGAAGTGGCATGAAAAAGAGAAGGGTAATTACTCAGAGCTTTCACCTTGGCTGAAATTATTTGAATAGGCTCCTACCTTACTGTAGTGGTTTAAACCCAGTCAGGCAACTCGTTCTCTCACTTCCCCCCTTCTTTCCCTCCCCCTACTCCCAGAGGGACAGAGAGGAGAATCAAAAAGAATGCAACTCTCACGGGTTGAGATAAGAACAGTTTAGTAACTAAGGTATAACACAAATCACTACTGCTACCACCAATAATAACAATGATAAAGGAAATAACAAGGGAAGAGAATGCAACACCTCAACACCAGCCAACCGATAACTCGCCCCACCCCACCAGACCAAGCACCGACCAATACCTCCTCCAACCCCGGAGTCTCCCAGCCCCTTCCGGCTAACTCCCAGTTACATCCTGGGCATGACGTGCTGTGGTATGGAATACCTCTTTGGTCAGTTTGGGTCAGGTGTCCTGTCTCTGCTTCCTCCTGGCTTCCCCTCCTCCCTGGCAGAGCATGAGGCTCATAAAGTCCTTCACCAAACCAAAACATCATTGTTATCAGCTCTGTTCCCAGGCTGAAAGTCAAAACACCGCACTGCACCAGCTACCAAGAAGGAGAAAAATGACTGCTGCTGCTGAACCCAGGACACTTACTGGAGGTTTCACTTTGCATATGAGACATGGACAAAGCATTTCAGCAATGTGTAGTCAGAAACATCATGCTTCCTTTCATTTTTTTATGTTAAAACTCTCAGGAAAGTAATAAAATAATCATGAACCTATCACTATTAAGTAAAACCTGTTTTACTTAATATTTTCCCACAGTTTTAAGTGAATGTAAAACCTGTGTCCTGTTTTTAAGTGGGGTCTTTGTAAACTCTCCCAGTTATCTAGGCTACATTAAAAAGTCAAGGAGGCTGTAGTTTTAGTTTCATTCCAACTAGAATGCCTAGTGACCATCTGCCAATTGAATTCCATCCAGCACTCCTCCAGTAGTAAAATAATCAATAGCAATACAAGTAATAGCCAAGTATCAAATTGAATAATGTTTTGCATTCTAACCTGATGACATCAGTATTCAATAATTCTTGAACCTTTCAAGTCAGGCTTAAATTTTCAAACTTCTACTTTTGGCCTATATATATTGGACTTTATTTCAGGTTGGGCTTTTGTTTTGTTAGTTTTGTTTGATTGTTTGGGTTTTGGGTTGTGGGATTTTTTTTGTTGTTGTTGCTGTTGTTTATTTGTTTGACTTTGCCTGCAGTTTTCGTATTCTTTCCTAAGGTTTGAAGGAGAAAAAAGATTCGGCTTTTCAAGCATGTAAAAACCAAGAAAAGACACTCTTGACAGTAAACAATTGCCATGACAATTTTTTATAATCACTCTACAACCAAAACAGCTGGAGAATGAAAGTTTAAATTTGGCAGGGAAACAGCACTAATGAGAAGTGTTTTGAGTGTTCTGGAGAAAATAGGTTTTGATATGATTTAGTTATAAGCGTTTGAAACTCCATATATTGAGCGTGTAACACTGGTTTCCCATTAAGTTTCACAGGTACAGTCTTTAATGGAGAATTAGGCTGGTTTAGATGTGAAAGGTTCACCTAGGAACATATTTATGTTATATTATCTCCAAGGAAACTGCTCAGCCCTCTGCAGTGGGGTATTGTCCAGAAGTGTAGGGTCATGTCAGATGATCTTAAAGTTCTTTTCCAACCTAGTTAATTCTATGATTCTGTAGATCTTGTGTAACTTTAGTCCATAATGAAAACATTCATAGGCCAAAACACTGTTGTTAATTCATATGATGATTTCGAATAGACAACGATATCTCACTTTTGTGCCTATTACTCCCACAGTAAGGTAGGGTGCTTCACTGCTGTCCTTTATCTGGGGGCACTGGGTCTTTTAAAAAGCCAGTTTTCAGTCATGAAAACTATGCTTTCAAAGCTGCACCATTTTGCCTTTTCAGACATATATTGGTCTCAGAATTCTGAAGTGATCTTTTACATAAAACAGATTGCTTGAAGGCACACAGATGACTTTAAATATTTCTGCACTTCACAGTGAATTGCTCATTCACCTGAGTGTTTAACTATGTCAGTGTGTTCAACATTATCATATTTAATTGAATGGTTCAACAAGATAATATGCCAGTGCACACACAATTCAATGCATTATTGGCTCACAATAAATAAAACAACTCTCAAATAAAACACAGGGGACCTAGCAAGTAGAAATTATGTGTAAGAGAGACATGAATGCATTGAGGGTTTACCAGGCTGATAACTTATCAATTCTTACAAATCTGTAAACATATAAAGAACAAGGCCAAGAAAGAGAATGCATATAAATACTGTAATTAAGACAGACAACTGCAACCTCCAATCCTTCTACCTTGCTGTTAGCCCATTTCCTATGCTGACTTAAATATGTAGAAAATTTAAACTCACTTCTTTGTTCTGTTAAAGACCAAAGGTTTATATTTTAAAGCCATTGGTCTCACTCCTTAAAGATTCTCCTTAAAGGTGGATTCTGGTGTCAGCAATGCAGTTATTTTCTATTCTTCACTAGGAAATCTGCACAGTCATTGCTTTCCCTAATGTAAGACCAATGATGAATCAAAACCGGGAAAAAAGGTTGCTGACAAACAATGCTAACAGAAACAATCCTTCATCACTCTAAAAATTTTGGAGAACAATACTATCGATACTATTCACAGATATTTCTAGATCTGCAGAAAATAAAGGCATCATAGTTCATCACAGTTTTTAGAATAATAAATTTAAGCTTAGACTACTCAAGAGCAGGCTCTTGAACTTACATGAACAATAAAATGCAATCAGGCTATTTAAGAAACTATTCCCTTTTCCATTCTTTCTACTGCACAAATGGATTATGTCTGTTTTCAGTTAAAAAAGGGCAAGGAAAGAGGAATTTTTCAGCTAAACACCAAGCCATCCTGAAATCAGAAATGCTGATTTTTGTCCTTGAGGTGGAATTTTTGTTTCTCTCAATCTGATTGCAATCCACTACTCTACTCCCTGGTAACTCTATAGCTGCAGTGATGCACCAAGAATTTTTTACCTCTGCAGGTTGCAGAAAGGAACAACTAGCATTTGCATCACATGTATTATCAGACCTGTGTAGATATGGAGGCTCCTAAGCATGAATTAAGCGTCCAAGAAAACATACTGCAATTATGTCACACAATTTAAATACTAGCTTTCTGTATTTGAATTTCTGGCACAATTTTTTTTTTTTTTTTAAGAAAATAGATATATATTTTTCCTCAAAACTAGTTTAGTTGAAAGTTGTCTTATTTTTTTTTGTCTCAATACATTCCTTATAGAAATTCACAATAAAAGCTAAAAGTAAGACATGTACTGTAATAAAACTGAGCATATGCCTGCAAATATTTAGGGTCACAGACACAGATACAGCGATGTTCATATTTTTTCTTCGAGAAAGTGTTCATTTTATACCTTTTTTGAATAAATTTTTTTTTAAATTTAATGTATATGCAGACAAGAATAAGACATACTAGAGCATGACGTGGTAGACTGAGAGTGTGCTGCTTAGTGGGTCAAAGGTTCAATGATGAAATGTCATTTGAGTATGAATAATGTACTGATGGGCACTGAGTTTACTGCTGTTTCTTCACGCTTTGGGTTCCACATGTAAATAAGTCTACTGCAGACATGTATTTTTAGATTTGTGTATATATACATATATATGTATACTATGTCATCTGTTAAATATGCTGTAAACTCTCACTCTCTGTATACATATATAACTGTAAGTATGTTCATAGGTATTTCAGCTGTAAGACTTATTGGAACATTTCAAATGAAACCACTTCTGAGCACTTACAAGCAAACTTTATCGATCTCTACATAATATTCATTTTGTGCTACTGAATCTAAAATTCTGTGCATAAGAGAAATGATTTGGAGAATTTTTTTCTGATTTCACCCAAGAAAATGAAGCAACTGTTGCATTGTTATATTCTAGATTAATCTACACATCATATACAATTCTGAAGTTATTTGTTTGTTTCTTTTTACACTGGCAGAAGTTATTCCATACATGTTCCTGCTGTGGATAATCTAATATGTATTAAGATTTCTATCGTGCTCAAAATTCAATTACAAGACTTGCATCTGTATGATACATTTTTTGTAAAACAGCTACCTTTAACACTTAAACATTCTATTGGTTATTTATCTGTAAGTCACGACAACCTGTTCCCTCTTTTCCACCATATTCATCCATTCTTTCTATCTTTATCTGTTTAAATAAGTTATTTCATACATATTTGAACTTTATATAAGTATGGATTCTGTATTAGTTAGAAATATGAGTCACAATTTTTCAGTAACATATCCAAAAAGATGTAGTACTACTGTCCCAACTTGAACTAAAAATTACAAAAGCATATTTGAGATATGGCCACTTATATAAAGGCTTCTTTCTGCTTTTTTATCTGACTTATTCATTCTATTATCGGTCAATTGTATCATCACTTAGAATATTCAAAAATTTTATAGTGAGAATTTAGTTCAGTGACATGAATTATCACTGCTCAGATGGATGCATGACTCACAATTTGTCACAGTAATTTTAACCCTTTTTCATTCACCTGATACAAGCAATCCAGGAGGTGATTTGTAAATACCACGTAAACAAACAAACAAACAAACAAAACCTTTTTTCTGTGCTCCATACCTCTTTATCAGAGGGTTTGAAATAATCCTCTACCTTAAGGTCTTAAAAAATAGATCATAAAACCTTTTTTGGTAACAGACCTTTAGTTTAGAAGGAAAACAGATGAGGGTTTGTTTTGTTTTTTTCCCCTCTTTAACAGCTATAGTACATCTGCAATGAAAACTGATGTATTATAGTAAGATGTCATATATGATAGCCTCTTATTTCCCAAAATGCTGTCCTGGGTATGTCTGTAACATGACTGTGTCTGCAGTCGAGATCAGAGGATGCAGTGAAAGGTAGGAACACTTTATGTATGTACATACAGAAATGTTCCAGGCATTTCCCACACTGTTGCTCATTCAAGAAATTAAATAAAAGTAGGTGAGAGGAAGAAAGGAAGGGAATAAAATCAACTTCATAATTTAGGATTAGATGTGATTGATGATTGCTTTTGGTTGCCTGTGGGGCATTTTTGATGTTTTGTAGTAAATTAATAAATAAACAAGGCACTATCTCTTGAACTGAAATTTGGCAGAAGGCAGTTAGTCTAGATCAATTAATGTCAGAAAATGAAAAACATACAGTAATGACACACTTCTTAAAAGAATATTTAGTATGTGCAGCTTAAGCTTTTAAACAAGTCAAGAATTCCTGAGATTAAACAGATCTGATACCACATTATTTTGATTGAATTTATTTTATTTTAATGTGCATCATAGATGACAGGTTCTCGGCTTAGTTTGCACTGGTCTCTGTTTTGCCTCTTAAACAGGACTTGCAAATTAGCTGCTCTGAGCTGCAGCTCAGAGCTGCTGGTTCGGATTCAGCTACAGCTGCTAAAGTGATTTATTAAAAATATGTGATATAACAAACTTGTCCTCGGGAAGTAGGTGAGAGACATTTAAAGAGCTGAATGAAGTGGTCAAAACCAAGTCTAAGTCAGTAACTCCAAAATTATTTTTTCCCCGTTATGGAGTGGGACACCACCACCAGCCCCAGGGAAAACCAATTCTAGACCACACCTTGATGTTCATATCTTCCAATATAAAGGAAGGGTAGGCAACAGAAATTGCAGACTGATTTTTAAGACCAGTTTTCTGCTAGTGTAAAATCATGGAATCAGCTGGTGTGAAGACAACAGATAATCAAAGTAGTACACTACTCAAAGTAGTATATATAATCTACATTTTTAGAATGCCCTACTAATGTGTGAACAGGCACTATATATATATATATTCACTTTATATAAATATATAATATATATAATATATAATGATATATATAAATATTATATATAAATATTATATATAAATGCATAATATTCACTTTAATAAAAATAAAGTACATGGTATGTAAGTTAGAAACTTTTAAAACTGAAAATATTTAGAGGTTTATATCAACATATTAACATATTCAGTCTCTTGGGACTTCTGGAAGACAGAATTTGAAGAAAATCACAGGCCAGCACTTGCCTTAGTGGAAGTAAACCTGGATCAACCATGGAAAATATGCATTATTAAGAACTCTTTTGTTATGTATTAATGACATGAGGACATCTCCTTTGATCAGCAGCATGAGTACAAATCACCCTTATATCAAAGTTTTAAGCAATGCAAACCTATGCTTCCCCTCTCAAAAAGAGGGAATTTCAGACACTATTAATTAAATGGAAGACTAAACCTAACTTTTGCATCTATGAAGCAATAGAAAACCTATTAATGTTATTTCACTCCTATGTAGGAGAGTGTAACAGTCTTGAAGTCAAGGAAGGAGCCCAGCACTTGTACAAAAGGAAGAAGCTTCCCATCTAATAGGCCTGCCTTTTTAAGCATGTGTCTTACTTGCTCTTGAATGCCATCCCAGAACTGTTTTTCCTCTCTTGCTAGAGGACGCCAAAGTGATGTCGGGCAGAAACATATAAATTCGTGAAATATGTTCTCCCTGTAACACTTTTATCTCTTCCAAATGATACTTAACAACTCACCACAATATTTATCTGCTTGAGACTGAGATTACACCCTAAGAAGCGTAGTCTCTTTTGAAAGCCTACCAGGTCCAGACCAACATGAGATGCAACCAGAAAAAAAAAAGAAATTTGTGCTTAAGCCAAAGGAACAGCATTGGGAAGCTGAACCAGAGAACACACACATTAAAGCTCAATTAAGCATTTAGTACTTCTTTGACTGTGTTGCCCAGGGCACTTCTTGTCTTTTTTATTGGTCTCCCATCTCCCAGTCTACATGCCTTTGTATTTCTGGTTTTCTCCATTATATAATCCATTGCTTATAACGTATGATCTATATTAACACCTCAACAAAGCAGCTGCTACACTTAGTGCATTTTACTTTCCCCATTAATGTTTTCGATTGTGTAAGTTATATAGATACTGCAAAAATATTTACAGCATGTTAGCTCAAGCATTTCAGATACATGCACATAAATGTATGGAGAGAGTCAGGGAAAAAAATGTACAGACATTCAGAGAAATGGGCAATGCAGAGTTATTGTTGCACATCTCATACTGGGCTCCTTATCTGCATCATAACAGCTTGAGAGAGAGTCTCAAAGATGCCCAGAAACTCGTGGTTTTTTTGCATTTTCAGGGTTTGGAGTTCAATGAATTTGCTCCTTTAGTCTCCTGAATTCCTTTGAAAACTAAAACACTAATATCATTCAAGCTTTGTATGCCCAAACACATTTTTTCCCACAGGAAGGTCAGGATTTGACCTATGAAGTCAATGGAAATTTCCTAAACATGTTTGCCAAGAGTGGCTGTTGAGATATATTTTAATCAATAGAAATAATCAGACAGTGGTGCTCATCCACCCCTATTTTGGACAGTCTTTCATAATCTCCCTGGAGGTCCAATGTCAGGTAGAAAATAAATATCTTAAAGAAATGATGTCTTCAGATTTTATTGTGGTGTTGGGCTGATTAGCTTCAGTTTCTGATATGCCAAAAGAGTACACAAATTTATTTCTTGCCCTCTAAGATTCTCTGGGTGTCCTTTATCTCGTTTAATTTTAATCGTCCTAAAGTAAGGCATCTGTTTCCATCACATCTTAGCAAGGGTATCACTCTAACCAATAGCTTACAGCTCCATACTCCAATTCAGCCTGCATTGTATAGAGCTGAGGTTAAGCATGCTGCATCTGTAACTCGACATTCTTCAAACAGTACTGTGATATGCAGGTTTGGATACCATTCAATTTCCTTGCCGTAAATGTAGGCACAAGCAAAAATCCCTAATCATCAGGTTTCAAAATCATGGAGATTATATGTAATTTTTAGGTTCTAGACTGTTCTTCCTGACTCCCACCTACTCCCCAGAAGTCTCAGGTGTCACAAAAAATTTTTATTCTAAGGTGCGATTTTGATGTCTGTATTAATCATGTTACAAACCCATTTTATTACTGTCCCAGGATCATTTCCAGCCTATGGAACTTCTCCTGGGGATGCCAAGACACTCATACACTTGTCTTTTATTTCTCACCTGAGTTATTGTACTTCATTACTACTTGGTCCACTTGTCACTTTCTGTTTTACTTGCTTACAGCTGGTGCAAAATTTGGCTGCTTGATTCCTTATGAGATTTCTAATTACATTACTGCAATAATGAAATAGTTTCACTAGCCTCTTGTGAAATGGCAGATTGCTTTTAAGAATTTAATCCTCATAAAAATATGCACAAAATGTCATTTGTTGTTTGTTCCATTATAAAATGACCATTCCCTTTACTATGATTGTGTTCTTTTGGATGGTGGGAGGTTGGAGGTTCAGCTATTCTTTTTTTGTTTGTTTGTTTTATATATTTGTAACACATATATCTTATATTTCACAGAAACATTATAAGTATTACTTTCTCAATTTTTATGACCTATTTCTTCTTCCTACTCCTGGTGATTTGTTCTAAAAAATATCAGTTACCCTAACATATGTCTGTCCATATATTCACTGACAACACAGACAGTGAAATATTGTTTTGATCAGGTACCACAGCCTTTTCAACTAGATGGCACAGGTAGTGATGTGGCCTATAACGTATTATTTGTCCTGGAAGGAATTTGTAACAGAGAAGGCTGACATATAAGAACAGAACTGAAAATTTAAAAACTGTTTAAACAAAAATCAAAGCAAATCTGATTTTTAATTTAAGATTATTTTCCCTCAGCTTTCAGATTGATTTGAACTAAAACTTACAGCAACTTACCAAAAAGCCAAAATGAGTAACACACTTCCTACACTCGTTTATGTCATGGTTTAAGCCTGCCCAATAACTCAGAACCACAAAGCTTTTCTCTTACCCATCCGTGTTCCCCAAGGGTTGAGATAAGAACAGTCTAATAGCTAAAGCATAATATAAAACTAATAGTAAGAATATTAATGATAAGAAAAATAATAAGAGAATATAAAACTAAACAGGGAAAGGAAAAAAGTCAATAAACGTAAGTGATGCACAATAAAATCGCTCACCAACCAACCAACCAACCAACCAACCAACCAACCAACCAACCAACCAGTACACAGCCTGACCAAAGCAGCAACCTGTCCTCCTGAATTTCCCCATATAAACTGGTTCCGTCAGTTTATATACTGGGCATGATGTGCTGTGATAGGAAATACCGGTTTGGCTAATTTAGGTCAGGTGTCCTGTCTCTGCTTCCTCCCATCTTCTTGTGCCCCTCCTTACTGGCAGAGCATGAGAGACTGAGAAGTCCTTGATCAGGGTAAGTGCTACATAGCATCAACTACAACATCAATGTATTATCAGCATTGTTCTCAGATGAAAACCGAAACACAGCACTGCACCAGCTACTAGGAAGGAGAAAAATAAGTGTTACAGCTGAATCCAGGACAATTTACAAATGAAACCTGGAACGAACCTGCATGCAAGCACAGTGGCAATGCTGAAATTCATTTGCTTGCAAAAAAGGTCCCTGCAATATTTAACTAGTCAGTAATTCATAATCTCAGATGTACTACATCACAAGTCATGTAGATTTCAGAGGATGAATCAAGTTAATAAAATCATGCTGTTACGCATTCAAGGTAAGTAACTACACATTTTAAATAAGGTGTGAAGTTATGTTTATCCCATCTTATGATATAGAAATCTTGAAAGGATGATGATAAGCTTGGAATAACCCAAAATAAACTAGGACTCTGACATTTAGAAAAAAGAAAGAAAATGTGGGGAGAAAATAAAAAATAAAAGGACAAAGAAGTTAAAGAAGGCAATGACAGAATTCTGTCAAATCAAAAGTATGCCTTTAGATAGGTAAGTGGGAGACAGCTATTCACCAATAAAATTTCTCGTATCAGGTATAAAACAAAGAAAAGGAACATGTGTTTTACAGAAAGCACAGGTAAATCACAGAAACTGCTGCCAGGGTGTATTTTGGAAGCCAGCAGTCCAAGTGAGTCCTGGAGGACAGCTGCTTTGGTACTTCTTGAGCGTAGTCATCCCACAGCAGCCATCTCTTAATTTCTATGTTAGAAGCTCAGACGTATGTCAAATAAACATTTAGTGCAGTAGCATCCTATTTCTAGCAATCCTTCTTCTAGAAATACTCTTCCCAAAGTATCATCTGACTTCTAACCATTCTGTCGTACTTCAACAGAAACAGGCTTTCACTACTACATGCAGAAGCATCAAGTTCAAAAAAATTGTGACTATGCCAGTGAGATAAAGCAAAGGTAATACAGCTATGCCTGCAGTCACATATAGAAATCAGAGTGCCACATTTACATTAAAAGTCACCAGAAACAGGAGAGGCCAGAGATGAGTGCTCTTGCAATAAATAAATATTGTCGTGCCTTCTCTCTTGTCAAACCTGGCTGCCAAATTCTTATTACACATTACAATTACTTCTGAGATGGAATAGAGACCTCATGCATTATATTTATTTCAGTTCATTTGCATGTTAAATACATAATATTTGCATTTCTACTAAAGCAATGACACAAACTTGTAACTTAAGAGGTGTACTTTGATTTGAACTTGTAATTATAACACATAACAAAAGTAAGATAAATTCTCAACATACATTGGGAATTTTGTACAAGGGGGCCAGTGCTGCTTCACTAAATCATCTCTAAAGAGCACTGTAGAGGAGTGGAAATTAAGAGAAAAGAGATCCATTAACTGGCGACAGAAAGTAGAAAAAGCATATTAAAAGAAACAGAAAGCATCCTAAAACAACACTGTCTGAAAAAGCAATTTCTCAGAAGAGCTGCAACTTTAGATGCTCACCTAGCTGACAAGAATTGGACATTTAGTATCTAATAAGTATTGACATATAAGAAATCAATGCAGTTTTGAAATCTAATTACTGAGCAATTTACATGAAAAAAAACTTTTAGGATAGGAAATCTATCACTCAGGTAACATTCTTGTGTGCATGAACCTTCAAATATTCTTAATTTAAAAGTACATTTAAAAAAATGCATCATAAATTGCAAAATATTCATTTTAAACATATGTGTCATGATTAGATTACACTCCTGCCTGTGAAAGTAAGAGATGAAGAGAACAGCTTATTCTTCTCGGCTTTTTTAGCCAGTGCCTGCAGAAGAGATTTCTACAGGTAATGAGGTCTATATACAAAATACTTCTGCAAGCTACTGAGCTCAGGTAACATCCACTGTGAAATTTCCCACCCTGGGGTCCCACTCCTTTTCAACTAACTTTTTAGCAGAACTCCTATGCCATCCATTAGGTAAACGGCTTGTATTCTATACAGTAAAACTAAGGCAGCAGCAACCTGAAAGTTTTGATAAAAAATACAGGACTGCCTTATAAATTTTCTAGAACACTATTCCATTTCATATTGAAAAGAGTATCGGTATGAAATGCCAGCTATCTAAGTTGCTCTGCGCTGTCAATTCGCTGGTTGCTGCATTTGCTACAATGTTTGAAACCTTCTGGAGAACACCGTTTTCCAGAACAAGTTTCTCTCACGCTGAATGTGCTGCTGTAGTTATGCATCACCTCATCACAAAGTGTAAAAGCAGAAGTTCTAACATGACTTACATACCAATAAAAATATTTGCTAGTAACCAAGGATGTGATACTCCTTGGCAGATGCCTTTTCAGGCAGAAGAGGCCAGAAAACTTGGCAGTATTTTAACTTGTGTGTTTTATATACTTCAGGAAGAAACTGCAATGCCTATTGCTCCTATAACTCATTCCATCAAAAATATTTATGTCAGCCATACAAAATTATAACAATACAGCTCTCTTGGAAGAAACCCAAGTCTATGTATTTCAATTGTCACTGAAATAGTCACTGGAAGGTCCAAAACACAAAAAGGTGAGACAACAGTTCAGAGAAGATGCAGGAAAAAACGTTTGGATGCACGTGGTATTATTAGGAAGACAGAATATTGAAGACGGAGAGGTTCGAATTTGGCCTTTGTCAGATTTTTTGTTTCAGATTGTTAGGATTTCATTGCAGTACCAATTGCCAGAGCAAAACTATTATTTTGTTCTGGCAATTCAGGTTTGTCTTAAATATCATACTTTTAATTCTATTTTTGTGATGTGACAAAACAGAGAGAAAAATATGCTATTTGTTAGATTACCTACCTGAGAATTTATACTTTGCACCTTCTAACCAGGAACTTATATATATACAACATCAATAAAAAACAAAATCTTGATGTAGATAAATAAAATTTTTAAATAGTCAACAGAGACAACTGTAAGGAAAATACTAAATATACTCACTCCTTTCACACATTGACTGAGCCTCTGAGCATGAACTATACTCATACTTTTGATAAATAAACATAGCATCACTTGAGCTGTCAGAAAGATGTCTCCTGCGTTGTCTGCTGATATACCAAAACACCTCCCCCTCAAATAAAATATAAGGAAAAAAAAATCACTGCTGAATAGCTGATAGCCTGTTGGTCAGGGCACTTAGGTAGGAAGCAAAGAACAGGTATGCAGGGACCTGAATTTGTATATTCTATGCCTCTAGTGACCTATCTACCTTCATTCTATTCAGATGTAATTACATTTTTTCCAAGTGGAAGAGCAGATCAAAAGTTCAAAGAAATTCAGAAAGATTTAGGTTTTGTCATGACAAAGAATAAGAAACTTTTGAATATTTCAAACATTTCACTGAATATAAAAATTATTTCCCATTCCATCCTAATCTGAAAAAAAATCTTGAGTATGGCAAATATAGGCGATGTCAGGTGGGACATGACTAAATGAACTAAGGCCTGCTTCCTTGCACAAAGAAAAATATAATTAACTAATGTTCCCCAATTTTATTGTATGATATCCAGAGGAACATTGGTTTTATATTCTATCAAAAATTTTACAGACAGAAAATGAGTACACAGAAGACAAATGGAGACTGCTGCTAGGGTCTGGAGAAGGAAACTGCATTGAAGGAATTGTGTCAATAAAATTATGGAAAATATAAGATGCTGCAAAACTCAAAGGACATACAGCATTAAATATGAATGTGAAGTATTTCTTTTGCAAAAGTATGAACATGTTAAATTTGATCCACAAAGTGTATCCCTGGATATGAACTTGTAAACCTAAGAGGATAAAAACCTAAATATTAGAAGGATTAGTATGTAGAAATGCTGTTGGAAATTTAATTAAATAAAGGTATATATTTTATTGCAGACTTAAGCTGAAGAGAATAAGCAATTTGTCTGGACTATGCCTCTCTATTGATTTTTTTGCAGAACACATGTCTTCCTGTCTTTATCAACCTTACTTCCTGGAAATTACTACCTTCAAAGTTAGGAAAAAGCAACACTAGAGTTAGAACTGGAGAGAACCTCAAGAAATCAGTGATTCCATCCCTTCTCGTGTATTATATATATCTGTTATACTTGGTAGTTACCTGGCTAGCCTAAAAGATCAAGTGATGGGATCTCAGGAACATTTCTAGATCATCTCCCCATTATCAGTGGGATGGTTTAACTAATGTCAGACCTGATTTTCTGCAATTTTAGTCTATTACTTCCTGTCCTAGCCCCCTGACATGGAAAAGTGATTATTCAATCATTTTTCCCTGAAACATCTCATATAATCAAAGATAGTTATCATCTTTCTTCCTTGCCCTCCTTAATTTTGCTTTTTGAACCTAAAATATGTCAATTCAATTAATATTCTTTCTTACATAAAATATTCTGGACACCTGATTATCATTCTTCTGACCTCAATTATTCCACTTTTTCCTGAAGAACAAGGTCCATGCCAAGCACTTAGAAGCTGAAGTCTCCTCAGTACTAGGAGGTACTTGCCTGCCCAGTGTTGAAAGGAAGTGACAATTCCTTCCTTTGTCTTGACAATAAATGTAGTGGTGAGTGTATGTTGCAATGCAGTGTTTGATTTTTCTCTTGAAGGATAATGGGTTCTTAACACATGTTCAACTTCTGATTTTTTATAACACTTTAAACCCTTCTGCAGAACCTGCTGCCTAGTTTGTTGTTTCCAGGCTTCTCAGTGCACTTCTGAACCCACTGCCTAGGGCTGAATTTAAAAATCCTCCTTTCCTGTTTTCTGTACTTTCTGTATCAAAAAATGTTCAGCAATACAACCTACCTCACAGTCAGGGTCCTGCTGCACTCCCTTCCCAGCAGATATTCAAGCAGTTCAAGTCCCCAGTGAGCTAAAAATCCCAGGCTATGAATGATACTATTAAAATTTGTTTGGTTTTTTTTTTGTTTGTTTTCTGTTTTGGTTTTCTGGGGTTTGGTTTTGGGATTTTTTTGTTTTTTTTTGCATTAATTCTATAGTTTCTAGTAGGTCTTTAGATGACATTTACGTGGCAGTCTATTTCTTTTCCCCAGAGACTTTAAATATAGATATAGCCAAACAATGCTACCAAGGCAATGTCCTACTTGTTTTCTTTCTAATATTTCCTAAACTTCCTATTTTCCTACACTACCTGGACAAGCTTACATTCCTACTCTAATAATGGAAATTATTCCACCATATCCACTATAATTTAGGACAGATATTAAGGAGCTTAAATTTTCTTTTATTATCCACATATATTTTTTATACAAATGCTTAAAATCTTCATCTCTGTATTCCTCCCTCCCTTAATTCATGTCCTGAATAGCCCTATACCTTCTGGTTTCAGGATCTTTGTCCGAGTGTTTTTCTGTGGGGGTTTGCTACCCTCCTGTCAATCTTGGGAATAAACTTAATTTTCTTACGCTGTTTCATGAGCTATACTCTAATCTCAGTCTAAATCTCACAACATATCATTGCAAGGCTGAGTTATCAGAGTGGCCTGGTGAAACCATCTCTGTGGGATACATCCTTTACTACTACAAAATTAATGCAACTTGCACAGATACACCTTCAGTAATAGTTTTTACTTTGAAATTTTATTTACCAAGAGAATTCTTAAAAAAAAAAGTAAAAATGTTTATCCAAACAAAGTGTGACAGAGCAACACAGGAGTTTTCCTCTACATGTTAAATTAGAGCTTCCAAATGAAAGGGTTGGATGAAAATCCAGCTGTGCCCTTCAGATCAGCTAAATGTTTCTGTAGTCATTATATGAGATTGATGAGAACCTCTTTGACAGATCCTCCTTGATTTGGACAACTGAAGTTAACAAGGCTCATACTCAGATTATTCTCACAGTGTTAAATAAATACAAGCTTTTTAATTGCTCATTATGTTTTAATGAACTAGTTGATCATGTTTTGATTTGTTTTTCTTCATATCTAAACTTTCTAACACTTCCTCCAAATTCCAATTTTGTAAATATATGGTTTTTTGCTACTCCTCATGGGTTTTATCCCTGCTCCATGTTCCAGAATGGTTCATAATGTTGTAACAATGACTATGCTCTGGATTGCAATTGCCATTTTAGTTGTACTCTCAGGCTAAATATTCCTTTTAATCTCAGGCTAGTAAAGAGTTTTTAGTCAAATTTCCATTTGAAACAAAAGGCTAGTACTAAAACTGCCACTGTCTCCCTATTATTCCCGAGCACTACTATCAAAGACCGAGGTGACAGTTCATTGGGGCACCATCTGCCTGGCCAACTTTAAAATATATTCAAAGACATAACAAACATCAAAGTTAGTTGCAGTCACCAAGGCTTTTACTTCTACAAAACCAAAGACATGATATAATATTTAGTATTTTTCTGATCAGGAAAACAATGTGTTTTATTTGCCCTAATTTGAAATTAGTTTTAATATTATCTTCAGGGAAATTTAAGTTGATTAGACTTTCAAAACTAGCTTCAAGCAGTATAACAGCATGCATTTCAAAATCTCACCTGATGTAGAGAAACCAGTGAATTGCATGTATATACTCAAACGGAACAACAGAGATTGTTCCATAGAGTAATTCCATTACATATATCATTCCCTATAAACACACTAACCTGTAGTCAAATTAATGTAGCTGTTGCTTGGTAGTCTTAATTTTCTCTCCCAGGAAAAAGTAAAATATTATGTTTTTCTAATTCTAGATAAATGCCTCAGACTGTAGATTTTTGCACCAGAAGCTACCTACTTATCCTGCCTGCAATGCAACCAGCATAGTAAGTTTGAACAATTAGAAAGGCCTTAGAAAAAGCTTGAATAGGAAAATCGTAAAATAATAATGAAGGAAAATAGAAGTTAATTAAAGCCAATTTTCCAGCATAGAGACTAAAAGCTGCCACAAGAATGTCACAGAAGTATAAATACAGGAAGAGGAAGTATGAATGAAGAGATGTGTAGTAGGAAAAAAACAGTCAGGAATCCTGCTAGAACCTGACATGTCAGTGAGGAAGAAAAAAAAAAGTGGGTGTTCTTCTAAGAACAAAGAGAGAAAACATTTGAAAAATGCCTCTGGGAGTGCAGTAGATTCGTCATGATATACATTCTCTAAATCCAGTTTGGATGACTTTCTAAAATACAAGCCTGGGTTCAGTCAGACAATTTCAGCTTGGTGCAGGAGCTGCTGGAAGTAATTCTCTAGCATGCATTATGCAGCAGCCCAAGCTTTAAAACCTACTGAGAAAATGTTTGGGCCAAACTAGCAGCTTGTGCACACTGATATAACTTTTTAAAAGCCAGTTGAGTTGTATTGATTTACACCAGCTTCTGATCTTGCCCTTGGAATATAATTTACTGCTGTCATTACGCAGTAACACCCAGACCCTGCCTGTTTTCCACGCCGTAATAAGAGCAGCTGTCTTTGCGGTTTGGGGCCTGATCCAATTACACTCAACGGGAAAACTCCCATTTAGTGCAGGCACACAATTAGATGGTTACAAATTGGTCACAAATAAATTTAGACTGGAAATTAAAACTATTCCATCTGAGATTGTTTTTTAGCTATCTGCTAGAGTAACCCCACAAACAGATTAACAAGTCAAGGAACGTGTTAAAATTAAGACTGAAAACAGGGAAAGGATTGTGCGACAGACAAAAAAAGGGGTATTGTTGCATGCAACAATATTTCCACAGTACCCTCCTTGTCTCCAGCAGTTTGTAGCTCAGTGACAACGCCCAGTTGAGGCCGAAAGGAGTGGGAGTTGGAGGTCTGGAGTGCTTGATAACCTAGAATCTCCAGGACGATTTGGAAAGAACCTGTAGTTCTGTTACTTTGTACCACCTTTAGGTGTTCTTAATCATCATGATGGGTTTTGCAAGCATCAGAAGGGTGCAGAGAAAGCCTTCAAGGGGTGGATTAGCTATGGTTTGTGAGTATTTGTAACCTTCCTGGGGCCTGGAAAATGGCTGTTACCCAAGGCAGAAAGCAGGGTGGGTCTCCCTGTAGAATAATGCATAGAGCTGGCTGTGTGGTTTGAGGTCCTGCTGAATTTCTCAAGGTCGAACCAGTTGCCAGATTTCTGTCATTAAGAATCCCTTTCCCCAGGTCAGACTGGTATCGTTCAGAGTATTTTTCTTTTCTTTCACTTTGTAAAATCTGCAAACTACCTAAAGATTTTGGTGAAATCTTTGATTTCTCTTCCTCTGGGGCATTCTGGTTATGGTGTTTTGGTTTTTAGCATGTTGTAAGCAATTTTGAGGAAGAGGTCTGTTATATGGTGGATTATGCCGTAGACTTTGCTGAACCAGATATCTACTGCAGAGTTTCCTCCAGCTGTGGTACAACTGACGAAATAAAAGTGAGCCCATTTAGTCCTGTCTTCCTATTTATGTTGTCTACTGTTGAACACAGAGAATTTTATTTCTGTCTTTTATTCCTGTCTTTTTTATTCTTCTTATTATTCTTGTCTTTAAGCATTCTGGTAATTATTCTTTGAAAGAAGAAGGGCACAGTCAGATACAGCCTCTGCAACAGGAGCTCAGACAAAAAAGCAGGAGGCATTCTGATCCCAGGTAAGGCCAGGGCTTTACTTTTCTTGCTTATTATTGTAACACCCCAAATGTTACTGTTGCTTCTGTCACACAAAAACAGAAGCTGAAACACTGTAAAAGCAGCATCAGTGCCTGCACAGAGACACCTCTTTTGGTAGAAAAGCAAAAGGTCTGTGATGAAAATATATAATTAAGATACCAGAGGTTGGTTTCATCTGACTAAATACAGATGTTTACAAGATGCAATACTGACATGAAAGTGCCCTTCTGCTACAGAAGGAATCTGAGGTGATGAACTCGGATATAGACATTGGCGCTGCAGACATTGAAAGTTAGATTAAATACATTTAATCCTAAATTCCACTACTGACCATTTTAGGATATAACAATATAATACACTATGCTTACTGCTACTGTTCCTTGTTTTCCCAGTTTATATAGTCTGATGTTGTAAACAAATTGTAAAGCTGACTTAGCTAGCCACACAGGAATCTTGCAGGGGTGGGAGGATTGACAAGCTGCAGGTACGTATTACACTGAGGCTCTTTACAGCTTCCCTTGCCTTGAGAAACATGACCTAAAGAATACCAATAAATAAGCAGTACTGTTCTTTTCTTGTGAAATATCAGTCACTTGCAGAAAATGTCACTGAGCAGAACTTAGAACAATTTAAAGTTACCACGCTGAAGTTAGGTAGTAAATAGCAGCAGTAAATGGCATCTTTGAATTTCTCTTCCCATCCTGTCAGGCACGCACAGCGCTCACTAGGAACAACTAAAACTCTGTTTTATTACACATAAGACATTCAAAACTCCAAATGCATGTAACTCGGCAGGCACTATAGACTGAATATATTTATTAACTACGCGGAAAGGTACACCACTTGATGAATTTTTCACAATGCTCCTATAGAAATTTGCTGATCTAAAAGTAATGACATACTTATAGATAAGAAGTAACCAAGAATGATTTCTCACTGTTTCATCTTTGTACATGAGAAGAGTTTACACAAAAATTAATCCTATTTTAACTCATTATATACAATTTTACACCTGTTTTTTACATAAAAGAATATTGTAGACATGCATGCACATCTTGGTGAGATTTTTCCGTGGCTCAAGTACTTCTGTTATCAGTTGTTCAACTGCTACTCTTCAGAGAGCTTTCCATTCGTTATATAATAGATACGTGTGGCTGATTCCACTGCAGCTGAATTGTTCCCATGTTTTGATTTCAATGGTAAGGGTTTATTCAGCAACGCATTTAAGTCTGTGTTCAATGTAGAGAAATTGGGTAGTCCTACTATATCCTGTAAATTAGGCACCTGCCTGCATCAGTGGGAATTAGTGATATGCTTAAATGTTTTCCTGAATCAAAGCCTAAATTTGAGGATGCTTATCTTACAAGTGAAAATTCAATGGCAGTCTCAGCAATGGCCACTGGATAGGAATTGCTGATTCTGATCACAGGACTTCATGCAGCTTTTAACTTTTCTTTATGTAGTTCTTAATTTGAGTTAATAAACAACTGCACAAAAAAAAAAAAAAAAGCATACTATGAAAAAAAAATCAAACTTTTTCTACTTTTATCTCCTAACATCTCACTTTAATTGTGTTTAGCTCACAGACATTTCTGGGTAAATTGAAAATCAACCTACAAAACAGTGAAAATGCTGGAAATTATCAAAAGTCAATTTCTTGCACTAAAACAAAATTAGATGATAGTTCAATAAACATAGTTGATCATGTAGAATTTAAGAGTAAAAATGTCAGTGCACACACTGATCAAGAAATATGCAGTACTTGGATTTTGAAAAACCTTGATGGCTTGTGCATGCTCTTTTCATAAAGAATGTGTTGTCCCTGGGAATCGGGGAGATGTTAGGAATAGTCCCATTGAAACCAAGAGAAAGTTCTGCTTGCTATGCGTAGGACTACTGTATTGCAATGATATACACAATTTTCCTCCAAAACATCTATTTTTAAAAAGTTTGACTAATACAAAAAGTTTGACTAATACAAAAAAGCTTGACTAATACAAACTTCAGCTAAGCAACAGTCAGCCAAAGTCCCTGTCCCAGATCAGCACAGGAATTTGTATTCCCTGCTTTGAGGACTGTGATCCTAAAACAACACAGTCATGTAATGCGGAGCAGGAAAGGACGTATATAGAGAGCTCCTGCCACATCTGCTAGTTCCATTTCTCCTTCATTTAAGCTGTGTAATGGAAGAAGCATATCTCTGTCAATCAGAGCACAAACAGTTCCCAGATACTATGCAAAATACTGCATCCTTTCTGTGACAAGATGATGGTGTCTGGATTTGGTGCAGCTCCCCGTTTGAGAATCTGTTCCATTTTTCATAGGTTTGGGCCTGTGCTGGTCATGATGGAAGTATTTATACAGAAACTATGGAAAGAAGATGAAGAGGAGCACTGAAAGATAAAGAGGAAAAGGAATAATTAATGAGACAGTAGAAATACAAGAGGAAGAAAATGCTTGAAATATGTGACAATTCAGAAACCACAAAATAATTGTAAAAGGCAATCCTGAAGATATCATCTATCTTTTGGCTGCCTGATGAAGGTAATATTTTGCTTAATTATATACCCAGAGAAAACAGTTATATCTATATATTACAGCTTCTTTCTATTACTACAATGTGAAATACCAGATTATTCTTCTTAATAAACTCTTTTGGGATAAGTGAAATGCAGGACATGTAGCCCTATCCTGAGAAATATCAGTCCAGCTTATCTAGAAAAGTAATATCTGATAATATATAATGCTCTGAAATCTCAGGGTTTATCCAAGCTCTGCATACTGGTGACTTAAAGTCACCTACCATTAAATAAAAATTGATCAGCCACTCCTATATCATGTCCTTATGTGTTCACTTATACATCATATCTGATTCAAGTTCAGATGAAATACTTCCAGACTCTGGGGACATTCATATCCTATGGGACATGGAGGTAGATGCAATAAATTCTGGTGTTTGACTGGCCAATATGTGCAAATCACATTTACATTTGCACTTCTATAATTGCAGTCCAAACCTGCCCAAGTGTTGAAGGTCCATTGAAGTTATCTAGCATCAAGTATAAAGCACTATGCCTTGGCTTCACTGATCTGATCAAGTCAGTCCCCTTTTACAGCTGCTATAGAAGTGCAGGTGTACTAAAAGCTAACATGATAGCATAGAGCATGATAGCAAAGAATGTTTTAAGTTGATGTACATGTGTATCTGAAAGGAAAAATATGCTCTATTGACTCTGTTTCTGTGGATATCAGACACTGTGAAGATAGATTCCAACTATTATTTGATGATATTTGAAGTCTTCTACATCCCTTAAGAAAAAAAAAAAAGAAAACAAAACCAAAAACCCACACTAAAATTTGAGGAGGATGTGTATATGGGTATATCTAATTTACATTTCCAATAAGCAAGCCACCAAAGTAGACTTAATTATCAAAAGATGATTACTTCTTCTGCCCTCCTCCCCTTCTCTGATATGATCATCTAGAAAGATCATTTTGAGCATCCTGGAACTTGCAAAACTAGAGAATCAAATCTTACAAACATATGAACATGCAGCATGATGTTTCCTGTTTTATGATCTAGGATAAAATCATGCATCTAATATTGCATATAGCACATTGATGTTATTAATTGTTCTGTTTTAACAGTTCTATTTTGTTTTATGGTACTTCCAGAAGCCCTAGCTGACAAAGGAGGCTCACTGTGCAGCATGTTCTACAAAAAAGTGACACAAAACTTTCTGATGCCAGAAGGATTTGCACTTTAGGAGGTCAGAGAAAGGAGGAGAAGACAAGGACTGAAGTGATTTGCTCAAGGTGACACACCAAGGTCTGGAACCACTGAACTACAAGGCCACTTTCTAGGAGCCTCCCTCAGTTCCTAATGCAGCAGATTGGTAAAATATCTTTTCTGTTGTTCTTTAAATGAAGAGTAATAAATTCTTTATATTCTTTGTTGTGTTTCTGGACTGCCAAAATGTTCTAGTCAGAGAAAATAGATCAGAAATAAAGGGACAATATGTTTTATTGCAACAATTTAAGTATTGACAAGACATCACTCTAGCATGTGTTTAAAAGAACTATCACTCTAAGACTAGCCTGATTCTGTAGGGAAATATAAGAAAGAAGAATATTTTTTCTGTGGTCAATAAATCTAACACTAGTTAGTAAATTTAGAATCAGAACTTCAGTTGCTTGTGCTGTAGTGTTAATTTACTTTTCATAAGGCTACATGGGAACTGCTTAAAAAAAAATCAAACTTTAAAAAATCCTGTTGGTCGTTTTGCATCCTGCCTGAGCCACACACAATAGCAAATACTTACAATGAGAATAGCTCCACTGGAGCAATACTAATACATTTACCACAGCTCCCACTCTGTCATTATGCACAGGAGCCTGTGCTTATCCCTTTTTAAATTGGAGACTCTTTTAACCAGGAATCCCCAGGATGAAACTGAACCATTTTCCTCACAGCAAAACAAATCCTTCTCTGGTGAATTTTGTTATTGTTTATTGTTATAGTGTTTTATCAGCACTAAACTGTATGAAAGCTTCAATTAGTTCTTGATGAATGATCCCATAAAATCATGTAGTTTCATTTCCCCTGCCACCAGATATTTCACTGAGTGTTATTAAATGAAATATAATTGGGACGGGATTCAGGAAACTTGGAGTCTTCTTATTTTCCTTTTGGGCTTGAACATTAGAGTGTGCCTCAAATATTTCATTTTTTTAAAGGTAATGGCTTTTTCTTTTAAACTGCAAAATGCTCTGCAGTTCACTGTTGTTTAAGGCTGCCACACTATAAGCAGTTAACACAAGAGTAGGTAAATACAAGTATTATAGCCATTTTCTGCACAATTCTCCTCTGCCAGTAGCTTTTGCGTTACGAAGACTAAGTAAGTTTCACTGGAAAAAAACATTCCTCCCTTCCGTGAATAACCACATTGCATTTGTCTCTGATGTAACTCCATTGAATGCAACACAATTACAGTAAGAATAAATATAGCTATTTCTTACCACACATTTAAATTCCATTTTCTTATGAGTAATGTGCTGTATTTTGGAATAGGAAGTTTGCTTCAGCAGGACGCAGAGAACAAGTTTTTTCAACAGTAATTAAAGCTTTTTAAAGGAGAGATTTAAATACACGACTGTTAATTTTGTCATTTTTCTTAGGCTTCACATCCAAACCCAGATTTCGCAGAGCAGAATCAGTGTCATCAGTGTCTGCATTCACATTTCTGAGATCTGGACTCATCTGTGGGGCTATGCTGCAATAAGACTCCATGAGAGCCTTTCCATTCTAAAAATAGTTCTCTCTCTTTTATCAGATTCTCCCACCTGGCCTAAATGCTAGCAGGAAAAGTTAGTAAAGGATCATCACATCTGGATGGAGGCATTAAGTGTCAGTTCTCATAATAGAAGGAAATTCCTCTGAGTAGTTAAAGTCTTTTTGCAGCCTGTCCAGAACTATTGAAGCATCCTTTGGCTTTTCTTTTCACTTTTTTTCTCACATGTTGCGAGTCGATTTACCTGATGGTGCTACTGAATATAGATGTTGCTGCAACTACTGGTGCTTCACAGCAAAATAGTTTGCTGGATGGGATAAATATGTTTATTGGTATCAGACCCAAACGCCACCCAGTGAAAAAGACAAGTATCAGATGATTATATCATCAAATAAGTGTAAAGATATTTATCATTTACTGCAAAAGATTTTTTTCCCTTTGTACGGTGGAAGTTGGGGCTGCCATCACGCATTATATTCTTGACATACATTTTTGGATCACTTCAGAAGCAGGAAATCAAATCATAAAACATCTCTATACACAAGATACAAAAGTTTCAGGTTTTATAGTTCCATTAAAAACTGTAAGTCATACAGGTTTGTGAAAGAATTTTACTAATCTCAGTGCTCATGGTATATTTTCACAGCCCCTTGTGGTCAGAAAGAATTGTTCCTTCATGGTTGTATTACTGACTGATGAGACAAAAACCTGCAAAAAAACACCCTTCTGATTTGGGACTCGAGAACTGACTTCAGATTCTGACTTTAATGCAAGCACCGTCTGTCAGGCAAACCATTCTTCATCCCAGCCAAACAGGGCTCTTCTGCTTCCCAACAACCCGTGAGATATCCACTCCTGCTTGAAGAAAATGCTCACATTCATAACTAGAAAGGTACCCAAGGACACTTTTGAACAGCCCAAGCCACTTCAGTATCCCTCTCCTCCTGGACATCGCCTGACTTCCCTGGCGTTGACGAAAGGTAAGCCTGGGAATTGGTCATGACTTTAATGTCTACATTAGCTAGTCCTACCAATAAAATGCCAGAATACAAGGGGAGTGGGGAGAAACACAAAACCTTGAATATTTATTAGAGAAAGTGCCTCTTAAAAGAACATACCCAGCAATGGTACAAAAGAGATAAATGTGCTTCCTGACAGAGTGTTTGGACTCCCAGTTAACCAGCAGTATAAGTGCATAAATGTGCTCAGAGAATATTTCTTCACAACTCTCGAAGAATACTTTGAGTTCTAAAGATCAAAAGAGCTACATGAGCCAAGTGTTATTTGTGTATTATGTTGAGATCAGTTATAAATAAAAGAAGAAAAAGGAAAATAGTAGAGTAAAATTGTTTTCCTCTGTCATTCTTTTCTTTTTATCAATATTTGTTTTTAAACGTAAGAGAGTTCTACAGGGCTCTGGTTAAATAAGACCCTTTTTGTAATTATAAATGTACACATGTAAGAGTCTCTTTAAAGGAAAATAGTAGCCTACTGGGTATTCTGGAGAGAGGGCTTGTTCTCTTCCAAATTTTCACAGTGCTCTGGGAGTTAGTCCTCTGAGGGTGCATAGTGCTGGTGGGCTCCCACTTTAAAGAACTTCAGATTGCTGAGGGTGGTGTTTCCCCTTTGAAGACTGTTACATTTTTTAACAGATCCTCCTTTGAAGATATTCATATCTGTGGGGTTCTCCAAAAGAGTTGGGGGAAAAGTCCCCTGTTGATGCTATTTACCAGGTTAGAATTTCAAACCTGGGAAAAATAGCTGATCCCTGAGAGGATGATGCTCTTTTTGAAGCAGTTCAGATGGTTTCAGTAGGCATTGTTTCTGAAGTTCTCATTGCTAGAAGGTGTCTGACTTTAAAACTTTACATCATACACAATGTCACAGCAATACTACGGAGAAAATAGCACTTTTTTTTTTTTTTAAGGAAATATGAAATACACTGCTCTGAAAGCTTTTTTGAAGATGCACATCCTGTTTGCTTGTTTGCTAAATGCATGGTTTGTGCTAAGTGTATGGATTGTGCTTACTCTGTTACAATAATCTCAGCAGAAAGGTTCTTAACATGCAAAATCTCTGATAAACAATGATGTTTTGACAACTTAGAAAAAGGTCTGCTCTTTTGTGCTTATATTTGCCTGCTTCATACTTTGACTCGGGATGACCTGAACAGTCCTTTGGTGGAAGCAACATGTAAAGATTAATATTGTTAGGATACTCCTAATTAGAAGTGGTTTCCTAGAAAAGTCTTTTAAAACACATATCATTCCAAGAGAGGGATGATAGAAAGTAATAGAACAGTGAGGAGGCACATCGTGAATTTCTAAATGGAAGGAAGGAACAACATACAACCAAAATATTTTTAAAAAATATATATGTTTTGAAGGTCTGTCTGTAAAGAAACAGAAAAATGCTTTCTCCTCCATGGTATTTCTAACAAAAGAAGTTTGACCAAAGTAAACATAAAAAGCTATCTCTACTCGTTTTAAAATGCCACACTTGTTACTACAAGAAGTCTACTGAAGTAATCTGTACCAAGGACATCAAGACAATCTTTCTACCAAGGTTGCTAGTATATGGATATAACACAACTAGACCTTGATTAAACAGAGATAAAGGGCAAGTAGATGAAAAGCAAAAGTAAGCTGTTGGCTGTTGGAGGGAATTGAGCAGAACAGCAGCACTGATGGCTGGTCTTTCAGAAGACAAATGAGTGTTTGGCATTTCTGTCTTTTTGCTCAAGTAGGCTTCAGAGGGAAAGACTGAGGACAATAAGGCAAAACTTTTTTCTTGCTTAAAGACTGTCTACTCCTCAGAAGCATGTAGGTTATAAAAAACCTAAGTTTTTAAGATCTAATCTGAATGCATGTTGCGGCAAAGTGCACCGGCCTTTCAGCAATGAAGAGCTATGCTGTTTCTGTGAGAACTTGAATTGGATGCCAAGGAGTTTACTAATATCAAAGGAAATTTAAACAAATTTCACTGTTTTCTATAACTAATGGTAAGGTAGGCTTTGTAGCAATGTTCTGGTGTGGGTGCTCCAGTCAGTAGGTCCTGTCATATGTAAAGACATGAAAGTTCATGTACATACATACAGAAAGAACACTTAAACAACAAAGAACACTGACTTTCTTTGTATTTGACAGCTATAAGCTTATGTAGACATGCTGACGAACTATTACTCTGGTGGGGTATTTGAGGCTAGAGAAGTATGATTCCTTGCCTTGAAATAAAAGAATACAGAAGAGAAAAGATTTGTAAATGGTTTCCTGAGTAACCTTGTGTATTTGTCAAGCAAATAACGTTAGATGGTGAACACACACAGGAAGGCCAAATAACAACAACAACAAAAAAAAAAAGCATCCAGCAAAAGCATAGTATATACTGATTAATGGATGCTATAGATATCTTACTGTTCTGTCTGCTTGGTTAGCTTTGTTTCAAATCTGATACAGATCTCATACTGCAGAGCCGATCCTGAAATAGTCCGTGTTTCTTTAAATTCAGGCAATGCATCACTTTCTATTACCCTGTGTCACATCAGTCTATGCCTGTAAAGGATGAGTTATGTGGACATGAACCAGCATGAGGGCCCAGTTCAGACAAATCTGAGATTTCATGAGAAAATCAAATGTTCATATAGAGGAATTCTTTCTTTTTTATTACAGCGCACATTGTTTATGTAGGAAAATTTAGAAAGGAAATTATTTGATGCCTTATCTGTTACAGTCCACTATGGGTTCTTCTTTTTTAGGACAGAGTCCTTGGAAAGTATTTTTCCAGTAGCCATTAAAGCTACACAACACCCAGCTTCCAATGGAAAAGAGAAACCATTTACCAAATTTTCTTTAGTTCTTAGCTCAAACCCCAGAAACAGATGATAGCAGCTTTATACAGTGACCTTGTTGGCATAGAAGAGTTGTATTACCATTTATTCCAATATCCTTCAATATTCTTCATGTGTTGCAAAAAGGCATTAAAGTGGGTGTGCTGACAACAGAGTTTAGTGGAAAAGAATTTCCTGGGCTGTGGTCCACACTAATCTTTTGTGTTAGACCAGCATGTAGTTCAGCCCAAACATCCTTAGCATCAATGTAGCCTTATGTGTTACCACAAACACAGGTTTTAGGCTACAGCACATCAACTAAGTCTCCAGAAAGTGAAACTACAGGCACAGCCTGTCCAGCAGAATGGAGGCAAATGTCTCCAGGTTTCTACAGTGAAACTCCAGTACTGATAACAGGCAAGATAAGTAACATTACAGGCTCATAATACAAAATCTGGAAGGACTTTTCAGATTCTAATAATTTATAAACTCTTAGGAAACCTTCTGAAACCAGCGACTTCAAGATGAGCAGCAAACATATATCAAACCCTACAGCAAACTCACACACAACATCTCAGTGGAGAAAAGGGAGAGAAAGTAAAGGAAAAATGCAGTAAGGATGACTCCCCAACAGCCCTGCTGCTCCCCTGAACAGTAAAGGCTGAGTTGGATGTGCAATGCAACCAATATTCCAACACTGTTTATCCCAGTAGTCATTCCTGGTTTGCTTTCTCATCTTGCCACAGGTTTGATTTTCCAGTAATGTTTTATGTGAGGTGAGCAGAACTGTATTTCCTGCAGCATAACCCCAGCATGGGAAGCATAACTGAACTGTTCACAACCTAAATGTGTCTCAAAGACCATTGCTGACCACCGCTGTGTTACATTGCAAACAAAACTGTAGTCTCCCTGTGTTGCAAGTTTACAGGGCTAAATTATTTAATGTTCACAAAATGCCCCAAGATTAGAAAGCACAAATCGGTGCAGTTCAAGGAGCAGAAAAAAGATGGACTGCTAGCCTCAAAAATGAGCCTCCTGCACACAAAGTGACTACTCTTTGGTATTATAAACAAGCATTTAAACAGCAAAAAGGATTGGCTTCTGCCCTTATTTTCCTAGGTAAAGCTGAAAATAGGACTGTAGAAACAAACTCTTCCAAAATACCTCAACGTTGAAAGGCAAATGTGTACAAGGAACATCAGCTAGACCAGAATTGATATCTTTTGGCTGTCGTTAACTGCACTGTTGGGCTTTCTAAAGAGATTCTTCAGTTTAAAAGTGTAAATTTTGCGTGAATCTCAATGTTAATATTTGCAAACATGGGAAAAATGGAAGCATTCTCCAAAAGGCTTTCTCCCTTCCCACAAAATAAAAATTTGGACACCAACAACTCAAGCATTTGCATTTAAACATATATAAATGACCTTTCCAGGAATATCTCTTGGGACCAGTTTTTCTGGGGCTTTGCTTCGTATCAGTTTCGCTGCAAAGAGATCATGCTTTACAGTAAACACCTCTGACTGTTTCCTTCAGTTATACTGATTGTTATAATTTTGATAAATTATTTCACATGTATACATCTCACTACCCCAGGACAATGAGAAATAGAAGACACCAGTGTTTGCTGAAGGGTATTGCTGGATACAGGTAGGTGATGCTTTGTGGCTAACTTTATGTTCCAAAACCCTGCAAGGAGCTGACAGCTTAGTCATATGTCAGGGTTACAGTGTAAAAGGTACTTGGATTAATTTCTTAGATTTTTATCTGAAGCTGTCTTGACCCTAGTGGGGGGGGGAGGATGGGAAGCTGGATCCTTTTAAATAGAAACTGTAAAATGATATAGCAGCACTACGTAGGATGTAAATCCCAACCCACTCTTATAACAGAACTAGCAAACTTGCAAACTCATTCTCTTCTTTTGTCATGTTTTTCTTAACCAAGTAAATAGTAATAAAGAGTTTGGTGGCATTTAGCACTACCAAACACCATACATAATTTTACACCTAGCCAAACACTGCTGCCTCCTGAAGTGAAACTGGAAAACTGGATTCATGAGACACCCTCATCACCAGACCTTGCTTCTCTCCCACAGCTTGAGAGCCCACAGCCAGGGATGGGTATTTAGAACAAACAAATGCATTTGGTGGGGTGGCAACAGCTCCACATGCATTTATCTGCTTTTCATTACTTTGTATCACACTCTCCAATTCTATTTACATTAGTTTTTATTTTAGATGAAATAAGGCTTCATTGATGCATCTTAACCACATTATTCAACACCCACCAACTCACTGACAATTGCACATCAATACATTTTAGTTAAGCATCTGTCTCCTCATTTGCTTCCTTGTCAAATTTGCAATTTATGTCTGCATAACTTTTCACTCTGTAGCTGCACTCTGCATGAAACAGGTAGAAAACACATAGCAAAATGCTACGCTTATTCTCCAGAGCAAATATGTAGTGCAAGTTCATGCTGTGAAGATCTGAAAAGTTCTTTAGGGTTACACATAGGTGTGAAAACCATTGTGATGTGCTGTTGAAGCCATAGCCTTAGCTAGGCAGTAATTAAATCATTAAAAAGAGAAAAAAGAGCAACGTTAAGCCCTTCTATTCAGAAAGAAGGCTTTCATATCATTGAAAAGGGGGTTAGTTTTAAAAGAGAAATAGAGAAAATAAAATTTTATATTTTATTCTGAAGTAGAATATTTAATTGTTAAAACATCTTTCCTTTGTATCTCCCCAACTCACCCCCCTCCACTGCTCGTTTCCCAGAAGAAATCAGGATTTTTCTCAAGTTTATATCAAGCAAAAAAATATTTTCTTGTGGCAGCTGAAAAGCTTACTATCAAAATCCTGAATATTTTATAGAAAATAATATTATATTTATTTTTAAGGGCATTCTACCTTCAACACAAATGCATCTTCACAACAAATCTATTGCGTTGTCCTGACATAGTTACTGCAAAGGTTTTTCCTTTGCTTTCCCAAGGGCCCAATTGATTTATCTGCCAGAAGCCTAAAGCCCCAAAATAAGATCGCTTTGAGTTTACAGAGGTCATTTTTCATTGTCTAAATAAAAATTTCTAAACAAAAATCTCTCATCCTGTTAACCGCAGGGTCCTTATCTCCCCAGAGGCTACAGAAACCTAAGAGAAGCCATTTCAATTCTTTTATGAAGAAAGATAAAAGCAAGTTTTCGATTAGAAAGCCAAGAAAAGCCTTCTTATTAAATGGTGGTAACAGTAACTAGTCGAAAAGGCAAAACCATTCAAGGAAGAAGAGAAAAGGGAAATCATTATGCATGAAGCAAACACTATACATGAGGCTGCCAAGGCAATCTGAGGCAGTGACATTCGGAAAGAGAAGGGAAGTTCACAAGCCTTTGTAACTAGTTATAGTTCATTCCCATCTATCTAAAAAACCTGTTTTATCAGGCATGTTTTCTTAATTGTGTGTCCATAGCTTTATCAACCAATATTAAATGCATGTTAGAGTAATTATGTATTCAGGCCCACTTTCTCTTGATCTGTCATCATTCAAAGCACTTACACAGGGTTTTGCTGGGTTTTGAGGTGGCATGTGATTCCAGCCCTGGAATAGTAGATTCTGCAGTGCTAAGCTAAAAGTGAAATTATTAGAAGCTACTTCATATTCCAAGTTATGATAAAGTGAGATAAACAGAGACATTAATGGTGATGCACTGGGAAATTATCCAGACCTGTGAAAGCAAAAGATTTTTGGTGTTTGGAAAAATTCTCAGCGTATATGACTGAAGTACCCTATTAGTGTTTTCCTTTCTTCTTCCTACTTAAGAGAACGGAAACGAAACAGCATTTAGGACACTATATAATCCTTTAGGATGCCAGATGTAAATATCTAACCTACCATTTAAAATGCCATGTTGAAAAATCTACATACAATTTCTTGTGAGGGGAAAAAAAAGTCAAACATAAAAAGAGGAAAGATACTGAGGGCCGTTTCCCCTTTATGAGGATAAGCATTCAGAACCCTCTGACTCTCACCATTTAAGATTTTCTTCTGCACTAAGTTATATCACTAAATGTCTAGGTGAAATCCATACAGACACAAGGATGATATAGTCACATCCCTATCCTGCACTACAAAAATCCACACTTGGATTTACTTGTGATTGTCACCAGTAAAACAAGCCAGCTAACAGTGGCTGCAGTCATGGCATACTGATAAACAGCAGTTTTCCTTAATCACCTATATATATCCTGAAAACAATCTAGAAAATAACCTGAAGTGGATTTCTCCAGCCCTTCCCAGTTGTGGCCAGCACATCCTTGAATATGATGCCTGTTTAAAATGTTGAGAACAGTTTTGCCTATCTGAGATGACAACAGTGCTTCCCTGCCCTCACATACAATTCAACAGAACCAAAATGGAATGATATTTCTCTTTCCCTGCTCCCTTCTGCTGCATACCTATGACAAGTCATTTTTGTTCCTTAAGTTTGTATTTTCAACTACATTTACGCTCTTGAACAGAGAAAGAAAATTTTGGTTTACCCAATTCAAATCAAGAAGAAAATCTTACGTTGCTAAAGGCGGCACATCTCTTTGACTTCAGTGAGGTCAGGATTTTACCTCTCAAATGCAGCTTTGTGATGTTAATAACTTTAGCAGACACAATTTAATTTATGCAGCCATCTTTTTTACCTGTATTCTACTTTTATGTGTTTCTATACTTACAATAGAGATATCCATCTCTAATTTTTTTAAAAAGCTATAAAAATTAGATTCCAACTAAACCACAATTTGCCATGCTTACTTCATTACTTTTCATATTTAAATGTATCATTCTTGCAAAGAACAGTCCTACTTTTCAGCAAAGTCCTGATCAAACCCCTAGCACAGTCAGTGGAGCACCCCCTTTGACTGCAGAAGGAGCTGGATCAGGCCTTAAGCATGGGGCTCTTTAACATGTCTTCTTCTCATGTACTCACCTAGTTGTTCAACTAGATGTAACTGAGGAACGTACAAGTGTTGCAGCTAGTGCACGTGTCTCGTTTTGGAAAGTAGATTTCTGAAATTTGATTTTGTATGGAGAAAACATGTTGGCTCCCAAATGCACCTTGTGCAAGTGTAAATTATTTTTTAATTTTTTTTTTTTTTGATGCTGCTATTACTTCAAAGCTCTTTGAATCTCTTGCATCCCTTGTATATGTTTGGAATTCGAAAAGTTAAAGCTGGGTGGTTTAATGTTATAGAAATAGAAAATCTCACATTTATAATAGTAAGGACAACTAGCCATCAGAATAGCAACAAACACTGCCAAAACTAACATCAAGATTAATTGCCTTTCTGAAAGGTATAGCCCTATCAGTATGGAGTTACTGAATGTGAGGCAGGGACTAATACCAGGATGTCCATATGGGCTCTGCTAAATAGGAGGTCTGACAAGACAATCCAATAGCCCCTTCTGGCTTTAAAAACCCCTAAATCCATGAAACCCAGGAACACTTTCTGTTGGAACACATTTGCTACAACTGCTGTGATTCACCCTCCTTGTTGCTCTCTGGGGCTCCCTGCCAAACACAGGAATATAAGGTTTTAAGCCCAGAAGGATTTCTACAGTAATACAAGATATTGATCCCTGTGTTGTTTTCAGCAGCAGCTTGTTTCTCTGTCCAGGTTCCTTAGAAACCCAGTGTGCCCAGCAGGTTAATGCTGAGTAACTGCAAGACGTTATGAAAACATGGCACATATTTTACTATATGTTGTTCCATTATCCAGAAACAAGAGAGACATTGGTGTAGATTTGAGCCAGTGTTTATGAAAATCTGACTGTGTACTGAAATGCCAAAGGTAGCTTACAGCCAGTGGCATCTATTCTGTAGCAATAGGCTAGACAGGGATGTTCCACCTTCTGAAGGCCATGAACTGAATGCAAGCATGGAAGATGGGACTGATACTTGGAAAACTACACCAACATGAAGAGACACATTTCAGTGTGATGGGCATCTTAGAGCTACACAAAACTGAGGAAAACTGAACTCTGTCATTTTCATGGAAAATGTTGTGCTCCTTTCTTCTTTACTTGGGCCAGAGTCATTTATTCTTCAAGATACGTCTCGGTCTCTTAGAGATCAAACTTATGCCCAACAATAGCATAGCTCCTTACAACAACAAATGTTATATTACCCGTGGGCAATGACAGCATCAGAGGGATTTTAGCTGGTTTTTGTGTTTTGTTGTTTTTTGGGTTTTTTTTTAAATCATTTGCAGGACTTTTTTCCCAATTTTTATTTTGAGTGCAGTTAAGTGTCCCACCAAATGAAGATTTCCTGAGCATCAGTAAACAGACTTATCCACAGTTACTCAGAGCTGTGTAGCTTGCTCCAGATCCTCTGTGGGTGGGACCAATACAAAATGAGTTGAAGATTACATTACCTCCAGACAAACCGCTCTTGCAGAGTTGTTACTATCTCGGAGAAACATAGTAATTTCCAGACTGGGCAATTCCCAGCTGACAAGTTTGATCCACCCTTTTGAGCCATGAACGCTAGTGGTTACCTTTCCTTACCCACAGCTGAAAGACTTAGGAGCTCATCCACATTTGGAAAAGGTACTGCAAAGTATCACTGCAGAGACTCTCTGTGCTTCGTAGTCTGCAATGTCGCTCACAGGGAATCGTCATAGAGGAGGCATGACAAAACTGCGCTCCCAGTCCTCCATGCGATATCTTTGCTTCAATCTGACAGAACACATACTGAAGTTGGGGCTGGGGGAGCCAGCTCTTAACACTTTAGCTCAGTGTTCAGCTAAAGGCTGCCTCTGAAAGCCTATGTAACCTTTCTCATACAGGTTTTCCAACAGCTGCAACAATTCAACTGAACTCCAGAAACTGACCCTGTAAGAGACAACCAGTGTATGCGTTACCAGAGCAAATGACGATTGTAGGCACTGGCCTATACATATGCCTGTCTTGCTATATGGGCAGAACACCAACCCACGGAAAGGAACTTCCTATTTTGCATATTTTAAAAATGTCTATACTATGACTCTTTACTGTTCTTTCAAGTTCTAGCCTTTAAAAAAGTAAAAAAAAAAGAAAGGGTGGAGGAGGTTATGTTTGTTACAAAAATGCATTTCTCTGTGATACTGTGGCACTGTGCCTTTTTAATTCTTTTAATTTTCTTAGATGCTTGACCATCTCTTGCTCACATGTTCAGGATAAAACACACACCAGGCTTAGAGAGGACTTTCCTTTCTGGTCAGTTCAGGAGGAATCTGGAGCCGTTTTTCCGCAGGAAGAGCTGGGGAGGATCAGATGACCCTCTCTCTGCAAATTGAAGTCTTTCCTAATACGTTTCCACTCACAGACTTCAGGTGCTGGTAACATCCTGATCTCTCCTCCTCTCACCAGAGAAAATAGCAGTTGTGTCCCATGAGGAATTAACCTAACCAAAGTCCCTGGGCTGGGGATAATGTTTTACTGGTGCAACAGATACAGCTTGTGGTTTATAGGGTATCAGATGAGATAACTTGAATGCCTTATGAAACTATGCAACTTGTTGGTATTTAAAAATCATAGATATATTATCGAACATCTGTTACGCTACACATCATAACATTTATTGTAACATACCGTACAATATGCTGCAGTATGTTAGTGATAATAATAACTATGATAATTACACATACAAAAAAAGATGTGCGACTCAGAAGCATTAAGTATAACCAAAATATAAATCTCTCTGACAGTGTGTTCTCATCTATAATGTAAAACCCTACATGAAAGAAAAACACAAACAGCACAAGATATCTGAATTGCAGCTCCGATTGAGATCCAAACAAACTAAAGTTAGGTGTAAGGGCAGTGTGTACCCAGGACCATAAATAAATAAAAGGAAGCAAGAAAATAGCCTCTTTTTACATCCAGACAGTCCAGAGAATAATAATGTGCTAGTTTTTCAAACCCAAGTAGCTATTGAAGATTGTAATGATTTCAGTCTAAAAAGCAACGCTGGAAAGCCTCTTCAGAGATTGCAAGCTCCCACTGTGCAGAAACATTGTGTCACTGCACATGGGTGTAATGGAGACAGACAAAAGGAATACTTCAAGGAAAGACGTGGGGGAGCACTGGATGATGTACTCTCCCAGAAAACCTAGTTACAGTTTTACCAGTGACATAAAAAAGAAAGGGGCGGGGGGGAGGAAGGGTAGCGGAAGAGACAACCGGATGAAGGGGAAAATGGTCATTTCGTGCCCTAATCTGAAAACACTATCTCAAAAACCTGATTATACTACAAACAGAGAAGCTTAAGGCATCCTTTTCTATCAACAAAAATGGTACTATCAATTTTCTGTGAGAAAGTACCACAGCATAGTTCGAGGTTTTCCACACATCCTACAATAACCTACCATTCAGGTCTGATCTCTCCAGACTTCTCTATTGACCTTTCCATACAGAAAGAAATTGAGAAGCACCACAAGGGCTGTGTTAATTATTCTTAAACTTGTGTGCTTGCAGCATGTTTCACTCTGTATATTTAACTTGCCTTAACAAAAAAATCAGCATAGGTTGTTACACAAACAGAAGACACACTAATTAAGGTGAAATTACTCAGACTACTTCAGTTTATACAAAGATTTAAGCCTGGATTATCATTTAAAGATGGTAAACATTGTATAAAGCAACACTAGTAATTACATTTTATTTACTTCCAAGGGCTGAGCCTGTATAATATTTATGAGGTGGAGAAAAATACTGTACTTTCAGGAAATTATGTTTTCCAGGAACAAGTCATCAAGGCTTCTTGTTTTTTCTTAGGGAAACCAATCCACACAATAAAACCATTCAACCTCATGTTTTTAATTATGATATTGAGAAAAGTCTTGGTATTTATACTAGAGGTGATAAGGATGAAAACACAATTTTTAAAAGTCTTTTTTTTCTTTTTTTTTTTTTTTAAATGCATCTACTTGAACAGGAGTTGAAGCATTGACTGAGAGAGGAGTGAAAGGAGAAACTCAGGATTCCTCTTTCCTATAGAAGGACATTCTTTATTCTGATAAATTCAAGTGACAAAGATTGAGCTCTAGGCAATGGTTAGGCACCTGGAAAAAATACATTAAGCACTTTCTTTTCATACTGGGTAGAGTCATTTCCAACTCTGATGTTTTACTGTTTTGAGTACAGTCAAAGCCTTTGTGTTTCTTGAAGCTTTTCAGGCAATACTTTTCTCAAGTAGGGTCCTACAGGAATGGAGATGTAATTTTAGAAATAGCCACCCAGAAGTTCCCAAGGGAGCCAGCCAGGTTATTGCTGATATCTTGACTCCCAAGCCCAGTGTTGACATTTTGCTCTTGACAAGTGTCAGCGACAAAGCCTGACAGAGAGGAAAGTTCCAGGGCATCAGTTGGTCCCACAGGCAGTGGCTGGGATGGAGGGTGGAGAAGAACCTCTCTGTACATCTTTGCTGCTGAAGCATGAAAAGAACCAGCAATAATTATGACTGACGGACATTTGTTGAACATGAAAGGAAGGGGGGGGGGGGGGATTTCTTCAAAGATCTTTTCAGCCCTTTGTCACTTCTAGCTTCTACTTCCTCTAAGGCATTTGCATCCATGTAGCAGTTCCCTTCACTTCTAAGTGTACTTCATTGAGAAGACCATGGTGCACAGCTCAGCAACAATAATGCATCCAGGCTGCATGCAAAATATCACTTACAAAAGATGCTAGAAATTCAAACTAGAACAAGAAAAACAGAAGAAACAATCCTGTGCAAACAAATATAGTGCAGTCATAGTTCCCTGGTGTGCTGGGTTCAGCAGTAGCAGTCATTTTTCTCCTTCTTAGTAGCTGGTGCAGCACTGTGGTTTTGACTTTCAGCCTGGGAAAAACACTGATAACACCTATGTTTTTAGTTGCTGCTCAGTAATGTTTAGTCTGGCCAAGGACTTTCTGAGTCTCATGCTCTGCCAGGGAGGAGGGGAAGCCGGGAGGAAGCAGAGACAGGACACCTGACCCAAACTAGCCAAAGGGGTATTCCATACCACAGCACATCATGCCCACTATTTAAACTGGGGGCAGTTCCTCAGAAGGGCCAGATTGCTGCTCGGGTCAGGCTGGGTATCGGTTGACAGGTGGTGAGCAGTTGTAATCTCTCCCTTTGTTATTTCCTTTATCATTATTATCATTGGTGGTAGCAGTAGTGATTTGCGTTATACCTTAGTTACTAAACTGTTCTTATCTCAACCCGTGGGAGTTGCATTCTTTTGATTCTCCTCTCCGTCCCTCCGGGAGCAGGGGGAAGAAGAAGAAGGGGGAGAAAGCAAGCGTCTGCGTGCTTCTGAGTTACCGGCTTGGCTTAAACCACAACACCCAGTAATGCATATATGTGAAAATCTTCAGGTGCAGAAATATTCCTTTTCAAACCCATGCTAAAACTGGAAGCTCTCTGGTGATTCAGAGCTTTCACTTTCTTGCTTGATGTTTGTTCTACACAAAAAGAGAGCCCAGCCTTTCAAACACTTTTGCCCTTAAGTATTTTAACAAATACCCAGCTGGGTGCAGAACTCAGGGCAATCACCAAATTTATCACGACTTTTAAGATCAGATGTCTCTATCCTAACTGTAACTAGGATTTCTTCTTGGCTGTAGGCTCTAATAATCACTATAAAATTTGTTGCATAAGTAAATAATTGCAATCCTAACAATATTAGGAGATCTAAGATATAAAGCATAAAGGAATCCATTCTAGTAATGTATGTTTTACTTCATTTTCTTAGGATTCAAAAATAAATAAAAAGATGAGGAAAGCAGAAAGAAAAACATTAAAAAATAGCAGGATGCTGCTGCCACTGATGTCTATGGCAACTGGCAGAAATCCCATGCATTTTAATGGCAGTAAGATTTTCAATTTTTAGAACTTGTGCCCTACATATCTTTCGCCTTCAGCTCTTCTCGACAGCATTGACTACATGATGTTCTGAAATATGAACCTCCAAAATACAGTCTTGGCCTGTTGGAAAGGTTTACTTTTTTTTTTTTTTTTTTAATTAAACTTGTGCTCAGATTTCAAACATGGGCATAGGGATTATATTTTTATTTTACTACATAAGGGACTGAACAAGTCTTGATGCTGACAGAACACTTTATGTGATATTTAGCAACAAAGAAGGAAACTCTGCCAGCCCAGAATTCACAGGAGCAGGAGTTGGCTAAATTCATGGCATGGTGTGGGAAAATTACCTCAACACTGTCTACTTCTGCTGATTTTTCCTTATGCTGACACTTCTGATGCCCTGAAAGTTGCTGTGCTCACATCCTCTGCTGCTGGTGTCAAAGAACACTTTCAGTCTTCACATGCCAAGATGAGGAAAACCTACTGCAACGCCCAAAAGACTTAACTCCTGTCAAATATATTCATTTAACACAGGAATTCTGGTCTATGGCTCTTAAGCCTTAAAGCGATGGCATGAAGGAGGAAGGAAGAAAAAAACAAGCAGTAACTTTAAAACAAAATCTTCTATTAACAGGTAGAGCCACTCCAGTCCATTGTAGGAGACAGAGACAAAAAAGTGTTAGCTGCAAATGCAGAATTAGATTTTCAAATTAGTACTGTAGACAAAGGATTGTACGCACACCTATTGAAAAATAGGAAAAATATTTCCCCCATGTAAAAAGAGCCTACTTGATCATACTTTTGAAGATAAAGTTCTTCTTGTGTCCAGACCACTGTCATCAATTGCGTTACTTTCAGACATTAGTGAAGATTTAGAATTGTTAAGTTCTGCATGAAGAAACATATAAAATAAATTTGATCAGCAGTTCTGGGTGCAGGCTTGTTGTGGTTTAAACCCACCCCATAAATCAGCACCATGCAGCAGCTCGCTTACCCTCCCACCTTTTCCCTCCCCAGGCGGCATGGGGAGGAGAATCAAAGAAATGAAAAACCCATGGGTTGAGATGAGAACAGTTTAAAAGCTAAAGTATAATATAATACTACTAATGATAACAGTAATGGGGGAAAAAACAAGGGGATACAATAAACTAAAAGGGGAAAGGTTAAAAAACCCAATAAATACAAGTGATGAACCACAGAAGAAAAACAACGGGCAGGCAGAAGCCCTCGAACACCTCCCCTACCTACTTCATGTAATTGGTCAAAAGGAGAATGTCAAGAAATGGGATGTGCAAGAAAAAACCTAGCAACATCTGCAAGGCAGGTGAGATTATCTCTCTGTCTAGCCCAGGAAGTGTCACCTGAAGGTTTGCATGTACTTGAGTGCTCATGCTGGAGAAAAGTGGACCAGCTGGAGCACAGTGGAAAATCGTCATCCTGCAAGAAAAGCCTGAAGGAACCGGGCATATTTAACCTTTAACCAATGAAAATGAAAGGAAGCATTTGTGCACTGGCTGCAGTATGGAAGAGAATAAGCTATTTACCAGGCCCATTTTGGGTGAAAGAGGAAACAACAGATTCAAATTTATGCAAGGAAAAGTAGTTGTAATGAAGCACTGGACTACATACCGTGGGCAACAATGAAATTTCACCCACTGAGGGTCTTTCAGAGCACTTAGGACAAACATGAATGACATAGGTATACTTTGATCCTGCACTGGAACCATAAAATTTGGAACCAGAACAAAAAACAAATAAAAACCAAACAAACAGACAAAAAAAAAAGTAAAAAGTCACTTTGAGCTTTTTTATTTTTCAATCATTTATTCTTAGGGTGAAACACAGAAAAGTTTTCAATGGTGAGGATGGACAGAGGGACCTGTTTCTCTCTCTCCCATTCCTGCCCCTTCCCCCTTCTTATCCATTTTCTTTCCCATAAATTATCCTAGAAAAGGAACCATTCCTTTCCAAAACAACATAAAGTTCAGGTAAACTAAGAAGTGGGTCTGAATTGCACTTGCTATCGCAAGAACAAGACTTTACAAATACGATTTTAATTTTTGCAAAATATCTCCATTTTTAGACATCTGCCAATAAAAGCGTAAACAGAAACTTCTGATTTTTTTTTCCCCACACTTCGCTGTCAGAACAGTGCAACCAAGTAGCTGGTAGAAAAGAGAACTTTCTGGGGATTGCCATTAAAGTCAGGATACACTCACAGCTTTTCTATTTGCTTGGAGACTATCAGTATTTCCCAAATAGCCAGAGAAATAATTTTATGAGGAGTGAAGGTGTTTCTACTGGAACAGGATTATCCAGAACACATCACAAACTTTTTTATTAATCCTAAGATTCACAGTAAACTTGCAGGAACTTTTGAAACATATCATGAGAAGATACAATGAGAAGTGTAAGAGGAAAAGACAAGAAAATTAATAAAGACAGACTCAGAATATATTCTGGAAGTATGCAACTGTTTGAAATCTCCAAGACAAAGCATCTGAGATTTGAGTCAATTGCAAGGTAGATTTATAGAGCAGATGTAAAATCAAACGCTAAGATACACTTGTCATACTTCTCACTAAAACATAAACTTCCCGTTTAGACCACAGTCACAATTTAATACATGAGTTGAAGACACACAGAACAAGCATGATCCTTATGAGGGATTGTGCATCTGACTTTTGCCCATCTTGCATTTCACAGTACTTCAGTATGTTTGGTTTTCAGTACATTCTTTATAATACAGCAAAGGGAGTCAGTGTGGAAAAAAGAATGCAACATTTCTTGGTATCATCTGTTTACCTAACACAAAACTGGAAATATTTTGAAGGCAACAAAAATTCAGAGAGAGCAGAGTCTGGCCACCATTTAGGCACTAGCTATATTTGTTGATTCCTTCTTTCATTAGGAATCTCAGTCTCCAGATCCTGCCTGTGTGCACAATATGGTCTTGAACTTCTCCTGTGCTATGCTGCTGTTCTGAGGGTTTCTTTTTCCTTCTCTTGTATTTGTTCTGCAATACTGAAGCATTTTTTAAAATACAGAAAAGAGCACACAAACATGCAACTAAGCCCAAAAAATCAAGCATGGCACAGTGGAAAAGAAAGCTTCTGGGGAGAGAAAGCAAAGCTGTGTGACAGATGGAATAGTCTCAATGGATGAATGGTACTACTACAAATAAGTAGCAGGCAGCCAGAGGGAATCAAATAATGATTATAGAAGAAAAATGAGGGTTAAAAACATGGGGTAAAAAACCTTCGGCACTGGCAGAAAATTCTAGAGTAGCAACATACAATTTTTTTTTGTTTTTTTTTTTAAAGGAAGATTTCATTATATGCTTCCCACAAACAGGGAAATCGGTAAAGGCAAAGAAGCTAGACAGCTGACAAGTGAGCCAGTGTGGACAGTATAAAAAGCTCAACATCTCCTTGGAGAGGAAGGAATGTACTTGAGGATTTGGTCTGGCATGCCCCCAAACCTGAACAGATTACTTTCTGACAATCAATACCTGTAACCACCAGAGGCCTGTTGCAGAGTTTAAAAAAAATAAACAAAAGAAGAAAAAATTCCGCTTCAAAGAGACCTGGTCCCAAGCTCACGTTTTATTTTTGCCACTTGGTGCTGAGGCAAGAGCTTTGGACAAGGCTCGTTTTTCATCTCTTTATAGGGCTGTGGATTGAATATGAAGTGTCGCTGCATGTTCTCAGGGCTTTGCTCCATCAGTTTCCTGTCCCAGAGAGGAACATGCTCCAGATCACATTTGTCCCCTTTGACCAGATCTTTCATAACAGCCTGATTAATATCTCCTTTAATACCATGACTCTTTATCCACCTGTAAAGGTAAAAAAAGAAAATACCTATTGTTTTCTTCATTTAAGTCCCTTTTTTTCTTTGGAGAGAGACAGAAAAGCCAAAAAGGTTCCTTGTTTTATTTGAAATGCCACTAATCAAGTGTTATATCCAAATACAGCTATGCTATTTCACAAAAGAACAGTAGACACATTTTCATATACTGTAGTATACCTCAATAGAAATTAAACCTAAGATTTTTCCCCATAATATAATTTAATGACAAAAAGATGTTAAAAAAATGCTTTTAGATATTATTATGGGTACAAAGCAATAATTCATACAGGTTTCTGCAGTCACAGAGACTTCTGTACAATGCGATGTCTCCTGTTACAATTCTGCTTTTTTCTCTCACACATTTTAGCTTCATTTTATTTTGTCTTTCTCTCATTCATTTTTCAAATACTGAAAGGCAGTGCACACTTTCCACGAAGAGCTGATACGATTTATTTTTTTGCCAGTCTAAAGCATGTTGCTGAAAATGACCTATCTGAATAAGGAAAAACAAGACATAGAGGATCAGAAAATCTAAGCAGCTTTTTAAGGAAACAGCCAAAAAGAAAAAAAAATAGAAAAACCCACAACAAAATAAAGCAAACCCAAAGAAAGAATGAACTGTATTATTAATAGCAAACTCCAGGATGATGGATGAAAAGAACAACAATATCCTTTAATCATAAAGCACTAACATTCCAGCAGTGCTGGTAAGTGAGTAGAGCAGGGAAACCATTTGAGACTTAAACAGATGGATTAGGAAAGGTTCCACTATGGGTTCCTGGACAGATTTCAAACCAGTAGCCTGATTAACTAATGCACAAAAAGCAAGTGATTCTTCTAATCAATAAGCTTTTATGTAAGCATATTCAAGTTATAATATTTAAACACAGCGGACAAGTGGGGAATCAGGAATTCCTCATGCTGCACTAACAAAGCAGTAAGTTTTACTTGAATTTGGAGATCTCTTTTTTTTTTTTTTTTCCCCAGTAACTCTCACAGGGGTCTTATAGCTAATGTTTTCACCACATATTCATCAATATATTAACAGCTCCTGAAGGTTTTGTGAAAATGATGTTCCAAGTCAAAAAGCTGTTATTTTTTTAGATAGTGTTTTAGGGAGAAGTTAACTAGATTTTCAAAGGATGGAAACTACACATGAAAACTAATCATTGATTAACTTTCTTAGTGAGCACAATTTCCACAAGTAATTAGAGAGGGAGTACAATAAAAACCCCAGGTCATAGGGGTTCATACCCTTCAGCATAAATAACATATTTTTCCTAAGTATTTTTCCATGTAAAATGGTGACGACTTTATATAGATATTTTTATATATCTTTATTTAAAAATATCTTTTAAAATCATTTAAAGAAGGTTACAATTTTTAAGGAATTATTGGTAATGAATTCTATGTCTCTTTTTCTGAGTGCTTAGAATTGCAGACATAGATATATTTTATAAAGTTTGCTAAAACTGACCCAAAATAAATCTTTATATGACATTATTATTATAAGGTCTATTTTTTGTAATATTGCAGGGATGGGGTAAATTTCAGACACCTGTATGATACTTGGACTTCTGGACCACGCTCTCTAGTACTCCATTAATGCCAGAATCAAGAGAGATGCAGATCTATACTGATTAACTATCTAGGTTTCCCTTTCCAGCTGAGATCTGGCTACAAGATACTTGACCTTAAGCCTGACACTTACCAAGACAGGAATTTTGCTTCTTTTGCATCAAGTAATACCCTTTAGGAAACACTTCTATAACAGTTACGAATTTTCACATTTCTGAGTCATTAGGAGGTTTTCAGAAGTAGTCCAAGTGAGACAAACAAGTAAGCAGAAGACGTAGTCAGAAGGTACATAGTGAAAACACTTTATTATATGACTTTGTGATATCACAGGATTCTTTGTGGCTGTCACCAAATTGAATCACCTGTTTAAAAAAAAAGAGAAAACGGAAAAATACATGTAACTTACACAAACCAGAACCAGCAGAGTATCACGGGAGTATGCATGGAATATGAGTCTCTGCTTAGCTTAGGTAACACATAAACCCAAATGGAGTTTCAAGCGATTAATAAGGAAAATGATTAGTTCAGGATCAACACACACATTTGAAGAATACATCCTTAGAGCCTCATAACTCAGCCAGACCAAAACAGCTTTTAACAGGACTAATGAAAGACACACCCGGAATTTATGGACTATGCTGCTACCAGATTTGCATACTTTCCATGCTGCACAGTTGCTCCCAGGTTACAAAAAATTTTCATGAGGAAATTTCTCACTATCAACATTTTTTTTTTTAATTACCAAGGAAATTAATCAGATTTTCTTCAAGGTTCATGCCATTTTCAGCCAAAAAAAAACGAAACCCTAATATTTGATGAAGTAAGAAAGAACTTTTTGGGTTTTTAAGACATTGCAGAATCAAATGTCTCTTTTAGATATAAACATCCTGCTTTTTGCCAGTGTACAAAGTAGTCATTACATGTGTAGTATTTGTCACTGGTTTCTTGCCTGCTAGAGACCAGTTTGTAATTGCCTGATGTGAGCCTTCCAGTATCTGAAGAGGGCCTACAAGGATGCTGGGGAGGGACTCTTCATTAGGGACTGTCATGACAGGACAAGGGGTAACGGGTTAAAACTTAAACATGGGAAGTTTAGACTGGATATAAGGAAGAAGTTCTTTCCTGTTAGAGTGGTGAGGCACTGGAATGGGCTGCCCAAGGAAGTTGTGAATGCTCCATCCTTGGTAGTATTCAAGGCCAGGTTGGATGGAGTCTTGGGTGGCATGGTTTAGTGTGAGTTGCCCTTTCCCATGGCAGGGGGGTTGGAACTAGATGATCTTCAGGTCCTTTCCAATCCTAACTATTCTATGATTCTATGATTCTATGTCTCAAGGACTTCACACTGGCCTGGAGTATTAGACTGCTGTGGTTCTGGGACTGCACCTCTTTCCATCAAGGAGTTTGGTTTCCACAACCTAGAGTTACTGGCTTTCCTGGGTCATCTTTAAATTGCTCCGCTGAGTCGAGCTTAGTACCTGTGTAGGTCTGAATATATGTATATATTTGCCTTGAGGTTTGTAATGGAAATGTTCTTCATAAATTGAAAAAGCATAGTAGGGTACAAAATGCCTACAGCCCCAAAACAGTAATAAGTCTTTTAGTCTACTACAAGAACAGTGTCTTTCAGTCCCCGGGGTATGAACCTCACAGGATGAAATGTCATTGTCAGAGTGACTAAGCAGTTTACAAAAGAATACAGTAAACTGATAGTATTTGATTAAAACCTTTCAAGGTAGCAAAGACTGATCCTTCTGGGTTTCTGAAAGGGTTCTTTACCTTTCTCAGACTAAACCTATGTTCCAGTTTTAACTCCAAAGTCTTCTTTTTCTCTTCCCTCGTTGGAACTTCAGACTCAGGCCAGGTTTTCACTAACTCAATCCCAACCATCAGCATATGCAGCATGTAGCGTTTGGAGCAATGGAAGCATAAATTCTCTCTGCTTTTTCTAGTTATTCAAATTCTGTGACATTTTGTGACGATCTGAGGGCATGTTTACAAGCAGTAAAAATACACTGATGTCATGAATAGACTACAACCCAGATGCTATGATTCAACTTCAACTGCCAATTACTGCTATTTTGAATACAAACAAGTTTGAAAGTAAAAGCATTAAATTAGGAACAGAAAATATATTACGCAGAATATTTTGAAGCATTATCCTATTTCTATTTTAAGTGTCACTATGGATTCCAACAAAGGAAAAGTTTTCTTACCCACAATTAAAACAGTAAATAGTATCATGCACTGTGTAGCTCCTAGGAGTTCAGTCCCCCACAGTTAGCTGTGGAATGCTTCACGCTGCTACAGTAGGGCAGTTCAACGTTTCAACCTCTTACTGTAAAAATTAACCTGTTTTTTTCTAATGCATTTTGAACTCTATTCACAGAAGCCCACATTGCATGAAATTCACAGGCTCCCACAGAGACAAAATAGTTCTCTCTTTTGGTGCACCACTGAGGAATGATAAAAATAGTTGAACATATGAGGAAAAAAAGATAAATTTCCTTTGGGGACCACAGTGTCTCTGTCTCACAAGAAAGAAGAAAATAGATATGTGTATATTTGTACAACTACATAAAATTTCTGTGTACTACACTAAGTAGTTAAATAGTCTACATTCTGGAGTACACTGAATCTCAAACTTACCTAATTATTATACTTCCTGTCTATTATAAATGTAGAAGAACAGCGCATTAATTTCATTTGCTGAGTAACTAATAGCAGTTGTTACTTCCATTTACTGTGAAAACAAATACCAGCATGTGTAAGAAGCATATAATTTTGTGTGATATATAGACATATGAGCACGTATCTAAATGCATATGCACTTCAATGCAGCTGTATGTGTTCACTGCAAAGAAAAAAATTCATCATTGCCATCTTTATCTTGTTATCTGACTTCACCAGGTGGTTTAGCTGGGTGGAGTCCTACATCAGTGGTATAATGCTTACATAGAAAAGTTGGAAGTTACTTGAACCTGAAACAACTGCAGGACAAGGTTTTTCATTAAATCCTTGATAATTAACCCTAAAATGACACCGGTGACCTTGGAGACAGAACTAGGAGTTTACTTCACCAGGACTATAAAAATACAAATCTGTTACAGTCCTGATGTGCATATATATGCAGATCTCAACCCTTTGCTCTGTTCTACTGTGTTCTGAGTTATTCTTAGGAACAGTTTTAAGATGTTGCAGCAGTAAGACCAGATATAGTACATTTCATCTTAAACCATACCTGTATACTTGAATATATGGGAGAGGCATTGAGCGACACTTTTATAAACAGCACAACAAACTTATCTGAAGTTAAATAAAGGATATGTATCTTCATTACTGGATGTGGTGAATTTCTTTTTTGAATGGTGTGTGCTTTAACAGCACTCTATTCCTGCCTATATGCCTTTGAGTGAAAGCAGTTTTATTAGATGTTTCAGCAGCCTTCAGATTATATCCCATAAACAAATAAGACATAACTTGGTGCCAAAACATTTGTATGGGTGCTGAACAATCATCATTAAAGCAGTCAACATTAAGCATTCAGAAATGATTAACACTCAGAAGCATTTAGGTAGATACAGCCTTTCCATTGTCTAAAACAGAAAAGAAGTTTTATTACTGGTTTTCATCTGCCTACAGGTTTGGTTTGGTTTTGTTGTTTGGTGGGTATTTTTTTTTCTGTTTAATGAAAGTACTGTGCTTATACACACTTATGCTTGAAAAAAGAATATTTGAATACTTGGGATTGGAATGCTGAAGAGTTCTTAAACCATTGGTATTAAATATTACCCTGAATTAAGGATAAATATAAATGACAACCCAAGTTAGATACTACATCAATACGTAGCACTCATTTTAGTATATGCATCTTATATATGAGAGTAATCATGGCTTTGTCCATGCAGACGTTCTTGTAGCAAATGGAAGTGAACACTGTGCTGCGATGAGATATGTAGGCTATATCATGGTGAAAGACTGTAAGGTTTAGCCACTTGATGCATTTGCAGGTGTGAAACATCTCAAAGGCTCCATTCTGATTAGGTAAATCTTAAATTCTACGACAAGCATTAACATGCCCTGTGCAGGATTGAGTGTTGAACACGCAAAGATATTTATAAATTCCACTTCATGCTCTTAATATTAGGGTAATCAGTTTGCTCTTTCCTTTTCATTTGTCATATTTATTTCATGTAGCTCAAGAGATTGCTATTTCAAAGTACCCCTGTTTCCTTGGCTTAAGGAAAAAAGGAAATTATGCTTTCTACTCATAGAAAATTTGTTCCCTGGCCGCTGAGTTCACTAGAATCTCGAAATCATGAGGCCCAAGGCAACAGAGGGCCAAGGATGATTTTTGTTTCTTTGCTTATTTTTTCTATAAGCTTCTGCTTTTCATAATTTTTTTTTTTCATTTTTGCACCAAGATCAACCATAATTCAGAGAACAGATTTTTAATAATACATCTAGGATTTAGCTGCTTCTGTAGCCAACAGTCCAATGTCCAACAGAAGAACGTGCTAGGCATGGCCTCTGCCCTTGACCCCCCAGGCCTTATCAGCCCTTCACCTCCTTTCACACCTACCAATTAAAGACAACCTAGGGCAAAAGCGCACAACACTTCTCAAACCACAGCATTTGCTACAAGATGCCTTCACTCTGTCTCGGTGCTCCACTTTTCTGCATCTTAATCTGATCCTTCTAAAAAGAGTCTAGGGTTACTCAAGTATGAATGACATTCCTAATCCACCAGTAGGCAGGGCTGAACCATAGCGCAAGGTTTCCCTTATCCTTTAGTTCAGAAATGAAGCTTGGTATCTCTCTCAGAAGAGCCTGTTCTTTATCTAGGCCATCAAGTCAGCCACAAACCCATGCAAGTTAATTGGAAGCATTAAACTGAGAAGGATTCTTAATCAAGCCATGACTGCTATTAGCAACTGAGCACTGGGGGGAAAGGTGGATAATATTTTTTTTACTATACATAATGATTGTCTTAAATGTGCACATTAGACAAATCCTCAAACAGGGCATGGGGTCACCCAAAATCCTGCTCTGAGGTTCAGCAGTTGCACAAATACACACAGAGCTTACGTGAACCAGAAAAATGAAACCTGTCCAAGATCCTAAAAGCTCCCAAACCGACAGGCAGCTTTAATGTGAGCAACTGTAAGATGATTTATTTTTTCAGATCAAATACACAAAGTTCTGGATGTAATTCTGTTAAGCAGTTTTACATCTTGCCACTAGGACTTTTTTTTTTCCTCTGTGTTAAGCTTTAATATCCTTTCAAATGCATTAATGTGTCCCTGGAACAGACGCTTAGAGACTCCTGCATGCTCTGAATATTTCCACTTTAAAACCAGCTTTCAATACTTACGGAGACTTTATGTACCACCTCTCTGGCACCAGAGCTTGTAAAACACTAAGGGAAATGGCTCCTTGCCCAAAAACACGTCCAACAAGCAAAATCTTGCTTCAGATCACCCCACAGTTAGAAAAAAAGAAGAAAAGTGGGACCATATAAACCATCTCTTTTATATATATGCAAATATTTGCTTCCCTTTCTGTTGGTTCACATCTCAGGGGCTTGCCTTTGAATTTCAGGTGTGAACAGTTCCTGTATGCCAAGAAGCTGGGCATAAGCTGGGCATAAGCTTCCACTAGTTTCTTTCGAAAAGCCTTGTGTCCGTGATACTATAGTGCAGCCCAATTTAATGCTAGGAGTTCATGCATTTAGAAGGATAAATTTCAGCAAACAAGATATGATTTTTATCAAAAGGTTCAATATGCAACATTTGAGTTTCAAGTCTGAGAATAAGGCTGGATCCTAACAAGTCTTGTTTACTTCCATTTTTACTGCAAAGAATTTGCACGTGAGATATCTAATTAAGACTGCATGTTACTACCCTCCAACCACTCACAGCAGTGTAGCAGGGCTGCAAAGAAATTTCACTGTAATGTTACTACTTCAAAAACAATTTGTTTTGAAATTTGATTCACTGGAAATGTCTCAAGGCTTAATTGAGTATCTTTGGTTAGCTACGCAGGGGCTTTTCAATTGGGTTCTATCACCTTGTAGAGACACACTAGAAGAAAGTCTGGAAAATTAGTCCTGGGTACAATAGCAAATCTCTACTAGTCCGATCGCATTGCTGCACTAGCATGCAAGTACAGCATTATCCCATTCTCTGCATGGCTCTCAGAACCACTTCCAAAATGAGCTCGCTCTTTTCCTACCAGCACTGGAGCTGCTTGGTAAATTCCTTTTACAGACATATTGACATTCATGCTTTTAAAATAATAACATTATAGACACTCCAGATAATGAAATAGAGTTCATGGTGAAACACTACTGACCATCTACTTACTTGTGGGTCTGAGGAGGACTTTGCACAGAAGATAGCAAAATGGAAAAGCAATGGGTCAGGAGAATGTGAGGAGTAATATGTTACGCAACACTGACGAAATTCAATGGGGAATTCTGTAGTTTGATGAAAACAAACAATAAAGCTAGTAATAACAAACAAAATGATAGTAGTATAAATAAACCATTGAAACACCTCAGCATGCAGTGTAAAGTGCAATAAATGCATGTTATCCTCTTAAACTGGAAAGTCCTCCCACCTCCCCCCCCCCAAAAAAAAGTCTGCATGCACAGACTAGTCTGAGTTAGGAAATCTGTTTTTCCTGAGGCTAAGAAAACTTTCCAACATGTTTTGACAGACCATACAATAACATGCATCTAAACATGCACTAGAACACCCAGCACAAAAGAACAAAGAGGAGAAATTAGAGATGTGCATGCAGTTGCAGGATAGGAACTTACTAGGATCATATAGATGCTTTGGGATAGCTTGCACAATTGCAATGCTGCGATGGATGGTTCCCAGCTCTTCAGGAGGTACTGGCCAGGATAGCAAGGAGGGGGATTTCCCTGAATGCGAGCAGGGATGCATGGAGCAATGCCTAGGGATGACTGATGAGCCAGATGAGACTTTATGGATCAGAATTAGAGTATGGCATACTCACGTAGGACCAACAGTATCACACACTATCACAGTATGCTAGAGATTGGAAGGGACCTCAAAAGATCATCTAGTCCGATCCCCCTGCCAGAGCAGGAACACCTAGATAAGGTTACACAGGAATGTGTCCAGGCGGGTTTTGAATGTCTCCAGGGAAGGAGACTCCACAACCTCCCTGGGCAGCCTGTTCCAGTGTTCCGTCACCCTCACTGAGAAGAAGTTTCTTCTCAAGTTTAAGTGGAACCTCTTGTGTTCCAGTTTGGACCCATTACCCCTTGTCCTATCATTGTTTGCCACTGAGTAGAGCCTGGCTCCATCCTCGTGACACTCCCCCTTTATATATTTATAGACACTTATAAAGTCACCCCTCAGTCTCCTCTTCTCCAAACTATAGAGACCCAGCTCCCTCAGTCTTTCCTCGTAAGGGAGATGCTCCACTCCCTTAATCATCTTCGTTGCCCTGCGCTGGACTCTCTCCAGCAGCTCCCTGTCCTTCTTGAACTGAGGGGCCCAGAACTGGACACAATATTCCAGATGCGGTTTCACCAGGGCAGAGTAGAGGGGAAGGAGGACCTCTCTCGACCTACTAACCACCCCCCTTCTAATACACCCCAGGATGCCATTGGCCTTCTTGGCCACAAGGGCACAGTGTTGGCTCATGGTCATCCTGTCGTCCCTGAGGGGACCCCCAGGTCCTGAGGGACCCCCAGGTCCCTCTCCCCTACACTGCTCTCTAACAGGTCGTTCCCCAACCTATACTGGAACCTGGGGTTGTTCCTGCCCAGATGCAGGACTCTACACTTTCCCTCGTTATATTTCATCAAGTTATTCCCTGCCCAACTCTCCAGCCTGTCCAGGTCTCGCTGGATGGCAGCACACCCTTCTGGCGTGTCAGCCACTCCTCCCAGCTTAGTGTCATCAGCAAACTTGCTGATAGTACACTCAATTCCCTCATCTAAATCGTTGATGAATATATTAAATAATACCGGTCCCAGTACTGACCCTTGAGGCACTCCACTAGTTACAGGCCTCCAACTAGACTCCGCCCCATAGACTACAACTCTCTGGCTTCTCTCCTTCAGCCACTTCACAGTCCACCTCACTACCTGATCATTCAGATGACATGTGTAATGTAGTGAGCATCTGCTACAGACAACCTGATCAGGGAAACAACTGGAAGAAACAACCTGAAGGACAACACAGTGTGACACAAGCGATCCAGGAAGTTTTGATAGTGATTTCATGATACATGCAGTCAAAGAGCTGATGAAGGATTCACTCTGTTGAATCTCATTCTTTCAGATGAGGAAGAACTGGTTCAGGATCTAAAGGTGTGAAAGTCAAGTGAGGCCTTGATGCAGCATCTGTGAGATGGTGGAGTTCAGGACCCATTGGAAGAAAACAATGCAGAAAAGCAATATTATAACCCTGGGCTTCAGGAGAGGACTCTGGCATCTTCAGAGACTTGCTTGGAAGAATACTACTGGATACAGCCCTGGGGAGAAGATGGGTCCAAGAGCCCTGGTTGATTTTCAAAGATCACTTCCTCCAAGTTCAAGAATGGTACTATCCAATATGCAGCAGTCAAGCAAACATACCTGGAGTCTGCATGGATTAACAAGGAAGTCCTGACTAAGCGCTTATGTGAGAAGGAAGCCTACAAATGGTAGAAGCAGGAACAGGTGAACCAAGACAATATAGACACTGTCCAGGAAATGCAGGGATGGGTTTAGGAAAGCCAAAGCCCATCCTAAGTAGAATCTGGACAGCTGCATAAAGAGCTATGAGAAGGGCTTCTATAGGTATATCAGTAGCAAAAGGAAGAGAAAGCAGTGAATCTAGTGAGAAAGGACACAGAGAAGACCAAGGTACTAAATGACTTCTTAGCCTCCATTTTAACTGGTAACATCTGCCCTCAGAAATATCAAGTCCCTGAGATTAGTGAGAGTATGGAATAAGAAAGTCTAACCCTCAGTGTGGGAAGATGGCTAAGGATCATGTAAAGAAGCTGGACATACACAAGTGCTGAAGGAACTGGTTAATGTGATTGCAAGACCACTCTTTATTACCTTTGAAAAGTCATGGCAACTAGGGGAGGCTCCTGAGGGCTGGAAGAAAGTAACTGCAACTCTTATTTTAAGAAAGGCAAGAAAGAGGATCTGGGGAACTCTAAGTCAGTCAGCTTCATCTCCTTCCTTGAGGAGAAAACAAAAGAACACTGAAACAAACAAAACAAACAAAAATCAACCAACCAAAAAAAAAAACCAAACAGAGGAAATTATCATGGAAACCATTTCCAAACTTAAAAAGGATAGAAAGATGTATCATCTTACACAGGAAAGACTTCAGGAAGAACTGGAAGAGGCTGCCCAGGAAAATGGTGGAGTCACCATCCCTGGAGGTATTTAACGCACTTAAGGACATGGCTTAGTGGTAGACTTGGCAGTGCAAGGTTAACTGTTGGACTTGATGATCTTAAAGGTCTTTTCCAACTTAAACAATTCCATGATTCTATGAGTCTATAACTGTAAATTTCTTCTGTTGACTTCCTCTGAAGAAGAGCAGCACCTACCTCCCTGATAAAGTTGATCTATTCCACACACTGGATGTGGCTTTGATGGAAAAAGGCTGACTGATAGGTCTGACTGTTCCCTGCTTTCAGGACATTGTGTTTTGGAATTCAATGTAGTTTGGTAAGCAGCACTACATATTTGTGGCTGAAGAGTGATGCACAGGAATCAAAGATGTGGAAAAATGTGTGGTCTCTACAACAAAGTGCTAAAAACAAACACTTCTACTTAATAGTTTTTGCTGTGTAAGAAGGAAGTGAAGGGAGCTTATGCAGTAACTAAGGACAAACTAGCTCTAAGAAGGAAGAGCAGAGCTAAAAGTTTGCAACCCTAACTATTCTATAATTCTATTCTAATATATATTGCAAATAAGTCAGTGTATTGAGGAAATGTAGTTATAAGTTTCCTAAAGAGACACCCATGCTTTTTTCTTAAAGTTACATTATGTTTCATGTTTTCTTGTGACACCTATTTTTAACTACGCTGTACTCTAAAGACAAGGTTTTAGAATGGTCTAAATTAGTCTATGGTGATTACCCACATTGTGCAATTCACTACTATTTTATTAATGCAAGATTAAAGATAATACTTCATTGGAAGAGGTAACAGCAGAATTAACCTCTATTTACCTTGACATAATAAAGATTTAATATAACATGGGAAAATGTCAATGAACAACGTAATTATTCTAACATGAAATTTAAATGTAACTTAATTCTGTATTCTGCATGTTTAATGCTTTAAGATTAGTCATCATTGTTCTTCTCTCCCTTCTTCCAGCGCATATTTTAAAATACTTCAACCTGCCTCAGTCAACTTGCTTATTAAATGTATCCTAATTTATTTTCAAATTCAGAAACATTAAACCAAAAAATCAACTGTTTTTTGACAGATATTCACCAAACCCCTGCAACCAATATATATCTCTATATCTCACCCTTGTCCAAATTTTTTACTATTGAATAAAAGAAGATTCTTGCAGCTTTATTACATCAGACAGGCATCAAAGGGGCACAACACATAGGATTGAAAAATAACACAGCTGCACTTTGCAACAGAGTGTTCTGTATCTGGCCGTGTTTTGTTGTTCATGTAATACTTTTCAATAAACAAAGATGTCAATCAACTTTCTTTGCAGCACATCACATTTCAGATTTAAACCACTTCAGACACAGAGATGCCCCAAGCTCACGCGTTTAACAGATAAAAATTCAACTTTCTGTCAAGACAGAAAACAGTATTGATTGTAGACTGTATTTAGGCTGGTGTCTTTTGGAGCTATATTACTTTCAAAATCATACAAAGTCCACTATAGAGACATAATGCAAAATACGTTTCTTTCTAGTGTAATTTTTTTTTTTCATATTCTGCATTGAATAGTGCCAATTTCTAAATAAATGACAAAAATGCAGCCAGGGCTAAAGTCTACACAGAAATCAGTGATGGGGGGAGTTACAAAAACACGATAGTAATCATGAAAACTTTGATCACTTGATTTGATTCTAGTGCTTTGTAAATTAGCATAATTATTCAAACACGCTTCATTAAAAATCACGACTGTAGGAGTCCTTCAGTTTAATGATCCAAGAACATACAGAATGAGCTAAGTTTTAAATAAATACATCAACTTTGTACTAAATGGCCATGTCAGAGACTGGAGGGTTATTTGCTTCTAAAAAAATACTGAATGCTTTCTTGTTCCTTGCACAGAGACTGCCAACTTGCTACAAGGTGCAGTGTGCTAGCTAGTATATTTTACTGTTTATCCTCACATCCAGCTGAACTTCTCTTGGGACCCCAAAAGGTTAGATACTATGTCACTCCTAAGCTACTGGGAGACTGGCATAAAATTCCAGTAAAACTCCAACTAATTACATTTGAACTGTAAGTGTCACAGTTGATTTTGACCTTTAAAGGTTGGCAGAAGTTTGACAGTCCTTAAAGTGGCCCCACACTCTATAATATCTGATCTATCAAAAGCGCAAGGAATGAACAGGCTTCAGAAATTAAATGTGCTCAACAAAGTACTCTGTTTATTAATACACAGTGTCCCAGAAAAAAATCAAATACACTTATCCATGGCAACCAAAATCATTGAGAATGTGCTGACATTCTCCTAAAACTGTAGCTGACAAAACACCAGTTGGCAGCATTGAAGGGTTAAGTGAAACTTAACAAATTTGACAGAGGAAAAAGAAAACAAATTCCAAGTTAAGTTGTCACTCTCTGCTTAATTCTCTCTATATATATCGAGACATGGCAGGGCAGATCTTGTGTGCTGCTGTGAGTCAGGTTCCTGTTAGATTGTTAGTCTTAATCTGGCTGTTTGGTTTGCAACTTTACATTTCTATAGTATTGGGTAATTGAGAACCAGTATTTTACTCACCCACAACAATTATCTGTGCTGTGAAATATCATTTTACAGCACACCACTTCATAAAAAAAACAAAATATCAGTTGCCCAGAAAAACAGTGCATGAAATCTCTCACTGCTGGCTTTCCAGTTATGACTGAAAATGTCCTACTGTCCAGACTGTGAACATCCCAGCTGTCATCTAAGTACTCTAAAAATACGGAAACAAAAGCCATGTGTCAGCAATACCAATAGCTGGCAGAAAAACCCTTTTGTTTTAAAAATTCAAGCGGCAATTTCCAAGTAAGTAAATTAAGAATATAGACTCTTTTGAATTTGAAAAAGTTGTTCTTTTAAATGAAAATGCTAAAATAATTTTGACAAAAAATGGGATGGTTTCTGAAGGTTAATTATTTCTTATAAATGCCTGCAATTCAGAAATCATCACCTTTTATTACATTTCTGCAATATTTGGATGGAGTTTTCATACAGCCATGGTGGATAAAATATTTCTTAACCCAGAGTTGAGTCTCAGTGACAGATTATGAAGATTATGTGTTTCATACTGTCTACATGTTATTACCTATTATTTGCAGAGAGACAGCTCTCCAGAAAACTCTTTCACTAAATGTTTTCTTTCAACAGCCAGGATTTTGTAGTGTAGTGGAAAAGGACATAGTAGATTATTGCAAACTCCCGGATTATGTGGGAGACAAGATTCTACAAATCATCATGCATACTCCAGTATTGTTTGCTGCGCCTTAGGGAAGAGGAAGCTTCATGTTTATCAGGTCACTAAGAAAAAGAAGTTAAGAATAAATGAACGAGCTTACGTTGCTTTATCAAAGAGTGGGTCAAAACACTTAAAGTTGCAAAAAGGGAAATTAATTTCAAAAGGAAGGCCAAAATTAAGAAAGAAAGTCTCAAACACATTTATCAGTTGAGAGTTAATTATTTCACCATCCCAGCTACCCTGTGGGGCTGGCCACAGGAATTTACTGTGAAAGAAAGTACTGGCACACTCTCCTCTTTTTAAACCAGGCTATCTAAGCAGTACCCCTCCCATTGGAAAGTGGGAAAATATTAGGAAATGAAAATACTGATTACATTGTCTTTCCTCCTCCATACTGTAATTTCCAGCACCTACTTTTCCTGGTCCTGAGAATGATCAAGCACTATAACACCACATGGCAATGCAGAGGATTAGAAATTTTCTCACCACCCAGCCCCAACTCAATTAACCTCTTTTAATTAATATTTTTGCTGTGTTGCTTAATTTCCAGTTCTTATGCTGGCTTCTTATAGCTGATTTTTTTCACCCTTTTTAAGATGCGAAGGTAAAATTTGTCAGTAACAGTATTTGGAAAACAATACTTTTGTAATCATAATTTTTAGATTATAATGGTTACTCTGCCATGAATTTAGCATAAGCGCATACATGATATAATCATTGGAGAAATTCACAATGAGGAGCTTAAACTTGGTGGCATGCATCAATATACCCAGTTTATTTAAGGAGACTCTATTGGGAACACTATCACCTGATTATCCCTTTTTAAAAATGGGGGTATTGTTTCTCCTTATTCTGTCAGTGAGAACTTTAACAAACTGCCAAGACTTCTCAAATATCGTGGATAATGGCTTAGTCACTTCATCCACTATTTCCCCCAGGACCCGTGGATGTGTTTTATCAGCTTCCATGGACTTGTGCACCTTCAGGTTCTCTAGATGGTCTCAAATCAGATCTTATCCTACAGCAGGCAGCTCTTCATTCTCCCAGTCCCTGTCATTGGATTCTGTGACTTGGGTGGTATTGCTGGAGCACTTGCTGGTGAAGACTAAGGCAAAATACCTTCTCCATATGCCCATATTGCCCCATATATGGCACTATTCCACTGTAAGATTTTCACACATTAGTGACTGCGAAATCAAGTATATTCACCAAGACACCTGAGTTATGACTAATTTTCTAATAGTCTTTCTGTATCAGTTTGTGAAGGGAGATCTTGCACCAGGGAGGAAAGAAAGTGGCACCATTAGAAAGAAGACAGTCTTGGCTTTATGCCTGGAGCGCCGACTTGGCCAGCTGCCCCTCACAGGAACCTTTACCCTCTTATAGCCCAAATAACACACCAGCAGCAAGGCAGCAGCTCATAATGTACCTTAAGCAGAAATAATGGTGAAGTTGAAAAGTTCCATGAAACCCTCTGTAAGCGTGGTAGTGCTAAGGGCAAAATAAAAGTGAACATGTTCCATTTATTGGGTTAGGGAGGGGGGGCTGTCAACAGTAAAAATGAAGGTTTGATAGAAGAAGCAGATGCTCAGGAATGCCCAGCTTTAATATGTCTTTGTTAAGTTGAATATTAAGGCAAAATTTCATACATATAAAATGAAGAAAGCTGGACAGATTTGGCACTGCTACAAGTCCAGGTCTGCTCCTCATCAGGTAAGAATGGTAATCTTAGCAAAGGGGGAATGGCTGTCAGTGAGACTGTCATTACTGAGCCACCCAAACCCTGCAGTCTAGAGCAGCTATTCTTGACACAGAGTAACTGCCTATGTTAATAGAATAAAACACATCAATAATACACAAACAAGCAGACTGAAGGAGCAATTAAACCACTTTCAGCACTCAAGCTTTGCAACAAAAACCTTACAAACTTTCTTGTTTTCCATTTCCCCACGTTGTTTTGTATTTCTGATAGGGCTTTGAGCAACCTGGTCTAGTGGAAGGTGTTCCTGCCCATATCAGGGGTGGCTGGAACTAGGTGATCTTTAAGGTCCCTTCCAACACATACCATTTTATTATTCTATGAGTCTAAGATCTGCAATGAAAGAATCAAACTTGGTGAAACAACTTCAACGTAAAATTTGCAAAAGCATTTTCTTGCTGACTAAGCATGTATCAAGCAGCACCACTGCTGAAATGCAACACTGTTTCAAGCCCTAATATACCAAGATTCATAATGGGAATGCTAACAAGACCACTAACCACTGCAGATCTGGCAGTGCTGCTACAATAAACATAAAGTAAGCAGTCCTAGTCTTGCACACAAATTAGATTGTTTAATGTACAAAAGTCCACTATGTCTTTCTAACGGGAACTTCATTATCAGAAAGTTGGTTCAGAGTGCTAAGCATAGGAATGAAGAAAACAAATGTCAAAGACAGCCCATCCAACACATTAATTTCCAGTTTCAGGGAGACAGGCTGTGCACAGTGAGACAGACAGAGACAGAAAAAGAAAGAAAAGCCCTAGTATTATAAATCTACAGCACGTATTTAACTCATCACATCATTCACACTATTTTTCAGTTGTTGTCAAAGTTGTATACACAATATTTTTATATCCCTGTTTATTTATATCTGAATTTCTCACTGCTAATTAGCCTTCCTGCAGAACAAAACTTGTTCATGATGGGAAGGACAGCACTGTCCTTTCCTGTGATTATTTTCCCATTCACTATGGGGTCAAGATTGCTGAACCACTGGTGAAGCCGAAATCAACGACTTTAAATGCAGAATACTGACAAAGAGGCAGAATGGAAACCCTGCTCTATGTAAGTGAGAAAGCATGCTCTGGAAAAGGTGTGCTGTGGGATAACCCCAACTGGTAACTCAGAAGTGAAGCAGCACTACACAGCCACTTGCTCCAACCTGGTGGGTTGGAGAAGAGAACTGGAAAAATGAGAAAACTCATCAGCTGAGATAAAGACAGTTTAATAGGTCAAGAAAAGGCTGTGCACGCAAGCAAAGCAAAGAATTCATTCACCACTTCCCATCTGCAAGCAGGTGTTCAGCAATCTCCAGGAAAGCAGGGCTCCACCGTGGCAGGGAGGTTGGAACTAAATGATCTTAAGGTCCTTTCCAACCCTAACTATTCTATGATTCTATGTGTAACGGTTACTTGGGAAGACAAACAAACATCGATCCGAATGTCCCTCCCTTCCTTCTTCTTCACCCAGCTTTTGATGCTGAGCTTAACACCATATGGTATGGAATATCCCTTTGGTCAGTTGGGGTCAGCTGTCCCACTGTCCCTTCCCAACTCCTTGTGCACTCCCAGCCACTTGCTGGTGGGGTGGTGTAAGTAAGCACTAAAACAGTGATGAATTATCAACAGTTTCCAGCACAAATCCAAAACATAGCCCCATACCAGCTACTATGAAGAAAATTAACTCCATCCCAGTCAAAACCAGCACACCGTGCCTGTAAAATCAGCCATTGCAGACCCTAAGATTACTTTAGAGAAAATAACAGAAAAGTACTTCTAAGTGCTCTTTGCCAGTAGTGAAGCAAAGCGGAAAGAGGCATACATTAGGGGAAATAGGCACCTTCATGGCATATAATGCCAACAAGAAACTCCAGAATGATCTGTTAAATGAGAACAGTTGGGGAAGTTATCCCAGCAGCTCAGCTGCACACAATGCCATCCTCTGCCTCCACCAACTTACTGATGTTTGCATGGAAGAGGTGCGTGAGATGTTCCTGACCATGCTGGTCACAACATGATGGGAAACCACCGCAGCATGGAAAAAAGCTGGCAGAAAAGCCAAGAAGCATTTAGTCACACATTTGGCATACACCGAGAGCAGAAACACTTTCTACACTGTTCAGGAAAAAAAGGGATACTACGGCTCTAAAATCCAGTGCAGCTTTGCTTACATCTTGAATGACAACATTCTGGGTGCATTTAAGTCCACTAGTAAAACTGATATTTGATTAACATAAAAATCTCATAGTGCCTATACAAACATGTTTAATACCTCAACACGTAATTCCATAGAAGTTATATGAATTTTACACATACATTTCTCAATATTTTTTTTTAATGCAATCGATGGGTGGGTGTGAATCATTTTGTTCTATCAAAGGAGCACCCAGTATGTATGCCGTTCAAGGTTAAAGGCCTAGCTATCTCATCAAAACTGCATTTTTCATGGTATCTGCTTGCACTTTCCAGCAATGTTGTGGTATAATGAAAGTATAGCTTTTGTCATAGCACTTATTCATCTAGATCTAATTCAGCACATACACATTCCTGACAATAACAGAGACCAGAGAAAAAGATTGCCCAACCATACTCCTATTCGTCAAAGAAGCTGATCTTTTTTAAAAGAAAATTTGAGATAGAACCTTATTTTTTTACTTCTTATTTTGATCACCATCAGCAAAGATGACCAAGATGGAAAACAAAGCCTCAAAATTCAGGTTTGGTCTGAGCCCATATTTAAAACTTTGAGATACTTCAGGATGCTTATTTCAAGATTCCGATTTCTACTTTGTAGATATGGATTCTCACCATATAGTGCAGATGAAGGTATAAGGCCAAACTACAAACCCATAGGTTGTTTACATTCAAGGTGATTAGGCAGAACTTTAACCACAAATCTCCGTGAAATTTCATGTATCCCCATGTCTAGTGTGACAGGTGAATAGTGCTCAGATCTGACGCTGCTTAGTAACCAGACTGCATCCAGCTTTTGAGATCAACAGAAAAGTTTCAGGATCTGAGCTAGACTGAAAAGAAGAGCATCCATCCAATCTACAAAGTTGCTATTGGTCTTTAAAGCAGAAAACATCAGGAGTGGGTTGTTAGATGAATTTAGCAGCAGGGAAGCCTGCAGCTCGTCAGCTTTTTCTTCCTCAAAAGTAGGTACTTATTGCAGTCAAGAGGAATTATTGCTGAGGATCTCTGGGCACAGTGATGTTTTTGTTATAATAAAAAAGTCTGAACAATGCAATTGCACACCCACAATCATCCCTTTTGTTTCTCCACTACAGTAATACACTCCTTTATGATGCTCAAGGTTTATACTTTGATTGCTAAACTATTATGCATAGAAAAAGACAAACAAAATAACAGCTAGTATTGCTTGTCAGATTGACAAAGCAAACCTCAGCTAGGCACGCAGGCTGGCAATTTCTTTTATTCCCATACTTGATTCATCTCAATTTCTTAATGGGAGCAGTTATCCTTGTAGAAGGTTCTTCATTTACTTTTATAAGCACAAAGTTTTCATCACACATTCATATTTTGCTTCAAAAAAGACTTCTGGTGAAATCCTGGTCGTGCTGCTATGAACAGGCCCCTTCTCTTTAGCTCAGATTGTCTCAGCAATTTTGGTACTTTAACAAGAGTTTTCTTAATAAGGTCCAAATAAAGAAGGATTCCTTAATAAAATCTGAAGACAAAGCTCTCAGAAGTCCTATTCTGAATGTGAGCACACACATGCTGTTGACTTACAACCCTATGAGAAAATACTGGCGTTTCCTCACAACCATTTTGGATCTTGGATCAGGCTTGGGAGCAGCAGTTCCTAGCCTCTGCTGGGCATCTTCCTCTCATTCCTAATCAACAAGTGGAGTAGAAGGACATATTTCCATCAGCGTCCACACGCCACCAGCAGTGTTAATGTACAACTTTCACCTTGTTAGTAACTATCACAGCTATTGCACAGTCTTCCCTCCACATCAAGCATGACCTATCCTGCCATCAGCACTGCCAAAGTACTGTAAAGTAACAAATCAACATGAAGATCAGCAATGAAAGGAAACTGGCTGTACTTTCGAAGGCCTATAAGCAAGAGAGAAACAGAAATGTACTACTTCAAAATGAAAACATTGTCATATTCTTCATTATTAGGTTTCTGAGAAAGTTAGACAAGAAAAGTAACTTGTAAGTCAAATTCCAAAATGTTGCTTCAGGAGAAACAACTGACAGTACAATAAATAATCACATTCCACCCTGCTGTTGATTTTATTCTTGAACGTTCTTGGTCTGTAAAATGTTGCAAGCCTACAGTAACAGAAGACAGTTAATAAGGACTAGACTTCTATTTTCCATTTCTGCTATTCCCCAGCTGGAAAACCAAAAAGATGTTTCCAGTCTCTCAATGGTTTTCTATTTACAACCTGTCAAATAGAACATAATCGAACTGTGACATTTAATTAATACATGTAAAGCAATAGTAGATTAGTAGATAATAAGAACTGTATATTTCCAAAATATACATTTTGTCCCCCGCAAAATAACTGTGCCAATATTTGAAAGAAACTCAAGATGCCTTTTTTCCGCTTTTGGAATGAACATATGTCCCTTTCTAAAATGTGTTCCATTTTATAGAAATCTTCAGAGACTGGTGCTCCCTATCTTCTTGATGATTAAAATCTGAAAAATGCTGCTGTGTTTAAAAAAGTGTCACAAGTAGGGTGAGGACTGCCCTGAAAATAATCATTTGAAAGGCATGTTATTCACATGATACCGATAAATCCCAATGTTGTTTTCCCTGGGGTAAAAGGGGCTCCTTCCTTATCCATACAAATAGTATAAAATATGCAAATGAATTTTGATTTCAACAAGTCAAATATTTTGCATGTTTCATTTACAAGTTAATAAAATTCAAACCATTTTAAAGACTACAATCATGGCAGAAAATAAAAGCCATTGCACATGGCAAAAGCTGTATTGTTTCTCACTGATATTTTCTGTAATTCACATTAGCAACCACATTACTGAAGAGCTCTCTAGCCATTCGGTGTTACAGTTCAAGGTAATATGTGACAGATTTGAGCATTCTTAAGGAAGAAAATCTCCGGAGTGTGTAGATCGCAGCTTTGCTCACTGGGAGATTACCGTGGCTTTTATATCTGTTACAAATGTGCAGTTATACTGATAACTTCAAAAGTGGAGTATTACATATCACGCTAAAATTCACCACCAGCCTCTTTTGTTCTTTCTTGCTTCCTTTTTTTATTTTCCTCCTTCTCTTCTCCCCCCCCCCCCAGTTTAGCTATTGCTTGCTTGCCAGAGATCTTGAACTTGAGAAAGGTTAGACATCACAATGCTGGAGCAGTTTGTGAGCATCAGCAGATTTAGCTTGTAATTTCATTGATCTATGTGGGCTTGCTGTTTGCAAACCAGCTGCTGCACTGTTTCCCCACAGCTACTGATCTGAGTAGCATTGATTTTTTCCTTTACATTAACATAGCATTACTTCTTTAATGGGCATTAAATGACTGGATGTAAATACAAACAGGGCTGCAACAACAAAAGAGAAATAAATGCATTGGTTCTTTGTATTTAAAGAACCCTATTAATATTTTCCACAAAAAAAAAATTTAGAAGCATGAGTTATTGATCAAGATAAACGCTACTTTTCATGGTTTTGTTTCCACACATTTCTTTTGCCAAGAAATCATCTTTTTTTCTTACCGTGTTTACTCATAGCCCAAAATGTAACATCTTACAAAGACTGCCTTTTTTTCTCTGTATAAATGGTAAAATAGATTTTTTTAAGGAAGAATTCTAGAAGGTAACATGAAAGATTTTCTTCATTGTGCTTATACTAAACCTACAGGAACCCGCATCGGTTTTGAAGGAAACATCATCTGTTATCTCTCATTTTTTTGCCATTAAAAAAAAATAAAAAAGAATGGACCTCAATTTTGACAGAGTGGATGTGACATCTGCAGCATGGTCTATATCTTATGTATAATATGCTGAATATAAGGTCACGGTATCACCACATGCTACTTTAGTCCTTCAGTGGGTAGAGTTTTAAGTAATCTTACAGATATAAAATTTAATGTGGTATAGATAGGAGAGTGGGGAAAAAAAAAAAAAGAATAAAAAAGCCCCCAACAAAACTCAAAACTCAAACCCCTGAACCTATTAGCTTAGTCATTTCTGAAGCTAGTCAGGTGAAGTTTCCTGGTCCTCTCTAACAGTAGGTGACAACCAGCAGAGATGTCTATACCAGAAAAAGATGCAAAACTGAATCTAGTTTCTACAGACACTTCATGAAGACAAGATGGGATTGAGAGTGTTGAGAATTAACAGATAAGAACTTCCAAAGAAAAGCAGAAGTGGGTTACAACCTTCTGGGCTGCAGAAGATGGCAGGCAGTAGTGCCAGTGATTTCCTCAGTGCCACAATCAAGTTAACAGCACCTCAAAACCACAGGCACTTCAGCAGAATACAACAGGAATAGGACTTCTCTTTAGGTAGTTATGAAGGAAGATTTTTTCTTTTATAACAGCTCTGTTCTGGCCATGCAGCCTGGTTACCCTGAGGAAAAGGTCCAGTGACCTGACAGATGGGAATTCCTCATTCTCATGTAACCCTGTCTACTCCCATTCCTAGAGAGGGCAAATCATTTCACATGGATGCTTCAGTGATATCTACTGGATCCTGGCTCAGAAAGGAGATAAATTATTCTCACTAGAACATAATAGTATATAATATGGCGCTGGAGCTGAAAATAACCCATAAAATGAGTACAAAAATTAGACAAGTTAAAATATATGTTGTCAGTCTAACAAATCTCTCCTAGTCTGACAGTCCTCTTACTTTGTCTAGCCAAAATTTAATGTCAGTTTTAGCAGATACAATGTCCAAATCATTAAAAATTATATTAAGTAACACTGACTCCAATGTGCACCTTTAGAGCAACCTACTATTAACCTTTCTACACTCTTAGGAGAAGACTTTCAGTGCAAGTTTTTTGCCATCATTTATTCAATTTTTAATCCACTGTGAGATTCTGCCCCTTACCTCATAGTTATATTTTTCTCTTAATAGTCTTTTATGAAAGACCATATCAGGATTTTTTTAAAAATCCAAATACATTAGTTCACCAGGTCACTTTTATCTACTATTTTATTAACTTTTTCAAAGCACTTTAGCAAGTTAGAGAAGCATACTTTCCCTCTACTGACGTTATGCAGTTTTGACCCTATTAGGTTATACTTATCCATGTGCTGAACTATTCTATCCTTAATTAGACTCTCAATCAGTTTTCCCAGAAGCAAGGTGAAGTCCACTGGTCTTAATTCCCAGGATCTCTTTTTGGTCCTGTTTTAACAACAGATACCATCAGAAATTTTCCAACCATCACTGGTCTATATCACATCTTCTTGCAAGTGTCTCCTCTATTTCATACTTTATTCTGGTGAATGCTACCTACTTTTAATTATTTTAGATTTTTACATGAGTTTATCAAATGACTCAGCACTCCCCTTGTAAAAAACACTTTCCTTGCACAATTTTTGGTAATGCTGCTCTGCCTTTTGCATTTTTAGCACAGTAACTATTTAGCTGCCATCTGTGAAAATGAACGAGAGTCTGTTTAACTATTGAACTCTTTTGCTATGGTGAGTGGGTAACCATGGTTTTAATTTGATATTTTTGCTCTTTTTAATTATTTTGTCCGTACAAGTCCTCAGATGAGCAGCTATTCACTTCTGTCATCAAAGTTACAAATTTATCCTGCAGTTTTTAGGGCTTTTTGGGTTTTATTTCTGTGGATACACATGACCATCAATCTCAGTAGATTATTTTCCAGCCTCACTTTGAGCACTGTTCTTAGAGGAAGAGCAGAAAGGAAGGATCAAATCCTAACACCACCATACCTAAATAACTGGTTAGTCTCACCAGCAGCATCTAATACCAAGAGTTCTTAAAACTGGCTTTCAAGTGAATCTGACAAATGACAGAAAGAAGTTGTGATTATGTGAAAAGGTATAGATTTGTATTCTGCGCTTGTAGAAGATGTTCTCAGTCTATGCTTTAGGTACACAGGTCTTAATGATCGGGAAATATTGTTGAACACGATTTTTAGTGAAAAAGCATTGAAAACTCCCACTGACATGTGTACATGGCTAAGTAAAGGTCAGTAAGCTATTGAGTAAACCTGAAGTGCTCACATTAGAGGATTAGAAACTCAGAATTTTCAGCATTCAGTGGAGTTGGTAGACTTTCATCTGGAACTCAAGATTTAGTGTCCTTAAGTCAGGTCTGATTTGAATGGATGAGAAAATTGAAAAGGAACTTCAGCCATATAAAGCTTCCAAGTATGACAGTCTAGGTTTCAAACTATGCCTTGCTTCTATAATAAAAGCCACACTACACTATCTTCACCTGGGTGTGAAATTCATTACAAAAATATCACGTAGCGCTAACTGTAAGTATTAAGGTAGATTACTGCTGGCTTTGCTTTCCCTTCAAATAGAAGTTTCGGTTTCATCTGTGTTCAGAGATTCTATGTGCTGCACTGTTAAGCACAGATTTCTGCTTAAATTATATTCCTATCAGCTTTAACATTAAAATAGAACACATTTTAATGTGTGTGTTAAACATCAAATCATTTTTGCTTCAGGGAAACTCTAGTAAACAGTAGCTGTCAAAAACTGTAATGACACAAAATTAAAATAATAGAAAATAGTCTGTAACAACAGCTTTTCTCATCCTGTTAACAGAAGTTCAGCTCTTCATCTTCTAACTACCCTTTACAAAAAGCAGAAAGGTTGAGGGAAGTACAGCTCAGGTACAGAAATGTACCTGTTGGACAAGAGAAGTTGGAAATTATCATTGTTACCATTCTTTGCTTCCTTACTGTGAAGTACACTTCAATCAATGTAAGAAAAATGCAACCAATTTAACATATGCATGTTTCTTCTGTTATGAAAATTACCCTTTCAGTCAGGATTTTTAATACATAAACATTTTTTTCACAAAATCTTGGAAAATATAGGAGTATCATTTACACAGTCTACATTGGTATAAATTCTGGAAGCCTGCATTATGTCAGAAAGAAACTGATTTAAAGAAATTAAACTGCATCAGAAATATTGACAGGCATATAGATTGAATTACATGAATATGAGATACATACAGACAGAGCAGTTCTGCTTAGTGATCAATGTCAAATGAATTTCAAAATTGTTTGTTTCTTATGTCTTTATTTTAGATTTTAATTTGAATTAGTAATATGAAATCAAATCACTATTTATTAACTTTCACTTACAAACAAAAAAAAAATCTAATAGAAGCTTATCTGAAGTTAGAAACCTCCATTTTACAAAGGCTGAGTAACAACATAGTTTAATTCTACGGTGATAGAAATTATTCAAAAGCAAGAAGTAAAACCCGAGATTTGAAAGTTTCCACCTATTAATGTGGTACGTAACTGATGTACGCAGGCTGTATGGTGAGGTTGCATTGCCCCCTATAGTCACCTTGTGTCAGCTGGGAGGGGAGGGGAAACAGAAAGAGAAGAGAAATCATTTGCAGAAAGTACAATGCATTTGGTTTTGATTCACTCTTTGGAAAGGGCATGGTGGGGAGCAATGCTCAAGTCTAACCTGTGACCATGCTGTTCAAGAAAAATTTGTATGCATTATTCTCCAAGTACTTATGGAGGAAATAAAATGTATTCACATTCTGATCAGAAGACCTCTGCAGCCCCTGTGGTCTGGCTGTGTTTGGGGCGCATTTGTTGGATGCTGGTACCTGCACACTGACAGCACACCAGGGACGCCAGCATACACCTTCATGCGGACTCAGATGCAGGAGGTGGTTCACTTTGGTTCACCAGTGAAAGGCAGGAGGGACTGCAGGTGACAGATCTTTTTGCTCTCAGTGGGCACACCTTAGAGGGCTGAGCATAACCAGGACATTTCACTCCAAAGCACATAGGACTCTAAAAGCCCAAATTGTGGCATACATATACAGACTACTTTTTGAAGCAGCTTCAGCACAAGGACTAGAAAGAGAGAGAAAAGGCTGAATACAGGTTCCTCTTCAGTAGCAGGAGCAACTGCAAGGAGCATAGCCAGTTTATTCATGCTGCCCATGGACACTAGCAATGCTGCTCCTTCATAGCCCCTGGGCTTAACCAAGGCAGTATGTTTCCCAAATCCCTGCAGAATAAGATGCCACTTTTAACCACTAGCACAAGGACAAAGCCACATGCCAGGACTCAGATTTTCCAGTCAAGCCCATCTTCCTTAACTTTGCTGTCAACTAAAAAAAAATCTTATCTCCCCATAAAATTAACTGACTCTCAGCAGCTGTCCTAATACTTTTCTCTTATGAATGAACATAATTATGCACAGTATTCAGTATATCTTTTAACAGGGACAGACACAATATAACAAAAACCATACACTCTTGAGACTCTCTTAAAAATATCTAGCTTAAAAAGCTCAAGATCAACACTCTCCTTCTTAGGGTGCAATACACTGTTATCACTATTTGTCTTATTTCTGGGGACAGCTTTTCTACTCCCGCAGTTCTAGGCACTACTCCCATAGTTCTAGCTAGAAAAGGTTAGTGCCGCTCCTAAGAGGTGACAGATCTGGTTTTTGAATCTTCTACCTCTTTTCCTTTGGTGGCATAAGCAGGTTTGTAGAGTCACGATGAACTGATCGGACTTACGCAGCAAAAATCCTAGATTTCTTCTTACTGTATTCGTTTTAATTTGGATCAGTTGTTGAGGCTCACCATCTATCAGCACCCATGCTTGCACTTACACTAAGAAAGGAGAAACAGAAATAGTAACAGTAGGTTACGGTAACAGCTTAACTCCATTGCAGTGATGTCTTGTGTCAATTGGAGTTGTTTTGTAGCTATGGTTTCAAGAATATGAATTGTCATTAAAATGCCTTTATATTTCATTATGTCTGAGAAAAAGTATTATGAGTGTTCCCATCCACATATCTTCACAAATATTCTCTGTCTAGACAGAAAAGACAGTCCTGCAAAGTGGAGCTGAACAACTTGTTTAGTTTTTGTGAATATATGTCTACACATAGTCCTGTATCAATTCTTTATTTTACTATGATGACTAAAGACTCAATAATGACTAAGCTACTGATGAGATGTGATTGCTGCTTACCCAGCAGATCAATACTGTCTCACTGCCTCCTGATGTGAAGGGGTGTATCCTGATAGCATTCAGCTGTTCGATTATCTTACTCTTAACTGCAAGCTCTTTGAAGCACGGTCAGGTTTTTGTTCTGTTAGCCCCCTAGCTAGCACAAGTTCTGCAGCTCATTGTCTTGGGTTCAGGTGCAGCAATTATTTTTCTCCTTCCTAATAGCTGGTGCAGTGCTGTTGTTTTCGACTTTAGTCTGAGAACAATGCTGATAACACACCGGTATTTTTAGTTGTTGCTAAGTAGCGCTTACCCCGATCAAGGACTTTCTCAGTCTGTCATGCTATGCCAGTGAGGAGGGACACAGGAAGCCATGAGGAAGCAGAGACAGGATACCTGACCCAAACTAGCCAAAGGGGTATTCCATACCACAGCAGATCATGCCCAGTATATGAACTGGGGGCAGTTACCCAGAAGGGCAGATGATGGCTTGGGTTGGACTGGGTATCGATCGGCGGGTGGTGAGCAATTGTATTGTGCATCAATTGTGTTTACTGGCTTTTCTATTCTGTATATGCTGAAGCAGAGTTGCACAATAGATACCACTGTGGTAATTCAGCTAACACAAACTTCTAACAGTGTGCAATTCAATCTTATGTTATTATCCTTGCCCTTTATTTATTTTCTCTCAGCTATGACTCTTTTGTTACTTGTGTATTTTGTATTCAAACACATGTATGTAATACATTATGCTATTTCACTGTTTTCTTCAATCAACACAATTTGATTGTGCCCAAAGAACATACAAGTAGTATGTTCTTCTACTCATGAAAATGGGAGACTTTAATCATGTTACCAGCATATAGTGCCTTCATGCTAAAGAACCAAAACCCACTATGTGACACATATCCATGCCCATAAATGTGTAAACAGCTTTCAGCAGTGGTGCCCTACATAACTGGTGCAGAAGACAGTGACACATTTGGGGAAACAACATTTCTGAATGCCAAACATACAGAGGTGAGACACTAAATCTTATGAATTATCCATGCAAAGCAGACAGAACACTTGTTTTCAAGGTCAAATGAGAAAGATCCCCTGACCTGTGGGTAAACTGCACGTTAATACATTTATCCATCTTTGGAATGTAAGAGATGAAATCAACACAGAGAAATAAACAAGTGGGGTAAGTCAGCCAAGCTACCAAAATCATTATGCCATCTGTTTTGCTGGCATTTTTAATGCCTGTGCAGAGCATACACGATGAAAAATAGATCTCCAATTCAAATTTTAGTTTCTTCTAAACTGAATTGCAGTATCAAATAGATTTACGTTCTTTGGATAACCCTTAATTGGTGAGCAAAATAAACCAATACTAGTTTTTGTAAAGGGAAATTGCAGTAGTGTCTCATAAACGCTTCTACACATCCCACTGGTCTTCACCAACATACTTGAAGCTGGCATGATCCTCTCAAAGTAGTATGTTTTGTTATAGTTGTCAACACTATCATGTAAAGGATAACAATTCAGAAAAGAGGCAAGGTGGTCAATTGATTCTTCCTGAATACTGTGGACAAGCAACACTCAAGTTTGGTTCCTGAACCTGATAGGCTGTTGAAGCACTGCTCTTTGATGGTTCAAGAGAAGCCAATTGTACTACCAGGGGAGCAGACCAGAGAATGAATTCTGACTGGGAATGTCAAGTTTAAACTCTCTAGTAGTGCAAAGAGGTTCAGAAGTGAATGCAAATCCATCCTAAAGCCCTCTACATTAGCAGAATTGGGTAAAAAGCTCTTGTTGGGACCCAGAGAACCACAGTTTCTCTTGCTTCTCTCTTGCCTCGCCAGGAAGAATAAATGATTTGGCTCCTTTACAGGGCACTTCTAAATGCCTTGCATTTCATCATCCCCATCATAGTGAACTGAGAATTTCTGACATTCCCCACTAAACATTTTTCTGCCCCCTGCAGTCACAGTGAGAGAGGCAGATGCATCTTTTCCATTCCTCCCACTGAAGTATTGCAAAATCTGAGCTGGACCATGCACTTGTGTAAGAGGATTCTAGCCAGCAACATAAAGGCTATGGCATGTGGTATGTGTAATGTAGCAGCCTACATATATTACAGTTTTTTTCTAAATCATTGGGATGCTATTAAAAAAAAATTAACATTTACATCTCTGATGACTATAGAGTCGTAGGATCTTGCAGAAATGTTTCAGAGTACTCATCACTGTGCTTTTTAGTATCTCTACACAGGCAGTTAGTTTAATTTCTGATATATCCATGTCATTTTTTTTCATATTAATATTCCCATATGACAAGTACATTACTTCAAGCTGCTGAATTGATTTTCAAGAGGAATCTTGGTATACGTAAATTGTTACTTCTCATAAAACTTTTCAAAAAAATGGCCAGATTCAATTCTATCTTTTGTAAGGAGCATGGAGGAGTATAATGTGCCCATGCCCTATAAGACAGTCTAGCTGGTATTGTTTAGTTATCATCTGTTGTATTTTGTTTAGTTTGACAAGATACTGCAGACTAATAAAAGCATTAAAACTGCATGATTGCAGTATTGGTAAAATATCACCACTGTTGGTCAAGTACTAATGAAAAATGAATGCAATTCTTCACCAAATTCAGACTGCCATTTTAAGAGCAGTCATCTAAAACCAGGCAGTGTTTAGAAATGCATGAATACGATGTTTACCCATGAAGAAAGCAGTGTTTCTTTATATTCCTAAAGAACCATATGTCTGTTTTAGTAGATCATACCAGTTTCTTTTGTGGAGGCCAATAAGGGTCATTAAACACCAATGGGTCTCTGAGTCCTTCTTCAGAGTCAATGACATTGTAGGCTTCACCAGGGATCTCATTTTCCTTCTGTACAAGATCTGCAGGGCAAGGGAGGCAAATGAACTATGAAAAACATAATCACTGCTTTTACTGTTGCTTTTTTATCATAAAAATTCCATTTTTTTAAATTCCATTTAAAAACGCATTTGCCTGTTGAAAGCATAAATATATATTTTTGTTATATTTATAATTTTTCATTTTAAAAAAGAATTTTGTCATTCTTTTTTGAAAAAAAATTCTCTATTTTATTCTCTATTTTAATAAATATTACACAAACTTGTTATGCAAACTTCAGGACAAAGCAAGTGGTTAACAAAGTAAATACCTCTAGAACAGTTTCTCAGAGGTGACAGGAAAATATTTCATAAGTACCTGAGGGGATTAGTAGTCTAACACTCATTTTCAGAAGTGACTTGAGAACCAAGGTTCAGCTTTTCAAAAGTATCTGGGCCTTTAACTCACATTTTACTTTAAGAGAGTTAGACCCTCAAAACCTATGAGGATCTAGAGTTCAGGATGAAAAGCCTTACTGAAAACCAAGGGGATTTGGGTTATCAAAGGCCAGATTTTTTAAAAAGTATTTAGGAACCTAGAGGCAGATATAGGCACCCAGATGATGGGTTTTTTTCAAAGTAGAGTGAAGAAGGGTTAAGTCCCTAACACTCACTGGGATTAGTGTGCTCTTAGAAAGTGCTAAGTACACCTCTGCATCTAAATACCTTTAAAAATCTTTTCTTGAATTGCTTTTGAAAGTGATCTTTATCATCTGAATGCAGTGACTTATCCTATGCTTAATTCTCGACCTCACAAAGGTTGACATAGATGTGCTTTACTCAAATATTTCTTCATCACGATCTTAATGGAAACTGACAGGACTAGGTAACAAAATCTTATTTTTAACAAAATTTGGTTGGTATTTGAATCCAGAAATTCATAAAAGCTTGAGAGCTGAAAATAACAGAGTTTTGCTTCACTGTGATTGCACTTGGGAGAGCTCTGTTAGATCCTGAGCATTCAGCTTCAGGATTTCTCCCTGTAAATGCTAAGCAGCCCACATGAGCACAAGCATGTATGCATGAAGTCATACTGATAGCAGTGCTAGAGTCTTATAATATGAATGAATAACTCACTTTCACCATCTTTGCCACAGCTGGGAAGAAGATAAGGGGTAGAATGAAGAAGAAAGTTTCAATGCAACACAAATCTGGCAAGATGAAGATTTGGATTTTGATTTCTGAGGAAGCAGAATTTCTTTCTGATTGCATTACACTCTGCAGCTCCATTTTTTTTTAGCCTCTGTTATTTTTTTCTTACTTTTATGATTGCTTCATACAATCATCTTACATAAATATAAATTTTTCTGTAACAGTTCTCAGTATTCAGCTTTAAAATGAATCCACTATTTTGTACTTAAACGTTAGTTCCTAAGTCACGTTTGATTTTTTTTTTTCCCTGTACTGACTGGCTCCTGAACATTCTGACTGATAGTAAGCTTTGTCATGAGATGCTGAGATATAAAGAACAACAGGTTACTTCATAATCTCTTCTTGTTAATGCTTGCTCTGGAGAGCACCTGCTGTCCTTAAAAGGGATTTGAGAGACCCAAGATTAAGAAGTCTCCCTATAACAATTACTGTTCTTATTACTGAAGAATACTCATACCAATGTCACATCTTCCTGATGGTTTCAAATTCGTAGACTGAGGGAGAGATAAACGTCAAAGAACCATATAGTATGCAATTATAAGACATCAAACTGGTCCAATACAATTCCATTTTGGAGAAGAGTAACACTATCAGACTAATTGATTTCTGTCTGCAAAGTATCTGTCAGGACAAAACACGATCTGACACCATTTGAATACTTTTTAAAGTGCAACAGTGCTTACAGTATTTCTAACCATCTTCCTAGTTGATCCCTATTGGGTAAATTATGCAAGGGGCTATGTGAAGGAAAGCTAAATGAACCATAAAACCTAACACTGACAGTGTTTCAGAGAGGGTATCAAAACGCAAGAGTACTACTGCCAGTATGTCTTGCTACCTCTTTGACTTAAAAGATACAAAAGTATAGACTTCCGTTCTTACAAAGTTCAGTCAAGCTTGAGACACAAGTAAAGGATCTGCTACCATGACGCCCATCATAGTATATCCCATATTACTCCACAAAACATTTTTCTAAGCCTATTTAACCACTGAGCTCCTATTGCCATTACCCGCATTGACAATATCTGTGCAAAGCTGGTTCTTTGAAATATTATCCAAAGTCATAAATATTTGGAAAATTAATATGGAAAAATGAAATTACATTAAAAAAAAAGGGAGATATCCACTGAATCTGCCCCTCCTTTCTCCTTTCCAGAAACCTAGGCTCAAATAAAGGACATGTACTATAATTTGCTTCTTCTTCCCATCCCTTAACTCAGGATCCTTCAGAAGACGTCTTTAACAAATAGAGAAAAAAAGCATCAAACCAAAATATCAAATGTTATTAACTAAACTTTCAATTTAGCATTCTTCCTAACTTCCTAACTGAGAAAGTGAGCCTGCTGGGAACCTCCCTTTGTCCCATCTAAGGGCATGTGGAGGTCTTCAGATGGCTAAACATCTTCTAGGCTATAGCAGTAATGTCTGCACCAGCTAACCCATTTAGATAGTTGGAACTAGATGATCTTCAGGTCCTTTCCAACCCTAATTATTCTATGATTCTATGATTCTATGACCCAAAACAGAATTGACCTAGTTTTATTTCCAACTAAACTAGTGGAACTCACAGACTGGTTAGAAACTGAAAATAATTATTTTAAATCAGATGAAAATGGTAGGTTTTTTAGAAGGAGTAAGTAATTGAAGGCTACAGTGATAAAGGGTAACTAATTCAAGATCGGCATCCTGGATACTAGGTGATGGAAAGCCAAGACAGCAGTTTGCTACAGCTGAAGACAGTTTTAACTGTCCCAAGTTGAGAAGGTGAAATTGTTATCATCATGAGGTTAATTCACTTTTGCTTGGATATATTTACGACTCCTCCAGTGGAAGAGAATACAGTTCACTGCTTATGAGGTCTCTATTTATAAACGCATTAGAATATTTTCCTGTTTGTGCTAATAACAAAGCTTGAAGGATAATCTCAATATAATTTCAGTGCACATTATGCATAGCTGTCTTCTTGACTGCAGAACACCTGAAATCCATTGATTGTATCCACAGTGGTAAAAAAAAAATGTGCAAGCAGCAACCAAATTAATCAGTAAGCTGCAGCATGCTGCCAAAAGCAAAGATGGCTAAACATTAACTTTATTGGGGTTTATTCATCTGTCATCTCAATGAATAATATGTTTCCAGCACTGCAGATACTGTGTCAGCTACACTGTGGACCCCAGTGGTATATAGTGAGCTACAAAACCACACAGATACAATGAGATAGACTTCTGAACACAGAAATCCAGACTCTTCCAGTGATACACAGATCAGTTATTATACAACAAACCCCACTAGCTCCTTCACAGCTTGCTTAGTCTGCTGTGTCACTATGTAGTTAAGAAGTCTTTAATCTTCAGGCTGACACAAGCGCAATGAGTCTACAGACTAAAATTTCATACACAATTTGGATGAAAGCTAATTGCTGCCTGTTATTCTATCTGCTTTCCTCCGAGTAGCAGAATGTGGGAAAGAAGTTCAATGTATTGCTTTGACTGCTTCATGCGTTGTGCTATGAACTGCAACAGTGAAAACACTAGTAAAAAAAAAAAAAAAGTTATTTCTGTGTTTCATGAGTATAAAAGATTGTCAGATAGTCATAAAATACTGCTGGTCAAGATGTATCACTCAAGATTTATGTTTAATTTACTCTGAATCAAAATTCTCTTCTCCAGGTTCCCAACTAAAGACATATTTTTTTACCATTATTTCCAGCAAAAAATGTGTTTTCAGATCTGAGCAATGGTCCTTAAATTAGATCTTTGTGGTACCAAAAATAAGCTCACTAAAGGCAATTAGCGCACAAAGCTTTATGCCCGTATGTGTAACTCTTGAACTCCAATGGGAGTCCACATTGTGCTAGTGAGTAGGACTAGAGACTTCAATGTAATACCGTTAAAACTGTTATAATATACTATTTAAAATTAAAACAAGCATAATGATTAGACTAAGTGAAAACTGTTCTTCATGGAGTATAATAGATTAAACAGACAGACACAAGATACAACAAGAAAACCAGGAAAAACAGCAGTAAAATCAAAGAATGTGAACATCTATATAGCACAGTTTACCAGAGGTGAAAAAAAACAAGGAGATAGTGCTTCAAAATTCAACAATCAGAGCAAAATTATGAATTAATAAGGAAAATTATATCTTCCAAAAGTCATATTTGTGATGTACAAGATATTTGAGCCATATTCATACATATATTTTAAAAAACGGCAAACCACAGATTTCGACAATATAAAGCCTTTTCATAATCAGAGGATGGTATAAGAAATCTTCTTAATGAAACAGCTGCACTGTCTCCTGTCACAATATCCTTTGATGACAAATTATGCTTCAAGGTGAGAGCCAAGTCAGTTGAGATTCTTATTGTGAATTACCCCATAGGAATCCATATCTATCTCTCTCTCTCTTCTGACTACAGGTAGACCCTGATGAGATGACAGCCTATAGAGTAAAGTCACCCTTTGCAACTTCCTTCCTATTGTAATAATTTTCTGGTTAATGTATCTATTTATTGGACACTGACTTAAGTACTTCATGCTTCTTTTTTCTTTTTTTTAATTTGGAAGGGGATAAGTATTTTAGCAATTTTTTTTCAAGAAATTGGTACTTCCTTAGAACCTTTTCTTATCATTCTTTGAATCTTATGACAGTGGTTTTCAGCATTTCTCATCATACATTCATATTCACCACCATTTAATCAAAAAAAGGATAATTTTAACTATCACTTTTGCAGGAGATTTAATCTATAACCAGGTAACTCTGGAAGTTTCAAAAAGTATGTAGATGAGGGGAGTCCTGGTGTAATGGTTGGACTTGATGATTTTAAAGGTATTTTCCAACCTAGTTGATTCTATGATTCTGTGATTGTATAACCCATTACAGTTCCTCCACACTGTACACTCAAAAACTGTTCTGCATGTGTGTACTATTTCCCCCCAGTTTCGGTTCTTGCTGCCTGATTATATCAACTGAACTTAAATCATTTTTTAAAGGATGGTAAATAACAAAACAAATTCATTTGTGTGTTGTAGGAAATTTATCCTAGAACAGCCTGATTTACACATCAGCCTCACCCTTTCCAATCCTAAAAAATATGGAATCAAACCTTCAATTAGAAAAGTTGCATATACTTTCGACATCAAAATAGCAACTGTTGTTCTGCCTATCTTACTACAAGTTTTTAGATAACTTGGAAATTTTAGAAAGGTCAGAGTGACCAGGAAATAAACAGAGAAGAATATAGGGATGTAATCATGCTGCTCTGTAAGTCCATTGTGTGCCTGTATCATTAATGCCACCGGTAATTCTCATCACCCTGTCTCTGGAAGAACACCAGTGATAGTATTTCCAGAGGAGGCATTGGAAATGCTCATACTCTCTACCCACAGCACTACTTTAGAGCCAGTGTCACTCTGGACAAGCACTGATTTTCAGCGCAGAATATGAAAGCACTGCCAGAGACAGACTGCTGAGCTGCCAGGATCCTTGGTCTGACCCAGCATGGCAGCTCAGCGCGTTTTAATAATGAAGCTAGTCTCCAGAAATGATCAGAAGAAGCTTCCTCTTCATTTGTCACACTGCCTCCTCACATACACTGAGCTTTATTTTTGAGGCCAACCTCAATAGCCAACCACAGCTGAGTGAGCCCCTGGCTATTCTAAATTATATTAAGGCTGAGAATACTGTAAATCAGGCAGGAAACTTCAATGCCACCTTTGGCCACAACGACCATCAATTGTTTCTCTCCATTAGTCACAACTGGACTCTAGCCTAAGTGTCTGCAGTCTTAAACAAGATACTGTCTTTGATGACCAGTTTCCATCAGACTTAAACTAGTTCAGTGACAAAACAGTTATCCTCCCCGACAACCTACGGAGGTGAGAGAAAACAGTGAGAAATAAGATGTTTTCCATGAAAGAGAATTTATATGCAAAAAACCTATTCTTCTGCTACAACCAGCAATCTACAGTACAATATTTCTAGGGTACACATAATTCTGGCTTAGTTCCACAAAATGAATGGTAAAACTGCCTCAATTTAATTACCACCCCATGAAGCAACCTGACAGTCTCAGTGCAGTGCTTACTAAGCATTTTACCTCAGACATCTTGAAGATGTAGTATAGCACTGAAATGACAATACATACCATGACTTGTTCTGTCAACCTACTTTGGGAATGCAGCATGCTTGTCTCTATAATGAGCTGTCTGATATTCACCCATTTCACCTGTAGCAAACAGGAGTAAAATGTAAGTAACCATAAGTTGGATTATTAGTTGAATGCAAGCTAAAATATTCATTTTTGGCAGAAGGTTTCAGATTCTTCTAACTATTTAAACAAGTGTAACACATAATTTACTTACATTTAAATTTTGAAAAACTTTTTGATTTTTGTAAATTTTTAATTATTACAACCTGGAATAAAAAACAACCCCTATTCTCTCCTTTTCCATATAACTTTTGCTTACAAGATTCCTGGAAAGTATATTAGGGACATGCTTGCTACTATGTCAAACACAGTGGTAACATATGCATTACTTGAGAACACGTATGTGTGTCCTATTAAGAAAATTAACTCTGCAAGAAAAAGTTTTCTCTGTTTAGTTAAAAAAAAAAAAGAAGCAATGTCTTAAAAAAAATAATAGGACACTTTATAAAGCTTACATTAATGCAGTTCTGTAATGTTTTTAATAAATATTTATGCTTCAAAATACATGCTAGTCTGCACTTCTGCAAATGTACCTTTATTAAAAAACAAAACAAGTGACCCAGCTGGTTTCCAGCAGAACAAAGATTGAGACATATTTACTCATGAAATCTTACTGAGAAAAACTGAGAAGCATTTTTCTTTTTAATTTTTTTAACAATCCTATTACATTAGAACCAAATTGTGCTATCCTTCCCCTGGCTAAGTAGTTTTTAGACGACGTGGAAAAGTAGTTAAGCTCAGGCTAAATTTTAAAACACTCACCTTACAGGAACTATTCATGCCTATAAGAAGGCCCCTATAGAGCATCCAAGAAATTAGTGAATTTTCATTGACCTAAACCACTAACTTAACACTGCTGTGAGTTGTGTCATAGCGTGAATCCTGCTTAATGCCATCTCAGAAGCCATGAATTGTGGAACGTAGAAAAATAATACCCTCATTAGCCATAGAAATAGCCTAAAAAAAACCAAAACCAAACAGGCCCACCTTTAACTTAATATAAATGAATAAAGAAAAAGAACTGACATCCTCCTTCTGCTTACCTGTAGGTTTCTAAGGAGTCCTTGCAACAAACACTTATATGTAAAGTTATTATCAGATGTTATTAGAAACCTTGGAGTTCAGATCATACAAGTATGGGAATGTACAGTATTTGAAACGCTATTAATGCCTGTAAGTTTAAGAAATTAATTGGAAGCCAATAGAAAACTTAGGCTTGAAATGTCTTTATGAATAGCAGAATACCAACAATACATAATATGACATGCCCATTTGTGCTCGAAATTCCTTCGTTTCCTGCACTATGTTTGGTTAAGTCAGTGCTCTGTTCCCTATGATTGCCTGGGAGCAGATACTCAAAAGTAATTGTGCAGATCATACACAGCACATATGATCCAAACCATAGATTTGAAAGTCCAAATATACCTGAGAAAGATCACTTGCTTTATGATATAAAAAAACCAAACACACAAAGAAAAAAACCCCAAAAACAAAAACAAGAAAACAAGTTGAAACCTCTGCAAGATAAAATATAGTTTAGATTTGCCAGATGTTGGCTCCCTTGCAAACCCTTTGTACTTACCCATTGTCTTTGCTTCTTACCCATTATTTTAGTATGAATTATTTCTGAAACTTTAGTTTCTTTCTTTCACACAACAGATCTCTCTTTATTTGTTTCAAAAATAGAAATGTTCAGTCACCTCTCTTCAGAGTGACAGGGTTACAGAAAACAGAAGTACCTCAGGATTTAGAAAGCACTTCCCAGTCACTATTATTTGAAAGCAAGAGTTTTCACTCTCAAAGTGGCATAATGCCCCAAAAGAAACAATACCCTGAACAAAGATGAAACATCGTAGATTACTTTCACAGGCTTTTATTCTACAATAGAGAAAATATCCACACTCAAGCTAGGCTTCTTTGAAAAAAAAAATTTTCTTTTTATATAGAGATAAAAAGCAAAGCTTGCAGGTCAGAGGCTATAGGGGAAAAGAGCTAATGTCTCCTCAGGCTTTGATGTTACAAGTAGTCCCTTGTTACAGAAGTGTATTAGAGCTACTAGTAAACCGAGCCAGCATGTTTAATAACCCCTTTCAGTATGGGTGGTATATGGATTATGCTGTACATAACACAGCAAGGAAAGTCATGCATATTATGAACAATACATAGACCTTTATTTTAACATGTTAACATTACTTTATGGCATAGCTAAAAGGTAATGTGTGGTTTATAGATCCCATAGGAAGACCTCTCTTTATAAATGAACCTGAAACAACTATAGACAGCAAAGCAGGATTAAGCGTTCCTCTCTCATTGAAATGTAACACACATAATGGGTTTTGCACCAGTGTCTAATGCCTGAAAACAGCAAATTTCAACCTGTTGAGAACCAAATACAAGTGTGATGAGTAACAGCATACGGTGCCTCTGTTGCTTTTGAAGCTGAAGGACTGCAGACTGCAGGAACCACTCTAAAACAGTACGGTCCCATTCAGTTGTCTTTCACTAATTCTTATGACCAACACCTGAATGACCTAATGCACTACTTTGGTTCTGCAGTGGTTCTAATGCACCAATGCACATAATGGACCAATTTACATTTTACCTATTTCTTGGAACGCTGTATCTAAAAATTAAGGATAATATGCTGGATTCAGACCAATAAAGATAAGCTTAAAAAAAATCAGCCCAAAATATTAATTAGTGTTGGTGCTATGTAGCACCCAGTTGTAGAATAATAAGGGACAGCCTTAGAAAAAATGTTGAATGATTTTTAACTTCCTTGGGTTTTTTTTTTTTGTATCCATGTAACTTGAAACTTGATAAGAGCACTAATCCTCAAATTAAAAAATAAAAAATAAATCTTTATTCTCTTAGGTATTTTACATCCTCCACTACATACAATGAAATATAGTTTCTGATTGAGTTTTGTGTAATTTGGAAAATTATGTTTGTTTGGATATTAGTGAAATACTAATTGCTGACTGAGACCACTGATTATGCAAATTTGAAAACTGCATGACTATCAGCTTTAGGTACCCTGTAGTTTGAGCGTTGCTTAGTAGACAATCAAACAGAGAGACTGTCCACCAAAACCTCTCAAAAATCTCAAGTAATCAGAAAGCTGAAATGCAATTACCCTACATCTGAACCAGGTGCAGATACACCCTGGCAACTTTTCTTGGCAGAAGTGCCTACAGGAAATTTTGTATCAGCTCTAGTTTTCAGCCAGAAATGAGCCACCACAAGAAGGGTTACAAGTGTTTGTAAGGGACTTGCACTAAGGTGTTTCTGCAGGAAAGATGGAAAGGCTTCAAAAAGAAATAGAAAAATAGTAGAAAGGATGGCAATGTGAAAGTGAAAAAGGGCAAGAGTTCAAGGGAAAGCTAGGAAGGAGGAGATAAAAAAACCCTGGTGTATGAGGAGTAGGGATACAGAAAGAAAACTGTGAGGAAAAAAAAAACACGTCCAAGAGGAGGATTTTTCGCCTGATTGATCTTAACAGATTTCCAGATTACATTTTTAGCTTTGCAAATTTTGATTAGAAATATATTTAAATGAATAATTCACTGGAACTATTTGAGAGCATGATGTCCTAAATAACAGCAGTCTTTCTACACTCAGTTTACATATTGGCAAGAAATGTTTAAAATATTGATACTGGCTTCACAATGCTAGGGAATCACCCTATCCCTCTGCTGGAAGCTACATCTCTGAAAGCACAGCTATGGAGACCGTCCTCCATCCCTTCAGCCGTAAATGTACTGCACTGGTGTGCACTCACCTCTGACACAGTATAAACTCTTCACTGTATAGACCTAAACATACGCTATCTGTATAATGGGTGCATCAGAAAAGACTCGCAAACCCCATTAAAACAGCACCAGGAGCAGAGCTGTAAACCAGTGTCCAAAACCACAGCAGTTGTATTTATCAGAGGATTTCCTGAGTTGTCTGACAGCTTTTAGCAATTAAAATAACAAAAAATGCAGACTTGCTTTTTCAGTGGAAGGTATTAAACACAAAAGGTACACTTTGTTTCTCTCAAATGATCCAAAGTGCCAGAGATGGACCATGTCCTGTCTTCCGTTTCAACATCTCTTTTGGAAATTTCCAGACTTTTCCAGATGTTTCCAGGCTATCTCATTAGTAACATACTTATGAAACACTGCTATGGTCTGCTGTTTCTTCATCCTGCCTCCACACCAATTTCTGCCTTACTGGTGAAGTATCTGTGCAATGGCAGGTGGGTTCCCCAGTCCTTTTCTCTTTTCGTCGTTCAGCATTTATGTTACACCATTTAGGTAGTAACACTTTTTAGATTCATTTTCTCCCTTTCTTTTGGAGAGGCCTTATGTAGACCCCTTTCTAGCTCCCCAAGCAGGACCAGAAGGAGCAGGTGTGGCTTTCCGGGTGGGAATTATAAGCAGCATCATTTTTGTGTGCAGTTCATGGCAATGCAGAGTGGAGCCATAGAGATCCCCAGCAGGCTGGTGTGCTTCCTCCCCCACAATGCTTCCTTTTTGCCCCTGTTCATTCTTCAAGAGCAAGCTACCGGGAGCAAAGACTATCCAGTGCATGTGTTTGGAAAGAAGCGCAAGAGAAGGCTCTACTGCCAATATGCAACATTGATGAGAGTTTTCTTAAAAAGCCATGAGAATTATAAACAATATACTACTGCCATGTGTTAAAAAAGAACGAGGTCACTAGTGAGAAAGAAACTAAGTGTTATTCTTAAAAGACAAAGTCAGGAGATACAAAAGGGCATACATCATTTCCCTCTGAAACTGTATGATAAAATGACAGCAAAAATCAGCTTAGGAGCAACACATGAACTAGCCTTCTGGGCCTCCTGCTCTGTTCCTTCCAAGACTAAATGGATCTGTGTCTCTCTTTTGTCACATTGTTGTAACTTTCATTCAGTCTCCCCACTTCACCTTGACCGCATCTGAACAGTGACAATATGTTTCTTGTTCTTAACACTTTTCCCAGCAAGGATCACTGACAGCCTCTTACTTTGTATTTTCTCAGCTTCTGAGGCAGTGGTTTCCCCCCGCCTTCCTTTTCCCCCAACCATCATCACTCCTATATGGGGAGAATTCAGTTCAATTTCGGTTTTAAACGTTAAACGTTTGAATTAGCAAATGTCTTCCAGCTTGCAGAGGAAAGAGATGGTCTTTAAAAAAGAAAGGAAAAGAGTTTTACTTTTTGCAAAATAAAAAATGAAAAGCTGCAGAATAATCTTAAATCATTTTATACTGCACATAAAACTTGAAAATAATGAGAGCTCTTCAATTTAGCAATGATTGGGGTTCTAGGCATACAAATCAAAGAGAGCTGTAAAATTATTAGAACACTACAGTATCTTTCGTAAGCATTTCAATTCAGAGGTGATCAAAGATTCTGGACTTGCAGAGCAATTTACTTGGCATTTGCAGGAAAGCCTCACTCTTTCAAACTGAAGCACTCTTAACAATATGAAGAACTCCAATAATTTTAAATTGATGTATACCACACATGCCTAGAAATCCAATTTAGTCTTTAAATAAAAACATTATAACTTCAGAAGTATTAAGGGCCCACCCACAACATAACAGCAATCTAGCTTTTCCAATTCACATGTCAATTCAGCCTAGCTGTTATTTCTCCCATGCTAGGTTTTTCTGGCACGAGGAATTGCTGAAAACATTAGAGATGAGTGCTTCTTTTAACCCTATCCTTCAGGCTTGCTTTCTGCTTATTTATGATCTTTTTCCCAAGCTCAGTGAACTTCTGGACAGCCTCAGATTACAGACTGATTTGAAAGGTGTAAATGGTATTTCTAAATACTTTTAAATATGGCAGATTAAAAACAGAAGACAATGTTTAAGCCACATCAAAATTGCAATATATTCTTAACCAAAACTTTAATTCATCTCAGTTTAAGTTTGTGAATACGTGTATCTAATTTACCTGAGTTTTGGTTTGCTAATAAGTAGTTCTATTCTTAATGGAAATATAAAGCACATTGAGTTCTAAAACAATATTAATAAGAGCAGGAAAATTAAGTCTAAATTTTAAAAGTTACGCCCCAAGTATACATGAAAAAAAAAGTTCCCTGAGTAAAAGATCTTCTGTGTTGAGCCCTCTGCTGCTTCCAGGCAGATCTTCCTTCTGTGTAAAACAGACTCCTGTCACCAGCCAGTTTGTGAAGTCTCTGTTTTGCATAGCAGAAAACACCTTTCCAGTCCTACTGCCAATACCAGAAACACTTCCTGTAGCCCACAAAGCTTGTGAGTGCTCACAGGAGTGCTACTGTCTATAGAAACTCAAGGGGGTTTTGTCTTACTGACACAGATGTAGGTCTGTGTGAGACACACGTAAGGCAGACACCAGCTTCTCCAACATTCATCATGCCAAAAAACTTAACAAAAAACAACAAACAAACAAACAAAAAAGTGAAGTTGAAAGGAACTTCTGGAAATCACCTGGTGCAACCCCCAATTCAGCAGAGAACCAACACAGATCAGGTTGCTCAGGATTTTGTACAGTCAAGATCTCCAAGGATGTAATTTTATAAATCCCTAATACTTCTTTATGTTATTTTGTAAATTCTGGTATCCTAAAATCATGAATTTTAGATTTTTTTTCTGCGAAGTTGAGGCCTGTTTGCAAAGATAGAACATATCTATGAAATATTAATCTAAACTAATGCAGGTGACCTTAATTTTTTTTTCTTGGTACTACTGAAGTTTATGTGATCTGTGATAAGAAATCTGTTCTGTCCCCCATGGGCTATAGCTTAGCCTCAAGACTTAGTGAATGTGAGACTTAGGGTAAATTTAGTGGAGACTATGATGTCTATAAACCCTTACAAATGTCACACCAAAAAAGCATTAGATTTCTATCTCAAACTATGCCAGGACTCGCAGTCAGGCAGCAGAAGTGCTTACAAATATCCATAATAATGTTCTCGGCCTTATAAAATAAATATAGCCTCTGGTGGTGGAGACTAACACCAGTTAGCAGAGGCTGTATTTTAAAGTATTCATTCTTCTTTCTTGACAATAGAAAGAATACTATAGAAAGAAAACTTCTCCAGAATCCTTTAAATAATGAAACCTGAAATACCTGTTATTGGACAAACCTGTGACAAAGCTTGAGGACCAAACCACAGATGTTGGACACAATGGCACACTTCATATGCATCTCAATTGCTTTCTACCAGATTTGTTCTTCCTTTTCCATATTGGTTTTCTGTGAAGTTTGACAGCAAACTTGTTTTGGAAATGTTAGAAGAGAAACAGTAGTCACTACTACAAAAGGGAAATGAACTACATGTTCAGTGTTCTGTAAGACAAGATTGTCCAAACAAAAGAGAAAAATAGTTCATGCCATTACAAATATTTTGTACAGTAGTCAGATGCCTCCTACTATTTTTGAGTCAAAACCTCAAATGTTCATGACTTGACAAAAATCTAGAGGTGTTAATCTATAGCTAACCTTTTAGCTTCCTCAGTGTATGAGATTATTGTTCTGCTTCGAGTAGAGTAGTTTAATCAGGTACTTAACAGCTACAGCTATCAGAAATCAGCTGCCTACAGCCTTTCAGAAGCCTTAGGCCAGGAAAATAAAAAGGTAAATAATGCCAGAAAAAAAACTCTAAACTCAGTAATCTCTCCTAATAACTTCATAGGTTTCTCTTTTGGATTTATCTCAACTCCTTCATATGTTTTAAAAACTTACCTGAGTAATGCCCTAAAGATTTCAAGCACTGTAATGCATTTTTTAAAATACCATTTTTCAATATGAATTGGAGAACACCTTGAACCAAAAAGAATGGTCTTTCTAAAACCAATTAATTCTTTGGTTTTAAAATGTTTCTGTGTACTGAGGACAGACAGAAGGAGCAGCCCTGAACAAGGACAATACTCATCCCAGACAAAACTGGTAGCTGTCAGTTGCTTTTGCTGTAGTTTTATCCAAAAACCTTATTTTCTGCTGGTTTGATTTGTTTTCACTGCCTGTTAAACACAATTGAAACAGAGTATATTCATAATTCTGCGGATAATTCAAAAACTGTGAATGGATTTCATTGAAACTTCCCAGTTCTTTGGTTGCAAAAAGCATCAGTGAATATTTTCAGTCAATTTCAGCCCAAAGACTGAGGGCCTCACACAGTTATGAACATATAGCAATAGAAGCTGACACAAACCCTTCTGGTAATCCAACCACAAAGCAGTGAAGAGTGCTATACTTCCTTAAGTGTACATGTAGGATATTTGATTTGTTGTAAAAGTGTCCTGCTTGCAGGAAAAGAAAGTGCCCTGCTTGTAGGGCATTTTCTCCAAAATAAAATCACATTCTCTTACCTTTTTACCTGTATATTTCTTTCCAGACAGTTCTGTTAAAAAATACGAAATTGAAACCAATAACTCCTTTTTACTCTTTCAGATAGACAATGTTGTAAAAACCCCTACAAATGCTAAACTATAAATGCTTAGGACTAAGGAGGGCATTACAACAAAGGGGAATAGTAATAAGCATGTAGAAACACTTATAATAGAAAATACTTGCATACTTACTTACAGTGATCACTCTTCAAACTATCACAAAACACAGCTGGTTTTCCAAACTGACTAGCATTCTACCAGCAAACTGAACACGGTGTGCCTATTTTTCAGGCCTTGTTTAAAGACCTTAAAATTAGAAGTAAATTAGATTGAATTTCTATCAGACAAACTTTTTCATATCTCAATATGCATACGTGTATATATATACGTACATATTTAAATTGTGATACTTTGTAAACACTATAATTACCATATTAGATAACCCTATGACCAAAATGACAAATTACTGAAATTTGTGCCTAGTTTAATCCTGAAAAGCCTCACTGTAGTCAGCAAGAATTTACAGAACCTGGGTGAAGATATAAATACATGTATTTAGCATTTAGATTCTTCAAGTAATGCATGAAGCAGCATACACTACTGAGTGCTAGTTTTAATTTAAGAATTCATCCTCTATCATGGAAATAAATCCTACACTGAAGGTGTTATTTTGCAATTTCCTTTCTTTTAATTGTAAGCAAAACAAACATCTTTGTTATTGCTGTGAGAAAGGAAAGAAATAAAATAAGGAGACGGGACAGAACATACAGGAAGAGGGGATTTTTGACAAATTGTATAATTAATATAAATAGACATTGACTTTTTTTTTTTGTTTTGTAAAGGAAATATCAAAAGAAAAGGAGATGTTTAATAGAGGCTCTGTTTGCCAGCATGCCAGTCACTGGAACAGAGTATTTATTCCTTGAATGTGTGCCAGGAGATGGAAAATTATCTTAACTGTAATGTTTCCACCGAACATGGGAAATGAAAGATTAAAAACAAATAGCTAAAGAAGCTTTGAATTGGGCACTTTTACTATCAGTACAAGGTGTCTTAACTTTAACTCTTGAGACACTTTTCCTGAGCTTGAGACTCATGGCACAGAAACTCTTGGTCTGCCTCTCTGCACTTTTGCTCCTCCTGGATCCTTGGGCATCTATCCACACAATAAAGTTTGCAACTTTGGGCAGAAAATGAATATGTTGCATTATTTAACAGTGACTGCCTTCAGAATACTCCTGGGTAAGGTGGGAATGGTATTTTCGTGTTTCTGAGATCACATCTTTTTTCACAGCCACATGGCTGGTAGCATCTGAGTTAAAGAACAGTGTATTTTCTATTATAGTATATTATACTAATATCCATTCTTTTTGCCTTCGCAGTGGGATTTCTCTTCCCTGATTTTAGTTATGTAAAGGTTTGACAACAAGCTCAGCGAGAGCTGAGGATACCTACAGTAACATATTAACACATAGGTGTCTACAGACACACTAAATAGTCCCTGAACTTTGAGACTTGGTTCAGTTGACCACGCATGGGTATCTAATGCCATTTGACATTTTCTGGGGTATCCAAGATGTATCTGACAGGTTCACAAAGGTGACACAAGACATGCAGGAGACCTGCTTCCAGAGTGGGCCATTCTGCAGCATCTCGGGTACTGCTAGACCCTGTAAGGAGGCAGCTGAATCAGGCCCCTCATTGGAACAGTCAGTCATGTTCAGAAAATAATTCACTACCAAGTACAAGATCTGCATTATGGTGAGCTGAATGGCTCTCTAGGCCCTAGCGACTCTACATCTGCTGACTTAATGATAGCCTAACACCTAGCACATATGTTAACAGCATCATTAGAAACCTAACTGTATCAGGATTTAGGAACCTTGATTGTAAATGTCTGTGATTGAGAGCTGAATCTTGCTATAGTTGTCTAGGTTCCTTTTTCTGTTATGAAAATATTAAGCCTATTCAAAGGGTAATTCAGTCTATCTGAAAATTTAAGTCAAAGATAAGTGGGAGGATTTACCACTAGGAAGTATTCCTCCTCCTACCCAATGACTTTAAGCTGGGCTGAGATAACTGCCATAAACCAACAGAGTGCAAATCATCTAACATTACATGTACTGACTCCAAATGACACAAATTTATTTTTGAGGTAGAATCTCACAATGATCAATTATATATATTTTAAACATTTCAGTTACTTTTAATACAGCTGGATAGCAATCACACCCTCAAGGAATTAAAGCTCTCCATTGTATTCTGCATCTTTAAAGTTTGATGTCATCAAGACAGGAGTGCATTTAACCTGAATACTTCTTTCACTCAGCTCTTCTTTAACCACATGGATAGTTTATATACATTTTTCACTAACCCTTTTGATAAAACAGTAATTTTTCTTCTTGTCTACTCACAATGAGGCTTAATTTTTCCATCTGTTTAAAATATCCATCATTAGTAACTCCTACAAACCTAGAAACTAATCTGGTTATTTGAGAAATATAAAAGCATACTTAAATTGGATATTAAAATTATAAACAACAAAGTATCCATGTCACTCTAAGATTAAAAACCTAAGTAATACTTCAAAATGGCTTACTAAAAAAAAATTACTCCAGTAGGAACTTGAATGCCAAATCTCAGCACGATTGAATTTGTTTCAATTCATAAATATGTGCAAATTAAAGCTTTTCTCCCCTCCAGCGCACAATGTCCAGAATTATTTTTTATTCTGAACTGAAATACAGCTCTTATTCAAAACCAGAACATTTCTTGAAAAAATTGTTGATCTTTACTTTAAAAGCTTTAAGCTTAATGTATTTCCTTCACCTTCTTCATTCTCATTATATAGTCCACTACGTTTCATTTTCAGTGTTTTTAAAGGCAGCAAGAAAGTGATGCTCGAGGCAGAGAAATAAAGGAAGATTTTCTTAAAAGTTTGAAAAAAATCTGAAATAGGGCTGCAGATTTTCACAACTAATTGATCAGATGAGATCTCCCTCCACAAATAAATGCTCATGTCCCTTAAGACATGAGCAATGAAAGTTGCTTCACATTTTAAGTGGAAAATCTATTCCTCTTCACCAGATCCACCCATCAGATAATAAGAGAAGTTTAAAAAGGGGTTGTGGTTTGGTTAGACCACCAGGAGAGGAAGGGTTCAGGATGGGAAGTGAACTGAGGATGGTTTTCCACATATCCCCTTCCACTCACTGCAGAGGCTGGTGAATGCTTCCTCTGCTCTCAGCAGACCTACATGGGAAACCTGATGCCAGTGGGAGCATCCCCCACTGTAGAAAGGCATCAACATAAATCAAAGCTTGGTTTAGTGTGCTGAGTCTTTTTTTTTTTCTTTTTTAAGGACTAAGTTCCTCTCGAGTGTAGAATAATTCTCCATTCATGACAGACTAGGAGAAAACACTCCGGATTTAAAAAAATCAAATTTTGTTGAATCTGGTCTCAGCATCTGTTTGCACAACTTAGTTCAAATTTAAGGATCTTGAACTAGAATAAAGAGTGTGTATCTCTCCTTGCTAGTAGATGACTCACTCAAAAAGTTACTAAACTGGACAATAAACTGGATACTAAACTGATTGTCAGTGTAAGGCCACTCCATACGTTTCAAGCACGTGATATTAAAGTACTCAGAGATCTTTAGCAAGGTATTTCATACTTGTGAATAAAGAAAATTTCAGAGGGTGCTAGATTTGACTTAATTCCTGCCTCCATCAGCTCCTCCATCTTGTACAGATGTAGGAAGAAACATCCCATGGATATGAAAAAGTACCAAAGACCTGGGTGCTGAAATGCCTGATCCCGCACTGTAGTCTGGTGATAAGAGGTCAATGCTAATCAATGTGGCACTCTCCAATACATTGGAAGCCCCTGAACTGGCAGGTTCAAATTTTGTGAGATAATTCAATTCGAGCAGCATGCAGTTGAGTGTAGGTTTGAATCACAGACCTGCGAACAAACCCAAGAATCAGCCAAAGTCTGTGAGTTTGCTGCTACAACCACCACATTCTGAAAGCGAGAAATGCCGGAAGGCGCTTCTCCAGCTGCAGGTGCTGAGGGGCTTCTGAACTTCTTCCAGCCGGCAGAACCATGTCAAGCAACTTTCAACGAGCCAGCAACATACATTTGCAAACATACTTATTTTTCTCCAGAATAAAACACGCAATAAAACTCTGAGGTCCACATTACAGCGTGGGGCTTTTTCCGGTAGATCTTTTTCCCCGTGTTGCTGCAAGACATAGATGTATAAAAGCACCCAGGAGCAGAGGATTTTGGAAAGCACCTTTTCCAAGGGTCGCACTACCCCTGTGATTATGTTCGCTGCCTTTTCCTAATGAAGAGGTCAGAGCAGAAGCCCCGGTTGCAGAGGTCTGGGTGCCGTTCCGGCAGCACAAGGTGATTTCTTGTGAAGGGGTTTGTCCGCCCCGGGACAACCGGCGGGGGGAGGACGGCAGCCGCCCCCCTACCGCTCCCCAGCCCCTCAGGGACGGAAGGCAGAGGGTGTCTCCCCTTCCTCGGCTTCCTCCCCTCTCACCCTCCTCTCCCTCTCCCGCTGCCCTCGGCCCTGTCCCCCGCTCCCACGGGAAGCGGCGGCGCTGACAGCCGCCCCGTGTCCCTCTCCCCCCGACTGTCACTCTCCCTTTCGCCGCTATTATCGGCGGTAAGCCGGGGCAGTCCCCAGCCGGGCAGGGCTGCTGATCGCTATCGCTCGGGCTATGAGCTGCCCCTGCCATGAACCTGACTCCGGGGCGGGGGGAAGGCAGCGGGAGGGGGCTGCAGCGGGGAGGGAGGGGGGAGGAGGCGCTGATACAGTTTGGTTTCTTTTCTTATTTTCCTACCCTTTCTCCAGCGCTCAGTCTTTTGTGTCAGCTTTCAGAAATGCTCTGTTTGACTGGCAGCCTGTCACAGATCAGTTACCACCTAAAGCCGCTTGGCAGGGAGAGGTGACGGCCCAGGAAGGGATCTAAGTGGGTTTATCAGTGCTTCTTTACGCCTCGTGAGCTCCTTGACACAAAAGGAAAGGGTATTAAAGATCTAAAGCGAGCCCAAAAGCGTGAAAGCTCCTTATAGGCTGCGAGATGTGGATGTGACTAAATTTTTAAATATTTTGAGTTGATGCTATTCATTTTGCCAATAGAGTAGAAAGAATTTTTGTTACAGAAATGAGTGTATGTTCCACTCGAGTGAGATTTGGAAAAGGGAGGAAGTCCCTAAATATGTGCTTGGAATATTACAACTACCCTGTATTTACAATCATGCATCTGTTTTGAATATATATAAAATCTGACATATTTCTTTTTCTTAAAAAAACCCAACCCAACAAACCCCAACACACAGTCATTTAGCACATACAGTATTCAATTTCCTACTACTATTGCGGAATTCATTTAGGGGTTTTGTGTTTGTTTGTTTGTTAAAGTTTAAACATTATAATGTAGTAAGAAGGGTTGGCAATTTTCAAATCCTATAAGTGGTAAGCATGGAAAAGGTCCAGAATTCATTAGGTATATGCCATATCTCCTTTCAGGCTCTTTTATGCATGGATTATTGTTAAAGTAGTGTATTTTTAGCATGCCAATGGCTTCTCTCAGCACATTACTACAACCATAATGGTTACACTATAGGCAGCAGAGCACAAAGCCTTTTCCTTTGTTCCTAATTTACCAGAGCTCAAAGTCTTTTATTGTGCGATTTAAATTAAAACACATACATTTGTATGGGAGGCTACATCGGCAAGGTTTATGATTTGGAAGTGATGAAATAGCGAAAAAGCCAACCCACATCCTGGTGGCCAAAATAGGTAGACTTTTTTTCAACATCTACTTTCAGGAAATTATATGTATTCTAAACCTCACATATTCCAGCCTTGGTGAATGTTAATGAGAGTTATACAGAGATCAAGAACTGCCACGTTCAAGATTACTTTTTTCCCCATTTACTCAAAAAAGATGGAAAACGTTTATTTATTCATTTATAGTTTTCATATTTTTAACTGATCCATTTAGAAAGTTTTTAAAGTGTTTGGGATCATAATAACACGTATGGTTTTTTTTTCAAATACAAAAGAGTAAGTCACAATCCTCCTTCTCGCAATTCTGTATAGTCACCCAACTTGTTTTTCATGTCATTATAGCCCCTCCTAGCCTTCACATCTGCTGTCTACCATTTTCATTGCTTATAAGCAGCAGGTGAATGACCCAAATGAAAGATTTAACAAGCCCTCAGTGGAGCTGCTGCCCTGAAATTTCACTCCCCTACACAATGCTCTTTCCCTCTCTTTGTCTGAAGTGAAAAGGGTTTTTCCTTGGACCATTGTCTTGGCTGTTGGCTAATATTGTCATCCCCTATAAAGTTCTGTAAGTGGTTACTGAGCAGGATAAAGTGAGTCCTGTTAAAATATTTTCATGTTATTTCCTCAAATTTGTGAGTCAGGCAACTTAAATCATCCCCCTGCCCCTTTGCAATTAAAAACCTGCAGAAATTTCAGGAACAATGTTTACTGGTACAGCAAATTAAACGCCAGTATTTGTACCAACAGTTCAACAGGGATTTTTACACATCTCTTTGGAGTGCATGAAAAATATCGAGTGCCTACCAGATCAATGAAAACTGAACACTCATTTTTTGAGCAGTTATGATAAAATTCTGCAGCAAGGTTTGAAAAGAAATACATCTGTACAGCTGAAAATGTGAGGAAATCGCAATACACTTACCTGTTTCATCCACAGCTAAGAAAATCTAAATTCATCTTTTCCCTGTGTATAAATGACCCGATTTTCAGTTCATTCCCAAATACACTTGCAAGCACAGCACCACATCTCATCTACCCCAGATCACTCAGCGTGGACTGTTAACTTCTCAAGCTGTATCTATAATGAACTTGGTACTTCCTCTGCGGGTTAATCAGAAAGATTACTGAAAAGCTAAATCTATTACCTGTGAGATGGATTGAGGTAAAAAGAAAACCTATACTCATAATAAAATTCACTGGGAAGTATGTCATCAAAGTAAAGCTTTTGAGAGGCCTAAACTGAGATTGGAAGATAGGAACTTGCTAATCAGAAGTCTAAACTTTAGAGAACACCTGATTGTACCCAAAGGTTATATGTATTCTGTCACAGAGTTCTAACTTAAATAAGCTTACAAAGAAATTAGGTGAAAGGTGAAATTTATCATTGCAAAGAATGAGGGGCAGTGAAAAACTTGTCAAAAGTGTACACATCAATTCCTTGCACCAGCTGGGGCCTTTGGGAGCACTGGAAACACAGTCCCCTACAAATACACACAGGTCATTTAGCGTGGCTTCAGATGAAATTCATATGTACTTGTAATATTTTCTTTGTAATATTCAATATTCAAAGACTAAATGTCAGAATATCTAAGTTGGAAGCATTAATGACTTTTAAAAGTGTATAGCGCAGCTGGAAAGAAATGTGTTACCATATACACTGCGGACATGAATTCTTAAAGTACATATCCTGTCTCAGATTACCCAGGAACATCTAAAGCAAAGATCTGTCCCAGCCTGAGCAGTGATACATTCTCTGCTTCCTGAGCCCATCAGCTTTTGGGGAGAGAGGTGCTGGAATCCTAGCTTTATTTGTATTTAAGAACAACCTGAGGCATTGGTTGTGCTAAACTAATGCCTGACGGGTGTAGGGCAGCAAGACCGCCAAGTTGCTGGTGCTTAGGGGTCAAGCCAGGGAAAACAAGCCCCATACCTATTACTTTGCACATGTTACATGAAAGGATCCTTTAAACCATTTTGTAGGGACAGCTACCTTTAACAGTCATTTTAGTGTCCTTTTATTCTGCCAGTGTGGTGTAATGGACTTCAGTATGGGTAAGAATGTGGGTGTGGTGTTACACAAGGGCAAAAGGATGAAAATTATGCCTTTCATTATTTTACTTATCTCAGTTCTTGGTTCTACCTTCAGGGCTCCTCTAGCATTTCTCCATCTTTACATACAAGCTTTGCCTATAAAGAAAAAACACCATAAGCACCTGTAAAACTCCCACAGGAGCTTGTCTCCTTTGTCAGTCACTCTTTCTCACTTTTCTCCAAGTAAACTGGACTGGAAAGCAGCTGAGTGCCAGAGTCCATCTGAGGGAGAAGGCTACAGTTCACCACTTTCCATCGAAGTGGAAATTTCAGCTTGCCAGTATGAGACATATTCAATAACACCTGATTAAAAGCATACCATGGAGTCTGGGTAATGAAAAAGACAAAGAGGAGTGCACAGAAAAAGAAGGGAGGAAGATGGAAATAAACTAGGGGGAAAGGTCCTTATTTTAAACTCTTCCTCATGAACACCACCACATCTTAAGTCATACCATGTAGTCCTTTGGAAACTTTGCATTTACTGCTTACTCCAGAGGCTGAATTTTAATTTGGCTTTTAATCAGTTGTCTGCTGAAGAAACAATGACAAGAGAGAACTAAGAGTCACAGCCTGCTCTTCGCTGGCCATGAGCTATGGCAGGTGGCATGTCCTTGAGGAGGGGAGCAGTGGCAGGTGAAGAAGCAGGAGGACCCTGACACTGGCATACTAGCTCTCAGGCAGTCTGGGTATGAAAGAGCCTGGTCAAAGGAAAGAAAAATGACATTATTTCCATCTGTTGCAATAAGGAAGCTTACACCATAGTAAATTAAACAATCCACTCAATGTAACAGGGTGTGCTCATAGAAACCTAATCTACTCCAAATCTTCACCTGGGATGACACACATCCCATCCTAGTTACTGGGTTTTAAGTTTCTGCCGAAGTGTAACAGACTATTGCACAAAAACACGCAGACATTTCTGTTGTCAAGAATTGGACTTTCATGGACACGGTGTACTTAAAAACTGTGATTTAGCAGCAGTGACAGCTATAAGCGTTCAACACTGAAAACATCAGAACCCCTCCAATCCAAAACGGCTGCCTCTGTATCTTGACTTATCTGAACACTAATTTTAAAGGTTTAAACAATGTAACAGGTATAAAGAGTAAGTATAAACACAGTAATATGCTTACCATTTTAGACATGATTAAAACAGCTGGTATTTGCTGCACAAAGGCAGTGGTATAACTGAGGCAGAAAATCTTAATCCTGTCTATAGGCCTTTAAAGTTTCCACAAGGATGAAGGGTGCTATAAAAATATTTATAAGCCTGTAACTAGCAAAAATGACTTCATTATGATCTCATGATGTGCTGCCAGAGCACCAATTAAATTGACTTGATAATGTTATGATTAGGCTGTACTTTTCATCAGTTACAAAGCTCTTGATTGAAGAAGAGATTTGCAACATTGAAAAAAATGACCTTGTGATATGGATTTTTATCAATGACTTTTTACCTTGCTGGTTTCCAATTACATGACAAATAAATAATAGTACTTGCAGCTCCTATTATACTTCTGAGGATCCCAAAGTACTCTGCTGATTAATTAGCTTCACAAGAGCTGTGAGAGTTACATACACGTTATCATGTTGTTATTAACAATTCAGAATTCAAATGTGATATCTTTGCCCCCTTCAAATAAATGGCAAAAATCCTTTTGACTTTAGTGGGGGTAAATTTTACTCAGAGAGTTTAAGCGGTTAGACTAAGGTCACAAAATCTGTCTGCAACAGAACTGGGATATCTCTCATTTCTGGCTGCCACTGCAGTTAAAGCCATAAAGTAACTCAGGTAAAATGTAAACGGTTTGAATTACACTTGATCCTGTACTTCCATTGTCAAAAAGTCAGCTTTAAAAGTCATAACATGCCACTACCAACCCTAGGTTTTTTTCTTAAAAAAAGCAAATTCACATAATGCAGAAACATTTGAGTGGTGGAAAAAACAGAGCACATATTTGACAAAGTATTCTTTCAAGTCCTTTTCAGTCTATAACATAAATGTTTGAGAACACCTGTATTTCAGTATTTATATGAACACATACATTGAATAAGTGTGTATTTGTATTAAACATGTTCTAATATTTGTTTCAACATGAATTCATAGATGAAAATCAATGCAAGGTACAGCAGTGTATTCAACATTCCTCGGGCAAATTCAAAATTACTTAAGCAATTACATCATGATAAAGAATAATTTGGGGGGAGAAGTATTCCTTGATGCTCTACGTGTGTACTTCATGGTTACAGCTCTTTCTTAGCATTAATTTGATTCTTCAGATGCAGTGAAGGGGACATTCTTCACACCACACTCCAACTCCTTTGAAAACTTACAGAAAAGAAGGACAGAGCAACAACTGGGTTTTCAGTTAGGGAACAGAGTAGACAGAAAAAAAATTTTCTAGAATCAGTTCAAAAGCCATGGCAGCTGGAGCAGTGACAGCTGAGCTGTGTTGCTTGCTGTCCATCTGTCCACCAGGCAGGACAGTTTCCCACCAGAAGAGAAATGGAACCTGAGCTACATTTTTTTGGGGGGAAGTATTATTAAAAGACTTATGATAGCAACCTTAGCTTGTTACTTGTTTCCTCTTTCTTCAAAAGATATTTCAAGCATCTTCCAGTACATGTGAAAAAGACCCTTTCATCATCAATTGTCAAACATGGACAAAGCAGTGGAATCTAATTCTTGGTTCTTCTCTTGCAGTATTAGTGGAAGCAGAAGAGACCAGAAAGGGAAAATACAGAGAGTGTGAGAGGTGCATCCGTATGGAGAACGGGAAGGTGACACCTGCATATGTTTATGATCCCTTACAGGAGATGTGACACATGGCAAGGAAAAACAGAGAACTGTGATGACCTTCAGTACTGACTGCATGGTAACTGGTGTAAAAAAATGCTCCCCCTCCAAATATGCTATTACAAAGCCAAGGATAGCTAAAACCACTACAATTAGATGCAATTAATTAAATAGTGCCAACCAGAGCTGGTTAGTCCACATGGTACAATAAGCAGTATCTCAGCAGGCTAGACCAACTGTGACTTCCATGGGGATACTCTCGATTCTAATGTTATGACAATTTCACAATGAAACTATACTTTTAAATGATATCTTTACTCTTGCGATGCCTTTTTATTATAATAAATGTACATTATAACTTTTAGATATTAAGTTATATTATAAACTTACCTCTATTATGAAAGCACGTAATTTCATGTTACCAGGATGCATTTAGTGTGGTAGCAGGAAGAGGGAAAGAAGTTTACAATCAACATTTAATCCGGCTGCCAAATGGAAATAACAGCTCAATAACAGCAAAAAAATAAAGCAGGATTTAAGGCTCTAAGCAACGCCAATCTTGTGTCTTTAATGCTTAAAGACAAAGCAAAGCATAAGCCATTTTACAGTTGTATACAAGCGGTTTTATTAGTTTTGCCCTATAAATGCCAAATTTCACATAAACCACGGTGTAACATAAAAACTTCTTTCAAGTTGCCCTTTGTAGCCAACTTAAAAGTCATGTACAGATCTCTATAGATCTTAGGTAGAAAATGACCCAGAAATTACTGTTAGGCAAAAAAGTTCTCTGTATGTTTGGGTGCAGCATTTCCCCAAATCCACGAGCACTGTATTTCAGGGGTTATGACACATATCCAGACTATAAGAATCAAAATAAACTGGTTATGCTTCAAAGGACTATTGGTACAAGCAGTCATACTATTGATAGTGCGATTTGACCATATTCCTGTTTACAGATATGAAAATGAAGACAAATTCTTGGAAGACTCCGTGTTAAAAATTTACAATTCACTTTCAGTAAGTGGAGGTACTTGTATCACAGATATAAAAATAAAAGAAACAAACCCACAGGATTTTCAGAAGTTTCTATTTACCTTCGCAGAGCCTGGAAAAATCCCGAAGATATGCCTGTAGGAAGACATCTTCCTACCTCCTGGGATGCTAGCAGTAAGATTTATTGCCTTCTTCCAAAGACTTCCAGCAAGAAATAGTGTCCAACTCAGTTTGGAGAAAACAGATAAAAGATTTAACCTCCAGTCTCTAGTAACAGCAGTGGACACTGAACTAAATTATCTATCCAGCAGGGTGAATTAGCTTGACCACTAAGTGGATGTGATTAAAATCAGGGATGGACAGTCTTTTCCAGCAGACAATACAAGGAGAGCAAAATAGATCACTACCATTTCACTTGTTTTCTGGCATACCACGATTTGCTTTTGGAAGAATACATTGCAAAGCTGGACACAAATCATAATACCTATTTGTCTGCTAAGGCTCCAAATAATATACACTTTGTACATGATTATGTTAAAACCAAAACCAACAGCTTGATTTTTTTTTTTTTTAATTTTTTCCCCTCAAGGAAAGCTTCTACGCTGCAAAACACAGAAGATACTTAAAGAGAAACAAGTAATTCACATGTGGCATGTATACCAAACTTCTTTTCCTTTATATTTCTGCATTGGATTTTCTGTACCTTCCCCCTTCACCTATACTCTTCTCCTTTATTGAATGCGAATTCAGAGAAGCTTAAATCAAATATATAAGGTGTCACCAGGTTCAAGTAGATTTGAAATTAGGTGAAGAAAGTTCACTCAAACTCACAGACTGTTTCTGGCTTCAGCAATTCTGAGAACAAACATAATCTATATCCATAGGGGAAGAATTTGAAGCAGTCTCTGATAGCAGAAATGTAGATCTACACCTTTTCAAACGCAATGGAGTTTAATAAACTTTTCTTAAAATGTCCTTTGACTTTCCATTGGCTGCTAGATGGGATGGGGCAATACAAGCCTCACAAATTATAATTTCAAATACTTTTTATATTGGTAGTCTTACAATCAATATTTCACTACTATTCAAGACTTGCAGTCAAGATTATGGTTTATAAAAATGCCAGGTTCTGTTAGTTTATATTTCTGTACTATTTATTTTCTGCTGATGCTTATAGACCATCATTTCCAAGCACCTACATCCCAGTGCAGATGTTACGTGTTTTTCTTTCCAGTAGAAAAATAATTAAAAAAAAAGAGACCAAAATGTGCTGATAATCTGTTGTTTACTTCTAATCAGAATCTGGAACATGGTCTGCATTTTTAAAGCTTCCTAAAACATGCTAAAATGAGGTTTAAAAGAGTATCATATGATGGGCAGCGTTCATTCGATTATATGCAACTGGTGTTATGCTTACCATTAACATAGCACCATAAAGCACAATAAATAAGTTGAAGCAGTCAAGAATTTAATACGGAAGTAGGTACACATAAATTATATAGCCTGACAGCTCATACAAATCCAAAGAAAATTCTAACATTAAGATGTATAAGGTGAGGCTTCATAATACATCCAAATACTGAAAAGTATTTTGTCTAATTGATATTCAGATACTGACTAATTTAAAGATAAATCATTTTACATTATAAAGAACATTAATGAAAGCCTCTTAATTAAAAAGATCGTCTCCCTAGAACAATGTTCAGTGACACTTAACCATGTTGTTATTTCCAGCATGTGAATATACTTGGTGAAATTCCACCATCATTAGTGAAGATCTGCTTCCCTAGGTGTGGAGAACGTTATTTTCCTGGCTGTAGCATGAATGGAAGAAAGAACAAACAAATGTATGAAAAACAGACTGAGAAAAGTGTATGAACTGATAGAGGAAGTGAAAGGAATGAAGGAGGGGAAAGAGGGAAAGGGAAAAGAACACGTGTACAAGACAGTATTAACAGTAAAAAAATCCCAACAAAACAGTATGAAGATAAGAGCGACTAGAGAGAGGAAAGCGAAATCCAGAAATGGTGGGAAATTATGCTGGCTACAGGAAAACAAAAGCACTTTGACCTCACACATCAGTCCAAGTGTGACCTGCTCTTAAGCACAAAAGAAAAATAAAAGCTGGATAAGCCAATGATGTTTAAAAAAACTGTAGATAGTTTTCTATGGATATAAGCTGGGTTTGTGGAGAAAAAAATAGATTTCATAAGTAAATATATGCCTGTGTGCAAGCACAAACTTACTGAACCCCTAGCTCTGGGATTTCAGGTGCAAAATCAGTTACCAAGGGTAAAGGAACTGAAGTTTATTTTAGCCTCAAAATCCTCTGCTGCCAAAGAGCCAGAACTTAAGTAGTTCATACGGTGAATTTTGCAGCCTGAACCGAGCATGTACAGCATTTATTATATAAAATCGATATAGAAATGTCATCTGCAAAATCCCTGCCTGCCCTGCCTACCCCTACACCAGAACGTGTATGTGATAACAAAACAAACTGCAGCTGACTCACGCTGTTTCTGCAAGGGGAAGTATTTTGATATCCAAACCTTTTCCCTCGCCCTTTTGTTGTTGTTGTTGTTCTCAGTGCAAGCAGAAGAGAGAATTCCTTCTGTTTTATCAAATGGTTCATTAACAACCAGTTTTGATGAGATTCTAATGACATTACCGCAGCTGCCACCAGCCTCACCTCGTTTCAGGCTGCAGGCAATAACAGAGACACAAAAGTCTTAGGAGTTTCATCGTGGTCACTGTCAGCATACGTACACTGGCTGCAGTGACCAAAAACTTCAGTCTGTGTTACACTGGTAGGAGAAGAGACAAAGGGAGAAATCCTGATGGTCAAAAGTTTGACAAAAGACAACTCCTGAATTCTTGAGCTTCTTGTTACTAGATTTTACTTACCATAAGAGAAATAAATGCTCTTAATCATAATGTGATTCTAATAATCCTCATTCTTTCCAGCATGAAATAAAAGTTAAAGATTACATATTAAAATATAAAAAGAATATTTGAGATTTAATAATTTTTCTTTTTGTTTTTTTTCTCTAAAAAGTAGAAATTAGTAGCCATCCTATTTACACAGAAACATACTTTCATCAAAAAATTGCAAAGATCCGTAAGTATATGTTGTGACTTACAGTAGAACACATCTATTGTTTAGCTACATAGCACCATGAATATATAGTAAAACGGGAAGAGAGTCATCTCACAGGTAGTAACCACCTTTCCCTCATACTAAGCCACTACTTCATAGTCTTATACAGTCTGTAGAGCGTTAGAGATCCTCGGAAAAATGTAAGTGACAGTTTCAGAATTTTTTTATAGTTTTGTAAAGTAAACCTGCAGTGGATTTACCTCATAAAACTAAATCAAAGCTGATGTTTTTTAGCAAGCAACACTCAAAATAAAGATGTTAATGGGTTTATCCCTTCCCATATGTTCTTGGCCCATTTGTTTTTGTTTTGCTTTGAATTTCAATTTTGATGTTTTTAGTGAAGTATTGTGAAAATACATGCATACATAAGTATCTATGATTTACAGGGAAAATATCATAATACAACATGTATCAAATACTACACTGAAACCGAAGCACAAGTACTAGTAGAAACATAGTTATTTTTGAAAAGCCTGTGGATTTCAGAGGAAGGTAATGGATGGAACAGTTGTCAATGTACTGGAGGAAACAGTGTGTAGAAATGGGCATTCCCATTATGTGCACTATCTGGCAAATCCCATCCCTATTTTTAGGTCAACGGATATACACTAAACGGATTCAGTCCTATCCTGATCTTTATGCCACGTGACCTCCACTGAGGGCTCACGGGGGCTCCATCCCATAGGTGCTCATCCACCTGGAGATCTAGAGAGAATGACCACATCGTTGAAGATATTTTGATGCCCTATGCTACTCAAAAATCTAAACAACAGTCTGTGCTCTTCTTTGTGTTACTTAGAAATTTCATCAGGCTTTAACATCTGATGCTTCTATGCTCCTTAGTTGGCAGCTCCAAGTAAAAGAGTCTGAAGTAATTCAACACAGTGATAAAGAAGCCTTGAATTTCTGTAGTGAAGGCCATACCTGGCAGGAAAAGGTGCAGTCTTCAGCACAGCCTACAGTGGCAGAAAGCTTGCTTTCTACTTGTTTATCTAGGATTAGGAAACTCAGTTCAGCACTTTGACAGTCACAGGCAAATGTCCTCTTTAGAGATGTTATAATCATTCCTTCAGTTCCTGGAAATATTTTCCTTGCTCACCAGCACCCCTTCATGCCCAGGAGGAGTCTAAGAGATTGTTCTTCCATTTAGTAATGTCTTTTAGACAATGATGCCATTGTCTCTTACTGACAAGAAGGAAACAGAGTTGAGTGTGTCTGTACACTGATTTAACAATTTCTAGTAAAGCTATTTAAAGTTCCAGCACATAGACAAGAGGGACAAAGGCAAGAGGGGACAAAGCTCAGTTTCAAATGTCAGAGTCCTTTGCAGAGAGTAACAAACGGCTACACTGCTGGAAAAGGACAGACCTGCAGGACTATACACACCAGTATCACAGTTCAAGAGCTGTTATTGAAGCTACACCCAATGTAAAATTCTAGACCGTAATTTGCAGTTATCAGAAATGCTGTAATATCCTAAAGATTCTTAGGCTGTTTAGTGATTACCTTTTGATCAAGATTCCCATTTAGGCTGTATAAAGAGGTAGGTGGTATTCTTTAAATACAAAGACTCAATTTACACCTGTACTGTACTGGTGGTTTTCTTTTCTGTATGATTAAGTGGGAAGTAAATACTGAGGATTTTTCTTTATATTTGTTTTAAAAACTTTATTTTCTAACAAGATGATCATCCTATAGTAAACAGAGACAGCAGTTAACTGTTCAGGTTTCAGATCATTTGACACTGAGATGACAGAGTCTGAAAATCTGGATACCATAAGTCAAATTGTTACCTGCAGCAACTCCTTCTAAATCCAAAGCAGGCAACAACTTTTTGCTTATTAAAACTTCCTACAAACCAGCAGGGATAAGGAAACAAGCCTTTATGTGTGGACATTCACATAATTACGCAAATGTCATGAGTTCTCCTTGATAAAATAGAGCCACTAAAGAATAAATAATTAAAAAAAAAAAAAATCCAGGTAGTCAAATACAACTAAACTGTTAATTTAGAAATATAATTTCTCCTTCATTAAAGAATAGTTTTGAATTATGATCTGTGTTTCAGGATCTGAAATCCTTTCCTTGCATGTAGGTGTGGGGACAGAGGAACTTCAGAGGTTAGGGAATTAGCCACTGAAAATATTAATTACATTACTTCAGTAGAAATGATACTATATTTGTTATTAGTCAATATAACATTATATTCCTCATTAGAATTAAGCTGTAAAATTAGCTTTTTTATTCTTAATACTGTAAGAGGCTTGACAGGATGGAACATAAAATGCATTTTACAAACAATTCCTTCTGTAATTGGATTGTTCTGAAAGTATAATCCTTTCTCTGTGGTTTAAAATTAGTATTTATAATGACAAGTCTTGATAAATATAAAAATGCAGAAGTCTATGCCTGAGCAAACTGTTTTTAGTTCTGTTCCTCTTTTTCCCCTCGCTCTTCTGCACCTAAGTGTATTTTCTTTGAGACAGAAAGAGGGACGCAGGCTGAATGCTGAATACAATCTTGCAAATGTTTTCTGGTTTTCCTCCCTCACATTTTCTTTTTCAGAATCCTAATGTAACACTTCCCTGCACTATCACATGTTAAAGCCCTGGCTCCTGGACTGTTGTATTTGACCAGCAATTAAGAAGCTCCCTGCATGAGAAACCCTCCTCCTCATAGAATTCTTAGCCCTCGTTCCCTAATGTTAGCCGAGCAAAACGGTATATCTTTATACACACAGTGCAACTGCCAAGAAATCAATTCCATGTGTTTTCCTCCCTTTTTACACTTTTAAAGGACCGTGATCAGTTTTCTACCTCTGCTTCTTTTACACATCCTTTACTGCTTTAAAGCAGTGTCTGAGCCCTTCCCCTCTCCCCTGCAAGGAAAAGAAGAAGAAGAAAAAAAAGGCAAAACAAAACAGGTAGAATTCCTCTGTTACCATTAACACCTAAAAATATGATCATGAAACAAAAGCTTTGCTCCTCTGTCCAATTTGATGTCTTTTTCATGCTGCCTCAGTGATGGCCAAATAATTGGTTGTTCACTTGTGTCCTTGTCTCCCCCGACAGTTCCACAGATGCCCTGAACAATGCTCCAAAGACTGCTTTCAGTAGGGGCAAATCCTCATTAATCATTCCTGGCTGACAGCACAAGGGAACACCTGCATCTGGTGCAGGGACCAAGCAGTGGCTTCTGGGAGCATGCATTAAAAAGACCAACCAATTCAAGTTGTGGGAGTAGGCTTCTAATAGCCATGTGAAAAATCTGTCCCTCGCCGGATTTTCCTTTCATTAAGTATCTAAAATTAGACCTGTGGCTCCTGTTGAGATTAAAACACCAATGGATTCTACACAAATCAGGAAATGAACAGTACTGTATGTTATGATAAATGGCTGCTAAATTCTTTATGTCTAGATCAAGCAATGCTAGCATTAAATACTGATGAAGTGTCACATAATTTTCATTTAGAAACGACTGTACTTTGAGCTTCATGTCCTGTGGTGCTCATAAATATTTTTCCCTGCTATATTTCACAAATAGACTACACAGACGATACAGATATTTTTACCATGTAGCCCCGAGTTCGTACTGTATATAAACTGTTTTTCTAAGCAAGCACATCAACCTTTCTGTGCAAAATACTTTCAGGAAATGTTTGTAGTGCAAAAAGCTACATAGCCACCCAGTATTATAAAGCCATGTTCTAGCTTCCTATTAAAACACTTTCCAACAGAATAGTTGTCAGGTTGTGTTTGTTTTTTTTTAATTGATTTTATTGTGTTTAGAGTATAGGGAGCAATTTTTCTTATGAGGAAAACAGGAAAGGAGTGAGGAGAGCAAAAATAAGTTTGGGTTTGGTTTGTTTTTTTCTCCCCCACAAAAATGAGTCAGATATAACTATCTAAATGTGTAGGGCCATTAAAATCTAAGGTAGGATTCCAACTGATTTCAATGGGCTTTGGGTCAGGCCCTTAGGCCCCGCATCTGCTCTGTGATTAAATAAGCACATCTTTTCCCACACAGAAACTGGAGAGAACCACCATGGGCTGGGGATTACAAATGACTAACAACGTATTTTTTTTACACATATGACTGAGCACAACCAGGCTTTTAGTCTGTCCATAAATATGTTCCCACCTCAAACAAGAAACACTCGGCTGATACAGAAAGTATCTTTTAAAAGGCAGTCAATTATCACCTATACACCATGGTGAAGATTTCAGCAAAGGTCAGAAGGGGGAGCAAAGGAAAAAAGCGAGGTAGGGTTAAAAAACCTACAGAAGTCTGAGCATTAAAACACCGCTAGTGCTGAGGTGCTGTGTACAATGTAAGAGAGCGTAAACCACATCTAGCATAAGACTTACAAATTTAATTTGAAATCTATTTTCCTGCAAGCTGATGCTGGTGAAACTGATTTGGAAAATCTGAAACAGAATTTTGAAGTGGCTTTTTTTTTTTTTTCCTAACCTTTAATGAGAAGAAAAGGTTTGGATTTTCATTTGCAAAATAAAATCATGTTTTGGACAAGCAAGAATAAAGCTTGCATGCGGTAGATTTCAAAAAAAAACCCAAAACAACCAAACCAAAAACCAGAAAAAAAACAGCAGTGATGACAAAAATAGAAAAGCTATGAACTGCCACATTTGGCAAATCAAGACTTAAACATGCATGCATATACACCTTACATGTCTTTTTATAGTTTATCTTCATATGTTTAAGACTTTTACAGTTACCGAACAAAACTTCAAATACATTTATTTTTTGCACTTCATTGTCAGTTAGAAATAGTAACATTTGACAAAGGAATACTTTCTTCCTAGAGAATGCAGTACCAACATCTGCACAAGAGAAATGACGCCATCTAAATGCTATGAGTTAAGGAGATAAATAAGAGCAGCTAGACCAATACAGATACCTATTTGTTATAATAGGTATATTATATATACAGATCTATATATCCTTAAGGATAATTCGTTACAGATGCAAACTACCTATTTGGCCTATTCTCTGAAAGCTACTAACACTTGAAGTCTTGATCTTTTCACTATTACATTCTACTGTGCTTTCATAGCAGCAACTAATATTAAGTTGTTCAGAATTTCATTCAGATGTGGTGGAAATTCGGATTATAACTGATCAGTTTCATTTAAAAATATTTTCCTAAAATCTGCAAAAATCTCAGATCTTTAAAGTGCCTGTAAGGACTTTATGCAAATATATACAGAAGTTGGGTAAACAAGTGACTATGCAGATGTGATGTAATTATGTTCACATCTGTTTGTAAGGACAGTAAATATGCTGACACATATAGTAGGCACAGGTATATCTCCTTAGTAATATACCTCAGTTATAGATGTGAAATACTGAATGTGGGAAGTCCCCTTCCAATTTTTTTCTTAACTAAGTGAGATGCTGAGCAAATTGTCACACATGCAGGAAGCTGGAATGCAAATTCCAGCTGCCCTCAGGCAAGTCTCATTAGGCTTTCCAAAATCTTTTCAAATTTGCTGTGTAAATAATTTCACATGTAACTAGACAAAATCTCCTGTTCAAAAGCAACATATTTCACATGTACTTCAAACATACGGAGGGGAAGGGGGAAGGAGGAGTCCTTCAAAAAGACACTGTTAAGGTGAAAAAACATGTAAAGCATTATCTTGGTCATTACTAGAAGCTCTGATTATTCTATCATATTAAAGTTTTAAAATAACTTTAAAAATCTGTTACTTTTATCACGGGTATTACTTCCCTCACACTGGATAATGAAAGGAGACTAGCAAGTGTCACTGTTTGTTTCACTCTTATAAACTTAAAACTAAGATGAATCAGCACCAAAGTTTGCATAAAATTAAAGTTTATACTCTAATAATAAAGACAAACCCCCAAGATGCTCAATTTTAAAAATTCATTTTTTAGACCACTTCAATTGATAATAACTTTGAAAATCTTGTTAGATCTTGCCTCACTCAGCCCTTCCCTCTTCTTTTGAAATGTGGAATCAGTCAGTTCTCAGAGGCACATTAAAACTTTCCATATACAATTTTTCATGTCAAATGTTGTACCAGCTCCAATATTGGGGGGGAAAAAAGTGGACTTCTTCCAATAGGAATTAGAACAGAAGGCCAAAATGCAAACCTTAATAGTCTGCTATCTTCCACCCAGCCTTCCTCCACCAGCCCCGGAGAAATGTTCTTGACCCACTCTAAACTATATGCATATACCATACACTGCGATGGGTAAAGTATCAGGAGAGTCACATAGGTAATCTTCATACTAGAAATGTGGAGTCCAAAATCAATCTACAACAGCTTTTTAGCAGTTGTCTTTACCTTAGTAGTGACAGGCAGAGGATAGCATACCTAATAGATTAAATATGTAACCACCCTCTCAGTAAAGGTGGTTTTCAAAGATTGCATTCTGCTTTATCACTTTGTTCTTATTCCCCAGCCTCTGTAACAGTCATCTGGAGATCAATTTATTTGGGGTGGGGGTGAAAGAAATGAGGGACTGCTTAGCTTAAATAATATTAGAGCAATTAGTGTGCCAGAGAAGTTGTTCTTGCTTTTTTCCCCTATATTCCTTTCCTACAATCCCTAAAGTATAAGGAATAATTAACTGAAATCCAATTAATGTTGATTTAGATCACCTGTTTCCAAAATCCTTTGAATAACTTTTTCTTTTTTTTTTTTTTTTTCCCTTTGCTCTTTGTTTTAAGATGAAATACATATCCCTATTCAGTTGCTCTTAGGAGCCCAGAGATTTGCATTTTCTAGACATGAAGAGAACCTGTTGTAAAAGAGCTGTGAAGACTTAAAAGACAGAAAGTGCCTGGTATGTATATTACAAAAGCAGTAACTTATTTAACTCTTCCTTTCCCAAACGTAATTCCTTCAGAAAACCAAAATTATAAACACCCGCACAGGTTCCCCCCAGTTTTGTCATTATAATTTCTGCTTTAGTAATTTGCTACAATGACGGAGCAAAGCAATCATTTCTGGCAGAATATGCTTACCACACCACCCTCTCAGGACAGGCACTAAAGACAGCGCATCTTGTGCAATAAACACCCACTACCCGTGAAAAAGGATTTGCCTGTGCTGTTCACTGCAGGTCTGAGCATCTTTCATTCCCATTAGCCAGCTATCCTGACCTACTGTCGTGCAAGAACACTTGAGGACGCGGTCTCCTTTCTTTCCTTCACCAACTATTCCTGTGCAAAATGAAACAGGACCTGGATCGAAGAACAACTGATTTCTAAAGCACATAACTGTTCAGCAGTGCCATGGAGAGTTTTAACAGGATTTGTGTTTATATATTGGTTGGGCACCTCTATAAATCCCCACCCTGACAGTTTAGACACAGTGAAGACAATGATTTAGTGAGACACTTACTACCATAGACCTGTTTTGAGACTAGACATAGTAATTAACTCTAGGCCGTGATTATAAAAGTGTGACCTATTAAACACATTGTGAAATCAAAGTATTTTTACAATTTAGGCATGGTACCATACTCCTATGATGTTAACTGAATGAAAGAACCCTTTCTACTCAGTATTTGGATTTTATTTTTTTTTTCCCCCAACACAGATGTCTTTGAAACTATCTTATTTTGCAGAGAGAGAGCAGAGGCACGTAAGTGAGGACCTCTTACTCCTCTTTATACTTAAAAGCATCAGCTTTCTTAGCTGAAAACCAAGACATCAGCAAATACTATTCAATCTTAATTTCTTATATACTAAGCAATTTCGTATGAATCATGTAATGCATTCAAGGGATCAACTTGTGTGGATACTGATTAACTGTATCAGAGGGGCTGTCTTCTTACATATCTTGAGCCTTCTTCATTAGAGAGAACGTGCAAACAAACCTCGAGTGTTTTGCACCATGCCGTATGTCTAACCACAGATGCAGAACATACCTACTGTTTTTAACAGGATTATAGAATACATGAAAGGGTACTTCCTTAAATATTGACAGTTGAAGGGAAATAAAAGATTTTTAATATAGAAGCTGAAAGAATTGGCAGAAAGAAACCTTTTGCCCCTTTAAAGAGCAGCTGCATATTAAACATCTAGATTTTTGAAGCAGCTTTAAAAAATCCCCTTAGCATTACCATTACAGCATTTTATGAGAAGCCCATGAAATTCAGAAATAGTTACAAAAGAAAAGAAAGAATGGACAAGAAATAAATAGCATTGTGGCGAACTAAGTAAAAAATTAGTCTTGAATTATACAAGCTGTTACAGGTAGCAGCCAGAGGTGGGGGGTGGGGGGGAAGGTTATATATTTCAAAGATGATCATGATTCGCTTCATGAAAGATACTTTTGTCTTCACAAAGCTTTTTAGCCTCCCCAATGGTAATTTAAGGTTATTATGAATTGAATTAAAATATTGCATGCAGTGAAGAAAGTTTTCCTGCTGTATGTATTTATTTCTACTATCTCTCTTACTGTCTTCTGATTTTCTGGCTCCTGTGCACTACATGTCTGGTACATAGTTTTTAGGGTGTTCTGCCTTCTGATGTTAAAAATACATACACTCCTATCAATACTGGAGGGAGATTCTGGAGGGAGACGTATAAAAATGGATTCCATCCCTTTATCTTCACACATGAGCAGAACTAATGCAAGGGTCCAGGCATACAAAATACAGACTTCATAGACCACAAAAAGGCCACTACATCCACTGGTGAGTTGCAAACATGCATGAATGACAGGTCCAGGCTGAACATGTTGGAAAGAATCTACTCGCTAGTGTGAAATTGCTTGAAAGCTATCACACCAATGCACATCTCTAGGTGCAGGACAAGAGGCACATCATAGATCTTTACATGCCAATATACCAACAGACTTCACTTGGCACAACTAGAAAGCATCCTGTTACGAAAGAACTGAAAATACTGATACTCCATAGAATGAAACAAAGAAGCCCAATAACAACAATATCTGAAAAAAAAAAAAAAAGGGCTCTATCATTTAACAAAATTAAAACATTAGTCAAATAATGTATGGGGGATCTTCAAGACTATAAACATACACAGCCAAGACTTAGGTGCAGGATTTTTGATGAGAAGGCTTTTAAACTGGCTCCCACTGTCTGTTTCCTGCAGGTGTTGCAAGTGAAAATAAAAGATCTGCCAGAGTATGCTGGTTTGATTCCCTGAGCTGCACGTCTTCTGGTTTTAGAGATATTATTGTGAGGGGCAATTCGGAGAAATCAGTAGTAGTAGTAATTATTTAATAATCAGTAAATTATTAAATTTAATTTATTTTTCTTTTATTAGAGATTTAAGAATTTGAGACACACATCTCTTTCACATACAAATAAGCCTGAATACGAGGCTCTGAAAGAAAACTTTTTTTCTTCTTCAAGTTGTAACCAAATTCCCATTGCCATGGCCACATGGTACAATGGGTTACAACCTTTCACTTTTGGAGATGCCTGTAGGTACATATGCATATCATTAAAACTGAAGAAGAAGGTGATTTTCAGCTGCGACTTATCACATGCATGGGGCATAGGAACAGAGAGGTAGGCAAAGAGAGGACTTATTCTTACCTCTGTATGATTACCTTTGCGGTTCTGCTGTTCTCACAGCCTTTGCGTATCTACTGCCTTTTCAGAAATGCTTCAGAGCATGGAGATCACATCATACAAAGGAAAGGATCCTCACTATGTTCGCACGGAATGTTAAAGATAGATACACTATGCCAATGGATGAGCTTAACCAAAATATTTTATGAAAGCTTTCCAACCACTTGAAATGCACCAGACAGCACAAGATATGTCTAATAATCAGGGTGCCAATAGATTAGGGAGTTAATTAGAGAAGGAGATCCTCATGGGAAGAGCCTGGATAATCAGGATGCTATTGTTTTAATATTGACAACAAAGGAGGGAAAGTTAATGGTACCACAGTCACTTTTATTTAGTGCTCTTCTTAAGTGTTACTATTTCAATGTCTGCTATCCAAATAAAAAAATCTGTATGAATTCAGTCCCAGTTCAGCATCTGCAGGTGCAAAACTCAAATAAATTACTGAGGAAGGGGCAGATGCTGACAGGATTGCAGTCTAGACTCCTCACTCTAAATCCATTTAGTGCTATTAACCATGACTGGGTGTAATAGCTCTGTGTACATTAGCACCAGGATAATTTTCCCTATTTTGCTAAATATCAAATGTGTTTATTCATACATACTATATAAAGACAACATCAGAGGTAATAAAACAAAAAGGCTAGCATGCCTCTTTGCAGTGTAGCCTATAATTTCAAATGTTGACTAAGAAAAAAAGAAATCACAGTAGGCAGTGTTTCTTAAAATATAGCAATATTATTCTTGGACTAAACAGTGGCACCAGATAAAGTATTTCCTTTTATTACAAACAGATTTTACACACAAAGAGTACACGATAAAAGGAAAAAAAAAAAAAAGCTAAGAAATGTACACTTCCACTGCATGCAAACAACAACAGAAAGCTAACTCAATCAAAAGATAATCTTGTTTAAGTGAATGCATTTGCTGTGTAACAACCCATAGTTTATTAAGTTGCCTAACACTTTCGAACACCGATAAGGAAATGGACCTATTCTGGGGGCAACATAGGTATCTACTGCAGAGATTCCTTCTCTATACATCTACCCTTGTTAAGAAGCAATGAAGAAAGGAGATACGTAAACACAGGGTGGAAACAGAAGCAACGCTGAAAGTGATATTGAGCTAGAGAGTCCTCCTTTTTGAAAAGAAATAAAGCACAAGATTATCTGAAAGAGGAGAAACTAGCACCAAAATGTAGGGAGAGCCAGGAGGTGCAAGGGAGGGATGGGCAGAGAACAGTTAGGTTATGTGGTGGCTGGGAGAGTCAGGTTGCACTTAGAGGAGGCAAAGAGATCTGAGGGTAAAAAGCCAATTAATGGATTAAAAGGTAAATATCCAAGTTCTGAAACAGAGGGGTGATAATACAGGCAGCTAGGGAGAGGATTAGAATAAAGAAGTGATAACAGTATTCAGCTGAGAGGGAAGGCTGTCAAGAACTGAATGGGAAAAGAAGGTAAGACAATGAAAACAAAAACCTGTCATTTAATCAAGGTCTGTGATGGTGGGAGCCCAGACACACACACAAAAAAAAAAAAATTTAAAAAAAAAAAAGGAAAAGGATAAAAAGAATAAAAGAATAAAAAAAACACAACAGTTTGGTTTCAGCTCCAAGTGTCCTGAAATCATTGTTGGAGGGCAGAGACAGATGGAAGATTTGGCCATGACTATATGAAATCAAGCGGGTAACAATGAGTTTGGAGCAATTACCACATTTGGTTCCTCAGTGCTGTTTCTCTGAACTGTTCGCCACAAGGCAGTTGCTTGTCCCAAGCGAATAGAGCTGAGGATTTGCAACAAAAGATACAGTGCCTATTTGTGGAGCTGTATAAGGAAGTGTGACTTATGCATCTCTTTTCTGAGGTTTCACTGTACCAAAGCATAAGCCACAATTTTTAAAAGAATAAACAATTTCCCAGGTATGTATTATCCCACTGTGCTGTCTTGGCTTCAACAATGTCTCTAACGCTATTCCAAACATACTTTGAACTTAGCCCTTTTCCATTAAAATATTATCAAGGATTACTAGGGAGGCATGGGCAAGGACTGACTTGTTTGGGGGGGGGTTCTTTTGTTCATCATTCTTACTGCATACACTTTACTGACCTGACAATATCTTGTTTTCTTCTTTTGTGTAATTTACTAACATCATCCTGTATTCTATATCTTAAATACGCTAAATCCATACTGTAGTCATAAACAATAGCTGTCGTGACATTTTTCTTCCGTATTTCTTCCAAGGGAAAGAGGACATCAGAGTTGTAGAACTTTAGCAACACTCTCAAGTGACAGTAGGATGGTTTTAATACAGTCTGAATGAGACAAAAGTTAAGATCTTTTCCCAGAAACATATTTAAGCAATTATGGCAGAGTACATCAGCAAATTTTGACTGAACCCATTTGTTAAGGGAAAAATATTTAATAAACAGAAGTGTTCCCCTTGGCTTTGAAATTTTAGATCCTTATAATGCTTCAACCAGTCTTAAAATCCATCTTTTCATGTATCCCATACTCTTCTCAGTGAACAGGGAAAACATTTTTTTCTCAGTATAATTCATATAACTGACCACAGAATGATGAAAAACGGTGAACAGCCATCAAGGCTTGATTTTGCCCTAAGATACTGACATCTATCTTCTACTGATGTCAATGACCCAAGGTCAAAACTAAGCCATAATTGCCAGGCAAAAAAATGTCTAATAATAAAAGCACAGGGCTGGAAGTTGGAAATGGCTGCAGATTAACACTGCCTTCTTTTGATGACTTGTTCATACATCAGCAGGTGCCTCAGTCTCTGGCTATGAAATGACCTTCATGGATTTTCCAGAAAAGACAGGATTCTTTCACTCAGGACAACTAAGCTGTGAGCAGGCCAAGAATTTACATGGAAGTGGGACAGCGGCAGAATCACTTGTTCAAAACTAGGATACCCATATCCTAAGCAAATCATCTGAAAACTGGGCTAAGATCAGCTGGTGTTTCACCATGCCTGTTCGACTGTTCCATGCGTATAAGTACAGACACCATTACAGAGCCATCTTGAGAAGCAGTTTAACATAAACCAGCAGATTTTACACCAAACCAGATGGTAACCATGTAGCAATTCATTAACACAGTGCTACATTGAAGGGATGAAGGGAAAAAAGTGGAGGTAAGGGAATAAAGAGGGAAAGGAGATAGAATACAGAGATGAACATTTAGGAGGGTAGCTTCTTAAACTGCTGCACATAGATATGCCACAAAAATCTGATTTCATCTTGCTATATTTTAAGCCAGAGAAAGACTGACACAAAATTCAACATAACTTTTGTCAAACAAATGCACTGAGTTATTGGATTCTCAGGGTGACAACATAGTAACAAAAAGACCACAACTATATATCTGTGCCTAACATGTTCAGCCATTATCTCTTAGAATTTATGGAGACTAAATTATGTTTTTCCCCTTCTAAAATTTCTTCCATTTTACACCGGCACCACCACACACCACCACAGACCATTTTCTGTTCCTGACCTCTTCCAGACACGGAGTACTTCAATTATATGTTACTGGTACTCATTTTCCGTGAGGGCAGCAATTCCAGTTTACAGCTTCACAGTCCCTCACCTTGATGCTGTCTCCCTTTCTCCTTCAGCCTTCTTCCCTCACTACACTTCAATTCCTTTCCTGCCTCTCGATCCTACCACTGTGCTCTGGTAATACTTTGAATTGGGCAGTATTGCCTGTTCCTCAGTTTGAAGAACTACAAGGGATACTGCATTTCGAACGCTAGCATGCTTTGGAGTGCGTGTTTGCCAAGGTAGTGAACTTGATTCTTGAGATTTCCATATTTAAAACTTGAAAGAAAAAAAAAAAGAAACCCTCACACCTTTCCTTCACCGACCAAACTGTCACAAGTATGAATGAGAGAAATCTTCTGAGAAACAAAGGTTGAGTCTCTGCCTGCATTCTTGCACAGCAACTTGGTTCTATTCTTAAGAAGCAAACATCTTCCCCCTCTCCTCTGTCACCTTGGAAAAGTTACAAGATTCTGAGCAATTTATGCATAATCTATTTCACTTCTTCAAGTGAGTACTTACTGCTGCTAATATCTTCTTTAAGAATTCTCTTCAAGTGTAACCTTGTGAAGAGTCTGCTAAAGTTCTGGGCTTAATATCAGACAACATTAGGGCATGAAAAAGTCTCTTACAGGAAAATGCTACTAAATTAAAATGGTTGATAGACGATTTTTGTAAGTTTTACCTAAATTCCAGGGTATATGGAAAATATTTTTCCCAATTTGGGGGAATACTTGCTTTCCAATTTGGAATTTGCTTTGTGGTTGTAATAAGCTGGCTTCCTGGAAAGCTTCAGCACTAAAAAAGCTGAAAAATTTTTATTAGAGTAAAATGTATTAGCATTGATAAAATGGCATGCTTTTATATCCCATACTTGGAATAATTTTTAAGAAACTTCATTAAAATGCAGAGATTAATCAGAGATCTAATCAGAAATTATTTTCACCTTTAAAGTAGGAAACAGACTTTTCTCAGTCTAAAAGTGATTTGGAAGTTGTAAAATTATTTTTAAAATTAACTGAAACATAGGGAAAACTATGTTAAATTATTATTGTTTATGATATCACTATTAAATGTGGTGATAATGACATTTAAATTTGATTCAATATATTATGATTTTGTGGACAGCACAAAGAAATACTTCCTTAAAAATAGTATTTTGAGAATATATATGGGAGAAAAGGCAGTAACACCATTCTATGGACATTTCTCTTCAATATCAAGTTCAAAAAAAAACCCTGAAACCCACAAATTTTATAAATTGGAAGTTTCTTTTACAAAAAAAAAAAAAAAAGGAAAAGAAAGGAAAAAAAAGCAGTCCCTTCCAACCATTTATAGGAAAAGACCTTGCATCATCTGTTGCTAACATTAGAAGTCAAAAGGTTCTGAAATGCCTGACTGATAATTGGTAGGTGCCTTACAGGTGTGGTAGGAAGGTAAAATGCCATAGGAAATTCCAGAGACTACAACAAGCATCTGGAACTGATAAATCTAAAACTGAGTTTATGCTGGAAAATCACTCTTGAGAAGACTACTGAAAAAAATCTCATAAGAGCAATTTTATACAAAATTTAATACACCAGGCTCTTGTCTTCATGGAGCTTTAATAATTACTGCTTAAAGATTGAAATAATATTCTGGAGCCATCTATTTCTCTCCATTGCCTAAAAGGCATCTTGGTTGACTTGGCTTCTGACTTAGACTTTAGAGTGAAGTTTATGTAGTTGGGATCTTCAGTTCCTAAGAACTCAGTATACTTGCCTTGTAAGATATCTAAGAGGCCTGAAAGTACCTGAGTCATAGCTGGGATTATTTCCTCCCCTCCTCACCCTCCCACCCCCATGTTTAAGAAGGAAGCCTCCATAGTACACAAGGACACAAGGATCAGAAGAAATTCTGAAAATGGAATATAGAATAAAATATAGCCAGGTACCAAGGGAAGCTAATGCAGTCTTAAATCAACAGTAATCTTTGTTAAGAGATCTGATTTTTCTGTTGAAAAAGAGAGTAGTTCTCTCTCAGACAGACTAGTGAAGGAACTGGCAGAGTGCCACAGCAAATTACTGGTGAAGCTGGAGAAGATGGAAGCTGTACAGAGGGAAATTAACTAGTTATACAAGACAGAAGACAGAAACAGGTTATAGTTACAGATTTATTCCGTGTCTGGGAGGCTACTGCTAGAAGTTTTCATGGCTCATTCCTGAGACCCTTCCTGTTTAATCAGAAAAAAAATCAGAACTGCTTGATGAAATATGCAGATGACAATGTTGGGAGGCATTTTTCAATACAAAGAGTTATAATATCATGCAAGAAAAAAATAGAAGATCTCCAGGATAGGAATAATGGAAATGGGGTGACATTTAACTGTTCAGAGTGCAAGGTCAATCACTAACAGATTAATAAGAATTTTTGCATTAAATTTGGAGCTCATCAGATGGTAACAACATAGGAAGAAAAATACATTGTCATCTTTTGAACAATTAATTTAACAATGAGCAGCAGTAGAACATGGCTAGGAAAGGAAAAACAAAAAACAAAACAAAACAACCTTAAAACAAAAAAAAAATCCCAAAACCCCAATATCCTAAAGGCACTGGTGACTTAACTGGACCATGTTCCAGAAGAGAGCATTCAGTTCTAGTCATGTCTATTTAAGCAAGATGGGTCTAATAACAGGGTTGCTGAGAACAGCTACTAGCTTGACCTGTACAGCATAGATCTTATAAGATAGCTCTACAAGACTAACTCTCTTTGAAGTAGCACATTAGAGTCTGAAGGTCAATAATTGGTCCCATTAGGAAGGAATCTACATAGAAAGACAAAGAAGCACCCAAGATGAAGGTACAAGAGCAAAGGAAAATACACTGGCCATGAATCAGGTCAAGTCAAAATCTGGGGAAAAAAATCTCATGTGGAATGAAGTTCTGACAGCAGTTTCCCAGTAAGAACAGTCTTTTTAAGTCCTAGAAAGGATTAAATATTTTAGTTGCTTCTAAGAGCAGAAGAATGGATTATGACTCCAGAAGTCCCTTTGGTTTGGAGAAACCTTCTGAAAGCAAAGTAAGCCTAAGAGCTAACAGCTTATCGTTTATGCAAATAAGGTTTAGACAACTTATTTAACAGTAAGTGGTAGTTTGAAACATACGTTGTCTGCATGCATGTGGCTGAAAGTACATATACCTAATTTTTAAGTCTGAGCATTACCATATAAGCACACCTGCTCTCCACTCCCATGTGTAGTACATGAGAAATAAAGGAGTAGGATATCTCTGTTTCTTTCCATTAAAATAATAGCAGGACTCCAATGAAGTGGGCAAGGAGAGTAGGTTTTGATGCATCTTGGGGCAGTATATCTCAAAGAATATCCAGTTACCGTTATGCACAATTCCCTTTTTCAGCAAAGTATCATTAGTCTGCACATTCCTGCTGTTGTATTGCAGCATCTCGTAACTCTCACAGATCATCAAAGACTCAGAGACAAATGGAAAAATAGGAATGGGCAACTGACCAAACCAAAGGTCACAGACAGAAGTCCATACAATAGCTGTATAAATAACCAAATAAATAATGCAGTTCAGGTAATCTTCGAGAGCTTGACCACAGCAGGCGTTTTTATCTTGGCTCTGACAACCTCAGGCCCTGGTGCAAAAAGTTACCTAATAAAACTCTTTCAGAGTAGAGACCCAGAAATAGGTTGGCTTTGGAAAGTAGCTTTTCTCAAGGTCTTCTGCACTTTTTTCCCTCTGGACTGCAGGAACTGAGTCACCTAGTATGACAGAAAATCACTTCAGAAATGTGGTTCCGAATTTCCCACTCATGATTCAATTGGCTGAAATGGTTTAAGCCATCCAAGTGGATCTTCTAGCAGATGAAACAACGATAAGCTAATTTAGTGCCACTTAAACCATTTCTGCAGACTCACTCTTCCTGATACAATACAGGCAGATAAGCAACTTAAGACTTACAGCTTTCACAAGACCCAGAGGACATTCTATTATTTTGTTGTTGTTGTTGTTTTTGTAGCTGTCTGTCCTGGGTTCAGCAGTAGCAGTCATGTTTCTCCTCCTTGGTAGCTGGTGCAGTGCTGTGTTTTGACTTTCGGCTCGGGAACAGAGCTGATAACAATGATGTTTTGGTTTGGCCAAGGACTTTGTGAGCCTCACGCTCTGCCAGGGAGGAGGGGAAGCCAGGAGGAAGCAGAGACAGGACACCTGACCCAAACTGACCAAAGAGGTATTCCATACCACAGCACGTCATGCCCAGGATGTAACTGGGAGTTACCCGGAAGGGCTGGGAGACTTCAGGGTTGGAGGAGGTATGGGTCAGTGCTTGGTCAGGCCTGGGGGGTGAGTTATCGGTTGGCTGGTGGTGAGGTGATGTATTCTCTTCCCTTTATCATTATTATTATTGGTGGTAGCAGTAGTGATTTGTGTTATACCTTAGTTACTAAGCTGTCCTTATCTCAACCCGTGGGAGTTGCATTCTTTTTGACTCTCCTTTCCGTCCCTCCGGGAGCAGGGGGAGGGCAAGAAGTGGGGGGAAGTGAGTGAACGAATTGCATGACTGGGTTTAAACCACGACACTGTCATAAAAACTTTTTCTTCCCAAAAACATGGAGGTGTCTCTCTACACCTCAAAATCAAAAGAGAAGCCACCACCTGCTGCAGCAGACACTTATGAGAGAGTATAACATTTCCTTCGTTAAGATGGTGAGAAGTCATCGATTACAAAACTTCAGGGCACACAACATCCAGAATCCTGACAATGTCTCATTGCTTTGCTAAATAACTCCCTCCCACACTCGGACAGAAACGACTGAGTCAGTAAAGACAGAGTCACAGCTTCTGGCTCACCTTCAAAGGTACTGATTAGAAGGCACCAAATGAATAGAAGCTAGAGCTGTAGCATTTCATTTGCACTGAAGCTGTCAATGACTGTACTTAATTTCTGTCGAGGCATTTAAGAGTAGGAGCACGAATAGAATCTGACAAGCCAAAAAGAACCCTGAAGCCTGGATCAAGATTTGGAGAGATCTGCTGAGTTTTATTCTGCAAAGAAAGAGCAATTGAAGATGTCACATGATAGGTGTCTTTAGGAGACTGGCTGCTTTGTGACCTGAATGTATGTGGGTAAGTATCCAGCCTGAAGTGCCAGATCAAAATTATGAAGGAGTAACAACAGCAGGCTGTGCTACTCATGTTGATACCAACCAAAACTGCAATCTGTATGACTTCCAATAACTCATTTGCCTGCAGCTACTAAGCTGCCTAAGTAGCTGAAGGCACAAATTTCGAGGAGAAAAAAAAAAAAAAAGGAAAACTACCTAATAGGACTCCAGGAGAGAGGTGAAATGTAGACTTACACATCTTAACAGAAATAATAAAGGTGTAGGCAAAGCTGTCAGAGTAACTTCCCACAGCCAGCTGTGACTGAAGGCTCAGATAAAATTGGTGGCAAATCAGAAGAAATGTCTAGGCCTCCATGCAACATAAGCAGTTCCTGATATAAAGCATATGATATTCTAGAAGACCACCTTAAAAAAAGAAAAAAAAAAAAATGTTTTTAAAATGCAAAGGAAATAGACATTTATTTGGTGAAGTAATAGGCCCAAGCTTTCCTTGTCCTCTGCCTTCTCATCAGATTGTATCACAGCTAGAAGGAAATTCAAAGGTAGGTTTCACGAGACTCTCTGTACTCCTCATACCCTTGAGGATGAAAGTTCAAAGAATGCAGAGAACAAGATGACATTAGAGAAACTGCCTTTGCAAGGCTGTGCATGGGGGCTTGATCTCTTACCCTAGTCACTAAGCTGTAAGACACCCTTTTTTGTGGCTGGAAGAAAAGGCAGGGTTGGCCACCACCCAAATGCTCAAAGCCACTTACATCTGAGACAGATCTAACAGATTTACCTCTTCTGCCTTTCATAATGGGATTCAGATCCCTAAGCATTTTCCAAAGATAAGCTTCTCTCTGAGACAATAAAGACTTCTACTATGACCATTTGATAAAGGTATAACTTCCTAGCTTTTATGAGGCAGTTTGAGAAATCTGTCAAGGAAACCATGAAAGGGATAAAAAGTTTAAAAAAAAAAAAAGACAAAAAAAAGAAGATTCAAAACAATATAGAAAAAGCTTTACAGGATAAATGCAAGGCCAGTAGGACATGGTTTAAACCCAAGCTGCATTTACCATGTTCCCCCTTTTACCATGTGTTCTGTCCACTGCACAGGCATGGGCATAGATGCACCAGATGGGTAATGCTAAAGCAAAGAGGCTCATTCACACCCACAACAGGAAGATACATAAGGAAAATCACCCACAAGAACAGTAATAATTTGAATGTGGCTGTAATCATATGTACAGTTACATAAAAAGCAAATTTGTATAGACCTCTAAATACAGCTAGCAAATCATATTCTGAATAACAGTAGCATCAAGATAAAAATGGTATCATTCATATCAACAACAGGAATGATATGTGAGTTGATAAAGCACCTTACACTCAGTGGGAGACAACTCCTACTGACTCAGAAATTGACTTCAAAGATCAGAAAGAATGCATACTGTCCAAAGAAGGAAGCCCTTATATTCCCTCATTTTGAAGGAGACAACAGTCAATAAACAGTGCAACAAATTAGAGGGATATTCTAAAGCTGAGAAGATGTCAATATAATAGAAAGAGCACAGGAAGGTCTTTCTGGATAATATTTTGTGCTGTTAAACTAAACTGCGTATGTGCAAAACAAAACAAGGCAAAAAGAGTGAGATCTGAATTTAAAAAAATGTTATTGTTTCCACCAAGTTCCCTTTTCATAACCAAACAGCCACAAGATTCATCTTCAAAGTCACTTGTGGGTTCACAGAACTGAAAGGTGTTACACGGGTACTTTGCAGACACGAAAGTTTTACTTGTTTTAGTATCTATGGTGGAAGTTTTCAGCTAGTAAACTACAGTCAGTTAATGTAAAAGAAAGCTATGGATGGAATTTCAGAATTTGCCTCTCAATAAATTCCAGTTGGTTTTAAAACCTTCCACATATGTTATGAAATGCAGCTATATGACTATCTTTTAGCTTATGTCAAAATTATTTTCCAAAATTACTACTTAGTAAGCCTTGGGTCAAATTTTCCTTTCACTTACAGCAGTGAAATGAGACTTGAGTAAAGTTTCTTTGCTGCCTCTAAGACAAGAATTTAGCTGCAGTCTTTTCATTAAGTGCTGTGTTTAAAAAAAAAAAGACAGCATGTCAGATCACATCAATGTAACTGCCTCTGACAGAGCTGTAGTCATTTACACAAAATCAGAACCTAGCCTATCACAGATTAATTGTGAATTTCTAAGTAATACAATCAAAAAGAAATAGAATTCCTCCTACTGATACTTTTCCCATCTCAAACAGGACTTCCCTCCCATCTTTCTAATGTAGCTTTAAATAATCTTTTTGCTACATATGATCTTATTAGTTCCCTGAAATATCCCAGCAAATGTCACAGTATAATGCAAGAGCTGAAAGTCCTATATAAAAGTTAGAGTGATCATATTGCATGAGAGCTTGGATTTTCTTTTAAAGGAAAGGAAATAATATTTGAATACTCAATGCAATATAAGATTTATTTATATAAAATTAATATACACACACAGACTGTTGACACGTGTATGTACTTTCGTACACAAGTTTCAACAAGAACTTTACACCTGGTTAGAATATAGCCCTTTTTGGACTGAAATATACTAGTTTATGTCAGCCATAATATAAATTTCTATACCTCAGTTCTCTGTGCGCATTTGGAAGGACCTGTATGAAATTCATACATAAGGGACACAAATGCTTTGTTTCCATTTGCTCTTTTAAGCTTTCATAGCCATACACATATAGTAGATACAAACCCGCTTTATTTCTTCTCTTGAAAATCCCATTAATTCCATTGTCATTCTTCATTGTTGTGCCCAAATCTCCTTATCCCATTCGGACACAGCTCAAAAATGCATGCACATACTCATACAGATACAGAAACATAGCTTGGCATATGATGGCTTTGGAAATCAGTGTGTAAGGCAGTTCTAGGCAAGGACAGCTAAGCATGTTGTCTATAAAGTTTCACAGTGGCAGCCCTGACAAAGCTCCATGAGCTACATGGGAGTGTCTAGTGTTTCCTTACCATCCCTGTCCTTGAGGCAGAGGGCAGCTCCCAGCTAGTCTTTTCATGCCTGGTGCCATCTCCTTGCTATCAGTTTGTCTTCTTTGTCAAGCCCTGCTGCCCATCAAGCTGCAGCCTGTTGAGGGGTTGCTTTCTGCTGAGTGGCTCAAGCTGGCCATTGCCTCAAGGAGTAAGAGTGAGCTGTAATCATCTGAACCGAGATGTTCAGGTTGAATCTCTTTTCTCTACTTAGCCATCTGTTTTTGCAAAACTTGTAGAAACCTTCAGCTCTCAAGGTTTACAGTCCTCAATCAAAATATCCAATGGCTGGACAGACTATTCCATTAGCCCACTGTTAACGGCAGGCTAATGGAAAGCACCCTTAGGAAATAAAACTAAAACCAGAAAGACCTGCATATTCCATGGACTGTGCACGTTTCAGATAGCGATGCTATTCCTGTTTAGGTCCTTGTTCATGCCTTTCCCTCTGCCAGTGCAGACAATCATCAATAAGAGAGTTTATTAGAGAAAATTAGTGCCACGGCAGTACAAGGAAAACCACTTAATTTCAGCTATGGATCTCAGCTGATACTTGCAACTGCAAGTCATCACCGTGTTGTTGCATTATCCTGCATTTTTCTAAGCCAAATTCCTGCTCTTTCCTCCAAAGGATCAGAGCTGTGTACCTCATGTTATCTCTCTTCTGCTACAAACCTCCCCCTGCAACTAACGAACCTGTAGGAACTACTCCATCTATCTCAGCCATATGACAGTACAGACAGAAGAGCAGCTGTCCACTTTGGACACTGCGAGCTCATACCAGCACCATTTCCAAGGAGGTCCGTAAGCACAAAATACTTAGATCAACCCACTAATGAGGACAAAAGGACTCAGGCCTGTCCTCAGATGCAGAACAAACAGTTATTCAGCACTTGCCACACCAGCTCTTTCAACATCTGTACTGATAAAGGCACTGTGTGTGTATACACTAGAAAACAACAAAATAAAGCCTTTCCTATAAATCATGAAAATGTGGGCACTTACTCTCATTTTCATATATGCCCAGATGTAGGAATGGGTGGAAAGAGGTGGGAAATGTCTTTTCCTTTTTTTAACTTCTGTCATGCATAAAAGCAAAAAAAGAGTATCTGGAAAAGCCTCAGGTTTAGCAACTGTCAGTACTAAGGCATGTGCAGCTTTGCAGTGCATTGAAAATTAAGCTCCGTAAGGTTCACACATTACCACTAACATTACTTATAAGATAATAAAAGGTTAGGGAGGAGGCAGAGATGAGGGGGTTTCTCTCTTAGCTAGGTAAAAAGAAAAAACCAAACATGATGGATGCAAAAAACCTGTATTCCACAACAAGTCCTTAAGACTCCCATGTGCTACACCAGCAGCAGTACATCCTCGATTTTTATTGTAATCTTGTGGCTTTTTATTTGTAACTTATATGAAAAGAATCACATTGATTGGGGCAGATTTAACTCAGTAAAACCTATTCTACTGAGACTGTCTGTGCTAGGTGATTTTATCAAGTTCTCTTTTGGTTTCATTTTCTTCCTCATCCCTATCCCCGGGGGAGATTGCAGCCCAGCTTGCAGAGCAAATTGCCCTAAATTGAGTTCTTTCTCTGCCATATACAGGCCTGCCTTTGGCTCCTCAGCTTGAAAACTTTATGCATTCTTATTTTTCTCCATCTTCCTTAACATCTTCCTTCTCTTTCCAATTAAAATGGAGAAGTTTGCACCGATACCTGCTCCCAATTAAATGAATACTGCATTACCAGCCACACTCTCCAGATATCCTTTACCCTCCCTTCATTAGCCCTATTCCTCTGAGATTTCCTGGATGTCTGCCAGGGACTTATGGCAAGAATTCAAAATCTTGTACACTTTATCCCCTCAAAATCATTCTTGAATTTAAGCAGCCTGCTCCTTGGGCCCAGCATGAGAAATGCTAGTAGCTGATTCAAAGGGGAGGGGAAAAAAGAAAGAAAATGATTTATTTAAAAGGTTAAAAAGCTCCCATAAAAGAAGCTAAGCTAAAAGAGGTTAAACTTCCGGGCTAATTGGCTTCCATTTCCTTTTAAAAAAGCTTTCTGGAAGACAACAAATGACAGGAAGGTGTTCCTGTTTTATTTAAGCGTATTCATGCCTACAGAAAATGCATCATTCTCTTAACACCTCAGGCATGTTCACTACTGCTCACTCGAATTATACACTCAGCACAGAAAAAAACCCAGGCAGTCAGAGACTTAAGCAGCTGGGTTGCTGGGGGGGGGGGCTTAGGCCTTTTTTAAAAAATCACCACCTAATTTTCCAACAAATGTGAGCACTGCAATATCATCGCATCAGCCACTCTTATCTGACACTTAAAATAGCTAACATCATGTCAAGCTGTCAGCAACGATAGCCATATTGGCAAGTCTGAAACAGCAGAGGGAAGTACTGTACCCTTGCATTACCACTTGAAACTATATAAACTCTCCTTACAGACAATGCAAGTTTGTTGCATTTAACAACCAACCTTCCAAATGGCTCAGCATAATGTAGTAGCTGAAGGCCCCTGTGTGGAACTAGTTTTTCTTGTGACCTGATTTGAAGGAATCATTTAAGCCCTTTAAAGCAAATTCTGATATTAACAGTCTGATATTCAGTGACTGTCTGTCTCAAAATCATACTCCCAAACCAAGCAAATGTCCTTTCCTGTACACTCTAGAAGAAGTTTTTCTCTCTTAAAACACTACAATATTTTTGTAGCATTGCAGTAGCCTTCACAGAAGTTTCACAGGAGAGATTTTTATCAACCTGAATAACTCAAAGGGATTTATCTTCTCCAGGAAAGCCAGGTAAAACACGGGTTTTGTAACATTGATGAATTCCTGCCTTCTGTTAGCTGGCTGTTTCTCACAAGCCACAGCTTACCAGCTAAATGTGAGTCAGTGAGAATAGTTTGTAGGAGCCAAGGTATGCATGTGTGTGTATATGCACGTGGTAGGGCAGGGGTTAACAGGCTCGTTTTAAGGATTTCAGTGACTTACAGGTTGCACGTTTAATTTTCCTTGTCTCTTCATTTCTCAGCCAATATTTCTTCATGCAGGATGATTCCTGCCTAATGAAAGCAATCTCCTTGGAAAATTCTTTAAAAGTGAAGGAGGAAAAACCACCTCCTATTTGTGGAAGCTGCTTCTGATCTTGTTTTCCCTATTATTAAACCTTTCTTTACTCATTATTACTTCTAAGTCCCTTTTACATATGGAAACAGGAAAGGGTATTATAACAGTCAATCAGAGCTGATTGTAAAAATAGTAAATAATACAATATTTAGGTCTTAAAAATATTTCATTAATATCTTATTGCATTTACTCAAGTCATGTCCACAAGCAAGTGACAACATTCCTTCTCCCATCCCCTTGCAGACAGGTAACAAACAGAAAATAAGTGCAGGATCAGAACTGATATACACGATTTTCAGAGCCAACAAAAAGTAGCCACTATGCAAAAATATACTGTATATATATGGTGCTCCAAAAGCCCTAAACCATATACCCTATCAAGTTAATAAAATACACTCTGAGAACTGTCATTGTGGATTAAAATACCATAAAATAATAATAATAAAATTAAGTAAAATAAACTCACTATATCTATGCTAAAAGTTCTCGGAAAGAACTCATCAATATATCAAAGCTAGCATACTGTTGGGATACATTCAATATTATTAATAATCTCTGCTTCGGAAAGGCCACAGATAACATAAGCCCGGAAAAAACTGTACTAAGGAGTTTCAGGCTAACCAATTCATGGATAAATAGTACAGGCACATTGTACTACAGTACTTTCTGGAAATCTATGTGACCTACAAGCACCATCAAGCTATGGATGTCATGTAAGGTTTTGTACAAATAAAACAGGATTTTTTTCAATGCTCACACTAAGATTGGCCTTCAAACAAACTCAAGTCAGGATTTAAATCCTGGGGTCTTTGTTGTACTTTTCCAACAGCTTCTGTCACTACCCAAGAAAAAACAATAGAATCCTCAAAAAAGATCTGCTATTCTAGTATTTTTAAGTTTGATGCCATCCACCAGCAACGAGAACATAAGTAGGAAGAAATTTTAGTGTTTAAAAGCTATCTGCAAAAACGAGATAACTTTTAGGTTTCTGATTCTTGAGGCAAAATCAAAATCTCTTATTCAGTTCCCAAGTTCCTTAAGTAGCACACTTCCTCAGGGAAACTGAGGCATACTAGAAGAAGCCAGTGAAGCCCTGAGCTGTGAGTTACCTAAAATTATCATATTCAGCAAGCAATTGCCTATAATACATTTTGGGAACTGCTTAAGACCAGGTTTCTACCTATATTTCCAACCCTCCTAACTCAGGAACTGAAGCAGTACCCCTGTCTATAGAGGATCAGAACCTTGAACTTTCTTGCCAAAGAAAAGTCAAAAAGTCAAAATTCAACTTACAGCGTCTCTCTCTTTATCAGACACAGGTCAAATCTCAGTTTGGCAGAGTTTCAACAGCAGGACTTGAGAGCATTATTCCCACCTAGAGTAGCCTTGCATATAACAGCATAAGACAGATTTTGGACAGTGTAGATTTGAACCTGATCAGCCAGAGGAAGGAATGGAGCCCAAATTTTAAGATAGTAAGGAAAAATATTTAAACATGTAGTCTTTCCATAAATGGCTAAATTGTTCTTCCATTGACTTATTTTAGGAGTTTGATAATAAGACAATAGCCACATTTTGACGGGAGTCTACTGCTACAATGTGAGCCATATGCTGAGACTGCCAACTGCTTGACTTTCTCAGAATTATACATTAAAACAACTGTTTATGGACATCATCTGACCGGATCTGGTGTAGTTTCCCACCTGCTCAGCACGGTCAAGACTGGAATGGTCCTGTAGAAAGCTCATAAGTACAATTCTATGCACACAAGGAATTTTAATTCAACAAATAAGAAGCCTACATCTTCCCTACTTAACGTCACGGTTAGATGACAGCTAACTACGGATTTTCAGTTTAGACTTGGGTATCTAAATCCACTCTTTTTTTTTTTTTTTTTTGATATGCCCCTGGATTTACTGAAAGTCTTCTGTCTTCCTGATAATCTCATACCGCAGCCCAAATCTAAATTTTCCAGATCAAAATCTTTATCATACAGGTGTGTTCCTGCCAGTTAGCTTCTACTTTTATGAATGAATGAAAGCCATCTAAGTTTTTCTGATTCATAGAAATACACATACTTTGGCAAGCAAAATACACCCAGCAGAGAACTACAAACAGGTGTGAAAAATAGATGGAGAGAAGACAGACCACTGTCCTGTGTTGCCACTGTTCATGGAGAATTAATGTTACTTAAATTGTTTTCCTTGGAGCAAATGCACCAATTTTCCCTTGAGAAAGTCATCATCATAGATCTTCCAATTCATGTGCAATACAGGTATCTGCAGCCCTGGAAAAAAATATACCATCCCCAAATAAACAAGATTCAAACTAAAAGCATTTTCCTTCCAACTCAGAAATCTCTGAGGTTCTATTTTGCGATGTGTTTACCTTCAAATGCTGGATGAATATATTTACAATGCTCTTTTGAGGAACAGTAGAACTAGCCTTTCTATGAATTTCAACTACACAAACTTTGCGGTGTTACTTGGACCACATGCTTGGTTTGTTATTCCCCTCAGTCTGCAAAAGGCCCTGAATATGTTCTTATAGACTCTCAAATGCTGTGCTATTGAATTATGCTTCATATTTCTACAGTTTATCTGCAACCTCAGAAAGGACAATGAAACATACCCAGCCTACCCTCATCAGACCCTATCAACATCAGAAAGGAACTATTATTAATTGGTTATGGCATAGTAAGTCTCTAGCACCATGGAATAATTTCATCCCACAGTTTTGAAACACTCTCCTTGCCCACCAAATGCTTCCTTTATACAGCTACAGACTGATCAGCTAGGATATGTCTGGACATGGAAAAATTTTAGTTACAGTGCGTTACAAGATTAGAAATTAATAAAAAGAAAATACCTGCTGTAGAACTGAAAGTACACTGGCAAATACTTCAACAAATTAATACTCAAAGTACAAAGATTATTTAAAAAAGCATGACAACTTACTCTGTATTACAAACTTGTATTGATAACATATTAATTATAATTCAGTGTTCCAATTATTTCTTGATGCTAGTATCCCTTTCCCTTACAATTCTGCTTCCCAATGCAACTACTATTTGAAGGAGGATCTAGAGAAAGGAAAGCTTTGATTATTCTCCTTAGAATAATCTATTACTGAGACCACCTTCAAGTATTTCAGGGTTTCTGCTAAAGCTTCTGTATTTTGCATGCTAGCTAACAGCTAATGCCTCTTTGATGACTCCAATAAATGAGATTACAGTCCTTTGTCTAAAACAAGTCAGTGACAATGAATGCAGTTCTATAAGACATTTCTGTCTATCTTTAGTTATTATGAACTTCCTTGGAAGTTTGAAGGTGATAACCATTTCCTAGTTTGATAATTAGTTATTGTTATGACTATTCTTAACATCTGCAGGGGGAGAAACACATAATATTTAAAAATATGATATTTCTGCTATAACTGGTATGCTGTTTTCAGTTCTGCATGCAGTGAATAGGCTGTTCAAGGTCATACACTGAGTCTGCTGCACAGACAGGATTAGAATTTCAAGGTCTTGAATCTCTGTACCTCAGTAACCAGTATCCTTCTCATAATACATATCGTATCATAGAAGGTATCAAGAATACTCATACATGCTATCAAGTGCTAAAACACAGAACAAAGCACAACCAAGTAGCACTGCATGAATGCATAATAAACCATGTTAATGTGAAGTGTTAAAAACCTTTCAACTTCTCTGATCCTCATAATTCCCACAGCCAGGTGTAAAAATCTTGGTGCTACCTGAACCTGAAGCAATCACTAAATACGCTGAAGCTGTACGATACCTCATGGATCAACTTGTGCACTTTGCTCTGAAGTGAAGGTATGCACAAATAAAGACACAGCATGGAGACCAGACAATGAAACTCTGCCAGCCTGAGAGAGCCAGCTGGAGTGCCAGCTCTGCACTTTAAGAAGTAACGACAGGACAAACAATGAAGCCATGTAATTATTAGCTTGGCCTTTTTAGTTTTCTGAAAGGTATGGGAGCAAAAGTGTGAAATTAGTGACAGACCTGCAGCCTTACAAAGGCAAAAGTTTGATAGCAGAGATGGACAGCAAGTGTTTCTGGTCAAAGTGTGAAGGTTGGGCTCTCTGAGCAGATTACTACCTATTTTCTGGCTACCAAAAGCCTGGAACCACTGTGCTATTACATGTCTATTGTCACTTCATTTATCTATTTACTATTAATACTTATTCAAAAGGAGAAAAGAAATCAAGAAAGCTAGCTTTAAAAGTCTGTATGTCTGGCCAAAGAGTAAGGTGCTAATACCACACAGAGAGGCAAGGCAGCTATCAGTGGCATCTTTCTTTTCAGACAGACAGCAGCTCTTCACTTTTGCTGATATCTTCTCATCAATAGAGTGCAGCAAGTTACTACCAGCCAAAACTCAGCAAGAGCTGTGATTTCACAGACAGACAGCAAACCATTTTGTTCTGTGTAAGGCAACATAGTCCAAACTCCAGCTCCTGCTGAAATGGGAAAACACTTTTGCACAGAAGTGAGATACTAACGACCATCTGACTACTGGACCTTTCAGGGAACAGAATCAACTCACTAACATAAACACAACTAAATCAGAAACAAAACAAAACTGATGGTTTTCTTTAAATTAGTAAATTGAATTGCTTCAATTTAAGGTTCAGCAAGCACCAATGTTTTCACCACCAAAAATAGCCAGGGGCCATCTTGCCACTAGTAAGGACAGTGGAAGTGAGGAACTAAATCCTGCTGTCAAAAGCTTTGAGCCTTGCTCAGCTATCTCCAGAACTGCAGGCCAAGGTAGGTAGTATGCATACCTCCTGCTTGTCTCATATTGTTGATTGACTTCATTCAGATTTCACAGAAGTTATTTGTAAGTCCTTGGTAATCAACCAGTTAAAAGGTACACAAACTTTCATTGGCTCCAGGATTATTCCCTGGAAAAAGTTATAGCCCTTAAGTATGCTCAGCATTGTTTACAACATGCCAAAAACATTTTCAATTATTCTTCTAATTACATGCAATTTAGTGCCTTTTTTTTTTTTTTTTTTCCTACTAGAAGTCTGTGAGATTTATTCCACTTTCAATTACACCAGTATAAGCCAGGAGTAATTCTGTTAAAATCAGGGAATTTTGCTGGTAGAAACTGAAGGCAGTAATGCAATGACTTCAAAATATGTTTTATGTGTGAATCTTCCTGACAATAAGTAAACCTAAATTTATATTAAGATTTCATAATGAAAACATTTCATGTCAGGATTTTACAGTGTCTGCTGTACTCAGTGTTCCATTATTATCTTAATCACATATAGAAATAATGAAACAAGCTTTGAATTAGAGAAACACATAGCTCCAGAATCTAGAGAATCAGAATCCACTAGATCTAGATCAGAATCCACTGATCTAGATACTTCATTTTAAAATCTTTATCATAATTTTCTAGCTTTTCCAAAAGAGAAGAAACGAAAAAGAAAAAAGGATGTTTAACCAATGTAGAAGATCTATCATAACTTCTCAAACATTAGGAAAATTTGGAATACAATCATGTATAATCATTTTCAACTTAACTAACCATAAAGGATGAGCCACAGTGGTCTCTGAATTCACGGAGAGCTTTCAAAGTTTGGTATGATCACATAAAATGTCAAGGAAGAGAACTCAGGTATGTCAGCATAATTGTTATTCCTTAAGAGTTCCTTCATAATAACAGTTCAAATGGCATAAAGTTTACATGACTTATTCACTGTAGAAGAAAAATGCTCATGGTTATCCGTAGTTCACCAAACCACCTCCAGCAACATCTCTAAATAGAAAAACTTTCAAGTAAAAAAACATGGCACAGATTTACTTACTATGATGTGACTTTAGACTAGAGCAGAGCAGCAGGAGCAAAATGGAAAGCTTTTGCATAACTCCCTGCAGAGCGCATTCGTGAGATGCAGGATGGCATTTCAAAAACTTATCAAAATTCAGAAGATGGGAAACCTCCATTCAATCAGTGTTCACCATACCAGCAGATGATGCTGCAGCACTGGCAAAAGTAACAGGATCACACCTTGTATGGTAATTTATCTATTAATACAGAGTTCAAACATCCACTTATGCCACTGGAAAAATCAACTGCTCATGAAAGAAAACCCTGACAGGAAATTTGTTATTGAATAAATAATTGACTAAACTAGCTCTGTTACTTCACAGTACATCATTTGCAGTTAACTAGAGATGAAAAGCAATAAAATATTTACAATTACAGATAAATAACATAGCAACAACCATATATGAAACCTTAGCAACTACATGCCCTAACTTTTGCTCCCCAGATAGTGATACCACTTATTTGGTTTGATAACAGCACACACATTATGGTAAAGAGTGATGAATCACTCATCTCCTCCATACTTCAGTGAACTGACCAACCCTCTCCAGGGAAGTGAAATTATAGTCACACATCTTTAGTTCATGCACCAATAACAATTATATTCTAATGTGTTTTTTTGAGACTTCCACTATAATGGGGGGTAGGGGGTGGGAAGGAGAAGTAGGGGGAAAATACTTGGGGTTTTTGTTTGTCTTTTTTTTTTTTTTTTAAACAAGTGCTTGCTCACACAGGTGAATCAAAACATCCAGAAAAAAAAAAACAGTGTAAGTCATTAAATGACCAATACAACATTCATTTTCAGAAGATGTGACAAACTCACAGACAAAATAAACAAGAACAGCAGCCTCTCCCAGTCTTTAATATGGTATGTCACAAAAAGATTAGCATGCAGTGCAGTTTTTAGAATTTCTTATTGAAGAAAATGTGCTGTAAGGAATAAATTTTCACATTTTACAATGAAATCAATACAGAATGAAATGCTCGTGTGGAACTCTAAACAATGTTTATCCAGCATATCAATGACTAGGTAATCCTGGTATCTAACTCTCTAAAATTAAGCCTACTCCCAAAGGAAACACAAAGTAAGTAGATGAGTCTGTAGAATCTTCTCACTTGCCCTTCCTTTACCATTTGTAATCATACATGCTTGGGAAGGCTGGATGTGATGTCATTTTTCCTCCTACACAGAGCAAGCTCTGCTTGAGTTAATAATCATAGAATCATAGAATCATTTAGATTAGAAAAGACCTTTAAGTTCATTCAACTGTTAACCTAGCACTGCCAAGTCTATCATAAACCATGTCCCTAAGTACCACATCTGTATGTCCTTTAAATAACTCTAAGGATGGTGACTCCACCAATTCCCTCAGCGGCTTGTTCCAAGGCTTGACAACCCTTTTGGTAAAGACATTTTTCCCAATATGCAATCTAAACCTGCCCTGTAGCAGCCTGAGGCCGTTTCGTCTTGTCCTATTGCTTGTTACTTGGGAGACTAACACCCACCTGCCTACAAACACCTTTCAGGTAATTGTAAAAAGCACTATGGTGCCCTCATAGCCTCCTTTATTCCAGACTAAGCAACTCTAATTCCCCCATCTGCACCTCGTAAGAGTTGTTCTCTGTCAATATTCAACTTGGTTTGGGATGGGGAAGTAAAATGGCATGGTTAGCTAGAGTACTCAAAATAATTCCCTTCAGAAAATGTCTTTCTCTGTTGATAATACAGTGAATTTAGGAAAGCTAGGCTCCCAGCTTAGGAACATCTGCATCTCCATTGAAACCAGTACTCTGTATTTACAGTTTTCAAATTAAAGCAGATTTTGGTTTAGTATATCATTTCACTTCTCAACTGCTGAAAGAGAACTCATGGAAGAAATATCTCTTCCAAATCCATTTTTCCTATTTTATTTTATAAGGAATTAAAACTCAATCTATTTGTAGTTCAGATGCTGCAATGTAGAAAGCTTCCATTGTTTTTCCCAGCCTTCCTAAACTGAAATATGAGTAAATGCAATGTAGTACACTCATTATTTTATCAGTTACACCAACTGAAACACACACACACACACACCCCCCCCCCCCGAAAAAAAAAAAAAAAAATTCCACACAGGAATTATGGTTTTGGAACTGTACTTTTAAATGGTGCACCTTTGGAAACATATCTGTTGTGCAGATTATTTGTACCTAATAGCTGAGTGTTATAACACTTGGTGCTTGGAGACCTTTGTCAAGCAACATATTGTAAATAGAAATTGCAAAACAAGAGTAAATGTTAATGGAAGGACAAACAACTGGAGAACTAAGGATGTCTGTTACAGAATCTGAAATAGTTTTAGAGAAGAGAATACTTATTTTTGAGTTAAAAGTGTGTCAAGAAGGTCCAGTTTTTGACAGGTCACTGAATCAAAACAACTGACAAAAAATCAAATTGTCTCACTCTGCATTTACAACCAATGTCAATTGCCCATGTCAAGGAAGACCACCAGAAAATAACCCTATTGCTGGCACAACAGCAGATTTTAATGCATTTCATATACTTAGTAAGTTTTAGCTAGCTCAGATAAAAGATGCCAACTATGAAACTACATTGCAAAAAATGTGAATGCTGTCCTTTCTTCTGAGGGGAATATGTTAAATATGAAGATAACTAAGGAAAGTATAAAGAATTTGAACTTTATCCAAATGTTGTCAACCTTAACTAGCCCATCCCCTGATAAAGATCAAATTGTTACTAAAATCTGGCAAGGGAAAGAGGGGCTGAGAAAGGACTTCAAAGGCTAGTTTTAGTCTAGGAATTACAGCAGACCAGGGAGCATTTTCTGGCCCTGTGGTCAGCTGGCACAGTGTGACTTGTATCCATGCAGTTTCTCTATCTTATCTCCAAAACCAGACTGGCTACATGCAGACTGCCTGCTGAGAACAGACTTTGACTTGTGCCACTCACTCTTCTACAGACAGGGAAGAGCTCTGACAGAGTACCTGCTCACCATTTAACAGCAGGAATGAGCAGTTGGCATCTTTTAGGTCCATGCCCAAACCCTATGCAGTTTACTAGGATAGATGTAGGAATAGATACAACTGGGAGACACAAATTAACCCAATATTGTAAGCAGAATGTGTCAAGCAGCAAGAATCACACCCTCAAGGATAATGCTTATGGAAATGGACAATATCTTAAAGTATAAATAAGACTGAAAATCCAGACCACAGAAGAGACACCTAAGGCATAACAGCACAAAATCAAAGCAACTTCGGAAGAGACCACAGACTCGCTCAGACTATGAAAAAAAGCAGACTATCTGTCAGATGAAAAAAGATTAAAGACATGCAGTGGTTCATATCAGTGCATGAAAGTTTGCAGGCACCAGTCAAGTATGCACAGCACAGGCAGAGATGTTAACTGCAGCATGACTTCCTTGGATGAATTTTTTGTGGCAGTATTTCCCATCATTGTACCAGAAGATAAATAGACTGTCAACCTGAAAGTAAATGGGACATTTATTAACTTTAAGCTGGGCATTAGAGCACTGAGTCAGTGGGATGTCAAATACGGTGTTACTAGCATTAAAAGAAAGAGGCAGCAAAATGCAATTAAAAATGTATGCAAAACAGAGATGAAGGTAGAGAGTAAACTGCCAAAGAAAAAATGTGCAGCAGTAATTTGCAGATGCAAAGCCTTGTCTTCATTAAAAGAGTGACATTACTGAAGGGCCAAGGTGCCAAAATAAACACAGAGAAGTTTGGACACTTATGTATTGAGAAGCTCTTAAGAATAAATAGCAGCTGTGGACCAATAGGTCCACAGTCCAGGCTCCTAGGAAGTTCCACTTACGCAGAAGGAACTAGATGAGCTCCAAGAACAGCTGCAATCAATCTTTAGAAAAACAAAGGAAGGTGCGTTTTCCTTAAATATATGAAACAGCAAAATATCTACTCCAAGAGTAAAAGATCCAAGGCATTCTCGTTTCATTTCCTTTACTCTATTTTTTAATAGAGGATCAGGTTCTTGAACTAAAGTCTTAAACTCACTACTGTGCAGAGATACAGAGCTGAGGAAATACATCAAATGGCAAAAATAAGTTGATTACAATCAGTTCAAAGGAGCGAAGAGGCAAAATTCTTATAAAGCAATATGGTCGAAATTGTAAAGCTGTTTTACCCGGTCTGCCCACTGACAAAAGTTGAGTCCAGTGCAGATAAACTGGTTTTGTGTTTAGTCCAGAGAAACTGGTTTTGTGTTTAGCCCATGACACAAAAAGATTCATGTCTTTTTTTATAGAAGACCAGTATCAACTTCAAACAATGTAGAAGAAACCCAAAATCAGCTTAGCAAGCACCACTCTGAAAGTATGGTAATTATTCTGAAATTACAAATTGATGATTTGCAAGCTGATTAGAAGCTGAGGGAAACTTGGTCACTGCATGAGAATTTTCTAGAGCATTTGATGAAACCTCATTGGAATAAAATCCAAAGCTAGAGTTACCATCAAACCAATTTTTAAGTATTGTCCCTTTACAGAAAAAGTGTAGGCTGCAGCAGTTCAGGGCAAGAATGTGATCATTAGTAGTGCAGACTAGCTTGAACAGCACATTTCAAGCCCTAAAACAAAATCAAGGGCTGAATTCACTGGAACTTAAAATCATCAGAATGGTGAGTTAACAATGTTACAGAAAAAGTATCTTGAAAAGGATAACTGAAAGTTATACCAAAAGACTGAAAAATCCCAAAGATAAGCTAGAGATGTTTGATATTGCTCCTGATATTGCCATTGGAAAATTTATCTAGGCTTTGTCACATGTGCAAAAACAAAGGCTCTGTCAGTCCAAAGAGACCTATAGGGTGGGACAGAATAAACTGTCTCCTGGAGTAAAGTAGTGCTCAATTTACTTAAACTGACTAGGAAGATGTATATATTAATTCTAGACTACGATTTAAATTTTCCTGAGATAGCATTACTAGATTGTACTGCAGTTAAACAGGTGATTATGCAAATATATATTTGCTTGACATAGAATATGTGACACAGTGTTAAACACTGGGCCACACTTTACCAGGGAGGACTTGAAACAATTTGCAAGGAAGTATGTGTTTACCAATGTGATGATCTTTAAAAGGCTATTGTAAAAAAATCTGGATCCAAAGAAAATGAATGTATTTAATTTAAACCTCATTTAAGTCTGCCTATTCCATTCAGTTTCTGTCATCTCAACAAAAAATATATAAATAAATAGAAGGCTCCTTACAAGAGTTAAGCATCCTGAGTCAAAATTTACCTTCTTGTGGTAAAGCTAAGCAAATCAAGAGTTAATCTTTTGCTTGCTATGTTTCTTTATGAGCCAAAGAAGTATAGCTTGTATCCTGAGCATGGCAAGTGACTATGCCGCTCTTCTTGAGCAAACCATTGGCTAAGAGGCTGCCATGACCTATCAAGTGCCCCTGTGGGACAAACGGAATGATATCGAGGATACAGAGAATAGGCTGATTCATTAACAAAATTGCCCTGTGTCATGCTTATCAAGGCAACTACCTCCGTGTTTCTGGCTTTCTTGATTTTACTCCTTTAAGCACCTACCTGTCTGGGACTAGGTCCCATTTCTAAGCTAGATGTTGGGCTACAGAACCTCTGTAAAAATTTTATTAAAGTAGTGGGTTATGCTGAATTCTGGACAGCTGTTCTGCTCTCAAAATTCCTTGATTATCTACCACAGTTGTCTGTATCAGCATGATTTCCCTAAGTAACTTCCAAGAGAGAACACTTTTTGTTTTTCAATCCTCCATATTTCTTCTCACTTCAAACCACTCATGTGGACACCAAACTAAGGTGTCAGAAGCCACACAGACAGGAGGGCGCATGAAATATTTATCTTAAGCTTCTGGTTTAGTTAGTTGTGTAAGGAGGAGACCAAATGGGGCAGGCATGAGACAACCACAATCCAGAAGCCCACAGCCACGTTAGTGCATCATTGTACCCAAGCTTAAAATGCTGTGTAAGAGTGGAGCATGACAAACTACCAAGTAGCCTGTTAAGCAGAACATCCTCCTATGAGGTAAAATGTTTCAGTTTGAAACCTGTCAGAAGAAAAGGGCAAAATCCCAGGTCTTCTGCTTTGTGTGTACAAGTTCAAGTCACCAGGCTGTTACGAAAAAGGTGGATAGTAATACTGCTAGTATCGTTCTTTCCAGTGGAAGTAGCCAGTTGTTGCTCCTATGAGATCTAACTCAGCAGGGAACTTGTAGGTTTAGTACTGCATTTTCATGATGTTCAGATGAGTAATAGGTATCTATCTAACTTGTCGCTTAAAGAGCTGTGAGAGTAGGTTCATGGGGAAATAAGAGATCCCAGGAACTTTGGTCATGCATTTGACCTCTCCAAGTTATTGTGAGAAGTAGTTAAACCTCTAGAAAGCATAATCACTGACTGAGGGAGCATAGGCACTTGCAGAATTAAACTGCACTGAACCAGCCTGAGGTTTAGCTGCTTGAAAGAGCACACCCTTCAGCACAGAAGTGCCTAGACTTTTTCGTTTTGGCAAAATAACGTAGAAAATGAATGAAGGATGAAAGCAAAAACCACTTGAGAATGCTAAAAGCATAGCTATAATGTTAAAGGCTTCATTATGTGTAGTCAGAAAAAAAGGACTTTTTTTCCTTTTAGAATTGATGGATAAACAAGCAATAATGGAAAATGTAATTTTGTTTTAAAATCCAAAACTAGAGTTACCATCAAACCAATTTTTAAACATTGTCCCTTTACAGGAGAAGTGTAGCTTGCAACAGTTCAGGGTGAGAGTATGATCATTAGTAGTGCAGACTAGCTGGAACAGCACATTCCAAGCCCTAAACCAAAATTCTTTCTCATGAATGAGCAGAGAGAGCAATATAACAGCTGTAGTAGTGGAAAAGAAACTCTTAAAGAAAACACGGGATGTGAGGCAAATGCAGGGGGAGAATTAAAGGAGTTACATTTGCACAACTCTTTCTTTTGTTCCCTTCTTCCCAAAAGATAGCTCTGGAGCCTAGACTCAGAGCTATGAACTGCTGGTGGGTAGTAAATGGAGGCTGATAACCAGAGCAGACTGGTACTTGGGCTGAGTACTGATTAAGATCTGAACCTAATGGCTTAAGGGGTTCAAAGGGTTTAACACAGGTCTTTCTCTGCAGACTGAATTTAACTCTTATTGAATGTTATGAGCATAAGGATATCATGCAGTCAAATGGAGAAACTGTGCTCAAACTTGAGGAATTAACAGAATGCAAAAAAAAAAAAAAAAAAAAAAGAAGGGGATTTGCTCCATTTCTCCATATATTTTTATTTCTCCCCCCTTCCTCCTTTCCCTTTCGCGGAATAGTAAGAACTGCACTACAGGCCTGCATACACTTTCCAAGTAAGAGGTGTAGTCTACGATAAAAAGTGAATGACAACTTAGGAACATGGGAAATCAGATAAACGAAGCCTGGCCTTTTTTCCATTTGCCTATTCAGTAATTTCCTATTTTAAATACACAATATTGAGTAACTCACAGAAGCTTCAGAGAACGTACGAGAATGACTTTCCAACAGCGTCAGACAGATTCAGAATGAAAAATTTCACTGCCAGGCAAGAAAAATTTGCAATAATTTTCTGTAATACAAGCAGACTTTTTTAGCACTTTTATTGCAGAAGCAATTCTAAATAAAGAGCTTGTCTTATAATAGCATTTCTACAATAATGGTGTTTTATAACAGAAGTGCTATTATTACAGAAATGGTATTATAATAGTAGCATTATTATTGTAGAATCTTTTCCATAACAGGAGTGCTAAATAAGCCCATTTGTATTATAGAAAATGATTGCAAACTTCTTCCATGATGCTGAAAATGCCTAAGCCTTTATGCCTAATGTGATCCAGATTTTAAGAAGGGTCACGAAAGTCTAAAAAAATCTTTGAAAAGGAATCCATGCTGCAGACCAACTGAAAACCCTGGCATGGCTCAGCAAATGGTATATCTCTCACCAGATTTTAAAATGTAATGTGAATTCCAAACCAAAAATGGCTCAATGTAGAAGTCAGCAGAACATGTCTTTGGGAAGAGAAAATTATTTTCAGTGCTGGAATAAAGCATTAAAATGTTGGAATATCATCTGAGGTGATAAAAATGTGTAATATTCAATAACAGTTACACAGCAAAAATTCTTTGAAAGAAATCTTATATCTATATCAACTCCATTAATATAAATTTCACTCATCATTCAATAAAATATATATTGCTTTGCTATATACTTAGGAAGCATTCATCTGAAGAATTTCACTGTATATATAGGAAATGAATAAGTAACTTTTAGTTTATAAAATTCAGCTTCTTTTTATTAAAGTTAATCCAGTAATACTTCACTGCTGAGATTCTAGTGCAGTATAGAAGACACAAAGAATTTAAGTTCCAAAGCTACTGACCTTTTTAACATTAAAATAAAATCCTATATACTTCTAGGTTCATACAATCAGATTATACCATCTGGTTAGGATGGAGTCTATGAAACAGTAAAGTAAGAAAATTCAATAAACTCATATCCTCTGCAGGCATTTTTACATTTTTTAGACTGTCATGAAAGCCTTAGATGTGTGTTTGTATGAAATGAACTTATTTTATTATTGATTTCAGGCAGAAAAGAATTTTGCTGGATCTTTTTTTGCAGCCTGCATTGCTGTACAGAGTGGTTTCCTCTACGGCAATGGTCCTGGCTCATAATCACAAATGAAAATTTTCATGGGCTTTCATTTTCTTTTTTTTTTTTTTTTTTTTGAGATTGGAAGATAATGGATGACACAGGAAGACATTGTTTAAAATGTATCTTTAGGAAATATTTATAACATAACAAAATAAAAATAAAAGTTATGGAATAGGTTTTTAAATGAAGCTGCTGAAATACACATTCCAACACTTGATGTGCTGACAATCCATGTACTCAACAGAGATTATATATTTTCATTCAAAAAATAAAGCCAAAAATTTAAAAATTATCTTGCAAAAGCCCCACAAAGCTAACTCTGCTGCTTTCCCTGTATTTATGATCATGATGTTTAATCACAGGAGCAAATATTCCTATGTCCCTTTGTATTACTGTATACTACCTCAGCCAGGGTATAGTTTTGCACATGCTGAAGCCGAGGCTCACTCAACCACTCTGAAAGGTACATTCCAAATATTGCTCTTTCTCTAAAGTTCAGCAGTGTTTTCTCTCCCTACCCTCTCTCTCTCATCTTTAATTCTTCCCACTCACTAGTTAGTCAGGTTACCAGCAAAGTTCATCACACTTCTCTATTTCTTCAGTTGCTCCTACACACATTTTATTTCACAGACTGCCTTATGTTTCCATACCAGTTTCAAAGTTCATACACCAGCTGTTTAACTTCTCATTCAAATCACTGCAAAGTCCTGCCAGTTCCCCTATGTCAAAATACTAATGGTGCAGTATTAATGATGTTTTCCAAGAGAAAAGTTCATACCAGATGCAGCCTTTCAGCGCATCTTCTTTCTCTGTTCTTTACATTATGCAGGCTCTTTGGGGCATAAAATGTCTATTTCTGTCTTTTTCACAGGAAAGAATATACATTTATTTGTTAAGAAGTGACAAAGAGAAATCAAGGTGAATACCAAAATGCCACATTCCTCCTAAAGAGCCTACTGGCAGCGCATTATGCAGGCAAGTTTCTGAAGCACCCACTCTTGCAATGCTCCCTCCTGCCAATTCTATCTTGCCTTCTATAGCACCAGAATCACTGTTATTCTTTTCAAATACCTGCAGTTATCCTGCAAACTACTTTTCTCAAATATTTCATTTTGTTTTGGCAACTCCGTACATACATGCTACACTTGGCTGCTGACAGTCCAATCTATGCCTAGCTTAAGCCTCTGTTTTATTATCTCCTCATACATCTTTAGAAATCTTGACACACAAAGTTATAAATTGGGAAATGAAAGTAAATGTCTAAGTTTTTTCACAGTCTGTTGATGTAATACTAACTAGCACAACAATATGCTCTCCCTAGCAGGCTTTATGCACCCCATAAGCAAATCCAATTCAAAATGAGATCACAGTACAATGACCTCATTCTGAATGTTACCTTATGCTTTTGGCAGCCCAGAAGAAAACACCCCTAGCTCTTGCGCTGTGTTTCGATCTTTTTGAATTTCTCCAGGGGTTTGAATATCTGCTGAAAAGCTCTCTGCAGCTCTGAATACACCAAAAGAGGAAAGGGAAGCAAATGCAGGGAGGGGGGAGTAGAAGGGAGGGGTGTGAAAAGGGGGGATTAGTTGATGAAAAAATGTCAAGCTGCCTGCAGTGGAGGCAAGAAGGGGTCGAGGGTAATAAAGCCAATTAGTGGAGCAGAGGATAAGAAGCCATATTTGAAGTAAAGGAGTGATAATTTTAAGCAGCAAGGGAGAGATTAGAATATGGAAGTGCTAATGGTATGCAGTTTGGGAAGGAGATGGTAAAGTATTGGGTTAAGAAAGACAAGACAAAACCAAATACAAACCCAAAAATTTCTCCTAAATGCTTAAATGAACGCTCCTTTATTTCTGTACTAGCCTCTACACTGAATGATGAACAGATTACAAAAATTTGATTCCCTTGCTTCTTTTGCTTGTGGTATGATTCTTGCACATATAAATGTTTCTTCCTCATTTCCAAGGAAATTCTTTCCTTTGTCTTTTATAATAAACTGATTTACTAGAATTCCTCTTGACTAATCTCCTTCTATTTTGCATGGTCTTACAAACATTCAGTGTCAAGTGTTACTTTAAAATAACGCTATTTTCTATTTTGAACTACATCTTATAATTACTCATTTTATTTTGTAGGCTATTTGCTGGCATATTAATAACTTGTTTCCATATTTTACACAGCTTGCTACTTGATAATAACTGTGCAGAAAGGGCACAATGCAAAATTCAAGTTTCATTCCCTTTAAAAAAAAAAAAACAAAACCGCTTCAGTCACTGCTTTGGTTTTCAGCTATGCTATGGTCTTAAAGAATAGAATATATGCAAAACAGCCTAGTCCTCACTGCATTCTAAAGTAATTTCCACTCCCCACACTGACATCGACACACCTGTAACATAACTTTATGTTATTTAAATATCTAACAGCATTTTTGTAGTTATTGGCCTTTGCTCACATATCCTGACCAATATATTTGGAACTTATATAAATTTGCCTCCTATTTTGTTGTACTCCTATTCAGATATAACTACCTTGAATGTAAACAATCAAGGATTCAAAGCATACAGTATTTGTCAGTGGATATACGCCGAGGCTGAATTCTGTATTCCTAGAATTAAAACCCAGATTGACTTCAGCAGGATCAGCATTCAGCCTATGAATCCAACATCTCATGTTCACTAGAGAAGCAAGCATAAAATTCCTGTATCCGAGCCATTCTAAAGTCTAAAAAACTATCTCAAATTGAAATGTAAGAGGTATTTTTAACAAATTGATTAGCTGGGTAGCAAAGAATCACCACGAGTCAGAAGCAACCATCTACAGTATTAAAAGAATTCACACATAAAATAGCTGGTTTATTACCTGTGGTATGTGAATGATCATCTGAACCTGCTTTTGTACAAGGAAAAAGGAAACAGCACATAAAGTAGCAATTGATTAAATTATCTTCAGAGGTGATCTGGGAACTAAAGACTAAAAAGTCTGACTTTCCTTATCACGTAAAATGTTACAAATTAAAATTACTAACATATTGGTAAACACACGGAACACCAGAAAGCAGAGAACTGATGCTTCATGGATCTATTAGAGGTTTTTGAGAAGTATGACACAGGCAAACTTTTGGATTTATATTCGTCACAAAAGGATTTAAAAAGTAAACAGCAAAAACTGGGGGATAAAGGAGAAGGTACTTTCACAAATTCATTACTGACTAAAAGGCGGTAAAATATATTCCAAATGAAGAGAGGCCATCTAATCTTTAATTAAACCTAATCTTAAAAATGTGGCAAATATTGAGGTGAAAATGCAATGGATGACCCAACGTCATTCCAGGTATCATATCCTCTGCTGACTACAACTAGTTACATATAGAAAGATACAGTTACAATGGAAAGAGTACAGAACTGCAAAATAATTTAGACTGGAAAGTTATCTAATCCTACTTAAAGCAGCACCATTTTGAAATCAGATCAGGCTGGTCAGAGCCTTGCCTGGCTGAATTTTGACTATCTCCGAGAACGACAGTTACAAAACTTCTTTGAAACCCGTGCCAGTATTTGATCACTCTTGATGGAACAAAGTGAAAAACCAAACAAAACCAACTTTTCACAGTCTAACTGGAATTTCCCTTGTCACAGCTCTGATCTTTTCACTGTGTACCTCTGAGAAGACTCTGGCTCTGTCTACTCTGTAATGTTCAACTGGTAGTTCAAGCCAGTAGTATGGTACTCCCTGGGACTTTTTTCCTTAAGTCCAAATATACTCACCTCTCTCAGTTGCTCCTCGTATGTCATGTGGAGCATAAAAAAATTGGGCACCTGCAGTACACCAGCAGCACCAAGAGTGCTGAACAGAAAGAAAAAAAATACTTCCCTCCACTTGCAAATGACCTTCATTGCTGCAAAGGTACCACACTGACTCATGTTTAATTTGCCCATCAAGACCCCTAGGCTCTTTCCCACAAATTTTCCTTTTATCCTATCAGTACTGAGCCAATTCACAACACTCAGTAACCAACTGATGAAATAGCAGATGGATCTCAGAGTAGTGGATATGAAGAATGTAAGTGGAAAAGTCAAAATAACTTTAAATAGACTTCTTGGTTGCCATTCAGGAAAGATTTTGAAGACATTGTAGATAATTCACAGAATCACAGAAATGCTTAGTTTCTCTCCTTGAGGCCAAACAACCCCAGTTCCTTTCACCTTTTTAAGTGGCATGAAAGGCACTCCAATCCCTTAACTACACAGAACAAGACTCAGCAGTCCAAATGTGTCTCACTAGTGATGAGTAGAGAGCAAGGACCACTTTCCACAGAATGCTGGCAATGGCCTGCTTAATGCAGCCCAGGATGTCCTTCACCTTGTTTGCTGTGATAATGCATTTTTTGCTCACGGTCAGTTTGCTGTCCACCAAGATACTAATGTCCTTCTCTACTAAACTGCTTTCCAGCTGCCAGTGTGTACTGATGCCTAGAGTTATTGTTTCCCAAGGGCAGGACTTTGCATTTCCCTTCGTTAAACTTTATGATATTCATTCCATTCCAGGTCAGTGCAGTTCCATATATTTCAAACTCACACCTGAAGTAACATTTAACAAACAATAAAAATAAAATAAATGCGAAAACTCACAAACCACTGGAATGATTTAGCCGAGATCTGTTTTTTATAAAAATCCTTGTTCTAAGATGCTAATATTGAGAAAAAAAAATCTGTATGTCTAATAAATAAATAATTAAAAAAAAATAAAAAAAAGATGCACAAGGACAAAACCTTGGTATAAATTCTAAGAATTTGATGTTATGTAGATTTCTCCTGACGTAAAAAATAATGGTGGATTTTTCCTTGGCCCCAACAAAATAGATTTATAACCTAAGATCCACATTTCCAACTTGGGCAGCTGGAAGAGAGTTCATGGCAAAGCTCTTCTCTGGGACTTTTACCAGGGCATTTTATTCCTTTTGACAAGCAGAGTCAAGTATGAGAAACTGACTCTTCCTGGGTGTTGGGGGGATTTGCAGTACCTCACTCAATCAGGTTTCTGTTAGCAAGTAGCTTGCTGTACAGCTTTATCTCATCTCCTAGGTGCCGTTCGCGCAGTTCCCTTATTATGCAAACTAGCATTTTCATTTTCCCTCTCTTTATCACTTTATCTTCTATTTACGGCTAGAAAATTCACCAGCTGTCTCACATTCCTAATAATTATTCTCTTACACTCTTCCACAGGAGTGGAGGAGAATGTGGTCTAGGAGTCAGCCAGCACGAACAGACAACTCCGTAAGTCCTATGCTAAGATGCCAAAATGTACTGAATGTATGTCAACAACTATAGACAAAATTGATGTAGTAAACGTGTCAACAGACTTGCACCATGAAAAAAAAAATTGTCATTGGAATGCCTAGTAGGAATATCCCACTAGAGTTAAGTATGCACAAAAAAGAATCTTGCAATATTATTGTCCCTTTTCAATTACTGATGTGTGTGGTTCCTTTCAAGAAATTATACTACTCAGGCATTGTAAAACTCTTTGTGTTGTGTTTGCATATATTGTATCTTTTCCACAAAGAATTTCTCACTCCCTTGCAAAGTATATTTTTAAACCACTGACTGTTTTTTTATCATTAACTTTTGTTTCACAGTAAGCTGCAACTTTGGAGTTGAAAAACTGATTTTGTAATTTTCAGCATCTTCCTTCAGCTTGGAAACCTAACAAAGAGACTAGTTGTTTCACATTACTTGCAGACATAAATAACTTCTTTGCACTATTACTCCTTAGAAACTCAAATGTGAGTAAAGACACCAGTAGCTTAGGCATCATGGAAATTTTATGAAGATTTCAACCATAACAACTATGCTGATCATATCAGTCAGAGCTTATTGTTTATACTAGATACAGCATGAATACTTCAATTCCTTTTTTCATCCATGTTTCATTTTTAAGATCCTTGCTGTATGTGTTAGCACAGCTTCTTAAAATTTAAGTAAAGCACTAGAGAAACATTGTCTTAATAATCTGTGATGATAACTAGGAGAGAAGAGGTGGCAGCTCTTTTTTCACACCTGGGACAACTGGGCTTGTACCTAAATCTCCAGCGAAGTTTCCCACATCTTAAGAAATTACACTTCCCTTGTCAAACTAGTCAGAAGGATTTCATGCCAAGTATGAGATCATTATTTCAGCATGTTGCACCCTGCAAAAGCATCTTTTTACTGCCTGTATATATGCATTCAGTCTATAGATTAGCTAGACAAAAGCACTCAGCTCCTTACTTTGCAGTACGTACTGCTCTGTCTTGTTAAAGCACAAAAAAAAAAAAAAAATAGGGCTAGAAAAGCATCTGGGCCAAGAATTCTGCTCATCCAACATAAAAAGTAACCTGCCCTATACATCCGATTCATATATCTATCAAGTCTTATACCAGAACTATTTATTTCCACTATTCCTACAGCCAGTAATTCCTGAACTGCTAACCTAGAACTGTACATATAATAATCACAAACCAAATCATTTCCATCTTAAATTTATTCAAAAATAGTAAAATACATCTTCTACATTTTTAACCTCAACTTTTAGTACTGAGTTTACAAGGCTGTTTATGTGAGCACACTCTATACATTTATGCCCATACCTTACAATGTAAGAAAATTAAAAGGGAATGAGGCTGTACATGAAAAGGCTGCTATAGATGGATGTCTTCTAAGTGATATATGTGATAGAAGTGATTAGCATTAACTGATCTTCTTGAAGAATGTACAAGTATAATTCATTATAATGGCTTAGAAGTGCAATTAGTGAACTACAGTGTAAATGACACTGCTGTTCATAGACCTACCCATAAGAGTAATTATATTTTGAAAACTACTTAGTGAAAAATTGATTGAATGGGTCCTATGGGCATAGATAATTGCGATAAAAATATGTAAACAAATGCCCATTAATAAGTTTTACGGCAAATTTATATATTTACATGTTTAGCTAGTCTGGAAATATACATGAGGAATTATAATTTTCTGGTGTTTCATTTCGAAGACACATTTAAATGAAAAAAAAAAGTTATGCCTTTGCAAACAATACTATTTAATTATTCTTACACTGAACAGAAAGCCTCATTGTCATTTTCCCCTCACTCTGGCCTGGTACTTCAAAATAGTGAAGTCCAGGGGAAAAAACCCAGACAAAGTTGAATATCCCTAATCATTATTTTTAAGAAGTTTCTAGATGTGTAGCTTTAGTGTGGCACATGCTAGGTCAGAACAAAACCTGCCTAGTGATGATTTCAGGGATTCATGGGCCAACAGGAGCTACATTTTTGGTACAATATAAACTATGTAACAAACATATTTTACAAAATAGCAAATTTTGACAGTATTTTACTTAGTACATATGTTCATTTGAGAACTGATAATACCTTACTGGCCTAATTACACTTCATTACTAAATACTAATTTGAAGAAGGGTTGAGATGTCCAAAAGCTTCTGTATTACGCTAGTGTTTTGCTTAAAGACTTGCTTTTCCTGAAGACCTCAGAGTGAATTAATGTGAAAATATTTGTTTAATCTAAAAATAAAGTTTCAATTTACTTCACAAGCATTGCAAATACTGTATGGCATACTCTTCCCCATATAGTGTATTTATCTGATTATTAGAAAGGCAGTGTTTTCAGCTACAACTTATGTGATTATTTAACACAGGAAACAAGGACTACCAAGCACTATTTAAATGTATAACTTCAAGCATTAATTCTGAGAATGAACTTGATGTGTAAAGATATGAAACTGATCAAGACAAAAATTAATGCAGGACAGCAGTGGCAAAATATGTCTGGTTTAGGCTTATAGGAGTCCCAGTGCAAATCGCTCCTGTGAATCTAAACCCTTCATCAATCAGATGTAAATTACAGCATCCATGCTCCCTTGAAGATATATACCAACACATCAGACAAGACAGCACTCGTATTTCACATCAGGAGATCTTGCAAAATCATAGACAATGAGTCAAGCCAGCATCTTCTAGAAAAACTTTTAACAAAGGGAATTGGGAAGGAGACCATGGAGAGGCATATAATGATACAACACTGAAAGCCCTTCTACTAAAAATACTTTTCTAACTACATGTTCAAGCTTTCCTTGAATAGATGATTCACGGAAATCAAATACAAGAGACTCACAGAAGGAAAAATTCTGTATAAGGAAGAGGAGCATAAGACATATCCAGCATTCATATGAAACTGGCTGTCACAGACTTCCACAAGTAACAGGAGGGACAAATCCAGATTTTAAGGAACAAATTAAAAATAGAGCTACTAAACCACCTATCAGTGGATACCTGAGCTCCCATGCAGGAGAACACTACCATTAATTGAATTTCAGCCACAGAGAGGAAAGCTGAAATTCTTGCTGTGCTTGCGATCTTCACTCACCTAATTATGGAGAGAGTTAGTGTATGAACAGACTCTATGATCTGTAAAAGCAAACCACAAATGTCATGCTTTGTGAAGTAAGATCAGAAGATGACTAGAATATTTGATAAAAGGTGCAGTTTTATGTAGTATTTCGCAAACTTTCTAGAAAATCACGACCTCCTTTTGTCTCACCAGTCCTCATGAAACTTTCTGAGTCAGCAGCAGCTCAATTCCTGCAGAGCAAAGCCTGCTAATGGTTAGCTGAAAGTATTTACATTAACTTACCCATCACAGAGCACCAGAGAGGCTGCTTAATTACAGGTAGTTAGCAGCTAGAGAGCTGAGGTAAACAGTTGCACCTTATAATTATCTCACCTATTATCACCTCTCACTCCCAACAGGAATGCTTCTGTGTCCTATTTAGGAACTGTCATCTACTGTTGGTTCAATAAGTACAGATCCAGACTGCACGTGAGAGATGGGGAAATTTACTGCTCTGATCCTGCAAGTCATTTTGACCTTTTTACCTGTTTCCTTCTCCACTCTTTGTTAGTCCTGCCTATTTGTATAGTAAGCTTTCACAGAAACGAATTCTTAATGTGTTCTTACAATATGAAACTAGCATCAATGTTTGCCAAAACACATTATTAATAAGAATTGGCTAAGGAATTGGCTGGATGGTCACATTCAAAGAGCTGAGGTCAATGGTTTGATATCCAAGTGAGATCAGTGATGAGTGGTGCTCCCCAGGGGTTGGTATTGGGACCAGCGCTGTTTAACATCTTTGCCAGTGACAAATATAGTTGGAGTGGGATTGAGTGCACCCTTAGCAAGTTTGCCCACAACACCAATCTGTGACATTCAGCTGATACACTGGAGGGAAGGGATGCCATCCAGAGGGACCTTGACACTCTTGGCAGGTGGGCCAGTGTAAACTTCCTGATGTTCAAGAAGTTGAACATAAAGTGGAAGGCCCTGCACCTAGGTCAGGGCAATTGCAAACACAAATACAGGTTGGAGTTAATGATTTCAAAGACCTTTTCCAACATAGTTGATTCTATGGGTGGAGAATGGACAAGAGCAGCTCCCAAAAGGATTTGGGATGAGAAGCTCAACATGACCTGGCAATGAGCATTTGCAGCCCAGAAAGCCAAACACATGCTGGCTGCATCAAAAGAAACATGACCAGAAATTTGTGGGAGAAGATTCCTCTGCTTTCAGGAGACCTCACCTGCAGGACTGTGTCCAGCTCTAAGGCCTCCAGCACAAGGGGTATGTAGACCTGCTGGAACATGTCCAAAGGAGTCCATGAAGATAAAGGGCTGGAGCATATCAGAGGCCTGAAGATAATCAGGACAGGCTGAGAAGTGGGGCTTGTTCAGCAGAAAGAGAAGCCTTCAGGGAAACCTTAGAGCAGCTTCCAGTAGCTAAAGCAGGTCTACAAGAAATCTGGAGAGGAACTTTGTAAAAAGTTATACAGTTACAGGACAAGGGAGAATAGTCTCAAACTGAAAAAAGGCTGATTTAGATCAGATACTATGAAGAAGTTCTTTACTGTGAGGGTGGTGAGACACCTGGCACAGGTTGCTCAGCAAAGACGTGGCTGCCCCATCCCTGACAGTGTTCAAGGCCTGGATGGATGGGGCTTAGAGCAACCTGGTCTAGTGGAAGTTGTCCCTGCCAATGGTGGGGGGGTTGGAACTTGATAATATTTAAGATCCCTTCCAACTGAAACCACTCTGATTCTAACAGGTTCCCAATAACAATGTTTCACAGAACTTTAGTTCTGTTTAATTATTCTATATAGGCAAAACAAAATCTTTTGTTACAAAGTTTTACAATGGTAGAAATCACTTTGTCTATTTCCTTTGCTCTTCAAAATTCTACTCATTCTTTTAATTTAACTTACTGAAATATAACATTTACATCTGGAAACAAGACTGGGAGCTGTAATTTCAACTGGTTTTTAGGGTCTTTAGATCAAAGGTCTAGAATGAAGTCTCCCGTTCTTCGAGAAGGTTTATGCTGAGGCACAAAGAAACATAATTGCAGAACTGAAGATACATTTTAAGTGTTTTGAGCAAGAAACAAACCCAGAGAAATAAAATTCGTATCTTTGTAATTATTTCTTAACATTGTGGACCGTTATCTTTGCCTGGCAGCTGACCAAGAGCTTGTGTGAGGTCCAGTTCCAGGTAAGTCAACATCTACATTTTTAAACTTCTACCCCAACTAATGTCATTATTGGAAGGACTCTGTTGGAAGTCCATTAACCTAAAAAAGAAAGAATAGATGAAAAACACAGACAATGCAAAGCTGAAAACCTTTAGCTGTTGCTTTCTTTACTGCCCTTTTCTGCACAAGTCCGTGAGCTTTCATCTATTGAATCCAATTTGGATATTTTCCAGATTTTCCTGTATAAAATCCTTGCCTTTTTCTTTGCGATTGACCTTCAAACCTTTTCATTTTTTCCCCTCAAAATATTAATTGCTCCCTAAGCCTGTGATTCTTTCTTTATTCCTTCATTTGAGATAATAAGAGCTATCTTTCTGCTGGGATAAACATTCTTCCCAGAATTCAAATAGGTGGCATCTTCATTTATTGATTCCTCCTATATTTTCTTTAACTATAGAATAATCTAAAGGCCTTCATATTTTTGATTATTTTCTACACCTCCGGGACTTTTACTTAGCCCTTTATTCACTTTTCTTTCTCAAATTTAGTTATGTTCTGAATTTGTGACCCCATGGCAGAAAAAGGGATGAAGGTTTCTGTTGCTTTAACATTTTCTACTGAATCTAAATTTTCACAAAACCATAGAATACCAGGTTGGAAGGAAACCTTAAGGATCATCTGATCCATCTTTTCTTGGCAAAAGCACAGTCTCTTTCCATGGAACTGCTCCCCAGCCAGGTAGATCCCTGAGTGATGTTTTCTCAGCTGCAAGACTCTTGACCTTGTTGAACTTCATAAAGTTCTTGTTAGGCCCCTCTTCCAGCCTATCCAGATCTTGCAGGGCAGCTCTCCCTTCCAAAGTGTTCACTTCCCCACTCAGTTTGGTATCACCAGCAAACTTCATCAGGGTACACTTGATCACATCTTCCAGATCACTTCTAAAGATATTAAATTGTTGGGCTCAATATCAATCACTGGGGGACCCTATTAGTGAACACGTCTCCAGTTTGAACTGGAGCTATTTACCATCACCCCCTGAATGCAGCCTGTCAGCCAGTTCCCCACCTACCTCACAGACCAATTGTCTCAACCTAACCTGTCGTTTCACTAGAAGGAGGCTGTTGGAAAAGGCCTGAAGAAATCCAGGTAGACAATGTCTGTCACTCACCCTACATCAGCCAAGCAGGGTACTTGTTTTAAAACAAGTTGTCTTTTGAGGAACATTTTAAAAAATATATATAATTACATACCTATTCCTTACAGAAATAAATGAATTCAAAAGGGAGAACACGACTGTGTGAAGCATCTACAAATTGAAACTGCTTTGTTGCAAATCTTAAAACTTAAGGTCTTGTGTGAAGACTTCAAAATAGAAACTTTCTTCAGGATTAAAAAAAAAAACAAACGAAACCACAAAAACAGAAAAGCAACCCAAAACCAAACACCGCTAGTCATATCCCAGAGCCTCTTTTAAATTCAGATGAATTAATTAGGCTTCTAGAAAGGATCTTAACACTTGAAAAAGAATAGAAAGTTTAATTTTTAGTAATGTTACCTATTTATCATCACTGTTATCCCTTTTGGCTGACATTCTAGAGGCTCAATTCTGCCAGGAACTTTGATGAAGTGCTTTTAATCTGTCTTCTCTTTTGTACTATTCAGAGCAAAGCACCTTCTTGCTCCTCTCCAAAAATCAGCCACAAAGTCATTGTAAGCTGTCTGGTGTCCAAGATATCCCTCTTCAGCCTTTGCATTCTTTTAGCTGTCAGTCTAGATCCACACTGCCTCTTGAGTAATAGTAGCAGCAGCTTATAAGGTTCAAGCACATATGCTGCCATTTGCTGTCCTTAGCTCTACAGCAGTTCACTCTGATTTTTCAAGTAAAATAAAATAAAATTAAATAGGATTTTAAATAATACCTAGATAAACCACCTTCAAAATATAAAAATAATATAACAAAACATTTGCAAACAAATTCAGTATTATATATTTTCCTCATCAAATGTAGTACCATTCTGTGATGTCAAAATGATCTTAATGATCAAAAAGAGGCTGTACAAGAAAATATTCTTTTCCTTAATTTCTCAAAAAATACTCTCACAAAGATTCTCTACAGTCTAATACAGAACATGCAGGAATAGGTCACCGAGTTCAGAAAATGACTGCTGTTTAGCTTTCCAATCATTTAGGACAAATATACATGTATTTATATGGGTATTTTGGCACTTTTCCCATACTCCAATAAAATTCCAAAATTATTTTTAATTATTTTAAGACCACAATGAAATCTCTCATTCACTTCCTGTGCTGTACACATTTTCAAAAACAGATCTATTACTCTACTTTCTAAACAACCTTTTAAAACATCATTTAATCTCTGAGTACTGAAGAGAATAAAAGTTATTAATTCCTTTAACAATTTAGACTAAGAGATACTTTCTTTACCTTTAACTCAACACCAAGAAAACTGTTATCTCTATGCCATGCTCATTTAGCTTATGAAATTGTCACCAAGTTCCTGTACAACCAAAGTGGATACTCCCTTTGTTTTCTGTAAATAATGCATCCTTTGAGAATGAAAACATGACACCTGACTCAGCAAAAATCTAAAGGAAATTATGCAATCTGAGGATTAAATGTTGCTATCTAAGGTTAGGAAATCAACAACTTCCACCTAATTGTTGTTGTGTATGTATCATGCTGACCCAGTCCAGGAAAACCATTGTATCACAATCACTCTTCAGGAAATCATGCTAATGTATTACAAACCCTGCTTTTTCCACGTGCAGTACCAGAGGTTTTTTCCTTTCAGCAAATTTGAAAATAGCTGGTAAATGACTACTCATTTTGCAAGGGTTGATAACATTTCCAATGTTCAAATAGAATTAGGAAACAAATGTAAAAAACATACAGCAAATGATAATGCCCTGAAATAAAAGATCTTTAGATGAACTGCTAAATCCCTGATGGTCCTGTATACTTGTTTTTTCTCCCCTGGCCAATTGTATTTCCCCAGAAAACAAGTAGAAGACCCAAAATCAAGGCAAAGTACTGCATCAGCACCTCTGATTTTATAACTGTAATTTCTACACTTGCAGATTTCACTCAAAACCACCCAGCTGCAATCACTAACCTTTCAGAAGTTATCCAAACTCCAGAGTTTCTGTCAACAGTTTGAGAAAATTGGTTACTACTGAATAGTTTACTGTCACTGTATCTTTTTGGTGATGCTCAAATGTTTCAGCAAACCATTTAATTTGCCAGCTCTTGAGAAAGTGGCCAACTATATGACATGGTTTCATAAAGGTAACTTCTGAATGGATTTGAATGCAATCTCTTCCTGAGAAATAGCATTCACCAGATTATATAGAAAATCCACCACAAGATCTGCCCTATGATGCATAATATCTAACCATGTTTCCATTAAGGGGGGGGAGGTTTTGTTACTTTTTATTTTTTTACTAGCGCTGGTCTGAAATGGCTCTCATTACAGTTTGTTTTTATATTTGTCTCTTAAAACTTAAAAATTCTTGCAATTTGCCACTTTTATTCATACATTTCACCACAGACTGTGTCTTGCAAAATTCTACTAAAGGCTGCCATTTATGATCCATTCTTAAAACGAATATTGCAGTTCTGAAAGCCACTCTGATCGGCTTACTTCTGCTCTTCATTTAATGGCATATTGCTCAGGATACCTACAATACTAAAGATACAAAAAACTATGAAAATAAAGAATAATAGCAGCACATAATTTTACATGAAAAAGAAATCAAATTAATTCCACTGCTCTTTTATCATTAAGAATAGTTAATTATGATCATTTCCATTAAGGAACAACATAAAAAATCACAGGTGTATTCATAACTGTGAGAATTACAGTCTGAATAAAAACTTTGCGCACAATTATCACAAAATTCCAAAAGCTGTCTCCTCTAATCTTTCCCCCACTCTGCCCTATACAGTGAATATGGGCTTGAAGTCACCCACGTACACTTCGTTCAGGAAGCTGGATGTAAGCCAGCTCTGGTCTGGAAGCAATCTGAGCACGTTCATACAGTGTTGCATGCAGATTTATAAGCCCTGCCTCTCAATGTTGATGTTCCCCATGATGTTCACTAGAGGCTTTGCTACTGTTATTTATTTTATTTGGAAGGCACTCAGATGCAATGTGATGAGCCACAGTACAAAACCCTGTGAGAGAGAGTGCGAGAGTGTGAGACAGAGATGGGAATGAGAAAAAAAGACATTTTTATTACATTCATCTTAGTTTGAAATTCATAATCTTGAAATACTCTGAACAATGGACTTAAACTGCAGTCAGCAATTCAAGAGGAACAGATTCCTCACATGAGCATCTTGGTGTGTGGTGCCAAAAGGTCAAAAACATTGAATACGATTTAAATGTGTAAGTTGAGATTCTGTACAGAAACCACACATCCTGAAGTGGTGTGAGAAATGACCACAAGCCCTTTTAACACTAGTTTCTGTCACAAAGCAAATAGTCTCTAACACCAATCTCCTGATTATATTTTGCTATTCCGCTAGTTAAAAATATAAGGGAGAAAACTGCATCCTCTTGCAACTTGAATATTCTCTGTTCTGCTCTCAGGGGACCTTTACATATCAGGCTTTGGACACCTAATTTTGTTCCCTTATTTTGGAATGCTATAAAATTGAGAAATAAATCATAATATTATTTACTTTATTGTAGCAAATGCTTTCTTAATCTATTTCTTTCACACAAATCTATAAAGAATACACTCCACATTTACACTCTGTTTCTGTATGTGCATAAAATTGCCACAAATAAAATGAGAGTCACAGTTTATTCTTCGTATCTGATAAGAAAAAAAATTTAAGCCTTTTTATGGAGTGATAAAATAGAACACAAATTTTATAATTTATGGTTCACAGGATGCAATGATTGACATTATATAGAAATTTAATCAGTCTTGCAGAGCTCACAGACATATCACAGTAGGAGGTTCTTTTGACATTTCATGGAGAACTAGGCAAGATGAGGTACAATATGTGTGCATATTTCAGTATGTTATGTATTTTCTTAAGCTTTTATGCTTTCAGGAGTTGTTGTCAGCTTGAAGGAATCATTCCTTTACACAGTTCTAAATACAGGAAAGACTGAAGCTTCAACTTTTGTTTGAAGCAAAACAAGAGAAATATACCTGCGGAGGTAGCCATTTTTTTTCCCAATACAGGCTTCACAAAACTGAAACACATCTTTAACACTTTTTCCGTACCTCTTGAAATCTGTCAGGTGTACAGCACCTAGCTGTAGTCTCATAGTCTGGCTACAACCCTAATGTCGTGTAGAGTTATGACTGGAAACATTTTGCCACAAAGTTTATCAGGGGTGTAGGATGAAAAAGTCAACGCAAACACATGTACCTTTACTTACCCACTCAGAGCTACTCCATTTCTAAATACTCGGCAATTAAGAACTGAGCCTGAGGGGAATATAAAACTATTATTTCCATTCTAAATTTTAATATTCTTATTTGCAGCATGTTGTTTTCTGTAATGAATAGTGCCATAATTTTTTCTTCATCTAGTAGTATTCTGTTATTCTTAATTGAAACAATTTTGCCTCTGAAACAAGTTTATGTCAGAGTGCTACAATTACATTTATGACTGTTCCAAATTGATAACTTTGTTCCTTTCTCTCATTCTTTACCTTTTTTTTTTCTCATGTCCAAAACTTGTGGCTTAAACATACAACACACAGTACCAACTTTTTTGATAGAATCAAATTCAATCTTCAGAGAGCTACCTTAGGAAACATCTTAGAGAAACATAAAACACTAGAAATATCTCAAAATTATATATCTGGCCAGGTAATATGCAACCAGCTTAATACAGCACTCTACTATATTATTAGGTGACAATCTTTCTTGAGACTATGCAGCAGGAGCAAGAATCACAGCCATAAATGACTTTGAGTGGAGATGGATGAAACTTCTTTTTTAAGACGTCTTTTCCAGTAAAAATATGCCTTTATTTGTTTTATTTCAAGTGAAATAATTAAATTACTTAAATTACATGTAGGAAAAGTATGAACCAAGTAAAGAGTCCAGCTACAGTAAACTTAACAATTAATGAGTGGGGATGGGTTACATTGACTAACACCTGCCTGGAGAGGTTTCCATTCTTATCTGCTCTGTCCCCAAGGCAGGAAGGTCACCAGACATCTGGTGAGTCTCCACAATTTAAAGCTTTGGATACTAAGATTAATCCACACATATCTGCAGTAAACAGAAATAGCCGAGCAGGTATTCTATGATAAATTTTCCTATGTTTGGAGCAGAGACTGGACAGAGATAGACAAAATGGACATGTGGGAGCAAGAGATGAAAAGAATCACCTGAAGATGAACATCCACCTCTGTGAGGCAGAACCCTGAGATAACAAACTGGTAGCAAAGTAGCTTATATAATTTCCTTATTCCATTACTTTCTGATTACTGAAGCTTGCTGTATAAAACCAAACCCCAAAATAATTATGTGGTAAAATTCTCAGTTAAGTAATATAGAAGATTTCAAAAGCAAAGATACTGATGCTTCCTTACATTCATGGATTAGACAACTTCATCCTTTTATATCCTGCCAACTACTGTAAGCATCAAAAAAAAAATCCATTACTAAAGAAATCCCCAAAACGGTCACCTATTTTTCTTTTTTTTTTTAAACTTCTATTTTGTTTCAACATAATTAAAACTATGGTAGCAACTAATCTATTTAAAAAGCATAGAAACTAGTCATCATCTTAGGGGTCCAAAAGCAAGAAAGGCTTATATCCTGCTCCTAATAAGTAAGATATCAACTCATTTTGAAAGTTTTGTGTGGACTATAAAAGCCTATCTATAACTTCTGTGAAATTTGTTTTAATTTACCATTGTTAGACCTGGAAAGTTGCAATTTGGGTTTACATGTCAGTATTCATCAGCAAAGCACAAAACTTCATCTGGAGAAATAGAGCATGAAATCACTTTCTCACCCTGATTCTCTGCATCATACCTAACAACACTGAAACTAAAAACTAAAAAATAAAAATAAATATCCACACCACTACTAAAGTGGTGTAAAAATAAGTTGTCAGATTATTTTCTCAACTCAAAATCAAATCCAGCAGGACACACACTTCTGTTGGCAGCTAGAAATCCAAACACTTCACTGCAATTGCTCTATTACCTTTACCTTTTATTTTCCATTGTTAAAAACAAAGCTAGAAGAACCTCAAACAATGAGACTTACAATGCATACTTAAATCCTATATAGTTACAATAACACAGTAATGAATAGAGACAAATTTCAATTGTCTCAGGATACATAGCCAATTATGAGAGAGAAACACTGTTGAGCATTAAAAACTTAAATGCATAAAAATACAATCTGTATTCTGAGAAAAGAGGGCTAAGCAAAGCTAGGAGTCCTACAAAGTTAATTGGGAGGTTCATGTAGGCCTCCAGAATAAGTACATGGTACTAGTCCTCCTTCTACAACTTTAATATCAGCAGAGCTTCTTAAAACTAGACATCTTTCACTTCTTTTAGAGCCACACTTGAAAGGGGGTACAGCACAAGTGAGCAGATGATGAAAATGTGCTGTATGTAATGCAGGCTTTTATTTATGAAAAGAGTTATATATAAGGCTTGTGGTTTAAGACATCAGATATACAAGAAATATAAGAAATGAAAACAGATGCTTCGGACTAACTTGCTTAAAGCGGTTCAAAGACTTTCAGTTTTGAGGGGACTTTATTTACCAAACAGCTGTTACTACTCGCAATTCTGCATTTTCACTTTCATCTCAATCTATGTCTCATCCTGTTCCATTTTTATTTCAGCCTCAACTCTCATTTCTAGTTCAGTATCACCTTTGCATGGAAACAGAGAAGCAAAAGAACCTTTCTAAGGTCTCTTTCTCCTTCCAGGCATCAAAACTGTTACCATCAGCCTTTAGAGGATGAGACTGACATCCCAAAGGCATCCCTGATGTTGGTCTACTATTAGAGGTGAGAGGTGCAAGGGACTGACCTTGCTGATCAAGCAAGATGTATGTGTACCAAGAGAAAGCTTAATTTAGCTTACTCCTGTATGTGAACATCACAACATACAGAAAAGTCACAGTTAAAATCTGTCTTGTCTGTGCTTCTTATTCAGGGCTTCAGATCAACTCCATCATTGGCTGGATGGTCAAGTGGAGATCAGCAACAAGCGCTGCTTCCCAGAGGAACTCTAACTAGTCAAAGCAAGCTAGAGCATTCAAAGGAGATCTAAAGTGTTACGTAGTACAAAAGCTACTTAAAATTGTTCACAATTCTAGGAAGTTTCTTCTCATGCACAGAAAAGGAAAAGTCTCAAACCAAGGCTTCTATCACCCTATTTGAAACTTGTACAATTAAAAGTATAAATGTAAATTACTAGGTACGTGTTTGAGGAGTGTAAACAAACAAACAAACAAAATCAGTTTAAGCTTCTTCATTTTTAGATGCTCACCCAGGACTTTTTTGGCTGCCACAGTTGATTAAGAGAATGATTTCTCAGTCAAATGACAGCTACCTTCCTGTCCGCTGCTTTCTGTGCGAGCTTCCTCTCTTCTGTCTTTATCCTTTAATCCTTTGTTTCTTCTCTGTTTACCTCTCTCCTATCTTTTTTGTTATTACTGAATGGAATAAAGAGAAAGTAGGTTTTAACCTCTACTCCATGTTTCCCTCAAGTTAGAGGGAAATGATTGTCAAAAAGGGATAGAGATTGGATACTGTGGTTAGCTGACAATTCTCATCTGCTCCAGAGATGGAGCCATAATTGTGATTGCCTATTGCCTAGAATAAGGATATAAAATTGTAGTCTTGCTGCCCTGATGCCTTTTTCATCCTTGAACAGACTGCCTTAGTCACCAATGTTTTCAGGCTGGACCCATCTGGAATATTTAATTCATGTTTAAACAGTGAAGCTCTCTCACAGTTTTAAACAGAACTAATATTTTTGTGAGGATTTGAAAGTTAAGGTGTTTACACATTTCTTCAAATCCCTAATGGAACTTGGAAGTTGTACGTTCTGAAGGAGATAAAAAGACAAAGATAGAAGAAATTGCTAAGACAAAATTGAGGCTCTTTGCATTGGAATATTAAGCACAATTAGTTGCACCACCATTGTAACAAGACAATAAGAGTAAGCACTACAGATGTAATAAAAGACAGTACATGGTTGGTAACTGATCTACATTCAGTTTACTACCACCTGTAAATGCGAGCAATATGTTTCTCTTAAACAGGCCTGGAAAGTGGCTCCCAGGATACCATTATGGAATGTGTACTTTTTGAACTAATTAATCACTGGATGTCATCACTGCTTCACCCCACTGCATATAAAACAACAGTTCTCAGTTCTCTGGCACTCAAAAGTCTTAGGCAGGATGATCAAGTAAAACAGCTTAAGAGAACTGTAACTTCAGTGCAAGGGAGATTAGCAGTAGTTAATTAAAAAAAAAAAAAAACAATGGGAAATTTATCAATGCAGCTTTTATATTATGGATGAGTCCCCTTCATTATTTGCATTATTTTCATGTATATCAACTGAGAAGTTTTTCCTTTTTTTCCTTTTCAGTAACATATTGAGTGAATGCTCTTTTGGGGAAAGCGGACTTGACAGACATGTATAGCAGGAATGAAGACTGTTGAAGTTCTCTGCCTGTGTACATCGGCCCTAAGATCCTTGCCAGTACAGTGTTTCATAGTGAAGAAAGACATTTTTTTTTCCCAAGTATGGGTCTTTTTTATCATATGTACAAACAGAAGTAGGACACCAAAGCATGAATTTTCACTAGTGACCCCAAGGCAGAATATGAACTGAGGTCTCCAGAGGGGAGAGGCTAATGCACTAACCTACTGCACCACCAAGTCCTCTTCACTTTCCAATTATCACAGAACCTCTCCTACTGCTATGACATTCGCCCTGCCACACAGGTCAAAAAGTGAGTTACTGTCAAAAGTGATTCATCTATCAGCTGGCTCAGGAATTCTACGGAATAAAATGACTGGTGCTTTTCCCAAATATGACTGCAATACTACAGATTTACTTTCAGGCTTTTTTGTATCTGAAATCATGACTGCTTTTTCATTCATACAGTATCACGTCATATCAGATTTAAAGACATCTTGTAAGAGGCAAAAACCTCAGTGGTATCTCTTTCATAATAAAATTCAGGTTTATAGTTACTACAAAAAAATAAAAATAAAAATCTCTGCTCAGAAAGCTTTATTTCTAATACATAAAATGAGGCATGAGAGGTCTTTTTTAAATATGTATTACAAATGTGACCCAAATATATTTTTTTCTAGCACACATTTTAATTATGAAAAAGTAAGCTGCTTGTGAATTCGGAAAAGTAACATATCCTTAAAACTCAAAATGTCTTATTTTTTTCCTCCTTAACTGTATCTTACACCTTATAAAATTAAGTATCAAGTGACCCTATACAATGATTCACAAGAGTAACTTATTTGCACAAAATCCCCAACATTCATGCCCTGATTAAAAACATATTTTCAAACTTAGCAGATTTACTCTAATGTTGAAAAGTCATTTTTCCAAATACTTTTTCAACAGTACGAGATTTCTTTAAAGGATTTAATAATTTAGTACGGCAGATTAAACAACACTCAGTAGTTTCAACCTGTGAACACTTTTTGCCCTCTTTTAAGGTTATTGGCTTCACTTTGCTTCAAATTGTCACAAAAGCTTACTAAAGATACTAAATATTTATGAAGTTCTTGGCCTCAATGGTATGAATCAGTGAGTACAAAATTAGATATTTAACAGATTAATCAAAGTCTCCATTTCATACCAACATATAGCTTATTTTGGTGTTTAAAGACTTTCTCCTAAACTTTCAGACATTTTCCAGCTCCAATCTTGTTGCAAGCCTTGGAAAAAACAACACAAAGCAAAATAAAAAAGAACAACCAAAGCCAGCCAAACACACAATTTGTTTGTACTTTAATGCGGTTGCTAATTCTGACAGTTTCTTAAATGAGGCCTGTAAGTCAGGATCCTCCAGTAAAATTTGCCTCTGACCTCAAAAAACTTCCACCCAGGGCTCTGTCAGCTTCATTGATCGTACTGCAGTTGTATCAGTGCTGTGGCATCAGTCATCACTTCCCTCCAATCCTTTGCATTTGCTCCATTCAGACATAGTGCATATAAAAAAACTGTTAAGAAAGTATTGAGATACATATATATGCTTTTTTCCTAAATATTTGCTCCAAACCAAATCCTGTAAATTTCCCAGTAATTGGTCATATTAACTAACTTGATATCGTACAACTTAACCTTTATGAGAGATTCTTAAGGCAAACCACCTTCTAACACCTATTCTTCAGACATAAAACTAATAACTAAAGAAATATTGCTAAAACATCTAGCAGAATGCCTATGAATTTTTACTTCATTAAAAATCATGGCATTTTATTGCTTTTTAACATATTTAATCGAAAAATTCCAATGATAAAGTTTCAATAATGAAACACAGATAAATTTTCTCTTTTCTTTATGGAACCTATCCTCCAAAAATCTTGAATTTAACATGCCTCTGAACAAAGGAAAGACAATCATAGTTCATTTGCTATCAGCGTATAAAAAATAATGCAATCTCATATTCAAAATAAAATTTAGTACAAAAGAGTCTCAAGCAAGATCTCAGAATTTAGTTGCCCTTTATAATAATTGCTCTTGAACTAAAATTGTTCTTACACTACTATTTAATAGCATTTTCCTACACTTTATATACAACTTTCAGCCATTTACTTTTACTTGACGGCCTCATATTATGTTGATACATCAATCTTTAAATCACAACTTTTTTAAGGAAACCTTCATTCAATGTATAATGTTATTTATATTAATGAAAACTTCACTGCAAACCCTGATTCACAACTGAAAGAAAAGAATAATTACAGGAACTAAAATATCATAGCAAAGACCTTGTATGTGACACCCTTAAACAGAATTTTAAAAAAGCACCACCTTTTGCTTTAAAATAGATAATACTAATGTTTTGGTGTGTGAAAAGTATGCTGTAATTAGCTGGTACTACACAGTGAAATGTTTTTTTAAAGATGTTCCAAAAGGTACCTTTTTTTAATCAGCTGCAATATGTAGATAATACTTTGTTTTGATTGCCCATAATATTTAGTCTTCATCAGCTGCAAAAAGATTTTCTGTGATTTAGAATACCTAGAATTTCAGCTAACAACATGGAGTTTCTTTGGAAGAAGGAAAACATTCTAAAATAGCAATTACTACCATAATTGCAAATAGCTGAAAGTTTTTGAATTTTTGATGGTCTGATTCAAAGCTTGATTTGCAACATCATCCTTGATTGCATTCCTCTGCAAATCTTCTTGTTGATATTCAGGTTTTTGCTGTTGGGGTTTGTTTTTTTTTTTTTCTGTGTGTGTGGGTTGTTTTGTTATCCACATTGGCAGAAACTGTCATCTGAAAACTGGGAAAACGGTAGGTCAAAAGAATCAGGAGGAGTGAAGGTAAAGACTATGAATTAAAAGTGTTAGTGAGTCTTTCAGATGGGTAATCCAACTTCTTTCAAAATGCCTGTAGAATATACTCCAAAGGGGTCTTGTAAGCAGAATTTGTAAAGGAGGTACTCTACAAAATATTTTTAGTTGGAATGAACTTAGACAAAGATATTAATAACTACCCTAATAGATTCCTTTTAACTGCTTTATTTCATTTCACTTCAGAAGCTACAAAACAACCAGATCATCACCAGCTCAGTATCCCTCCTATCTCCTAATTCAAATGAACACAGTCCTTCCTCAGACTGAATATTCATATTCCTAAATATATACTGTATGTCCACATATAACTCTTCTTTGATCAGGTTTTCAGAAAATTTAATTGCTTGGTACCATCAATTATATTGATGAGAACCATAGTAATTACAAATGGGAGAAGCAGGCCTGTGAAAGGTGTCACACTATTTTGAAATGGCTTCTGTATTCACTAGTGGCATGCAGTTTGGAAAACATTTTCTGACTTGACAGTACTTTATGCATTTGTATTTTTACCTCTCATAGAGGATATTGATAGACTGCTGTATGACATGATTACACATGGAAAAATCTTCAACTGTGGTAGCCTTAAATTGCTGCTGAAACAGTGATACAAGCAGTCTAAAAGAAGCCACTGAGAAAGTACAACCAATGTGGATGACTAGGTTAATCATTTACTTCTATCCATCAGAATCATAAAGAATGGTAAACACAGATATTAATCTACTATTAAAAATAATGGATAAAATTCATTATAGGTAAAGCAATATAACAATTTAGCAAGGACAACTGAATAGTCTCAGAGTTTATAATATGGATTATAAAAGATCAATATACATATACAGTTTACACTATATTTTCTAGTATTTCCATATTTAATAACCATTAAGAGACTAAGGAAAATCATAGAATGACTAAGGGCATGTCAAAGACAAAGGCGAAAGTATTTTGAGGTGCAAAGTCTGATGAGTCATCTTTTATGACTGGCTACATTCTAAAAGACTTCCTTTCACTCTCCTTTTTATATTCTGTTTTTTCAAGCACATTCACATTTTTATATATTTGCCCTTCAGACACTGCAGGATTGTCTGATGAAATAAGAGAAATTGTACCTTCCAGAAAGTATAGGTTCAGCGTCAATTTATTAATAATTTTCCCTCTTTTGTAAAATTTCATGTGAGTGCAATTCAGAAAGAGAAGAATTTTTTTTTCTTAATTGCCTCATCTTCAGGTTTGTAGGCTGCAAGTGATGGATTGAAAATCATTTCCCTGTTTACCCTTACCTGCAAGGACAGGAACTTAGAACATTTTATGTCTGCACTGGTTAACTCAAATAAAGATTTCTGCTCTCGGTTGTATTTTGTAACTGCATTTAGTATTTGTCCAAAAACCATAATCAAGAAAAAAAAAAAAAAAGAGATGGAGAATATCCCACCTGTTTTGAAAGTAAGGCCATTATGAAACAGATATGGTAATTATTATCTTCAGGGTTATGAAAGGTACCAAGCATATGGCAATTTACATTTACTTAATTGCACGTAGGCTTAATTAATTGGTAGGTTTACCTGTACATATACTAACATTTGCTCTCCTTAGAAAAAAAAAACAAACAAGCATGCTAAGTGTTAGCATTACAGCACAATAGAAGTATGTTCTTTGATAGGAAAAAACATATTACAAAACCCAAGTAATGTGTGCTCTTACAACCAAATATATTTCTAAAAATTCAAAGGACCAGCTTAAGAGACCTAAATGGTTTACCAACTGTGGTGGCTGTTTATGAAAGGACTTTCAAAGATCAGACATTTTCTAAACTGTCACTCTTAAATGTCTGAAAGCAGGTATTTTAAAACTGGACTGGTGTAAATTGCCCAGAATACAGGTTTTTAGTGGAGGGTTTTGCCCCTCACCAATTTATTTTGACAGAAATAACAGATCATTCACCAAAAGGATGAAGAAAAATCTATGTTAAATATGCCTAAACTCACAGGAGTTACATAAAAGTGGCAACCTTTCCTATAAAAAGAGCATGTATTTTTGTACCAGTGTCACCAGTTACAACTTAATGAAATGGGAGTAAGAGTATATTTAAGGATTGCTAAACTGCATAATTATATTCATGCTCATGAACAGATCACTACCTGTTTTTTTTACAAAGTGAAAATAATAATGAAGTCATCTTTTTCAAGCAAATTTCCAGTGAACTCTAAATAAGATTTTCTTCTGCTTCGTTCCCCCTGAAAGCATGTTGTAATTATACGCAATTTGCCTTTTCTAGTCTATCTACCTGGTTTTCAATATTTTCCTCTTTTGTTATCATCCTTTTATATAGGCTTATTGTTGTATATATGAAAATACAGTGTCTAGAAAATGTTGTCCAAAAGGCAGTGCAAGTTTCATGCTAGATGATAGAGCAGTAACATGACAGAGCCCTAACTCTTATCCTGAGTTCAGCAGTAGCAGTCATTTTTTTTTCTCCTTCTCTGTAGCTGGTGCAGTGCTGTGTTTTTTGACTTTCGGCCTGGGAACAGTGTTGATAACACTGATGTTTTTAGTTACTGCTCAAATGTTTACTCCGACCAAGGACTTTGTGAGTCTCATGCTCTGCCAGGGAGGAGGGGAAGCTGGGAGGAAGCAGAGACAGGACACCTGACCCAAACTAGCCAAAGGGGTATTCCATACCACAGCATGTCAGGCCCAGGATGCAGACCTGGGGGCAGTTACCCGGAAGGGTGAGATCACTGCTCGGTCAGGCTGGGTATTGGCTGGCGGGTGGTATTTGCTATTTTATTCTCTTCTCTTGTCATTTCCCTTATCATTATTATTGGTGGTAGCAGCAGTGGTTTGTGTTATACCTTTGTTACCGGACTGTTCTTATCTCAACCCATGGGAGTTACATTCTTTCGGTTCTCCTCCCCATCCCTCTGGGAGCGGGGTGAGGAAAGGGGAGGGAGTGAGCGAGGACTGCATGGCTGATTTACGACTGAGCTTAAACCACGACAACTCTAAACTGCTAATTTCTGTTTTCCCTGAAAAAGGTGCACTGTATCAACTTCAATAATGAGAGATGCATTGCATCAATAAACACTCACCATGGACAACTGTATACATTTAATTCACCAACAAATTACAAAACTAGGTGATTTTCTAACTCCTTTACCTGCAGGCCAAACCAGTGACACAGTCTTCTTGGTTCTCTTCATGAAGCAGATCTTTGTAACAACGTGTCACATGTGCAATAAGGTAACTGAAATCTTTTAATTTTAGTAACTTCCAATCTGCCTGTCAAATCAAATTATTGTCTCAATGACAAGTAATAAGGACAGCTTGAACAGACTGAGTCAGAAGCAATAATTGATTTCTTGAATATTTTTCCGCATGCTATAAACCTTGTGCATATCCCAACTATACTTCTGAAACTTAGGCACAGCCACTTCAAAGCCCCCTGACAGCAATATAGTCTTGCTATAAGGAAGACCAATTCATATCAGTTTCCTCAGAATTCTGCACCAATATAATTATTTAATATGATTACATCACATATTTTATGATGCAAATGTGTAGGTGGAAGTTGTAATTTAGGTTAATACCAGTTTGTAGGCAGTCACAGCTTCAAGCAGTCTAAGTGGGAAATGTTCATGCCATTTTTTTTGATCTTCTGAAAAAAACTTCTGTTTTCATGGTGGAAAGGCATTCAATTTTAAAACATTTTCTATGAGATATCAGAAATTTCATGTCTAGGCTTCTGAAAATAAATAAATAAATAAATAAATAAATAAATGAATAAATAAATAAATGAATAAATAAATAGATAGATATTCACTATAATCTTTTTTTCAGGTGTTTTTTTTTTCCAGAAGTTGTTGCTTTTCCTGAAATTCTCAAGCAGTTTATAATGTGATTTGTGATTTTCTACTACAAATGATATCTCTTCCAGACACGAATGTGAAAGACACAGAAATCAGTATCCTTTATTACCTAGCTCTTTGTTTCCATCATAGAAGGAGAAAAACACATTGTTTGCCAAAAGTTAACATTAAAAATTGTTTCAATATGAGTCCTACAGTAAGGGGAGAAGCTTGCTTCAGAAGATAAAAATATTCACCCGAGGTGAATTATTTCTTTGCTGGTCTTTAGCATAGGGTAGCACAGGTTCTTAACAGTCTCCCTGCATATTCACTCCTGTTCTTCCCTTACAAAAATAATTCTGAGATCAATTATCTTTTTTTTATTAATAGTTAAGAATAAGATGAACCTTAAAAATACCAGGAAATCAAGAGGAGTTTGGAGTGGAAGAGAATGTGGTACAGCTTTCTTTACGCAGGATTACAAATCAAATAAGAAAATAGATTTTTCTACCTAAAAGCCAAAACAGATATCCACTTTTATCTCTATCACCTCTAATGTTCACAGTGGACCATTCATGAGTAAAGCAGTCAAGATTGTTCTTATGCTAAATAAAAAAGTAATTTAAAGTGATAACTTGTATCAGCAACCATATTGAGATAAAATGGAAAGGAAAGAGTAAGATTTACAAGCCAAGGCAGCTAAAGTGGGACTTTGATCAAATACTGGTATGTAAATTGAAGACATAAAAAAGACACACATAAAGACGTACACTTTTATCACTAATATTCCCAAGTTGCCTGGTGTTCTGCTTCCACTGCACAGGTCCAAAACACCACCAGATAATCAAGGCTGAGGGGTTCAATACCTAAATCTGACTGAAATTCTCAGATTAAGCAGTTCCCTGACTTACCTCCACGCAAGAGCACGCAAGCTCTCTTACTAGGCATTGTGGAGAGAGCCTTGGCACACGACCCACTATGATACAGATTCCCACTCAAGTTCTCCACATCTTAAAGTTTGAGTATGCAACACATAAAATCACACATGCTAAGTTCTTTTACCACTCCAACTCTCTGAACAAACTCTTATAGACATACACTCAAAACAATCCTAAAAGCTTTCAACACAGCAACCTTGGGAGAGTCTCTTTCAAGTAGCAAAAAGTGAATTACAGCGTTTGCATTTCACTCATTAATACCTGCCGTTAATTTCTAGGTGTGTTTACCAATGTGCTATTATCAACATATGCTATATTCACAGACAATAAAAACAGCATTTAGGTATAATGGAAAAATTATATTTACAGGATATGAATTAACTATTGAGGAAGAAAAATTATATTGCTGACACAACTACCCAATACTTACTGCCTCAAAAGGCACTATCAACTGGCATATGTATGCGCACTCGTTCAGAAAGATTTCATATTGCTAAAATAGAACTAGTTTATCCCACAAATACATGGTGTCCCCTGCTGTGATGAAAGAAGACATGCTCAACATATTAAAGTTACACTGAACAAAGAAAGAGATTTTAAGAAAAGACCCGATTGTTATAAAAGTACAATGTTAAAACATGCTCTCCAAAGCACCAGTGACTACTGATGAAAGCAATATAGCCTTGAGGTTTAACTGCACCATCAATTCAGTACTAAAAAAAAAAAAAATGCATAAGAAGGAATCAGTGTCATACACCAAAAATTACACTACTTGCTGATTAACACGATCATCAGAAGTCCAACAACCAGGATTTTCATAACCAGCTTCAGTCGTTTCATAATATACAATATGTAATATGTATTAATATACAATTTGCAATATTTTTTTTCCTATCAAAGGCTACAGGTACCCTCGCCATACAAACAGAAATAACTTAATCTCTTTCTGCTGAATTAAAGGTTTAGGTAAATACTAACAAACACTGTGGCTAAGGAGATGTGCTGAAAGAACAGCTGACATATCAACCAAATATCACTAGCAAACATTTTCTAGGTGGACAGGCAAAAATTAACTTTAGATTCCAAGACACCATCCTATTAATATAATCAGAAAAAAGCTGACTTGATTTACTCAATAGATTATGAAAAAATCATATACTTGTATTCAGTAATTTTAGAACACTCCAAATGCTTTTATATTGATTTTTTAGTACAAATTAACTAGTAATTATTACCAAAAGTTTTTTAAAGGTGCACTTCAAAAAAACTTTTCACTTCTAAAAATTTCAATTATCTAATTGCAAAAATGTCAAGACTTCATTTTTCAAATTAAATTAGGGATCATCTACTATTGACCCATACTAATGCCACTTCTAATTTCAAAGCACAAATTATTTCTATTGAAAAATCATTTGAATGGAGAATTTTAAATCAACTTTTACCATTAACTCTTCTGAGGTTGAGAATAAATTGTAATTGTATAGCTTAATGCTTTAATACAATCTTTCTTTTATAAACTATTAATTTTCATAGAAAAAGAAGAAACATATTAAGCCATAAAGAGCTGCCAGTTATATTTTTCAATTGAAAAGGCACTTGACCATGGCATTATTTTTCCTCATATCATATTTCAATTTAGAAAAAAAATTCTGAAAAATCAGTTTATTTACCACCTCTGTAGAAATTCTATGTCCATTAACTTGTGCACACTAAACCTTTCAAAAGCCTCCAGTTCAAATATTTCAACTTACATCTGACTTTTTGCCCTTGTTTTTCTCTGAATCATTGCAGCAATTTTGAATAAAACAGTCAAAACTGAAAATTTTGCTTATTATTAAATAATAAGCAAATAATAAATAACCTTAAGCATTACATATCTGGATATCTATAAAGTATAAGAAACCAAATAATAAGAAATTTTACAGAAACTATCCTTGAAAACAAATTCATCTGATAAATTAACTGAAGACAAGTCTCTACAAAGCCGTTCGAGAAATACATGTAGTTAGAGGAGCATGACACGTAGGAAACAATAGCTGTCCTATTTCTCATGTTTCATGGGGTTTCTGTTATTGTTACTATTACACATTTTCAGCATTGCACAGCTTTGCCAGTGCTGATAATCATACCTGATTTTTAGTTTTGCCTCAGCAAAAGCATGGCACCCATGAGTAACCTTCTTCCCCAGTTCCCTACAAGGGTCTGTTCCTTGCTCCCTGGTGACACCAATGGTGGCCTCATTGCTTACGTCAGGTGCAGTGCCTGGCGAACTAGTTCAGGCAGCACTTGCTGCTCAAGCAGCTGCTCCTGTCTCCTCAGGGAAATGTCAGGAGGAGTATATTGACTCAGCTAATTCATTTTTAGGATAGTAAAGGATTTTAATGGAAGAAAGATTTGTCACGATATGCATGCTCCTTCTGATTGGGGAATGGATTAAGGCCCCATTATAAAAAATAGTCTGCTTTCAAAGAAACCTTTTTTTAAACAGCATGATCCAAATTCACTGTTCAGAAACTATGGATGAAAAGGCTTTCCCTTTGCAAGAGCAATGATTTCATTACACTAACAACTCTGCTTTCGTATGAACAAGAAAAGGGACATTTGCAGCTTCAGGATACAACAAACTATTTGCAAGAAGATCATGCCAGACGAAACCAATAGCTTTCTTTTAGTAAGACAACTGATACGCTTGATGAAATATCTGGATTTCAGCAAGGTATTTCATACAACGCCACATGTGAAAAGGTTAGTTAAAGTTGAAAATATATAGATTAGCAGTGAAATTGAGAGGTGGATATGGTATTGGCTAAAGAAGAAATGGCAATAAGCTCTTCTGAAGGGGAAACCTCAGGCTGAAAGAGTTAACAATGAAGAGGCAATTTTAAACGCAAGAATTATTTATAATTGGGAATGAAAAAAAATAAATGGAAAGATAAATAAGTTTCTAAAAGTCCAAGAAAATATTTGTCTCAGAAAAAGCAAAAACTTCTAAGATGGAGTTTGCTAAGTTTATAATACTAATAAAAGAAACTTAGAGACCAAATTGATCCTGTTGATCCTGGGTTTCAAAATTTTTTACCCCTTATATTCTTTTTTCAAACTCTGTTATCTTAACCATCAGCATGTCACTACATTCTGTACATAGCCCATGCTTTCTCAAGGCACATTTCTCTCCTGAATTACCTGATTTGAATTATTCAAACTAGTATTCTTAGGACTTGTAACTCATGACCTATCTGATAAGGTCCCTCACCATCAAAAGCTCATTTAAGCCGTTTTCAGTGAAAAAGTAATCAACATACTTCTTCACTACCTCTGGTTTTACTATTGTGCCATTTCTCCTCTCATTCTTATTAGCTGTCCTTCTCACTTTTCACCATTTCCTCTTGCCTCTTGCTTTTCTGTTTTTTTCTTAATACTCATTAACACTTGTTAACACTGTTTTTCTTAGCAAATATGAGGAATGCCAATAGCAATGATTCATTCTTTTGCATACATTACATGCCAGATTTGCAGTTCAGCTTTGCTTTTAGAAACTATCTATCTTGTCTAAACCATGGATATAAATACAGTTTGGGAGAAACAAAATAAATCAGAAACATATTTAAGCCTTACTCATTCATCCTCACCAGCATGGAAAAAAAAAAAAAAAAGAAGCAGTAAAACCGTAGTGCAGCTCAAACTTATGGGGTAAATATTCTGGTATTGTTCTTTCCATTTACATACTCTGGGTTTATCTGAAGTTCATCATGCCTATTTCTGGACTTACTGTATATGGTATACAGTATACATATATACACGTATAATCAACCTTTAAACCAAATTTCTTTCCTACTCTGTGTGCAAGTGTTCCGCAGGCAGCTGTTCTGCATGTGAACTAAAAATTAAAACATCTTCTTGCCTTTTAGGTGGATCTGTGCTAAGCTTCGCTCTGCTGGAAATCGCTCTCATATATATCATGCACAAGCCGTACAGGCTAAAAGACCAGTACCTAATAAAAAATTCAAAGTCATTGCACGTAATGGGTAATGAAGTGCTGGTTCTAGGCAGCAGCACAGAAATTTCAGGTGTTTGCTTAATATTCACTAAGCGTATTCCTAAATAGTCCATGCACATTTTTAAAAATTTCTTTCACATAATGCTGCACTTTTTTAGATCCTATAAAAGACGCTTGTTCAATAATATCCACTAAGTAGCTGGGCCTGGGGAAAAGGTATCATTTGCACAAAAAGAATTAGAGAGACATTTAGTAAAAAATGATGTGCCTTTGAATACAGCGTTCCAGTAAAATACTGTAAGAAATTAGGCAAGGCAAGTGAATGTTTGCGTTACTTATATTTCATTCAGAAAAAAAAAAAACCAACTTGAATTTCATGGGACCTGATGAAATCCATCCGCAGGTCCTGAAGGAGCTGGCGAATGAAGTTGCTAAGTCACTGTCCATCATATTTGAAAAATCATGGCAGTCAGGTGAAGTTCCTGATGACTGGAAAAAGGGAAATATAACCCCCATTTTCAAGAAAGAGAAAATGGATGACCAGGGGAATTACAGACCAGTCAGTCTCATCTCTGTGCCTGCAAAATCATGGAGCAGATTCTCCTGGAAGGCATGCTAAGGCACATGAAAATCAACAAGGTGCTTGGTGACAGCCAGCATGGCTTCACTAAGGGGAAATCCTGCCTGACCAATTTGGTGGCCTTCTATGATGGGGCTACAGAACTGATGGACAGGGAAAGAGCAGTTGATGTCATCTACCTGGACTTGTGCAAAGCATTTAACACTGTCCTGCATGATATCCTTGTCTCTGAATTGGAGAGACATCAATTTGATGGATGGACCACTCGGTGGATAAAGAACTGGCTGGATGGCCGCACACAAAGAGTTGTGGTCAATGGCTCAATGTCCAGCTGGAGACCAGTAATGAGTGGTGTCCCTCAGGGATCAGTGTTGGGACCGATCTTGTTTAACATCTCGTTGCTGACATGGACAGTGGGATTGAGCGCGCCCTCAGCAAGTTTGCAATGACAGCAAGCTGTGTGGGTTGGCTGATACACTGGAGGGAAGGAATGCCATCCAGAGGGACCTCGACACACTTGTGAGGTGGGCTGATGCCAACCTCATGAAGTATAACCACACTAAGTGCAAGGTCCTACACCTGGATAGGAGCAATCCGAGACACAGCTACAGGTTGGGCAGAGAAGAGATTCAGAGCGGCCCTGTGGAGAAACTTAACATGAGCTGGCTTCAGTGTGCACTCGCAGCCCAGAAAGCCAACTGTACCCTGGGCTGCATCAAAAGGAGCGTGACCAGCAGGTCGAAGGAGGTGATCCTGCCCCTCTACTCTGCTCTTGTGAGACCTCACCTGCAGTATTGTGTGCAGTTCTGGTGTCCTCAACAGAAAAAGGACACGGAACTGTTGGAACAAGTCCAGAAGAGGGCCACGAGGATGATCAGGGGACTGGAGCACCTCCCGTGTGAGGATAGGCTGAGAAAGTTGGGGCTGTTCAGCCTGGAGAAGAGAAGGCTGCGTGGAGACCTCACAGCAGCCTTCCAGTATCTGAAGCGGGGCTATAGGGATGCTGGAGAGGGACTCTTCATTAGGGACTGTAGTGACAGGACAAGAGGTAATGGGTTAAAACTTAAACAGGGGAAGTTTAGATTGGATATACAGAGGAACTGCGAGGGTGGTGAGGCACTGGAATGGGTTGCCCAAGGGTGTTGTGAGTGCTCCATCCCTGTCAGTGTTCAAGGTTGGGTTGGACAGAGCTTTGGGTGACATAGTTTAGTGTGAGGTGTCCCTGCCCATGGCAGGGAGGTTGGAACTAGATGATCTTAAGGTCCTTTCCAACCCTAACTATTCTGTGATTCTATGATTCTAACTATTAATATAAACATATTTAAAGCCTAAATAGCACAGACAGGAACACATGAACAGGTTAATATGTAATAATCATATATACACATTAAAAAAATGTAGTGTAGTCAGTGAGCTTTTGAATTGGTAAAACAACATGTGTAAATATAATAAATCATACTGCTTGTTTTAACAACTTTTTCTCTTCATACATCTCAAGTCACTTGTCAGTTAATCGTCACAAATTTGTGACACAACTTTTGTACACAATTAACTTCTAATGCATTGGTAAGCACAGAAAATTAAAATATAGGTGGAGAACTAAGTAATATGGTATCATAGGAAAACTATAAAGGAAAGAAATTGGAGTAACTTGAGGTTACCAACTCTCAAGATCAATGATCTTAACGCATGGCTCAAAATTTAAAAAGCCTTTGAAATGGCCATTCGCTTCTATAAATTTTACATTATTTTGGCTTTTAAAAAGAGAGTCGACAGAGATTTTTATATAAAATAGCCTGCTGGGAAAATTATTGTAAAATATTGAAAAATAGCATAGGAAAATGTAGGATTAATCTGTCATTCTAACTCCACAAGGACAGTCCCTTCCTTAGTATGAAAGCCTCTAACACCAGTAAGTCTACCTAGGAGCCTGTGAACAATATGGCAGAATGTAGCCCTAAAATATCTTTAGAACAATATGGAGGGTACACCTTCTTTCTTCATAACACATACTAAAATGTACAGTAGAAACAGACTAAGGCATAATTTTGTTCCCCTCACAGAAAACTCAGAGATTAAGGAACTATCTGGTTCCCTTCAAAGCATGCTAAACCTGTTGTTTTTTTGCCTCCTTCTATAAGCAATAAAGGAAATAATTTTAGGAATATTTAAGGAAATACACAAATTGTATGTGAGTGCATATGTGTATATATCTCCATATGCCTTGAGGGGGAGAAAATACTGTAGCAAAGGAGGATAAAAATAGAATTGCTGGGACTTAAAAAGATATTCAGGCAACAGATCGACTGCTCTTAAACTCTTGGATTACTTTCCAATGTCCAGTGCTATTCCTCACTTCTTCTCAAGGGAGAGTGAAAGAATTGCCTATTTTTCATGAGAGGCGGGACCTTGAAAGACAGCTAATGGTTATTCTGCTGCAAGACCATTTAACCACAAACTCTGAAAACCTGATATTTAGATTGAGCAATAATTTCAGGGATTTAGACTTTGGAAAATGGTTTGTGTTCCTCCATCTTACTATGGCATCTTTCTGTGGTAAAATAAACCTGCTGTACACACACATAAGATTCATACAGAAGAAATGCTGTAAGGGAGAAAAACAGGAGAAAAGGCAACATCATCATAAGCAAACATGGGCCAGGAACAAGAAATATACCCAAACCAGTTCAGATGCAGGTAAAGCACTACTGTAAGTCTATTTTTGCATGCCCGTTTAAATTCTGTAAGGCTCCATAAATGCAGTTATCATTACCATTGTTGCCTTATCATTCTCAGTGATTGCTCTCTTTCAGTCAAGTACAAAGGCAGGCTGAATATAAATGTTTTGTCATAAAACTGCTATTCAAACAATAAAAAGGGTTATAATAGTACTAAAAAAATCACCCCCAGGGCTGCAGCACAGACTGGTAGTATGCATATTCAGGCAGCACAAAGCAGTTTTAGCCACATACTTCTACCCATAGGACCCTTCCACTGAATCTGTACTTAATATCAGCATGCTGCCAAAAATGATCCAGCTTTATCAGAACATTTTGGAACCTCATTCAGTAAGAGGCACAGAGTTTAATATTCTTGCATATTTGTATTGAATTCAGCAAATATCAACAAATTTAGCTTAAGGATTTGTCTTTAATTTTAAAAAAGAAAACTGCTTCAATTATGTTTTCTGCCCTTATCCAAAAACGCTTTTGTTGGTCCCAGGTCTAGCCACGTAGTGCCACCCAGGGGCCAACTGCAACATGGTTCAACACTGCCATCTTGCCAAATAGCCTCAAAAAAGCATTATGCAATATATCCCAGACCATCTTCTGCGCAGGCTTGAGTATTCTTTTTAAAATATCTTAGAGGCTTTGGTATCCTTTTTTTTTGTAGAAAAAAAGAGAGGTGGGTTCATATCAGGAAGAGAAGGGTGGAAGAACAAGTAACAAGTAAGGGACCACCAAAACAAAACAATTACTCCTACAGAGTGACAGGATGGTTATCTGATAAATGAATATATATATATATATATATATATATATAAAAAAAAAAAAAAAAAAAGAGAGAGAGAGAAACAGAAAGAAAGACAGAAAAACAAACAACCTAAACCCACAGGTAGAATTTAAAACAAAAGGTTTATCAGCACAGAAAGCCCACTGCCCTGGGTAAATGTGCTTCCTTGCAACAATAAAGACAAATAAAGTACTAAAAAAGGATAAAGCGGGAGATTACAGACCTAGCTGTGGTTTGATAAATGGCACTCTACTCCACTCTGCTTATTGTGTACTTCATACCTCGCTCTTGAATATGGAAGAGAATTTTATTAAAGATTTAGCCACGGTGGTGGTGGTGACTGGCTCACAGTAATTTTCCTACAAAGTAGTTTAATCTATCACAGGGCAGACAGTGCACCTTCTTACCATGTATCATATCTGTCTATTGAGTAAGTGCTATCCAAATCCAATTTCTTTTCATTTTTGGAACCCGTGATGCATATTCAAGATACATTTTCTTTTTGTCTGTGGCCTAAATTAGGTGCTGTATGAAGAAAAAAAAAAAGTGAAGTAATAAAAAAGACTGGACTCTGGAGGCTGCGTTTCTCCGTGGGCATTTTTAATTCTTCTTTTTTTGTTTTTTTTTTTTTTTTTAGCCTTATAGATTCAGTACAGTACTAATGATGCAAAACAATGGCATGTTTGGGTGCCACTGCACTCATGACACTGCTGGTGCACAGCCATAGCCTCCAAATCCTTGCCCCAGGTCTTACAGGTGAAACTTACAAAACCACTGCAGTAAAGCCTTAACTTTCTTTAACATTTCAATGCTTGTTTTCTGTATTTAATTAAAATAATGATAAAAATCACTGTGGTTTATTTTACTGAATGAACCTTGGCTAGAAAAATTGCTGGTTTAGGCAATCAAAAACAGAGTCTAAGGATTTAGAAATATGTAAATTATGTAAATTCCCTCCCCACCCCCCCAAACCAAGCAGAAGATACAGCTTCTAACAATATCCTCATTTTAACTGTTGATTGTTACAAATAAAGACCCATTTTGAAAACTACCATTAATACAGAATATAGTGCTGCTCCCAGATCTCAGCATGAAGCACATCAAACATAAAATATATAGGTACTTCAACAAACTTTCTAGGGACAACTAAAGATGATGGACTTGGTCCTGTGTGGTTTGTACCTTCTGATTCCAGAGTCTGATTCCACACCCTTTGTTAAACCAGCACCTAGGATCAGTGTATGCATACCAAAGTAAGAATCACAATGTTTAATAACAGGTTTGAATTTATGCCTGATACTCTATGGATGATTATCAGATGTGCCAGAGAAAATAAACGTTATATATATGACTATTATTTTACCTAGAGTAGCTTTTCAACCTTGGAAATGGAAACTTGGAAATGTGAGAGTCTTAGCCCATATCATCATACCTATTCCAGCTTTGGTCCATGGAAGGATCTTTTTCAGGTTGTATTAACAAGAATCTTTCTCTCAACTTGATCCTTTTGACATGCAACAGGCTGAAACAGTTATTGCTAATGTGTTTGGGTTTTTTTCACTTGAAATCCACAATACCACATTCTTTTCTTGAACTTTCTCATTCTTTTAATTAAAGCATCACTATCCTAGTACCTATAGACAGTCTCATTCAGGTCTGAGATTTCAACACCAGCAGAGACTACAAAATATGGTGTTTGCATACTCAGTACTAATGATTTTCACTAGTTTCTGCAAAATGTGTGCATGACTAACAATTTCAGTCCATATGTCATCTTAGAGAAGACTACTGAGAAAGCATGTCGAGCTAGTGTACTCTGAGTTTGCTGAGAGCTTATTACTCCTTAGAACTTGTTCTCAAGGTGTCTTAATCAGTTTCCTGCCTCTATAAAGACAACAGATAGAGATTAACTGAAAGGATCGCCAAATTTTTCATTTTACCATGGAATTTCTTCCCTGATCCCATTACAGATCATGTTTTTGCCTAGTGAACAGTACACACTGTTAACATACACTTTGAATGAAAAAACATACAGGTTAACCCTTTCATTTTCTACTATTTCAGTTTTTCCCATAGTGTTAATATTACAGAACGTCAGTATTTCTTTATTCAGATGTAAATCACTCTGCGCCCTGTTTCTTCCAAGCTGATAGTTCAGTCATCTTTAACTGCTATGTCCACTACTGCTCCTGTGAAGGGAATTGTCTGAGATAGCACTTACGCAGTGATGTCCTGCGAGAGCCTAAAAATACTTTCAATGGGGTTGAAAATTGGTGGAATTCAATTCTTGCTGGTTTCCTTTAAATGGGAAAGTCCAGGCTTTTTCTGGACTTTTTATGTTTATTGAGGTTACAGTTGTGGTGGATTTTTTGGTCTTCTAGTGCCTTTCTGCCCAACGTCTTTTTTTTGCAGCAGTGCAGATCCTCTACTATATCCACAGCATCAGGGCATTGCCTAGTCTCTCTGAGCATCTTACTGGTCTTACTTAACTCTTACATAGAAAAGAAAATTACTTTTAAGATTCATATTAGTCAGCCCCAGCTTTTGGCAAAAGACTCAGCTCCCCAGACTGCAATATTTTAATTCGCTTTTAAGTATTTGCTCAGAAAAAGCTTAGGAAAAGCATCTGGTTTATATTTATATGGAATAGAGTGCTCTTCAACTTTCTCTAACACAACTAGTTTTTTTAGCAGATTTAACTGAAAACTACTGAAAACATCATGTGATTCTCACCTTATCAAAAGAAATAACACTACCACTTAATTTCCTTATTCTAAGGTATCAATTTCTTGCAGTTACTTATTCTGTTGTCCTACACATCTTCAGAGAATTTGTAATGGATAGAGATTTAACAACCTTCTTTCCCATCAAGGATATTTTCTCAGTTATTTGTGGTATTTTATCTCATTTTACTTGTGCTATTACATTTTCCTGAGGAAACATTCTGGTCTATGGAGTTTGACAGAGGCCTGTATTGTTATTATCTGAGTTGCAATCATTCTCCACTACACACTACTACCAGGTACTACACACTGTACTAAAAAAGCACAATTTGCCATGGGCTTTCGCAGTGTTGAGATTTAACCCCAGCTAGCGACTAAGTACCATGCAGCGCTCGCTCACACCCTCCTCCCCTGGATGGAGAGGAGAATTGGAAAAGGTAAAACTGGATCTCCTGCACAGGTCCCTTGACCTTGCTTTGGTTTATGGCAAAATGGGCCTTCAGAAGGATTTGGATTATTTCTTCCCTTTCTCAAAAACTTCTGTTGTGCTGCCCCACACAATGATGTTATTAATGTACTGCAGGTGGTCCAGAGCTTGCCCCTGTTCCAGTGCAGTCTGGATCAGTCCATGGCAGATGGTAGGGCTGTGTTTCCACCCCTGGGGCAGTCGGTTCCAAGTGAACTGGACACCCCTCCAAGTAAAAGCAAACTGTGGCCTGCACTCTGCTGCCAAAGGAATTGAGAAAAATGCATTGGCAATATCAATCGTGGCATACCACTTGGCTGCCTTTGACTCTAGTTCATACTGAAGTTCTAGCATATCTGGTACGGCAGCACTCAATGGTGGTGTGACTTCATTCAGGCCACAGTAGTCTACTGTTAGTCTCCACTCTCCGTTAAACTTTCATACTGGCCATAAGGGGCTATTAAAGGATGAGCAGGTCCTGCTGATCACTCCTTGGCTCTCCAGTCTACAAATCAGCCTATGGATGGGAATCGGGGAGTCTCAGTTGGTGTGATATTGCTGCTGGTGCACCGCTGTGGTTGCGATTGGCACTTGTTCTTCTACCCTCAGCAACCCCACAACAGAAGGATGATCTGAGAGACCAGGCAAGGTGGACAGCTGCTTAATTTCCTCCATCTCCAAGGCAGCTATACAAAAAGCCCATCAATACCCTTTTGGGTCTTTGAAGTACCCTCTCCTGAGATAGTCCATGCCAAGGATAAGCAGGGCTCTGTTGGTATGGGCCAAGCCTCAGCATGTTGTGGTTATTTGTACCTCTCTGGTATTGCCAGGAGAGCAGCATACTTTTTCCAGATAGTTTACTATTTGGAAATTATGAAATACTGAAGTATTTTAGCAGGTAGATAATATTTCTAAGAATCTGGGTTTGTAACCTTTGAGATGACTAAATTAATTTCAAGCATTTAGTTATTCACCCACTTGAGCTCTTCAAGATTTTGAAACCTAAGTTCCTTTTTCTAGGGTTTTCATTATGGAGTATTTAGAACCTTTCTTACCTCTCTGTTTTAGACCACTTTATGGGGTTTGGTCCTGAATCTCAGTTAGACCACTACTTTCAATAATTAGATCTGAAGAATAAGTTGCATTACTTCTCGAGAGAGGACAATAGGAATTAGAGCAAAGAAACTATACTGCAGCAAGAGAGTAAGACTTAACATGAAGGAATCTCAACATTACACATCATCAATCAAAGATAATACAAAATTGTGACTTCAATCTAGAATCAACTATTAAACATTAGCCCAAAATTAAAATTGAACTTTAAAAAACCCAAGTGAAATATGGACATCAGATACCATTTCAACATAAAGCAAAGTTTTCATCATGGCATACATCCATAATACAATCATATGAAATATGCATTACAATCTCAAGTAAGAGTAAACTGATTTGACTATTTCACAAAGCATCTACAGGCAATAGATCAAACTCCGTAATTCTCCTAAATCAGAGCAGCTTTCTGAAAATCTAGGTAGCAGCACAAGTGCTCTACACAGACTCTACCCAAGAAAACATACCACAGAAAAAGTTTTTCCATGTAAAAGTTATCCTTACAATAATTTTCAGAGAAAATACTTGCAAATATCTTTTTAAATTATATTCATTTTCCCACTTAAAGCAAAAACAACTCTGTTAGAGATCTTATTTTGGTACAAGGATCAACGGATACACCAGGTATGTCCAAATAACCAGTTTCACACAGTCCTCATCTACTTAGGTCAAGATTTATATTCTGTCATGTTCATAGCAAGCACATACTTCTTTATAACTCCCTTGCAGGATTCAGTTCTAAGTCTGGACCAGAAATACCAAGTAAGCCAAGCAAGACACTCAGGGTGTGACTGCTGAGCAGAGCATACTGCCTTGAGGTGTGGGGGGTCCACAATGCTCTCTAACTTTGATACTTCCAACTTCCAGTGAATGTTTGGAGCCTTTAGTAACCAAAGGCTCAACATAATTAAAGAAATAAAATGCAGTAAGTAAACATCACACACAGCCATCACACTTAGATGATACTCAAATAGTATGCATAACCCACATATTTGTGTATCCCTCTGTGTTTGGTAGCCAAGAGGGGCTCTTCACCATCTGAGTAAAAGCTAGGAAAAAAAATTAAAACACAAATATGGTGATGTTGCTTAGATTCTTCAAAGGATTTTTGAGAATTTTTAACTTTTATTTTTTTCCCTTTAAGGGGAACATCACTCAGTTACACAAGTAGGATCAGCTTTTATGGTTACATATAAACAAAACAAAAACATGCAAATAAATTTATTCCTGTTGAAAAAGCTAATAAAATCAAGGAATTATTCACAGATGCAGGAAGGTTTCTCTGACCTTGAGCTCATTAAGAAAGTGAATAAGGAAATTACCTCTTCTGCCTATGTATTCAATATCAGCTTTATCTAGAAACAGCATGGTTTCATTAGTATCTGTCACAACGTTACCATTATATTAGAAATGGCTTGTAGCCAATATCCCAGGTACAACAGTCCCAAACCCAAATACAGGCTGCACAACACAGGGCGCCTTTGAATCTTGTGAATGATGGTTTACTGCTGGAAAATTTTACTTGTATTTCTTTGTCTCATCTATCTAGGACTTTTTCATATAACCCATGGCTAACAATGTATTTTATTTTTCTAGGCTAAATTACTGCAGACATAATGATATTCAGGAAAAAAAAAATCATTGAATTATATTATTGCTCAATATAAATATTTGCCCAGAAGTGTTTCTCTAATCAATATTTAAAGTGAGTCAAGGAAGTTTAATAGCTAAATCTTGCTCTCATTACATGCCATCATCCTTTATGTGATATCTTCTGAAGCTACAGACCCCTCAGAGGTTGGGAGAAAGCAAACAATTAATTTCACAAAATTTTCATAAGAAAAACTTCTAATTTGAAAAAATATAACAAAACTGGATTAACATTTTCATGCAGTCAGGACTGCACTTACATAATGCAATAATTTGTTTAATAATGAAATACGCTTTGATCCTATTATACGTTTCAGAAATAATTATATCCTGTCAAAGCACAAAAGCAAGTGAAAATACAAATGGCTCACAAACAAAAATCATGAGCAATATATGGGTATCTATTTAGAACAAAGACTGTACCCAGGGACTGTATGTATACAAGTGCTCGTGCACTCATGCACATATTGCTGTGGTGCCTACCAAAAATGACTTGATCTGGTGGCTGTTATTTTTGCTCATACACCATTGTGACAGCCCTGAGCTGAAATCCAAGTGAAATCTGTATTTGCACTACAACTTTCAGTGTACCAATGAATAAAACATATTTCCGTTTTCTTTCATTTATGAAGATATCTCCTATTTTGTAACAAGTGTTACCAAACCCTCCCATACAAATAAGATATCGAACACTTTTGCGGCACAAGTCACTGATGAGAATAAGCATTGAAGATCTGGATGACAGACACTTAAAGTACTAAACAATTTCTTTATGGCTTACCTGCCTTTTACAATGCCAATTATGAACTGGAAAACCAAAGCAGTAGGTGCTACTCTAGGCACTGATGCAAACAAAGGCCTCTGCCCCAAACTGCTTACTAGGAAAGCACAAGACTAACAAGAAACTCCTGGTACTGAGGGAAAGATAGGAAAGCAGAGGAAACAGCAATATCAGTGGAACAGTCAATGGTCTCTAAATACCAGCCACGTTTATTAATTACAAATTATACTGTGAATGTGCTATTTTTAGGACCAAATGGTGAAAGTTGCCTAAGGCAATGAATACCTAATTTCTGCAGAAGCTCTGTATCCAAATCAAGTTTTCTAGATAATTTTGCATACATCAGTTGAATTTCTAGGTAAAACAGAATTATTTTTGAACCTACATAAATGCACAAACTATGATTCACTTCACTCTTTAGAAAACAAAGTGATTATTATTATTTTTTTTAAATTCAATGCAAAAAAAAGTATCTGCATTACCTCCCCAAAGTAAGAAAGCTGAAATGAACTTGAAAGTTCTAGTTAATGAAGCATTTTCTATGTAAAGCTTGATCCGCTGTGGTGACTTGCCAAAGATGGCACAGACCTCTCAGATCAGCAAAAATCAAATCAGCATTTTTAGTCTCAAGGGCCTTCTGTTGTGAAAATGGGAAAAATACATTGACACTCAGGTACAGTTACTCCACTGCTTTCTCTGCTATCATACGTCTGCTTTGGATGACTACAAGAACAGTGACAAGCTTAGCATAAAGACAAGAAAATCAAGAGTCAGAAAAACTAAATAATTAGAAAAAAAAATCTAATGCAAAACTAAACGCAACAAAAGCAACTGCATATCATCAATAAAGGTAATTTTATTCATGTTCTTAGCATTGATTAATTATGGCACATGTGGTTTAGGAAAACATTTTAAGAAAACCCTTTAAGAATCTTGAAGTAAATTATCTATAGAAGTAAGATGATGTAATAGTGATACCACTAGACTGGAAACCTGGAAGGACTGCTGCTGACTACTACTCATTTTCAATGTGTTAAAAGTCACCTTGTATTTCTTAGTGAGTGTAGTAGCTTTTACCTATGTCTTAGCAATGCAATGCACAGATTCATTCTTAACTGTGACACGCTTTTAGATGGTCCCATAAAATGTGCTTTGAAAGTCTGGGTTCAAAACACTACTGGACTGCAGTGACCAACATTGTTTTATGGCCACCTCCTTTATGGCAAACACTGACCTCATTATTTAATTTCCCATTGCTTAAATTCTCTGGCAATGGAGATAATACCTGCTTGCTTTCTCTCTGCTTCTATACTTTTGTACAACACTAGACTTCTGTACATCATTACATTGGAGGTTGGAAGGACCAAAGGACTACAAGAATATGCGTTGCAAAGATACATATATAACAGCATCATTCAGCCAGAGCTTCAACTGTGTTAAAGTGGATCCCTGTTCTATTTTGGACTCCTGATAAAGGTGAGAAAAATCAATACTATCATCAAACAAGCATTCTTAATCTCTTCAAGCTAACACCACTTAAATTTATTCAAATTTACATATCACAAATATTAGGCATGTTTAACTGCTATCCAGTTTGGCTTATGTTGATGTTTTCCAGTCAGACCACAGATGTCAAACACCAAAATAACTTTAGCTGTCAGAAATTGGGATGCAAGGCAGACGGAATAAGAGATTATACAAGAATACTATTTTTGCAATACAGAGAAGGATTAAGGGCTACATAGTAATATAAATGTACTAATAATACCAAGAACAAAGGAGGGAGAATAAAGGTAAACTTGGATTTTTGGCACTGCTGTTAAATTTGAATAAACTTCAAGAATCTAACTCAGTGAACAGTGACCCCAACAGTGAAGGAGGCACGTGGGATGAGGCAGAAAGAAACTTCAAGTAGCAGAGTGGCATAAAGGTGTCCCCTTGGTCTCAAACTATTAATTAGCAACTAGCAAAGCTGTACCACAGATTCACTGCTCCAGCGTTCCTCCTCCAGAGGTTGCTGCTAGTCTGCCTCATTATCATCTGGATAGAAAACAACACTCTTTCCTGGGAGTTCTCTGAAACAGTCTTATTGATTAAGTTCCCACAGCGTTAAATCATTCTGCAGCTTTCACTCCATTCTGGCTACCTTCCCACCCCTGAATAATAAAAGCTTTGGTGGATTTACGGGGGTGGTGCAGTAGATGAAGAGCCTTTGATAAACACCATTGCATAATATGGTTTCTATTTATGCAATGTCCTTAGCTTCAGAACATTTCACATGCCAGGACAGTATTTAAAAAAGCAAAATTAAACTACAATGACTTTGTTCTTGCTTGTACACTGTTTCTGCTACCCTTAGGAATCTCTTCCAAACACATCCAAATGTGTCCTTTCCTGGTTGTAATAAACTTGAAATAGTGAGTTAAAAAACCCTAGTAAGGCAGTGATGGCTCCTTTCTCGTCATCCTTCAAGATGGTGTTACCCAACAACTTCAAAATACATTTTGTGTTATTTTTTTCACAGGCATACATTTGGGATATGCAAATCTATGTAACACAATTACAAAAATAACTGAATTACCTTTCATTGTGAAAGAACCTATCCAGAATCATGGATCCTTACGTCCCTTGAACAACAAGGTTTAGGTTTAGATTAAAGGTTTAGGCTTATGATTACTATATGGCTTTGTTATTTTCGAACTGGAGCTAACTAGGGATTTTTCTTTTTTAACAGATCATGCATTAAGGAGACACTAAGTGTTAGGTTTCCTTAGAGGACCCAGGCAAGGGCAGACGCAACTTACCCAAATTCACCCTGAGTTATCCTGAGGGGAAGCGGGCCGACAAAGAAGACTCAGGAGAGATGTTCTGAAAGTGTAAAACTAATGATTATTATCCAGAAAAAAAGGGCAAAATAACTGAAACCAGCACTTAAGAGAAGGCTAAGACAGCATATGCTAGAAAGGAAGAAAGAGGAAAATGAGGCTGTACTTGTTTTTTTTGTCAACATAACCAAGTGATAAAGTTCAGCTGATATGGATTTTCAGTTGAAAACAGAATGTCTCTCATTCAAGAAAAACAAACAAACAAACCAACCCCCAAACTCCCCCCCCCCCCCAAAAAAACCAAGCAAAACAACAAAACAAAACTCACCCAGCATAATGTCTGTTAGAATATCCAATCACTATGGTGCTTTAAAAATCCTACAAGAGGAATTCTTGCTATGCATATAAATATTTTCATAAGTAAAACATTAATAAGACTTTATTAAGTCAAAATGCACTATTTTGAATTCAAATCTACACTTGTGAGATGCAAATTTCACAAATCTGTGTATTCAGATGGACTAGAGTTACAAGATTTTTACTTTATCATATTGCTGATCAGCTTTTGTTCTGCCCATGGCTTCACATCATATGATTTCTAGTACTTTACTGTCAGCAGCAAGTAGATTGACTCCCTCCAGATAAACAGCACAGCATCCTTTCTCCTTCCTACAGCCACTTTTAAACAAGCTAGATGTTGTCATAAATGCACCTCTTAGGCATGTTCAGCTGAGGGAGGTCAGTGCCTGCTGTTCATCCAGCAGAGCCAGGCCTGTAGTGCTAGGTGTGCTGTCAGGAGCAGGCAGCAGGACCTGAGCCTGCAGCACGGACAGTGTTCTTCCTCTTTGCCAGCCAAAGGGATACTTTTACTTTCTGCATTTCTTTCTACCTGGATATACCACTGAATCATTACTGAGAAGAAACATTCTCAGAAAAAGAGGAAAATTGGAGATACTTTAACCTACCAGGCATTTACACTTTGATTCATTAGGTATCACTGCAGGAAAGAAATTAAACTGCACTGAAATGAGTTCAGTATGAAAAGCGTAAATCTCTGATCAACAATATGCACTAAACACAATAAAATCTGTGGCAGGAACATATAAGCTATTTCTAATATCTCATCTTATTCCCACTACAAATAATTACACTTTGCTACCTCATGATATCAACAGGTTTACTTTGATTATTTATTTGATATTACCCTAACCCTGCCCCCTCCAAAAAAAACAACAGAACAACAAAACATTCTTGTACTGTGACCACATCATAAGTTATTAAATTTTAACCAGGACATATAGATTTACATCTTGTTTCCATTTCATGTTGTTTGTGAAGAGCAGATTTTCTTATCCATCTTTACAGAAAGTGCTTATTCCACAGAAGTTCCCCCAATGTCAAACCAAATGCTCACAGAGTAAATTACTAAATAGAATTAATGAAAGCAGAACTTTTGCATTAGTTTATGCAGTTAGCTTTAAAAGGAAAACAAATAAAAAACAACCCAGAAGTATGTTCTGTACTTCCTGGTACTAAATGTATCTATGCATTCCTCTAGCATTTACAAAAATTTGTTGAAAATTATTCACTGGAAATATTTGAAATGTTTTAAGTCACTTGTTAGCTACCAAAGCATATTCACACTCAGCCCTTTGCAAATTCTTCTTTGTTTTATGAAGTAATGTTACTGGGAAGACAGTTCTCAAAGCTACAGCTGTATCAGTGATGAAATATTTTCTTGATGAGTATGTCTTTTTTCACTTTGAGACATGCTCTCAAAAACTCAGTCTCTGGATCAGAAACTATGATTCATTATGGATTTGTCCTGGGACTTACAATAAGGTTCAGCAGAAAGTTCTATAGCCCAAGCTAGACGTTTCAGCGGAAGGCAATTACAATTTTTAGTAGAAGATAGAATTTACCAGGGGACCATCTAATAATTAAGACATGAAAAAGTGCCATAAGGAAAAGATATAGTTTCCAGAATTCTGTTCTAAGAATAAACATGAAACTGAAATGTTTCTGTTACTCTGCAGGACTGAACATAATATTTACAATATTTGTCCATTACATTTTCTTAAATAACATTTTCCTAGTTCTCAAATAAATAAAACAAGAAATGGAGAAACCCATTTTCAAACAGCAAGTACAGGATGATATTTATCCCTTCTGATTTTATCCATCTAAAAGTTAAATATTTAGTGTAAGATAAGTTTCCAAGACCTGCTGAGCAGGCAGTGAAGAAAAACATGCCAGTGTTTAAAGAGCCAATGCTACAGTTTGTATACTGTCTGTGGAATATGACTATGATCTGTTACCAAACAGCTAGCTGCTCATTCTTTATCTCTTTCTCTTCTGGAGGAGTTACATGAGCAAAGACATTTTTGGTTTGGATTTTTTTTTTTTATTTGTTTGCTTTATTTAAATTTTGATCTGCTTTTCCATTGAAATCAGTGAGACAGATTGTCCTCTCAACATGCCTCTTTCTCCATTGCCTGTAAAAATGCTTAAATCTGTGTAAGCCACTTAAAGAGTTATTTTAAGTAACTAAAATGTAGTGAATTTGACTCACTGACAGGTTCCAAAAGGCAGCAGTTTCTTTACCAACATTTCAATTCATCGAATATATCAAATTGACAATATGTGATGCTGGTTTTAGAAGATGCCAGAAAGAATAGCTCTTGGCCAAATGTAATAGTATCTTTAATAATGACCTTTTTAGAAAGTTAAGCTATCAGAACACAGTGAGATCAAGAGGACTGTAAAAAGTGAGTTCAGTGTGACTGACGCAAAGGACCACCTAGCTGAATGGTCACAGTCAGCAAAATGTACAGTTATAAATACAGCTGTTCCTACGTTCTAATGCAAGGAAATATGTAATTGGGAGAAAAATCCCAAACATTTTTTATTGAAAAGCAGTATTATGGGAAATGATAAATATCTATCTCAGTATCATTTCTTCATGCAATGTTGTGGCACTAACAGTTAAAAAATACTCATATACCACAAAACAGAAGCAAGAAAGAGACTCTCCATATTTTGGTGAGACCACTCTTGTAACACTTACTGACATCGCAAAGAATGTGTGAAGTAGAAAACTTAGAAGAGAGCTACATAAATGATGCAAGGTTTTATATATATATATATTGAAAAAAAAAAAAAAAGGCCAAAAATCTGGGACCAAAGGTGCTCTAAGGAGCTTATCAAAAGGAAGGTCAAAAGTGTGGGTATCTAAATTTGAACAAAATACATCAGAGAAACAGCTCAAAACATACTTTATAAATACTTTGAAGGACACTTTTTTTTATGCACAGGGAATGGAAATGAATTCTTCAAGTGTGAGCAGGCAGGCCAGACTTGAAAAGTTAAGGAAAACTATCAATCCTATGATGCATGTGCCCTAATGTGGGAATCTAAAACTGTAACTAAGTTTAGGTTCTCTTTAAAGCTAATGGAAAGAATCAAGAATCTTCAGAGGTCAATCTGTCTCATCCTAAGCAGAAGCCTGAAATTACATGGAATGCATCTGCTCATACCTGTTTCTCTCCTTTCACTAGAATAGGAGCAGAAACGACTAGTTCAGACTGAGGTGTCTGATTTCTATGTCCAAAATTAGGTGACATGTAACCCAGCCTGTATTACTTTTTAGAGCCAGACTGTCTTCAGGATTTGAAGTATTATCACCAGCAAACTGATAATCTGTATTTTTCTTTCTCCTGGGGAGGAAAGCTTATCCCCTTGCCTGGGTATGAGAGCGTAGAGAGAAAGAAAGAGGGAATCTGTCAGTAGCTTAGGGCAGTAGTGCATAATCACTAGATTTTTCATTTCAGCTTTCAACTTGAAATTACAGATCTAAGTTCCATTTATGACTACTATGACTGTACTGAGATTAGCATTTACCATATCACTTTCTACAGCTGGTATCAGTGAAAATATTTATGCACACAGTGAGAGAAGAAAAGTATCTGCCAAAACCTGTGGGTGCCACTAAAAACATTTCTTTCAAATCTGTGTTTTTGTATAGCGCAACAGCACAATGGTACTCTTGGTAGTAATTATATTTAGAGCAAATTAGGCACTGTAAGTAGAACACAGCATCAGACATGACACCTTAGTGGAGAGAGATGTTGACTTTCTAATGAAGCCCCCCTGTAACAGATGCAGCTGTAAAGTCTAGTCTTAACTTTAAGGTCTCCTTAGATTTTCAATAAACAGATAGAGTGCAGAAAATAAAACCAAATAAAATATGAACACGTAGAGCTCCCCTAGGCTTAACCTAAGGATGACAAACCAGTTTAAACACTACGATGGCAGGAGTCCCTCTTAGATACTTTGGAGATGGTGGGGTGCTACCAGAGCCAGACAACTAAAACTCAGTTGGATTGTGAAGTCTGGGCCAGGTCTTCTCAATATAATTTGCTGAACAAACTGTTCCTTCTTACCAACATTTGGCAGAGAATACTTTGGGGGGGTTTAATTGCCATTGCTACAAGCTATAGAAAGGTTTGTGTGATGGTGATGGAATGCTGACCTCACTGAAGAAAGACCAGTTTTACCTTAGTTAATGAATAATAGTCACCATTTTCTGTAATTGTTCACCCCCTTTACTGTCACAAATGGTCTTATGATAATAATCATAGTATATAATCTGACGCAAGTGCTCTTAAAGAAATTTCTAGTAAAGGGCTGCAGCCTCTGTGGGAGGTAACTGTTGGAATTATCTTAAACCACTACCTGTCTTCCACTACAATAGAAAAGGCCTTTAATCGAAATAATCCTTTTTCAAATGAGCAACTTTTTTTTCCCTCTGCAATTCACTCATCTTAAAAAGAGCACTATAGCTTTTGTGCATAACTTAATTCATTCTTCAAGACAAGTACAAAATTTGTCACTGACATTTAGCGCCAGCCGTAGGCAATGGATAAAATGAACTAGTTAGCAATTTAACCTGTAAAAAAAAACAGAGTGGGATGAACAATTTTCTGCCATCAAAGCAAATGGCTAACATTTAGCAAGATTTTATTTTTATTTTTCAGCCCATCCCATCCTCAAGAAGAAAGAAGTCAGGCTAACATTTTTTCTGGGTCCTAAATCTTCCTCTCAGCCTATTTCTTTAATGGTTTAAAGTAAATGACTATCCAGAGGATAATTAGGCACTGTGCTGTCGCATCGTGTCAGGTCACAGCTGGATTTAGTCAGCATTAACCTTTGGGGAGAATTGGAATATCAGTATCATTTAAAATTAAAGACGTGTAAGCAGGCATTTCTGGAGATGTTAGAAAAGTAATTGTCTGTAAATTGTTTGACCTTGAGATTTAATTGCATGCACAACACATATTCTAGCAAGAACCCTGGACTGTGTTCATTCTCTTTCACCTCCCTACCTCTCACTTTGCAGAACTCATTAAGCTACCTGTGGATTTTTCTGTAAAATATTAAAGATTGTTTTATACCAAGAACAAAAGCTTTTAAGCAAGACCTCTTGCAAACAAAACTGTTAAATTGCTGTACTATAGACCTCACCTATTTGAATTTCAGTCCTTTTATATACTTAGAAATGTTTACGTTTGTATATACATAGAAAACACTTCTTTTAAAGAGCTATGCTTAATTTTTATACCTTCTTTTTTTCAGTAACAAGTTTGCATATTATGCCTTATTCCCTTTTTCCCTAATGAGACAGCTTATGTTTTCAAAGTCCCTCAAGCTAGGCAAATCTCTCCACTGCTTCCACTGTTAATAATGAAACTTCGTAATTATACAAATCCAAGGTGGCCAATCAGCTTCTCGGGCTGAGCCTTCGGGTACCTCATGCATTATTTATGCTGCACTTGGGCCTGTGAACTCACTTGCTTATATTAGAAGACTAATTAATATTTAATCACACACAGAGAGGGCGCACAAAGCTGTGTTAGTCCCCAAAAGAAGTGCAAATAAGAGTGTACACAGGTGCTTGTTTGCTTGAGTGTGTGCATGCTCTATAATATGCACACTCAGACACACTGATCAGAAATACTCCCCTCAGATTGGGAACAAGGCAAGCCTTTGAAGATGCTAACATGTGCTGCTAAAGACATACATAGCTTTTATCCTAACTGCAAAACATTTTTCTCAAGCGATGCTGAAACCAGTTAAGACTCTCCATGAAAACGTTCAGGAATGACTTTTTACCTGTCTACAGACATACTTCCTATACGCTTGGGGCTAGACTATTCATACTGGCACTAAGTCATCAGCTTAAAGCAGTTCTTGTTTCTATTACAATCCATGAGAGAAAATAGTAATATTTCCAAGTACCCTCTCTTTTGGGTATAACCATCTCTTCCCTGGCATGGGAACGCTGGATAATCACAGCCGCCAACTTGTATGGACAAGAAAGGTCTTGAAACAACTGTAGTTATAGTGATGATGATGATTTAAGTTGCAGAAGATGCCACTTGTTACTTCATTTTTTCCATGTAAAACTTCATCTCAGTTGATGCTGAATTAATTCCATTCTTACCTACCATCGTGCCTCTACCTGCAAAATCCTCAGTTGTCTTGCTTCCTTTCTGTTTACACAGACCATGACAGATCACACTACAGTATGAAACCTTTTTCATGGGAAGGGAGACCCATATCTGGAAAACTCTCTGAATAAACAATTCAAAGCAGTGAGAAAATGATGTTTTATTAAATTCCACTTAGCACAATGTAGTTTAATATTAAACAAAATGTTTCATCACATTGATACTACTATTATTTCAACCAATATTTCCAAAGAAGCCATTAACTTTTCTGAGTTACTATCCTCTCGGACCATTGCAATCTCTACCCACCATTGTGCTATAGCTTCTAAGGCAGACAATTAAGGACTTCATCCGAACTTCCTTTCTAAAACATTGTTTTCATTTGTATTTTCACTAGCTTTGTCTCCCCATAAACAGTAGTAAATAGGACTTACAGCCTTAATTCCAGCATCTGCCATTAAAATATTACTGAAGCATTAATACGGACTCAAAATGCTTGATCTTATCAATAAATAAAATGGCTGTGATAACCACAGCTGGAAAAAAAGCAAGCCAAAAGAAATCAAAACAAAACAACAGAAAACAAAAATCAAAACCAAAACAACAGCAACAACAAAAAAGCAAAACAAACAAAAACAAACAAACAAACAAAAACAACCCACAAGAAAATTTGGTGGTCAGGAGAAAAAAATTAGAAAGAAAAACAGTGAGGACTCTGAAGGTCACCTGGAGTTCTGTGTCCAGACCTAGGTGTCACAGTACAAGAGGGGTGGTGCTACTGGACAAAGTCCAGTGAAGGGCCACTAAGATGATTAAAGGACTGATGCATTTCTCCTATGAGGAAAGTCTGAGAGAGATGGGACTGTTGTGTAGCTTAGAGCAGAGAAGACTCAGGGGGAATCTTAATGTGTACAAGGTGCAAGGGTATGGAAAAGAGGGCGCCAGGCTCTTTTCAGTGGTGCCTAGTGGCAGCACCAGAGGCAATGGGCACAAACTGAAACACAGGAGGGTCCCTCTGAACATCGTAAACATCAGGAATCACTTTTTTTTACTGTGAAGGTGTCCAAGGCCTGGCACAACTCACCCGGAGAGGCTGTGGATTCCATTCTTGGAGATATTCAAAACTACCTGGACAAGATTCTGGACAACTACCTCTGGGTGGCCCTGCTTGAGCTGTGGAGGTTGGACCAGACGACCTTCAGGGGGCCCTTCCAACTTCAACCATGCTGTGAGTCCGTGGCAAGTTTTAAGAAATTGTCCAAGACAAAATGTAGAACTTCTGTCTAATATTTGGCACTTCATTTTTTTCTATATTTTCTTTTTAATTTATAAATTTTACTTTTAAAATTAAAAAGCAAGAAGTTTTCACATTAGAAGAAATACTGATTTTTGCTTTGCTGGGATATTTTATTTTGAAGACAATGCTGTGCAAAGTTCCTACTCTTCTTCCAACTTAGTTTTGGTTGAAACTATTCTTTCAACATGAATCAAAGATAGAAATATTTTTAGTTACTTCACAAATTCATGTGAATAAAATTTGTTGAAATAACATCGCATAGTTCTGGTAATATTGATCCAGGTTCAGAAACTCGGTGAAACTTTAAAGTGGTAAGGAATCTTTACAGTCTTGAATGAAGTGTGCTACACAAATAAAAAGTATTGTTATTGTTAAACAATCTAGTGAAACTAGAAAACATTATAACAATTGTTCAAGTGAAGAAATCCATCCTTCTTCTTCTACTCTTACTTCTCTCTTAAATTCCAGATTCCAGAGCGTAAATTTGTCATTACATCAACTTGTAAAGTAAAACAGCCTAACAGTGCAACCTCAAAACTAAGCTAGATCTCAGTGGTGAAAATACTTCTTGTAAAACAAAAGATGTAGGAAACTGTATGACTTCAAATGCCAGATATCAAAGTTCTTAAAATCAAACTGCTTTTAAGAAACTGTGGACTGCATCTTAAGGCATCGCTTGTACTCACTACAGAGAACCTTACATGGTAAATTGATAGAAATAATTAAGTTGGGCCACCGTGCACTCCATACCGTTCCATGTATGCAATATATATATACATGATATATTGACATCAGTTTGCTAAACACCTCTGGCAAAGACTGAAAAAATAGACATGCATATATTAGTTCAGTAATATGTTTTAAATTAAACCAAAATCGAAATCATCTTGATTTTTTTTTTTCCCCTTTCATGGACAGAAATAGTGAAAGAATAAAATGTATGCCAGGAACCCTTTACCGCACATCTGGCAAATTTATGGGGTTTTGCATCCATTTTCCAGGACTACAGTCCCAGAGGTGCATGAAATGAGAAGAAACATTTGTTGTAGTTCCAGGGAGAGTTTGCAATTTCATAATCTTATTTAAAATACTTTCATTTTAAAAAATCGAACACTTGCAGCCATGTTTACACTATTCCCTTACAATGAGATGCATGCAGAATTTGAAATATGTTTAATTCACTAATAAGAACTAAATGAATCACGCTGATTTTCTTTTCTTCATTCACCTTTTTTTTTGCATTGTAATTACTATTTTAACATCGGACTAAGTAAGTCTAAGGACAGATAGAGCACTGACTAATATCAACAACTGCAGGGGTAAAAGAATTTCCTTTTTTTTCCAAAAGTCATCAAAACGTGGGTTATTTTTGCAATATTGTGCAACAAATATTTTCCAATATTGTGGTTGTTTGCTAAACTTATCATTATGCCACCACCTTCAAAGAATAAACTTGATTAGGTTACCTAAGACGTGTCTACCAAACAGGACAACAGAGATGGAAAAAAAAAAATTAAAATTAAAAAACATCATCTAGCATTACTATTTTCCATATTCCATTCCAGTTTCAATATAGGATTGTAATATTAACTGTATTCTCTAATGGTCTGGTCAGCCTACCATTAAATTATTAAAATAAAGATGAGGGACCTGATTCTCAGCTGGCATACATCAGTATAGTTTCATTGGTTTAAATATGGCCATAACAATTTTCATCTCCTGCGAATCATACCCATCCTTTCAATCAGAACAATTAAATTATTAGTTTCCTAGTATATTAACATAAATTGGTAATAACTCATAATTCTCTGCTTTTTTGTAAAGCCCTTTTCAAGCATAGGAACATTCACCTGGTAGATGAGTGAATACATAAGGTGTTGTCACATACACAACTGAATAGTGTTACATAGCACAGCCAAAATCACGGAAAAGATGTAGGTTCTTTCTGAATCTACAACTCACAATGCTCAAGAAATTCAAGAGAACTTTTAGCTGAGATTAAAAGAACAGATGTTGCTGGTTTACGGTAGTACAAAATAATAATAATGCAACAAATGGTCTAAGATGGTATTAATTTTATGCCATAAAAAGACTAACGTACCTGTCTTTGAAAGAAAACACCACTCCAGAGGCAGAATGAGAAAAATACCATTTTTTAACCAAAACAAAAAGAGGATGAAATAGCAACTGCCATACTAAAGAAAACATCAGTTATAATATTACATATGTAAACAAATGAAAACAAGTGAAAGCTCGTACTGTAGTTATGTTTTGTTAAAAATATCGCCAGTGTTTTCAACTCATCAAGTATTCACCAGCTGCGTTAACAAACTCAGCGCCACCTAAGGGGTGCTTTTTCCCAGTCATTACTACTTTCAGGTTTCAGTGTGAAGCAGGGATTTTAACTCTCTTTGTCACAAGGGGAACACTTTCTGCACTCTCAGGTAGCTTCAGGGCATGGCAGAGTCAAGGGTAACAAAAGTATCTGTGGCAATTCCATAAACCACTCCCTTCTAAAGAAGTTCGCAGATTTTCTTGGATATCAGTCGAAGGCAAAGAAATTAACTCCGCCAATAATCAAAACCCATAACACACTCCCCCCCCCCCCTTTTTTTTTCCTATTTAAAAGTCTTGGTCTACTGCTTTGTTTTGTGTAACAACCTTATGCCACATAGGGAAAAAATATATTTTAAATAGTAATTTCAATAAAAGTGGTTTTTTTTCCCAGATAAATAAAAGTGGCAGAATATATATATATATATATATATATATATATATATATATATATATAAAATAAAATCACACAGGGACAAATGCTCATCCCAGAATGCTCTGCATTCCATAGTTTCTTATATTTTGTGTACTTCAGCTTTTAAAGGTACAATAATATTGAAGAGATTTATCACAAAATATGAATAATAAATACACTCAGAAACATCAAGTTATATCTGCTCTGGTTACAGCTTGAAAAATTTCTTAAGAAGCTTAATAAAGAAAATACAGACTTTGGAAAGCGTAAGTTATCATGAAATCGCTACAAATTTTGCTGGACTGAAAAAGGAAATTAAAAAAGAGGAGAACAAAATAGACAATGAAAGACAAAAAGGAAGAAAAAGAGAGAGAAAAAATGAAAGAGAGAATATTAAACTAACTTTACTCACAGTCAAAATGTCATTCACCATTCTTGGTTTTATTCCTAGAAAGTATCTGTATTAAACCCATTTTTATGAAAAGTGGGGTTCGCTGCCCAGCTTGACTTTACCTTCTAAATATATATATATATATATGTAGACATACAATCAATTTTTGACTCCTGATCAGAATAATTCATTTCAAATCCTAATTTCATTCTTTTTTTTCTTTTTTAAATCCAGGACCTGTTAGGAGTTTCTATATAAATTTAGGAAGATCGAGAACTTCACTGCAGGTGTTCCCAGTGTGCATTATCAAGAATAAATTCTTAGACATAATTCTCAAACACCATGGACCTTTTATATAATACTTTTCAGAGTTTCGCTGATGAAAAATAAATACAGCTAGGAAACTTTGTTGTAAATTAGATTTGTAACATACTTGTATTTATACACTTGGATAAGTACGTATCACGGAGGTGTGTCACCAAATCACAGAATCATTAGAGTTGGAAGGGACCTCCGGAGATCGTCTAGCCCAGTCCCCAAAGCATACACTTATCTATATGTTATACTTATGTATGTGCTTGCATTTATCAAAATCTTCAAAACTGCTTCAGCAATTAAACAGGGTTTTTTCAGCAGTTAATACATCGGTAATATAACTGTAATTTATTGACAACTTGATTTCCGCCACTATCTACCTTTCCTAGCTTGAGGTTGAAATTCACCATTATGAAAAACTTTTACTAATCCAAATTAAGAAAATAAATAAAATCCATACACATAAAAACTTGATTTCTTTTGTCTGACTTCTGTGAAACTATTTAACACTTCCTGATCCCTTTCAAATCTCAGCTAAAAGAGCTGTCAAATGAAACTATCTCTGCAAAAGCCTTGTTTCTTTAAATGAACAGAGCACAAACCGATTTCAGGCATAACTTCCCCAGTGTTTCTTCACGTTTTTATATCTGCTATACAGAAGGAAAATGTCCAACAGGGTACAAGAAAACCCACTTGGGGAAGTTGGAAGTCTGAGATCAAATCTGCGATTTTTCACTGTTTTCCTATGCAGTTGAAGTACAACTGATATTTGCTACTTGGATACATTTGCATAGAAACATTTCTTACTCTGCACTCCCTTGAAAGTCAATGGGAAGGTTTCTGTTGACTGTACTGAGGTAAGGATGAGACATTATGCAGCCAAAAGAAGACATTGCTCTTGACAACACACAGTGTGCATGCACTCCCTTTTCAAGTTTTACTCTTTTACCATCTCCTTCCCTGTTGAGCCTAGAGAAATGCAATAGTCTGTATCTTCTCTACAACCTCTGCCTTAAACAGTGGGAAAGGAAATGAGAATGAAACTGAAGTGGCTCGAACTATATCCTCTATTCCTGCCACCTAGCAGTACTATAAAAGTCCTTTTCGCAGTATAGAGACAATACTCCTCTGCAGTTTACATTACAATAGTGATTAAAAAAAAAAAAGGAATTGAGCTGACTGAAAATACAACTGTATGAAAAAACCCTAACATATATTTTATTCTAATGTACACCTCTGATACAACTATTTTAATATCTGCTGTATTCTCTATCAACTACAAATGCAAACCTTAGAACCAAAGCAAGTATTTCTTTGCAAAATATTTTGTTTAGAACTGGTGAGACTCTCTTACACACTAGGCATAGCTTCACTGTATTTAATGAGTGTTTTAATTACAGAAACTTTCAGTCACTGTTTTGAAGTTTAAAAAAAATCATAACAGTTCAGTTTTAAAAGAATACTTTGCCTACACTGTTTCTATTGGTAACTGGTACAGAATGTGAAATGAAACGCTATTGCAATCATTGTCAAGAGTTGAACATTTTGGATTTTGTGTACTAAATGTCATTCAAGAGCTCCACTTTGAAGAAGTACATTCCAGTGTGATAAAAACCAGTAGCCTTTTTCACAGTTAAAATTTTCCTACTTTGTTGCCAAGTATCTGCATATTAATAAGTAATGACATTTATTGAGAGGAAGCACTCCAAAGTAACACACTTAACTCACTGTCTTTATTCACTGCATCATAGTAAAAATGTACACTTATGCCAAAGGGAAGTTATTCCTTTAAACTGCAACTCTAAATTGCAACTAACATGCTGAAGCAAGGATGTCACAGTTACAGATAATTACCATTTCTACAGGAGCCTGTTTCCTGTGGTGACAGTAGCATATTTAAAAGATAGCATTTTCAGTCTTTGATGCCACTTTTCTCATACAAAACTGTTTTCTTCACTAAGAGCCCCATTCAGTAGTCCAGCCTTATCCAATAAAGCACTTAAGCATATGCCTAGATCCTATTTATTTCAAAGGAACTTAGGCACATGATTATGATTATTATCCTGAAAAAGGATTGAACTTAAATATATGTTTCAAATGCTTTGTCATACAGGAACCTAAAATAGGAGCATAACTGCTAGCTGCAATACTACTAATACTCCTGACTACCCAGAAATTTTAGCGACAACAAGTTTTATCACGTTTTACAGGTTTATTTTTCCAAATAATATTTTAGTATTATCTTGTCTTATCACAAAGCTCATGCTGTAAGCTTATTACAAGCCAACAAAAACTTTGAAAAAATATTAAGCCTAAACATATTTGAATCTTTAATACTTTACCAGTGCTCCTTGTGGCTTAAAGACCATAAGCCTTAAATACCACAGAAGCTTTTTTTTCATATTTGAAATGAGAATGGTAAGAAAGGTATCTGCTGCTTGTACAACACTTTAGAAATCAGAAATTCACAGAGAGGCCAGGAGAAAAGCCTTCCTGTATCTGCATTTCTCTTTGCATCTTTTGCTTTTTCTTATTAATAAACACTGTAATAAAAAAGGTGTTTTCCTGGATAAATATTACAAAACAAAGAATACAGTGTGGTTGGCTCTGTTATACTACCAAAATTTTTTTCCAGCAACCTAGCTGTAAGTAGTGCCCAGACTGTGCAGCAATCGAAACTGTCACCTATCCCCCCTTGTACAAAACACCTCTGTGCTTACCAAAACCTGAAGAAACCCTTTTTAGCAACCTGACACTGCAGTCAGCCTTTACAGGAATACTTAATGTCTAACACCACAGTATTGTTTATTGGGGTTTTTAAATTAACATCCTCATTATAACAGTCTCTATCGATTTTAATATTTATACTCTAAGGTTGACACATCCGGAAGATTGTGTCACTGTTCTTGTAACAAAACTGGGTGCAGTTTTCCTCAGGGCTCTTCAGTGATTTTCATGACTAGGGTAGACCATACTGGCTGCTGAGGTATGTACAATGCCTCTTCTTCATAAGCTCGTTATGTTTTCCCTCTTAGGATAATTTCTTACAGCTAGAGCACAAAATCAAAAATTTAGAAATATATTTTCCACTTCTCACTGGGCCACAGACTCCCCGTGATGATCTTGAACAAACTGTTTTACGTAGTCTACTTCTGCTTTTCATATCAGAAAAGCAGAGATAAAAGCAACAGGAGCATTGAAAGGCTTAATTCATTAAGATTGTCAAAGAACTTTCAGGTCAATGAATGAAGGCTGATACAGAATAACGTATTAAAAGTTTTCATAATTTATTTGTGATCTACATATCCAGTTTTACAGACCAGTAACTGTAACTGAGATATTAATATGTTTCCTCTAGTTAGGCTGTGCACCAGAGTACTAACATACACTTTAGGAACAACCTTCTTCTGATGGAAAGTTAAAGCTAAATGAAATATAAATACATACCTCATATTTATACCCACAAACACAGTACACATACAGAAAATAAGTACTGAGACACCTGTCCAAAGAAAGAAAAAGGTTATTCCCTGACTGTGTTACAAGGCCGTAATTCCTCAAAATCAATGACAGATGTAGAAATGCTCTGAAATAAAATGCCTGTAATTAACTAAAATAGTATCTTATATAAGACCCTTTGTTTTATATATGTCTTCATATTAATGCACTGTGCTTAAAGGAAAATAAAATAGCAGAGGAAGAAAAGACATAATTGTATTTTTAAAAACAAAATCTGCTTTATTCCAGTTGCATTTTTTTCCTTCTGATTTTTTCCTTTTAAAAATAAAAATTCCATTTTCCTGTCTGAATTCAAAATGATTGACTGGAGCACAATATTAAGTAATAAATAAAACAGTCCCAGTGCCTGAAAGACTCCTGAATAAAGAGAAAATTATTTTTGGATTTTCCTTCTGATCAGATATGAAATATTCTGAAACGCCACCTCTATAATTTGATAAAAAGCTTGATATCCCCAAATGAAAATAGGATTCAGCACTTTCATTTTTCTGTCTCTAAAGGAACCTCTAGGTAAACTGATTTTGAAAAAATGAAAATCTCAAGCATAAAGGTGGGAGTAATGAAGCAAGTTTAAATATGCGCTGACCTTTGAAATGAACTGCATTCCATGTTGTTTGGCCAAGAAGCTGGCTGTGTTGCTGTACCCATCAATTTCCACAGTTTAAAAGATGTGGGTTTTGGAGCTGCCCTGCTCTCTGGTGGATGTCGATAGGCATCGCTGCAAATACACCAGTGCTGATAGCAACAGCCATATGTTCATTGCGCTGAAATATTAAAAAGAAATCCATAAGGAATAAAAGTGTAAGCATCTTCTTTTGTTGTTGCTGCTGTTGTTCACTGTAAGAATTTGCCCAGAGGTGACTGTATTTTATTTTCCCTTTCTTTGTTTTTAAAAAAAACCAGAATCCTACAGTCTTTTACTTAGTAGTAATATTAAACCAAAAAGAAGAAAGCAAAACAAAACATATTTTTATAAGAGTATTATGCTGTTTGACAGTATCTAAAAGCAATATAATGTTATATGATAATATTCATGCAGACTTAAAAATAAGAATGTACGCTATTTTGCTCCTTTAGTTATGTAATTATTTCCTTTTTCCACTCCTGCGTTATTACATAAGTTTCACTAATTTTAGTCAGTGATTTCCTAATCTCAAGCTGTTCACTAGACTTGAAGGTCAAATGACATTCTCTGAAAAACTTCAGTGTTTGATACCAAAATGGTAGATAGCTATGTGAATATACAGTAATTTGAATAATGACTACTAATCTAAATATCTGCATAGCTGTTCTAAGTCCTTCTGGAATATAATTTATCAAGTACCAGTTTAAAAGAAAGTCTTACGATCTAATCATATATTGCCTAGAAAGAATGAATTCTAGAAAGATGACTACATGAAGATTATATATGTGAGAAGTACCATGGGTATCTTAATTAGGCAATATTCATACCTGTATGAAAAAATCATTCCATACATGCTAACCCATAGCTCCTGTCTTTAAATATAGGACCGTAGCAAGTAAGAAAGGTATCCTGAGTGATATCCTGGCATTTCATCTGTGATGAAACAAGGGTATCTTTATAGTACATGTGCTATTAAATGCAAAAAGTAGTAGAAATCCAGCTAACTTTGCCACCTACATTCCTCTTCTTTTATGTACCTGTTAAGATCTGTATAATAACAGAATTTAAAAATAACTTTTAGATGGATGGGACAATATAGTTTTGCATGTTACAGGTGGTCATGTTCATTTATATGCTTGCAATATTTGCGCAATTATTATTCAAATAGTCTTTTAGAACAGCAGTTAGATATAAATTATCAGTGGGACCACACAAATATGTAAAAATAAACCATTGTATCAATCCAGTCTCTGAGGATATATACCTGTCTTTCCTAGGCAACATCTTTCAACTACATCCTTCTTGGAAGTCCAAGAATTAACACAAAGCTGCCAGTGCATGAATTCGACCCCCAGACCCAGCTCTTTTTAATATTAGGTGCAAATTAAAGTGCAACAGAAAAAAAATTATCTCATATCTTTTAGCCTATAATAATATAAACCTATGAACTTTAATAAACACTGCCAGACTGAAAAAAATATACCTAAGGTATCTGCACAGTTAAAGATAAACATCAGATCTTGAATGAGATCCTACCACCTAGGTACTTCTGAAAAGGCCTAGTAAAGCCTATCTTATGGAGTCCTTACTAATCATGTTAAGAGTGTTTCTGGATGCTGACTGCTATCTGAAGCATAGACAGAGCCTCACAGAGGTGGGGGATTTTTTTTTAGCCAAACATATGCAGTCTAAATTTCTAAAGTTTTTCTTCAAATCTCAGTTAAATAAGTAGTAGGGTCACTACTGTTTTTCCACATCATGTTTGCTGGAACACCAAAGATTGAGGTTGTGGGAACTGCAATTTATTTCTATTAGCTTCCTAGCTAATCAATCAGATTACAGCCCCATGAAGAGAAGCACAGTAATAAATGGAAAAGAAGCTACGAAAATTACAGAAGTATCATCTTCTAGCTCTAAGGACAATGCATGAGGCTAAAGGTTATCTGCCTTGGTGTTTCTTCAGCTAATGCAGGTCTAGGTCTACTTTGTATGGGCTATTTACTTATATGGCGCTTGAGTCAGAAAAAGAAGACAGTGCAGCTCATCTACTTCTTGCCAATTCCAAGGCAATCTAGAGCCAATTTGATCTCCATAGCCAGCTTAGGGCAATGCTGACCTATATTTAGACTAAGTGAAAGGCTGAGGCGTGTACAGAGGAATTGGGGCTGCAGAGAGTATTAAGAAAACAAAACAAACCAAACTGATAGCTTACACCCACCCTGTACAATTCAGACAGAATAAAACATTTTCAGAATAAAAGATCAAAATTGGTCTACCTAGAATGGCCCAGATCATATAAGCATTCTTTCAGGAAAAGAAAAACACAGGTTCACCACCCTGCAGAAGGTCTTAGGGTAGAGCACCATATTTTTCAGTAAGAGACTGATAACTCTGGTATTGGTAAATGTGGTTTTTACCTCTTCTCTGGTACTATATTCCTTAACATCCACTTTACAGCTTTACAAAACAAACTATTTTGCTAGTCATAAATTAGAGATCTGCAGAACTTAATTGTTTTTTCAAGCTGATAGGTTTGGCAAATTTGACCTGACCTGAATGGAACCACTCTACAAATCTTTTTTATTTTTTTTTCTTTGACTACCAATCAGTTTTCTGGGAAGAAAGGTAGAAAAAAATAGAGAAAAAAATTCTTTAGAAAATATAATGTAAACATCTCTGAGGGGCTTTCCTTATATACTAGTGGCTTATGCTAGCTGTTACTAGAAATGGGGGGGGGGGGGGGAATGCACGGAGATTTATAGAGAAAGAATATAAAAGCAATAATCACTGATCACTGAAAGCCTCTGCTATTCCTATATAAATTAGGAAGCTTCCACCACCAATATAAAATTAGTCATACATGACATCAAGATGATACTTAAAAAAACATTTGATTAACAAATGAGAAAAAAACACCCTACAATTATTAACATTTTAGATGGTCATTTCTCAAAACAGGTGGTAATCCTGCAAATGTATATTTTCCACAGAAGAGTTAAATATTTAATAATTTTCCTTTCCAGGAAAAAAAAACACAATTGACTGGAGCACCTCCCATATGAAGATAGGCTGAGAAAGTTGGGGCTGTTCAGCCTGGAGAAGGCTGCATGGAGACCTCATAGCAGCCTTCCAGTATCTGAAGGGGTTCCTACAAGGATGCTGGAGAGGGGCTCTTCACTAGGGACTGTAGTGATAGGACAAGGGGTAATGGGTTAAAACTTAAACAGGGGAAGTTTAGATTGGATATAAGGAAGAAATTCTTTACTGTAAGGGTGGTGAGGCACTGGAACGGGTTGCCCAGGGACGTTGTGAATGCTCCATCCCTGGCAGTGTTCAAGGCCAGGTTGGACAGAGCCTTGGGTGGCATGGTTTAGTGTGAGGTGTCCCTGCCCATGGCACGGGGTTTGGAAGTAGATGATCTTAAGTTCCTTTGCAACCCTAACTATTCTATGATTCTATGACTGGATTCTTGCTGTCTAAGAAATTAGAAATCCAGCCTAGGAAGTGGAGTTGGTAAATCCACTCAAACATACTTCTAAAAGCAAAGTCAAGAATTTAAAGAATATTTCATAGGTACAAGTAGTAACTGGACACCTTCACAATCATGGTGCTGAAGTAAATCGAAGCAGGTGTCGTTTCATCCCAGTTATGAGCTTCTGAAAACAAAGTGGGTGGGGAAAATACACCAGTTTGTCTTTGCAAAACTTCTATCTACTTCTTTGTGGAAACCTTTGGGTCTCACCCATAATGTGGAATAGGGACTTAAATCCAGCGTGTGATGAAAATTTACTCAAACTTGGACAAGATAATAAGGCTTTGAAAAGTGCAGTCACAACAAGGTCAGGAGAGTCATGTAATAGCTGAAAACTGAAATCATTAAAGATTTCACCTGCACAAAGTAATTCCCATCCCAAGACTGATTCTATGTATCTCCCATAATGCAGTTTTTCTCTCTTTTCCAATCCATATATTGAGATAACAGAGAGACTGTCTCACCTATACTCTCCAAAGGCAGTGCTAACGGAAGGTAAATCGGACAGAGGAGGATCTGTGTGGCAGTAGAATGGGAGAACGGAAAACAAGGGTCTGCTCTTGAGCATGAATGAAACCGGTGATTTATGTTAGAGGCCTTGGATTGACTGATTAGGATGACTAGGACTGAGAACTAAGGGCCAAGGATGTGGGCCTATTGCTTGAAAGCAAAAGAGGGTACAAAAGAACCACAATACCACATGGTGAGAGACTTGAAATAAATGATTTGTACACCTGGACTCACAGGGACCTCAGCTGATCCGAACCTAGTTGGTTCTAGTGATAGAGTTTGAAAAGGTCCATCATTAGATTAAGAGATCTGACTGAAAAACAGAGTGCTGAGGACCAGCTGACTGTAGAGAAACAAATGCAGCAATGAACCACCAGCATGTAACTGAGACTTTCAGGGGAAAGAGACCCAGGGCAAGAACATTAGCTCTGAAAGAGGAATAGATGAGAAAGGACACACAACACTGAAAATCTTAACCAGCTTGTAAATAACAAAACACAAGACTCTAACCTTCAGACTAGCTCTTCTCCACAGTCTGGAACAAAATCCTAAATTCCAAATCTTGTTGTTCCACTGAAACTGGAAGACACAAAGGAATCCAGTGTCTTACTTCCAACTACTGAGACACAGGGATAGTTAAAGCCTAGTACTTCGAAGAGTGTGTGCTCCTTCCAACAGCAATGTCCTCTGCTGTGGATGTAAGTATTTCACCGCCATTTATGTCTCAATGAGGATATTAGCAAGTTACAAAGGATGACGTTTCTACTCATTTTGCTAAGAAAACTCTAATCATGCACACTACATATTACATTAGTAAAATATTATCAAATCCAACATTAAAAAATTTGCAAATTCAGACTACTGGTGTAAACTGTAAATAAAGAATGAAAGGTATATTTAGAGGCAGTTAAAGGCCTGACTGCATACAACACTTCTTCAGTATCTGCTTTTATTCAACTTTCACAGTAAATACAATATATCCTGAAGTGGGCTCTCAAAGCCTAGTAACTAGTGAAATCCATGACTAATGTTATATGAGGTGACAGATCCTATACAGGTCAGTACTTCAACTTGTCCTAATCTTCTCTTTCTTCAACAACAAATTCTGAAGAAAATGCTTTGGTTTCAACAGTAAGGATTAAGCTTTACTTACATATACTGTAAAACAACTTAATTTCAGAACACATGATTTCACCTAACTTACAAAGATAGAAGATTCATAATAATATTAAATTCTACAGGGAGAGTGAAAGTATGGATTTAAGTTTTTCCTCCTGGTGTGACAAGTACCGTAGTACTGTGCAACTGAAATTCCACATAATGAATGAAAACATAAAAATGTTTTAAAACAGGCATATGCAAGAACAGAATAAACTTATTTTTAATAACATGATATAATTAAGGCCAAATAAAAATGTAAATTAAATACACAATATCAATAAACCACACAATTTATTGTAGCCACCTCTCTCTAGGTAGTCAGTAGCTACTACAAAACATAATGTTGGCAGGCTTTGTTCTTTTTTCAAATGCAGCTGACTGTGTACTCCAAGCTGCATACTTGTTTCATTAACTGAATCTAAAACAACAACCAAAAAACCCCTCAACAAACCCCAAAACAGGCAAAAACAAAAAAAGCCCACAACCAACCCAAAAAAAACTCTGATGTTATTTTGGTAGGATAGGAGTATGAGATACTATCATAAAAGAAAGAAAACAGAGTTTCTGTATTGATCAAAAGGTTAGAGGACTGATATTATGCTTATAACAGGTCTTTGCTCAGCTGACCAACTAGGACCAATGCTATCACAGCAATGTTTCTATTATTGTTTGTCACTTAATAATAGAAATTAAAAAATAAGGAGTATTTTTAAATACCACTGAATCTTTTACAGCATCAGTAGCAGATGAGCATCATGTTTTACAATTATTAGTCTTGAGAGTATTCTGGGTTTGTTGTATCAGAAATTTCAGTTTAAATTCTAAATATGAATCATAAATTCTCCAACAAATGAGTAGCTTCCTGAAGTAATTACACAATGCATGCTTACGCTTCTGAATTGTAATTTTACTACATAAGCCAATAAACACCAAAAAAAGACTAACGGTGCTTACAGTCACACGAAGAAAAATATTCAGATGTGAACCTAAATTTCTTAAGGTGGTTGAAGATATGTATGTTTCAATAATATTTAATAGTAAAAAACACTAATTACCTCCAGAAATATTTCCAACAAAAGTTAAGGAAAAAAATTACATGTGAAGCAGAAGCAGATTTCCACTTTTTATTAGAAGTGTCTGTTGTTTTGTAAAACAATGAAATCTAACTAGGAAAAAAAAAAAGAAGAAGAAACACTGAGGGTGGACAGTTTTTTAATGAAAAAAATTGTCTTGCTTCTTGTAGATCCCCTTTAATTTTGGTGAGACATTCTTAGATTTTGAGGAAACAATGAAAAACAGCTGAATTATATGCACCACTTTTAGAATTACAAACAGTTTTCTTACAGGCTTTGTATCATATGCTGAACAAGCCAAGTTTTGCTCTGGTTTATGAAATGTGACAAGCCTATAGTTAAAGTTATCTATGCTGCAAGCTATTCATGTTGTTTACTCAGATGATATGTCATAATGCCATGAGTCCAGATACTGCACCTTGTTTTCTTTCATTTATTTGACTGAAGTTTTATAAAACCAGATACAGAGACAAGATCCAAATTTATGGCAGTTTCTGCCCATTAAGAATAAGCACCAGACCATAAGGGTGTATTCAGAAGCGTCTTCTGTGATGTCTTAGACCTGCAGACACAGTGAGTACTGTTGATTTTGGGTGTTTTTTCACTTTAGAGCCACTGAAGAGTGTATAATAATGCACACATCATTTTACTGTGTAAAAAAAAAAAAGGCAATTTTTTGTTTTTTTGTTTGTTTTAAAATGTATTGGTACTGGCAACCACTTTTTAAAGAATTATCTTAGAAACTGTCAGCATTTCAGCATTTTCCAGCTTTATCAAAGCACTACTGATTGTGCTAGAAACTGAAAAGTTCAGTTACTGATACAGTGTTTACCACACTTTCAGAGGACATCACTGAGCAACAAGAAACTTCAGAAATTAACAAATTCTGTAGATAGTTTAATCTTGAAAACAGGGACATTTATGGCGGAGTGCATTTTGTTTCTTTCTACATGCACAATAACAGGAGAACGATAAATAGAAAAATAAATACAAAACTACACCAATGTAGGATTTTTGGATTGGCCAAACTGTTTATTAAAGGACTGAAGTAGTATAAAAGTTCTTGAACTGAAAGGGAGGAATTAGTTATGTCTAATCAGCATTTTACTGTGAATTAAGTAGTACTACTCTAGCCATGTGTTACAACAGTATAAATATGCACAGTTTATAAGAAGTGTTACTATCATTTATTACACTAAATGATGTATTTGAGAGGAAAATGACAAGCTTTCAGGCATGCAGTCTGCAAGCAGAATTAGCAATCCTCCAAACCAAATAAAAGTTGAGAACAATTGCTTCAATTTTAATTTACTCAAACTTGCCAATTCAATTAACTAAAAGATCAGATAGTTCACAAATATGGGGTGGAGAAATATTAGAAAGGGAAAGACAACACATCTGTTTGCTCCTATGGGGGGGAGGGAAGGAGAGACAGAGACATAATCTATTGTTTGTGCAGCATGGAAAGGTTATCCCGGGGTGGAAAAAAAAAATATAATGTGCCATAAAAACAATGTCTCTGTTGAGTCCATGTTTTTTAGTGCCCAGTACAGTTATGAATTTTAGTTCCAGAATTATCTTTTGAAGGTGTCGTGGTTTAAAACCAGGCAAAGGGCTCTTTCACTCACTTCCCCCCTTCTTTCCCTCCCCCTACTCCCAGAGGGATGGAGAGGAGAATCGAAAAGAATGCAACTCCCATGGGTTGAGATAAGAACAGTTTAGTAACTAAGGTATAACACAAATCACTACTGCTACCACCAATAATAACAATGATAAAGGAAATAGCAAGGGAAGAGAATGCAACACCTCACCACCAGCCGACCAGTAACTCGCCCCCCCCCCAGCCCGACCAAGTTCTGATCGATACCTCCTCCAACCCCGCAGTCCCCCAGCCCCTCCGGCTAACTCCCAGTTACATCCTGGGCATGATGTGCTGTGGTATGGAATACCTCTTTGGCTAGCTTGGGTCAGGTGTCCTGTCTCTGCTTCCTCCCAGCTTCCCCTCCTCCCTGGCAGAGCATGAGGCTCACAAAGTCCTTGGCCAAACCAAAACATCATTGTTATCAGCTCTGTTCCCAGGCCGAAAGTCAAAACACTGCACTGCACCAGCTACCAAGAAGCAGAAACGTGACTGCTACTGCTGAACCCAGGACAGAAGGTATTTTGTATGTGTCCCTTGAGCAGCAGGGCTGAGAGCTCAGAGTTAAAGCGGCTGTTCTGGATTAAAGCTAATGTGACACAGCTATGCAAGCTGGAAATCAAAATTCAGTAAGACCTGTATAGCTATCCTACTTCAAGGCAATCTTTAATTGCAGAGTGTGTTCATTCCCAGAAACAAAACTTATGCAAAGGCTCCACTTAAGCCATTTTCAACTGTTAGAATAGCGTGAAATAACCTTAAACCACTCTAGAATGATACCAGAAAATTATTTAACTATGATGGTTATAGGACATTATAGAAAATGAAAAACTTATACCTGGTATTAAGCACTTGCTTCTTTCTGCTCCGATAAAATTGAGAGAAAACCCAGAAAAACTCAAGACAATCTTTTACCCAGGGTAACTTCAATGAACTCCTGACCTTGTTCTAAAGAACTTCCAGAATCCATATTAACCTCAGGGGCAGGAAAGATAAGGAATGGCTCAAAACTTGCTGTTGGTTTAGAAGAACATTTTCCTAGCTTATGCAGAGGCATAAATACTCTTTCAAGCATGTTGAAAGCGTAGTTTGAAGGCTTTAAGATTTCTTTACTGAAGAACCACCAACACTGGTTTTGCTCAGGAAGTTTTCCAAGCTGAAGTCCTCCAAGAGATCTTTTGGAGGTTTTTTAGACAGTAAATTCCAGCTGCCAAACCATATCTCAAACATGCTGTGCTGTAAAGGTTTTACCACTCACTACGTGGTTATCCCACACTTAATATTGCCCAAATTATGCTATCACTCAGTGGATGATATAATAGATAAATTAAGTGTTCTAAATTACCTAGGCTGCTGTGCTAGCTTCTGTGTGCTTCATAGCTAGTTAGCAATAAGGCTAAAAAAAAATCTTATGAAAAAGATACAGATACCTGTTTGTAACAAAGGGGAGAAAGAACAGCTTCTCCCCTGAGAATTTAAAAAGACAAATTAATGTTACACATTTAATATATAGAAAATGTATCTGAAACTTTATATATGTATGAAAAAGAAGAAACAGAATAAATAGGAGGCACAGCACAACTGTACAAACAAGGATCATATCAACAATGAGAAAACACGTAAATGACTAAGTCATGCTTTAAATATTTTTAAGGGGCTAGAACGAAATGTCATGAGAACTAACCATCATATCAAAACAATATATTTTCATCAAGCCTAGTAGTCTTAATACCCAGTCTAAGGTGAACAATTTAAGCACTTCAAACAAAATTCTTTCAACAATTAGAACAAGAAACTTCTACCTTCAAAGCCTCTTTCAAGGTTTTGGCTTAAATGTCAACCATGTATTTCTAGAATATCTTTCCTCTTACCTTAGAGTCAACAGATTTTTTGGTCTTCTTTATAGTAAGACTCAATCAACTCAGAGCCAGCTCAACTACTTAGGTTTGCAAATGACTACTTTTCCTTTTTTTTTTCCTTCCTTTTTTAAGTAACTCAAAAATACTTCTTTCATGTTCATGGTCTTGATAGTATGATACATAAGAACAATAAATGACTTCTACATTAGAGTTTTGGGCATTCATTGTCACTGCCAAGCCACTTGTTAGCATTAAGTTTTTATTAAAGATCCATCTATGAATTTTCTTCCCTTCTGTGAAAAACAAAATATACTTAAATCTTTTTAAGAAGATGATAATATATTGCCCCCCATTTACCAAACAAAAAACCTGAAACACCTCTTAAAACATTTATTTCTCTTACTTTATTCCACCACCAAGGTGACAAGAGTCAATCATTCCATACAGTTCTCTGTGTGTGCCCCATCCCTGCAAACACTCAGAATCAGCTTGGATGGGGCTCCAAGCAGCCTGATCTAGTTGAAGATGTTCCTGCTCATTGCAGGAAGCTTGGACTAGATGACCTTTAAAGGTCCCTTCCACCCAAACTATGCTATGATTCTATAGCTTCCAGAAAACAGACGCTGTGTGATATTGTAAAAACTGTGATAAACTTCCTAATCATCATTTTGAGAACTTGAACTTATGTAAATCAGAAAGCATTAATTGTTACTTTAAAGAGGAAATAAAAAGAGCAAATTTATTTCCTATTACCATCAGTATGAGGAATGTCAACTCATTGGACATTCCAGGGGAGACCTTTTTTTACATCTAACAAGCAAGGCAATAAAATCATATCCTAAGGCTAATAAAGAACCTGTTATAACTAGTTGCTCAAAACCAAATATATTTAAACATATTGGACTAGAAGCATAACTTGCATCTGGTCTGATCAATAAATAAGTGTTCCATATACAGAATACTTAAAATGTGATTGAAAAATATCAGAAAGGAGACATCATCCTGAAGATTCTGCAGGATATTAGGTGATTACTTAGTACATGAACTGTATCATTTGTCTGTAAGTCAGAAAATGAACTACAGGATATAGTTAACAAAATCAGAAAGTGAGTAAGAAAACATGAATGTAAACTGATTCTTCTTTCTATACAAAATACAATGGAAAAATACATTTCAAAAAATAAACTGACTGGGTTTTGAAAAATATTGTAAAATAGAATTAGTAGCTCAGAGTGTTAGGCTGTCTAATTAGCAACAGCAAATGGCTTGCCAAGCCCTTCTTCCCCTAATGAGTTTACCATTATGATGAAGACAAGGACCTAAGATGACCAAAAATAAAAACTATGCGATATGGAACTTTTTAGCAAACAAAGTAATATTTTCTACAAACTTTACCATCATTAGTAAGAAAATTCCAAACAGAGTATTGCTTTCTTGTACCAAAAAAAGCCCCAGAAAAACAACTTTCATTTTATTTAATAGACTCATTACTATAGATCATTCCCCTGAGAAACATTCTACATAGTCACAAAGCATACCAAAATCTGATTCTTGCCTAAGACTCATGAAGAGTTGGAAGTGCTTCAGAATCACCTTTAGCTCAACAGTGATTTCTACAGCCAATTAAACAGTGGAATTGATGGACTCTGAGAATGCCATATGCTGCCCTCTGCTGAAAAGATGATCATTATGACTTAAGGTCTTAAGACTGGAAGGCCTGACAGAAGGGAAAACTGAGTGGAGGATCCTCTGATTTCAGGGATATGAATAATTCCTTTAGGGAGAAAGGAAGACTAAATGCTCACCTGGGCAAAGAAAAATTTCACTGAACATATGGCGGATGTGTATAAATTATCTTGACAAGAACATGAAGTCAGCAAATTAGTTATTATAAATATAACTATTGAGAATTGCATTGATTATATTCATAAATGTCTTTTAAATGGCTATCTGTCAAGTAGTTTAGATCTAAGATGTGACTTACTTTAAAGACATTATAATACAATGAGAAGAGTCTTTCAGAGGGAAAATATTCTTTTCACCCTGTCCATATGGTATTTATTGACTGGTGCATGTCGATGTAGATGTGTATGTTTCAGAGTCATTGTGAGAAAGTTAGCAATAATGCTGCTGTTAAATAAATAATAAAATGTTTAGACTCACTGTGGAATACTTTTTACTTTCAGAGACTCATCTTAAAAAGGAAGGGAAGATATATACTGGCCATTTTTCTAATGCTTACTGTATCACAGCAGATACAGATGCACAAAAAGGGAACAAGCGCTAAAGAAAAATGTAAACTGTACATTAAGTCAAATAACACTATCTTTTAATGTTTCATGGAGCAAAAGTCTGAGAATGGTATAGTCGAAATTGTGAGCTGTAAGTCTATTGCTTTAACAGAAAAGATAATAGGAAGATCCTTAAATATAATCACTTTAGTAATATTTTCTTCTAAGAAGCAATGCAGTGACCCTTCCTTCTAAGGTAACACAGTATTGTGCAACAGTGCCATATAGCAACACAAACACAATTAAATGGTATCTCAGCAGTAGTATAGTCCCATTTCTACTTTTGTCTACAAAATAATATGTACCACCTAGACTAATGTATAAAATGAAGGCTGAAGTGCTGTCATAGACCATGTTTCACAGGATTTTATAAACACTGTTACCCATTTAGCCTAGATTTCCCCTGCTAGATCACTTTTTATTATGACTGTATCACATGAAGTTTTCTTCTGAATATTGTCATCTTTCTGGCACCAAACATACTCCAGTATATGACACTGGAGGTATAATATATACCAGAAATTCACATGTATGTTGTTGTTCATGCATGTTGTTCAGTAGATTTTGAAGTAAACTTACGGAGCATACAATAGCAAAATTTCTGTTTAAATGTTACACTCTATGCCTGTTTCCCACAGATGAAAAGTATTATCTGGTGTTCACTACCAGCATCTTAGCATGTGATCTATCTGCACCCTATCCCAACCTTTCTGTATCTACACAGATACTCTTAGATTTCTATTCATGCTTCTTGTTAAAATACCGTCATTTTTCTGCGATGTTTTGATAGTCAGGGATATTGTTTAATTTTCATATGTAATATTTTAAGAGGATTCTACAACTTGACAATCAAGGGAAAAAATGTTGATGGATTTACCAGCAGCCATTTTTGGAATACTGTCATGTTTGACCATTCTTAGTAATACAGACTTGGTCAGACAGAATGTTAATACATATAATTAGAAGCTTTTACCTACATTATCAACTGATAAAGTTTATAATGGTTATATTAACACAGAAACCAAGCTATTGTTGTTATACAAGTTAATTGTAAAGAACGGTGTATCTAAATGTGAGGTTGATGGGGATGAACATCATCATAAATCATGCAACAGCAGGAACTACATAAAATATTCTGGATATTGCTGTGTTACCCATAACTATAAATACCTCAGTACAGCGACGGAAATGAAAATAGGGGAAAGAAGATGGGCTTAAGCCATTTTTGTGCCCTACATCTGATGGCTCCTATAAAATTTCCAGTATTCATTAGAATAGCTGCATGACTGTCTTTATTTATATCCTGCTTCTCAGAAGCTAGGTGAAGCAGAGAATAACTAGGGAGCCCCGATCTGTTTCAACTTTGCAGAGGTAGGAAACTGAGGGATGGGCACTCTTTCCTTACAGAAAATTGCATACTAGGTGAGCTTTTTTTACTAGGTTTATCTATTCAAGATTTTATATAGTTAAAATTATAGCTGTTTGGGCACTTATTTGGAATAGCTTTGGTAAGATATGTTTTATCATATTTCAAATAATAGCAACTATTAACAATCCTTTACATTTGTGTATACACACATTTTAGATAGATAACTTACCCCACATCTTCAAAACATCCTATAACTAGTGAGTTGTAAAAATAAATGTTGCAAGATAAAAAGCAGGCTTCCAAAACTGAAATCTGAAGGCAGATTACTATTTTTACTGGAAGGAATGACATGTTAGAGTCAGGTTAAAACCCACCTATAGTTTGATGATATCTGTGACTTCCAAAGTGCCATTTGATGGCCTGGCTCTTGGGTGCAGAGGGGCAGTGACTGGTCAATGTCAATGCTAGGAAGCTAGCAGGCTAAGAGATGCTTGGTGATTCAAAAAAGAACACAAGAACAGTCCAAAGGGAAAATGCTTATAGTTCTGGGAGAAACTGAATACAAGAAGCTCCATGGCAGCATTCTCCAAGATGTTCTCAGTATCAGCTATTAGCTCAGACATAGTAGAAATCTTCACACACACCTGAATAAATGGTATCAGGAAGAAAGATATATTAAGAACTGGCATCAGACAGAAGCTGTACAAGAGAACTTTTTCTAAAGTCAAAACAGAATGAGGGTGCTTGCACTTTAAAAACCTACTAGCTCCAGGAAAGTCAACAAGGGTTGCATCCCTTACAAGGAAAGCATCCAGGATAATAGATCTTTTAACAATTGTTTCATAATAAACCCTGCATAAAGCCCTTCTTCTTCACAAAACCTCCAAACAATCAAAAGAGAAAGTAACTAATTTGCTATCTACTAACTGATATTTACCAAAAGTTTCTAAATTATTCAATAATAACAGAACTAAGCATGTTATAAAACCTCACTCAGAATTGCTTTGGCACTCAAGAGACTGAAAAACACTAATATGGCATGGATTTTTGAAAGGGGATTTCATAGGAGCCCAGCAGAGAAGCAGATAAGTAAGAACAATGTCCATTCTACACAAAGTGCTAATATTCTAAAACAAAATAGTACCAGCGGATAAGCGGATAAATTAATAACTATGACATAATAATTTGTCTTATAGAAAACCAGGCCTTACGAATCTACTAACTTTTTCTAAAGAAGCAGACGTGTATATAGACCAGAGAGGGTTGAGAGGGTTTGTTTTTTTGTTTTGTTTTGCAAGGAGGGGTGGTGGGGTGGGAGGGTTAGGAGGGTGGTGTGGAATATTAAGGGGGAGCATTTCTTTTTTGGGGTGTTGCTTTTTGATGTTTGGCTTTGTTTTGTTCGATTTTGGGTGGTTTGTTTGTTTTTTTTCTAATTTCCAGCCTGCACTCAACAACGTTGCTTATCAGAATTCTTGCAATTCCATTCAGAAAAATACCTGTATGTATTAATTATGAGTAATAAGGAGAAAGCAAAGGTAATGAGGTAGGTTAATCTTGGTTAACAGCCAAAATCCCACTCAGAGAGTCACTCATCTTCCCTTCTCAGCAGGACTGGGGTGAAAACATGAAGATAACCCAGGAATGAGAACACAAGTAGGTTGAGATAAAGACAGGAAGACTGCTTACTAATGAGTGTTGGAGGGGAAACAGACTCAGCTTGCGGGGAAATCAATTTATTGTCCATTGAAATGAAAAAGGAATTACTAATTCAGGTAGTGGAAAACAAAAAGAAAAACATTAAAAAAAACCCACCTTTTCTCCCCACATTTTCAGGACCAACTTCATTACTGTCCTCCAAACTTCTCTGTACCGCAGAGGAGGATGCGAGGTTACTGTCAGCACACAGCAGTTCCTTTTTACTGCTCCTTCTTTCTTTGTTCTAATGTGGGCTCTCCACAACCTGCAGTTCCTGTCAGGAAAATCATCTCTGATGTAGGTTTGCAGGGAGTATCTGCTCCAAGACCTGGAACATCTTCTCCTCCTATGACCTTGGTGTTGCCTTTGCTGTTTCTCGCTCTTTTTGCTTCCTTCTCTCTCCATCTGGTATTTTCTGCCCTATCTTAAATATGCCTTCACTGTAAGAGTGGTGAGGCACTGGAATGGGTTGCCCAGGGAAGGTGTGAATGCTCCATCCCTGGCCATGTTCAAGGCCAGGCTCGACAGAACCGTGGGTGGCACGGTTTAGTGGGAGGTGTCCCTGCCCATGGCAGGGGAGTTGGAACTAGATGATCTTAAGGTCCTTCCCAACTCTAACTATTCTATGATTCTATGCCACCAGCATGAGGGGCTCAGCTTTGGCCATCTGTGGGGCCATTGCAGAACCTTCTGGAACCAGCTGTGTAGGAATACATTGTCAATTTTCACTGTAAAAGAAAATTTAGAGTCTCACTGGGATTTGTATTGAGACCTGTGCTGTTCAAAAGATTCATAAATGACCTAACACTAAAGAATTACAAAATTTGCTCACTTTGATAATAAAAATAATGATTGTTTCAGAGATCACGATTCTGTGCAACTAGGCAACAAACAGGCAGAATAAAATTCAGTATAGACAGATGGAAATTGACAGAACAAAACAAAAAATAATTCTGGCTTTACATACAGAGTGATAGACTCTGAAGCATTACAAATTAATAGCAAGACCTTCAAGTTATAACAGATCACTCCCTGGAAATATCAGGAATATGCTTAATAATAGTCAAAAAAAAGCAAAGAGAAAAATGCAAGTTACTATGAAAGGAATATCAAAACTATAATGCCACAGAATAAATTAGCAGCACTGCGTACAATTCTGGTGGTCCTTCTTACCTCAAAAAGAATACAATATAATTGCAAAGGGTACAGAAAAGGGCAAATAATGGATCAAAGTTGATAAAATTTCTGTACAATGACCAGGATTCATTAGCCTTGAAAAGAGATAAGGACATACCAAAGTCCATGTATTAGAAGTGGCATTAAGAAGGTGAACAGGCAAGTATTTTTTACTGTCTCTTCTGAGAAACAAGCAAGGGAAATAGCAAACAGAAGATTAAAAACCAAACAAAAAGAAGATAAACCTTGAAACATCATTAAATTACACCTCTGGGAACAGAATCATAAATGCTACATTTTACTCAAAAAAAAAAATCAAAATATTCACGTGGAAACAAAAATCTACCAATGGCTATTAAAAATAAAAACCCCTAATAAGAAAAAAAATCTCCCTAATTCAGGAGATCTCTGAGCTCCAAATCATTTAAGCCTTGAAAGGTATTCCAAGAAAGGATCACTGCCAGACCAGAACACGTACAATTTATTTCCAAAATGTACATCTTGGACATGGAACTATGATTCAGCGGCTCAAACACAGCCAGTGACATTTCAGACACTGAGGGTATCTGAGACCTGGGGGTGAAAGACATGACGTTAGAGGAAATCTGAGTCCTTCTGGAGTAACAGCTGGAGGCTAGGTTAAATGTGGTCGGGCATTTCAAATAGCACTGGACACCTGTATTTTGGTTATTAAGTCCTACCTTTTATGTTGAAAAAGGTGCCCAGGTCTATAGAGGTCCAAATGCCAGGTATATATCCCTTTCCATTTATAGGAGTTAGACAGCCAGTAAACACACTTACTTTGTATGTCAACATGCTTGTTGGTGCTACAGCCAGTGGAAGAATCTCAGATAATTTATTTTTATTGTCAAAGCCCTGCTTATCAGCAATCTATAGCAGCTGAATTTTACAATGATTATACCCAAATTACATCTGTAGTGATCCATCCATCTCCGCCGTGTGCCACTTACTATATTTATAAGTCCTCTTAGCATTTAATACTTTTCCAAAGCTTATGTTTAGAACAGTGAGGTAGTTATTTGCAACAGATGAACATTTCAACTTCAGATATCAGTTACCTTGATAAATTAATAGAATGCTAGGAGGATTGCATATCAAACATTCAAAATAGATTTATATCCACCAATCCAGAAGAAATTCAGCCTCCCTTGTACCTTTAAATAACAGCACTGTGGTGCTTCATGAACATCCACTATTCTTTCCCAGGGAACTCCAGGTTCATTTAATGCTCAGGATGAATCTGCTCTGATAGGAAACCATGACTGTAAGTAGAATTTTTATTTCGTTTGCTGCAGCACCTGGAAATTGTGTAATAAACAACTGCACAATTGAAAAGAAGGTATCATGATCAGAACAAGTGATAGCCTCCCTGGAAAACTTCGATTGTGTCCTTCTGCTGGATGCCTTAACTACACTGATAAGGTAGTTAAACCAACCTTCTCCAAGGCATCATTAATTGTACCCCCATATATCCTGTCCCAACTTACTTCTTAAATATCTTTTGCAGAAATGCTGATAACGCAGCTGCAAATGTAATCCGGAAAAGTTCTACTTTCAACATACAGGAGTTAATATACAGCCTATAAGAAGCCTGAAAAAACCCTAGGTTCTAATTTTTTTCAATTTGCATATGTGGAATTATTTTATACGGATAACACCACTCCCTTTCCTCCCTTACTTCTCTATAAGATTGTAAAAATATGCTAATTAAGATTATGAAGACTTGGATAGCAAGTGGCATGAAAATGTAACAATTCAGTTTTCAGAGCAAAAAATGAGCAACACAGAAAGCACGTTACATCTCAAACAACAGCCCTACAAAGTCAAAATACAGCTGAACTGAGACCTGTATTTAATATATTTATATTTAATCTAAATTGCATAAATTGTGGTATGGGAATTTTTACTGGAATTTGCTTAACTGTGAGGGAATGAAAATGTCAAGAATGCCTGGTCAAGGAAAATTGTAGGAGATAGACAGGAAAAGGAGTTAGGAAAGAGTATGCCAATGGATGTGGATAAACTTAAGATTAGCTGGGCAAAAACTGGAAAAAAGAAACAAAAACAGGACAGAGATAAGCACTCCTATTTTAGTACCTATACTCAGTCAGAAAGCCTCTGCCACATAGATGGTAGGGAGGGAAATTTGCTGAGAAGCCAGACAGGAAATTTGCTGAGAAGATGACAGGAAGTGTGCATGCTTGAAGAGGTCCATGGGTCATGATGAGAAATAGGCCATAACAGGAAGCCACAGTAGTGGGTGAGAGATATAAAAGGTTTGGATTGACTGTGATAAGGACCCATGGCTAAGGTGATATGGGTGGAACTGACGTGGACTGGGCAGGAAAGTCCATGCCACACTGGATGCTCCTCCAAAGCCCGAAATGAAAGCCAAGGTTCTCGATGTTTTGTCCTGTGCTGTCCATAAATATCTGTGAAATCCTGCTGGAAAGCATGTTCCTCTCTGTGTAGTGGATGCACTGGCAAATGAAACTCTCATCTTTCTCATCTCTGGTTCTAGTTCCTCATCCTAAAACCAACTTCCAAAAAGTCTTTTTCACAATTACTCTCAATTCCTTACAATTCCCAGTAAGTTTCCCTCACTTTCTTTAAAGTCTGCTTCAGAATATGCTCAGTTATCAACATCAGGCTTACCCAAGCACAGGCAGCCAGGCTACAGCTAGCAATGGCCCAACTGAAAGGAACCGCATTGCAACTCACAATTCCAATGCCCAACAGCTATTCTGGCTCAAAACTGCACTAAGGAGGAAATTTATTCTGAAGCATGTTCAGTAGCTCAGTAGGAACAGCAGAGGGGCTAGCAGTGATGAGACAACTTAATATGTGGGGTTGATGCACAAGGTCTTGTTGGATGTAGGAGATGCAAAGGGAGGAAGTATACACCATTGCCATCTGTTACAATTACCAACTATGAGAGGATCAAAAATGCTTAGTGATGACAGAATATTAGCATTTCAGTTCAAGGAATTCTGCTGACTTACACTGAGCTTACAAAACACAGCTTTTCAAAGGACACTAAATGTTGATGGCAAGGAAGAGGGAATGAAGAACCAAGTGTGGAAGCTTTGGATAGAGACGTTTTCTCCTGGGCAACCACGTCATATTACTGATAGAGAAACTAGTCCCATGTCAAACACAGACAATGAATTATTTAAATGGAAAATAAATGGAAAATAGCATCAATTTTCTTTCTTCTTTTTTTTTTTTAATTTCTCTGAAATGATGGGGCCTTTTTAGCTGTAATGACTATAAGCTAGCTGAGGCAGACACCAGCATGTAAAATTTTGCAACAAATTCTCAGGCAAGTTGTAAATAACTGAAAATAGGCCAATGATGCTACTGGTTCTATAGTACATCGGTCACATTCTTCCGTAAGAAATACTGTTCCTTTGCAAAGACCAAATAATTTGTAACTGGCATATGATTCTGTGTTTTAGAAAGATAACATTTTGCCACAACATACATACATATATACATTTCTAACATTATCTCAAACACCATCCATTTCTAACTTCACTTCAATGCTTGTCTGTACTATTTGCATACACTACAAGGGAAGTTCTCAGAGATGGCATATTTGCACTGCAAAATAAGTTTAAAAGTCCTTAAATTGTATTCTAAATACTAATAAGATCTATCTTTTTAAAAATTAGTAAGTATTCATGGTTCACCAAGAGAAAGAATACAGATGTGAGAATATTTTTTCAAGAAACGGGAAATTCTAATTTTTTAATAGTGATCAGAAAAAAAAAACCAAACATGTAAAAAAAAAAAAAAGGAACACAAAGGGAAAAAAAATCCCACCCACAAAAACCATCACACTAAAAATCTTGCATCGTAATTGTCTCAGTGGCCAAGACACTTCAAAGAGAGGTGAGATCTCACAGGTCAATGTGATTCTTTGCTCTAGTTAAGGAATAAAGGAGATATTCTGAAGAACTCTGCTGAATTCATGCATCTACTCAGCTTTACATGAAACACTTAAATATACATTCTGGCAGACAGCAAAATCACTTTCCGTCCATGTGATACTCTCACGGAGAACAGGAAATGAAAGTCTGTCTTTCCCGAAACAAAGAAAGTGAGCCAAGATCTCCCGCATCTGGGCTGAATGCTCTAACCACTGAATTCTCACACAGAATGGATATGGTAACACAAAGCATTTACATCATCAGACTAATCCTTCCCTTCTTCCTCAGATTTCTTTAATTTTTCCTGAAAGCTGCTGTTTGGATAAACTAATCCCAAACTGTTATTTGCTTTAAGCAAACCAAAACCAGAGATCCAAGACTGTATTTGAGTAAATAAAAAATGCAGTCTTAGGTCTTTTTTTGAAAATTTAATGTCTCCCAGAATTTGTGTCCTTAAAAGGACTTGGCATCAAGGAAGAATACAATGTCTGATCTAGTATCACCAAAGGTGACAACAGAGCTGTAAACTATAAACACCTATAAACTTACAATACCAGCTGTCAGGCAAAGAGCTCCCTGCAGATTTTGACCATCTGGATAGCTCCAAACTTTTCTTAATCTCGGTCAAAAAAGAATGTGAACAGGGTTGTACAAGCATGGGAATCTCAAGCAAGAACAGAGACACTACTTAGCATCAGCTACTTCACTGTTCAAATAATGCATCGAATTTCTGCATCCACAAGTCGAAAAATAACACTGGTGAGTAGCTAAGTATTCACAAAATAACCATCAAAGTACTCAAAAACATGACCTACAAGTGAGAGAATCAAGAAATTTCACCTCCTTAGTATAATTGATAATTAGATTACAGTCTGTAAATATATACATAGGAAGATAAATTTAATTTCAATCTCACAGAGAGAGGCATAACCCAGGGAAAACCCAGAGAAGACAGACAAATTTAGAATTAACAGCATAATTAACAATGAGGAGCCCCTCATTGAAAATTATGGTAGATACTCCTATCATTGAAGTATGCTTTTTGAAAAACAATGTGAAGGGGATTTTTATCTTTAGAACGACATGACCTAGTTCAAATGGGAAGAAACTAAGACAGCCATGAGGTCTCTGTTGTACAGTATGCCAGGCTAGATGATCACAGTACTCCCTTCTGGCTTTTTAATCCATGAAACTGTGTACATTTCCATTTCAATGAAACTGCATCTTTCAATGAGCATTTTTTAAAGGAACAGCTTTCCAGTGAGCTCTAGTTATGCCTTGAAGGCATAGAACTGTTTTGGGGGAGGCATGTGAAAAACTTCTGGATAGCACAATATGGTGTTACGCTGAATGGGGAAAGCATTCAGTCCTTTCTGAGCTGAAGCTGGGACCAAGAACAGCATACAGTAGAATCTGCTTTGTTTAACAGAGTTCATTTGAAAATTAACTTTTTGTAGCATCACCCTGAATCAGTTTATGCATTCAGTTCCATCATTTCATTCATGTGACACTAGCTTGACATAACTTAATTTTAACTTGGTTTTGCTTCCCAGATACTTTCTGTTAAATCACTACAGAAAAGGACATGTAGCGTAAAAGTGTTAGCTCTGGAACATATTTGGATCACGGCTTCTGATTTATTTTCCTCAAAAAGGAATTTTTGTTTTGTTTTGTGCACACCACTTGGAGATCTGAACTAGCATATGACAAATGGATACCACTGGACAAATCATATAATGTATTTCTTACTGCACCAGGACAAATCACTAGAGTAGACATGGCCTTCAGAGACCCTCTGGCTATGGCAATCTAACTAGTCCACTATTTCCCCTCTGTGTTAAACCATCACTCCATAATATTAGAGAGATAATAAAATATTTTTTAAAGATCGACCTCACTATCTTGAAGTTTTAAAGTCACTGATTTTGACAGTTGGCAATAAATTCAAACTAATATGGTTTTGGTAAGGAACACAGAATGTTAATTATTCATATCTATTTCATTTTCTTACAGTAGTTTCCATTTCATTAATGTCTTCCAGTGATTTTTATTACCTTATTGCAGATGTGTAAGGAGTCAGTAAAAAAAAAAAAAAAAAGTTAATTCTGACTGCTGACACACAGAAGTAAAATTGCAGATCCTTTACATGAATTTATATTTTCTGCAGGTAATACAATAAAATGCACAGACCATCAAGTTCAATGACATCAGTTTAAATGCAATTTCTCAATAACCATAGTGTACAAAGACTTAAAACATAAGCTATCTTAAAGATAGCGAGGATAATCAGAGTAGTATACTACCTTTTGGAAAGATCTCATTATTTTGTGATTTAATCTCTGTCTTCAATTTGTATGTGTGCGTGCACTACAATCACATTTAACCTTGAGAAAATCCTGCGTCTGGTACATGTTTTCAGCAGGGAGTCCTTATACTAGTAAATTTGAAACCCAGCTCTGACTTTACTGTGATGCCAACAAGGGCTCATGCAATTATTTGTCTGCTTTTAGCTTAAGTGTTTATGAATAACTTCTTATCCAGCTATCAGTTATCTTTTTCTTAATGTTTTTCATCATCATGTCTGTAGAAGTCACTGTGATAGAAAGGGCAAATCATATAGAAAATATCTGCAGTCATGAATAAAGAGTTTGAAAATAATGCTATTTCCTCTTCATTGTTTCATCCAGAATGTTACCTTTCACAGTCTGACCTCAAATGCGTAACAATACCTGATGAGAGCACAAGAACAGCAACAACCACATGTTTCTCCATAACTGCTGTTTGTCAGTCATTTCTTCAGCATTAACAACATTGCAGACAACTCAAGGTCAACCATATCTTATGCTAAGGGACAAAGCCCTTCTTATCAAAAGAAATGGGCAAGCCAACAAAATCTGTTGCCAGCTTCCAGATGAGTGCTTGATTCTGGCTCAGTTTTGTGCCCATGACTAAGGAAAGCAAAGCCACTAGGGAATATTCTGGCAGTATAAACTGGCAATCAAAGCAACTGAAAATATCACTACTAGTATTTTCCCCCTTCATACATGCACAATCAACTCTGTGTGTTTGCATAGTATTTTACCACACAGAGTTAAACTAGTGCCCCAAGATGACCTTCCCTATAAACATGACCTTAACAGTGTTCTACAGGATGTTTATGAAGACAATTCACTATCAATTTCTAGAGTGTGTTAAAATGTGTAAAATTACATTAAGCATATTAGCAATTTTCCACCTTTGAACTTACTAAATTCACCATTGAAACTGGTAAGAAATACTAGGACAGAAATAGATTAAATAAGGTGGTGTTACAAATTCGGTTAAGATCCTTACTAGGCACACAAGGACTGAAAAATTTAGGCAGGTATTGTCTTCATATATGTGCATGCAAAAGAAACAGAATCAGGAAGAAACCAATTCAGAGAGAGTTTTGCAAAGAAAGTAGCCAGATAACACCAAGCACAAAGATAGCAACAATACATATTAGGGATGTAAGTAGGAATTATCGTTTGCTGTTTTCACCAGGCACTAGAAAAAACTGTAGGAAAGAAAGTATTTCTCTTAGGTTCTCTTAAAGGCACTGGGATTTTATTAGTTCTTCATAATTAGGTATGTTTTAACAGAAAATAACTCAATTTTTAAAACAAATACATGAAACAGCTATCAGCTCAGGTTAGAAAGGCATGAAAGTAGGATATTACTTTGTTAAAAGACAGGAATGCCAGTTTTAAAAGTCTTTACCTTGTTTTTCATGAGAAAAATAGTTTAAAATTTAATACTGAACTACTTATCCTTTCTGTTCAGTAGTAAAGAACAAGATTAATGTATTCCAATCTTTTGATGGAAGATTTTAAAAGAAAGGTTTAGAAGGGTCTAATGCCATGAAGCAATTGGCAAGAACATCAGCTGACCTTAGGCACTGGTTGTTTCATCTCTTTTGGCAACAAAATTGTTTTTCTTCAGCTCCACAATATGACCCCTGTCTCACTGCCAAAGCAGTCCATGACATTAAGAGATGAAATTCTGGTGGCAGCAGATTTTCGGGCATAAAAATGGCAGATTCAACATCATCAGTCTCATAAGAGTAGTGAACTAGGCTGATGGAATTTTCCCTCCAAAATTGTTCAACATCAACCTACCCTTATTCATAAAAATTGAGCAATATTGCTTTTCTGTTGCTAAATGCTATGCAGACCAATTAATTCTAAAACTTGTAAAAATTTGCTGTTTTTTTTTTCTAGCTAAACAACTATCGGTAACAAAGACGCATTTCTCAACAGGCAGACATCAACTAATGAAACCTGACACCATGCTAAACACAGTATTATAAATACCCTATGAAGTTTTACAGTGATTGTTTAAGTGATAAGTGTCACAAGCTCTACTTAGTCCCAGTTCTATTTTTAGAATTACGATGTGCATTAACCAATATTGTTTGGACTCCATACAATAGGTTTTAAGTCTTCTCATGATAATAGTCTATACTTAACAGCCAGATAAACTCTCAGCTCCCAGTCTCTTTTGTGTATATTTAAAAAAAGAAAAAAACGACCTTCTGATGGGCGAACACCTGGGTATCAAGGTATCATTACAACTTAATAATGTAGCACAATAAATGTGTAACATATAAAATATGTTTATTACACCTGCATATTGTTTCATTTATTGTGAAGTGAGAATCTGCCTAACAGAATCCACACTGTCCAGAGCTATTTGACCACAAATCACTAAAGGTCTTAGTGTTATGTGAAAGGGAATATAAATAAACACAAAATAGGAAGGATCAAAAAAGATGACAAGACAAACAGGACAGAAGAAAGATTTAGAGAGAACAAAGACTGAAACAACATTACCTCTAAAATTTCTTGCTTGTATAAAATTTAGTGCTTTGAAGTTTTGTTTATCTACATAGTACTCAGAGAAATACATGCCTAGAACTATGTATTTTGACTATATCTCATCTTTCTGTCACTTCTCTGCTTGGGTCCCCAGTTCACTGCAAACACATGCTTAATTTTAATGTGTATGCGGTTCCAATGAAATTGCAATGAGGTGTTTGGTATATACGTGGTTTTCACGTTAGTCTCTCTGAAGAAATCATCATATCACATCTCTACACAAATATCTCCTACATTGAAGTAATGATTTAGTGTGGGACACTGCAGCACTTATATGCATATATTCAGTAGTTTAATAAATTAACATTAGTATGTTTATATTATACTGCTAATCAGGTATGAAAAATAGAATATCTTTTCTAAAGAACAATTATGTTTTTAAACACTTTCTAGAATAGGAAAAAACAAAAATCCAAAAAGCTTTTTTTTACAAGTCTCTTTAAACTTCTATGAGAAAATTCCTTCAGAAACAGGTAATGTAACACGGCTGTCCTAGAGTAAGACGAGATACTTGCTCAGCAGGATGCCAGTTCTGCAAGGGGAGTATAGATTTCTCTATATTGCCTTTTTCACTATTCATTAGAAGTATGTAATACAACTACCTGATGGCACAGACAGTCCATTCAATATTTCAAATGGGAGGAATAGGAAAGCAATAAGGCCCAAAAGTATGATTGAGTGATATGATGCAGGGGCGTGCATTGCACTTCTAAACACTAATAATAAGGTTTAAAGTCCTGTCTAGTCTCCCTTGTAGTTTGTTAAACACAGCTAGGATGTACCAGAATTCTTTCCTTGACTGCCCATTCACAATTACAGCATTAAACACAGCACAGCTAAAACTATAGGACTAGATGGTTCATCTTCAAATGTTTTGCATTTACAAATTTATTCCACAGCTAGGTAAGAGGCCATATCATTCTAATCATCACTAAAAACAACTTGGTGCTCTTACTGTCTTGTATGTCAGCTGGACACCAATGAGGAAGCCAACAATGAATTAAGTACTCATGCTTTTCTTCACAATAGAATATTTAATTAGGATGTGCTTAAAATATGTACAGCCATATACCTCTCATTATTTAAATAGCCTGCTTTTTCATAGGCGTGTTTTTTTTAGACACTGAATATAAAGAAAATAATACGAAATTTGGGGTTCCCAAATATGTATTCCTTTTATCACATTAAAATATTAGATAATTTTTAGTCTGTGGGACTTAGATGTGGGAATACTACTGAATTTATTTGAACATGTATTAACTTTAGCTGATTTATAGGATCACATAATGTTTGAGATTGGAAGGGACTTCTGGTTACCTAGTCCAACCCCATTGCTCAGGTAGAAGTACCTAGACCCTAGACTGCATGAAGGTCTTTGTCAGCCCATTTCTCCACCCATGCTGACTACTTCTGATAACCTTTTCCTTCATGTGCCTGGAATTTACTTCCAGGATCTGCTATTGCATCAGTTTCACTGGGATCAAGGTGAGGCTGACTGGTCTGTAGCTCCCTAGGCCCTCCTTGCCTTTCTTGAAGATAGGAGTGGTGTTTGTTTTCTTCCATTATATAGACACTTCTCCCAGTCACCATGATAATTCAAAGACCACTGAGAGGGACCTCACAATGACATCTGTCAGCTCCCTATCTGACATCTGTCATCCCTGTACTTGTAGATTCACACTACCAGGATCCATGGACTTCTGTATGTCCAGTTTGTTTAAGCATTCTCTAACCTGAACCTCTTCCACCAATGGTATGTTTTCCTTGCTCCAGACTTTCCCCTGGTCTCTGTGGTCTGCCACATCTGAAGGCCAGACTTGCTAGTAAAAGACTGAGGAAAAGAAGGAATTTAGTACTTGTTCCTCTTCCATGTCCTGGGCCACCAGGGCCTCTGCCCCATTCAGTAGCGGGTCCACATTTTCCCTAGTCTTCCTTTTGCCATTTATGTGCTTACAGAATCCCTTCTTGCAGCTTTTTGTATCCCCTGCCAGCTTCAGTTCCAGGTGGGCTTTGGCTTTCCTGTATCTCTTCATGATTGGCCAGTGCCTCTCTATGCCTGTCAGGTTACCTGTCCCTGTTTCCACTTTCTGTACACTTCCTTTGTAAGTCTGAGCTTTGCAGGAGCTCTTTGCTGATCCATGCAGGTCTGCTGGTATTTTTGCCTGACTTCTTGCTCATTAGAATGGACTGCTCTTAAGCTTGGAGGATGTATTCTTTCAACATCAACCAGTTTTTTCTGGCCCCTCTTTCCTCCAGTCTTATTCCATAGGTCTCTTCCAAACAAATCCTTGAAGAGATTAAAGTCAAGTCTCCTGAAATCCAAGATTATGACCTTGTCTTTTACTCCACTCCCTCCTCTCAGGATCCTGAACTCCACCATCTCATGGTCACTGCAGCCAAGGCTGCCCTCAGCCTTCACGTCCCTAGCAGAGCATCTCTCCTTACTGGCTCCTCTATCATTTGGGTGAGGAAGGTGTCACTGATGCTATTCAGGAACCTCCTGGATTGGCTTATGTCCCACTGTGTTGCTCTTCCTGTAGATACCAGGGTAGTTGAAGTCCCCAGTTAGGACCAGGGCCTGCAAATGTGAGGCTGTTTCTAGCTTTTTGCAGAAGGCCTCATCCATTTGTCCTTTCTGTAATCCTTACTGAACTGATAAACTCTCAGTCGGCTCATCAGCCATGCCTAAAAGAGCATGCATCCCAGCTGTTCTCTCACATAAAGTTCAATTCCACCTCCTTATCTTCCCTGTCTTTCCAGAAGAGCTTGTATTCTTCCACTGCAGTCACGAAAGCCACGCCATCACATCTCAATGATTCCAACAAGATCACAGCCCTGCAGCTGCACAGACATCTCTTAATTCCTCATGTTTATTCTCCACATTAGTGTACAGTCACATCAGAAAGGCACCTAAGTCTTTCTCAGCCTTTCTCAGAAAGGGTCTGGGATTTTTTTTGTCATAATGGTGCCTTGTAGGCATTTCCTTGTTTACACACAAATGCTTGAGATAACCCCACTTAAGCCTTGTTTTGCAGAATTTGTGCTCACTTTCATTCACATCGCCCCAGGCATTTTGCTATCAATCCTGACCATCACTCTTACAAGGCTGGCAGTAACTCTCACCCTCCCTGGCATGGATAGTTGAAAACCCTCCTTACCAGGTCAGGCATTCTGCTGGCAAAGATATTATTGCCCTTCTTACAGGGGTAGGCTCCCATCTCTCCTAAACAGGAGGTGCCATTATCATAGAAACCAAAACCTTGTTACCACCAACAGCTCTGCAATCAAGCATTGATATGCTGTATGCTCACACCCCTTCCCCACAAGATTAAGAACATCAGGGCCCCCATACCCCTAGCTATTGCCTCCAGAGCTCTGCAGACAGTTTGGTACTGTCCAGGTTACCCGTGGCAGTATCACTGATGCCTACACAGAAAAACAGTAGGAGGTAACAGCCACAGATCTGGACAAGCTTTGGCAATCTCTCCACAGTTTCCCAGATCCCAGGCAAGCAGAAAACTATACAACAGGTCAGGCTGGCAGATGGTTGTTGCCTCCAACCCCCACTGCATGGAGTCACCAAATACTATCACTCACCATTTCCTCTTGGTGGTCTTGCATAGCTTGGGGTCAACTGGCCCAGATGCTTTGCTTGAAAGCACATCTGGCTCCTCCTCAGCTTTGAGGAATATATTTTTCTCTCCTGCCAACATCAGTGTTTTCTGTAGCTGGGTATTCATTGTGCAACCACATTCTTAACTCCAGAATTAATATACCTAACTTTCCAGATGACAATTAGTTAATCTCCTATACAAAATCTGCATTTTTCTTCTAAAGAAATTACATCATAGATTATGCACATGGAATATACTTAATTTTTGAACTTTATTGATTAACAAGGAGTTATTAGGACACTTCCTGTATTATACTGACACTTTGAGTTACATTTATTATGATTTATGATTTTTATAAAAGAGCTCACATTACCAGACATGCATTCATTATGAAGGTGTGAAAGTAACTCAAATAAACAAAATATTTTCTTTATGTCCAATATCACAAACTTTGTTTTGTATATTGAGTATTCTAAAGAACTAATGCTTGATATATGAGTCAATTAGACAGAAAGAACCATTCAAATTACTTTGTTATAAATATGTTTTACGCAAAGTGCCCTTGAGAGCAACTATAGACTTCTTGAGTGTTCCTTCCTGTGTACTTTCTAATCCTTGCCAATGAAATTAGTCTTTATTGATTTCCTAGTTCACTAACAAAAATGTCAAAATAGAAGAGATAAATGAAAGTAGAACTGACCTCAGTTTTGTACATTCTGTTCCTCTTTACATATATGACAATTTTATTCACAAGGTAAGTTTTATGCCTTGTCTTTATTTTTAGATGTCTGATTGTCCTGGGTTCAGCAGCAGCAGTCATTTTTCTCCTTAGCAGCCGGTACAGTGCTGTGTTTGACTTTCAGCCTGGGAACACTGCTGATAACACCAGTGTTTTTAGTTGCTGATTAGAAATGTTTAGTCTGCCCAAGGACTTTCTGAGTCTCATGCTCTGCCAGGGAGGAGGGGAAGCCAGAAGGAAACAGAGACAGGACACCTGACCCAAACTAGCCAAAGGGGTATTCCATACCACAGCACGTCATGCCCAGGCAGTTACTTGGAAGGGTGAGATCACTGCTCGGTCAGGCTGGGTATCAGTCAGCAGGTGGTGAGTGGCTGTATTCTCTCCCCTTGTTATTTCCCTTATCATTATTATTATTGGTGGTAGCAGCAGTGTGATTTGTGTTATACCTTAGTTACTGGGCTGTTCTTATCTCGACCCTCAGGAGTTACATTCTTTCGATTCTCCTCCCCATCCCTCCAGGAGTGGGGCGGGGCGGGAGGAGGAGGGGGGAGCGACAGAGCGAGCTGCATGGCTGGGCTTAAACCACGACACTGATTCAGTATTTAAAGCACACTGGGATCTCACTAGAGTTTAAAGTATTATCTGCTGATGTTTGTCTTTTGTTAGTTTAATACAAGGGCTGTGCACATGAAACTTTATCATACCTCACAGACCAGTGTGGAACAATCCTCCAAATTTTAGCTTTCATTATCACATGTACATTCCACATCTCAGCAGGCAATAGGAAGTGTAAATATATATATCAGCCACCTCCCCCAAAGCCAGACAAAAAAATGAATAATGATTTCTGCAGTAGAATGGCTATAGGAATACTGAACTTTGGTGGCTTCTCTTGATGTGGAATGTCAAATAAAACTTTAAATGTAATAATTCCTGGTGTTGATTAAATAATAAAGCTATAAGCAATAGAATAATGCTGGATTCATTTGGATTCATTGCCCTTGTGTGCAAAGAGCTCTAAATTTTGTGATCTCACAAATTTGGAACTCAAATTCTTTCACTTGGTGCCACCTCCATTTTTTGGAATTCGTACAGCAGAAGGAAAAAACAAACAAACAAACAAACAAACAATCCAAACCCAATAAGAACAACAAAAAATACTTTCAGTCTGAATTTAAAATTAAACATTTTGCCAAAGAAAGGTGTAAGTTTTCACCTTTCAATTCCTGAACATGTATGGCATGGAATGCTCTTAGGAAAGAGGAAAGACGATGCAGTTTCACTGGTATCAAACCTGAAACTCAGACACTGTTTTAACACATCTGAAGAAATGTACAAAGAGACAGTGTATGGACATCCACAAAACAGCTTCCAGGGGGAGCAAAACCCTGTTGTATTTGTAAAGCCAGTGTGTTTAAAATGGAAAAACAAAAAAAAAAAAAAACAAACCATCTTGCAAATACTAAAACAAATGACAGCACCAAAACCTCCTTATGATACGCTAAAGAGAGACACCTAACGGATAAGGAAAAAATAGCCAAACTCTTAAGCTTGCTTGGAATTTTGACAAACTATTTCATATCAGAAAATGACATATTAGACATGACAGATTTCTCATCCTCTTAGAACTTCTGATCTAAAAAAGGAAAGCCTCAAAACAGCCAACAATGCAATTAATAAAAAATGCACAATACTCAGATTTCATGTGGTAATTGTCTTGGCCACCACCCATCCTCCCCCTCATGCATATGCATACCATTTTTACTTTGCACAGAATACTGCAATTCTCATTCATGATCAGATAACAGACTGCTACATCTACTAGATACACAGCAAGCAATATACCAAAGAAGTACTTAGTATGTAACCCAGTTCTCCTAAAAGCTGAGAGCTTGAGAATGAACAGCAACATGTGATCATAAAGTTCTTCCTGGTTCACATGATCATATCCTGAGAATTTTGTAAAACATTGAAAATTATATAATCAGAAGGAAAAAAAAATAAACTTATTACAGCAGAACTGTTCTTATGACAGGAACGGGAATAAATACACAAGCACATACGCGAAAAATTTGACGTTAAATGATACAAAAAATATAGAACACACAAAAAGCTTCTGCCTTTCCCTTTTGAAATAAAGGACTGACGACAGTCTTATTTATGGAATAACATTATCATTCAGCCAAATGAATCAAGCAGAGGATGACACTGAAAAGACTAGTTCTCTAGAAAACAACCATGTAACCAACTATACACAAACACAGACACTCACCTACAAATATGTATACTCATATTCCTGCATATTCATACACTTGGAAAAATGAGGTGTTGCTACATTTTTTTCCAAGAAAACAGCAGTAAGTCTGGGTCAGTTCCCAGAACTGCTACAACAACAACTTGCAAGTCGCTCTTTCAACAGTTTCTCCTTCCTGCTCCAGTACTGACTTTCTACCAACACTGTATCAAATACAGAACAAACTTTGCAAAATGTTGGGTTTTTTCCCTCCCACTGTTCCTTTTGATTCAAAAATACAGACTTCCACAGACTAAAGTGGTTATTTGTTTCTAAGCATGGAAACATCTGAAACAGATAAAATCCCAACACAGATTAAAAGATTTACAGTTATCACCTTCCAATATTCTTCTTCAGGCTCACAGCAAGGCATCAGGCTTGAAGAGCTAGGGAAAAACCCAAACAAAATCACACTCAGCACGAAGAGTAACTGTAGCAAATACACAACCTTAGGATTTCCTAAGTCATAACGTCAAATTTATTTCTAGTAAATCCTTGGAAAAGTTAAAATGTGTAAGATGGAAAATAACAGAAAGCTCAGAGTAAGTAAAACAGACTCTCCGTTAGAGTCTAAATTACATTTTTGAAAAAGCGGAGAAGAACTGGAAGTCCACTCAATGATTTCTAGAGAAGAAAACATTAATTAGTCAATCACTTTCACCAGTAGGAGAGATAAGAAAAGTATCATTTTTCAAATGCACATTGCCCAAGAGATTTAACTTAAATTATTTTTCTTTCTAACTAGAAATATTAGTCTTTCCTTAGTAGAATAAACATAATTGGAGTAAAAGTTTCAGCCAAACACAACTGACAACAAACAGAAGAAAAGATATTGCAAGAATAATCACAGAAAAATGCACAAGTATATAAGAGTGCTATTCTTTTTTTCTCAGAAAATTAATTTCAACATATAGCACATAAAATGCTTCCCCAAAACAACTTGTGACTGCCTGTTCTACTGTAAAAGGAACATTTGTTTAACTGTTGCTTAGATGAAGAATTCTATAAAATAAATAAATAATAAAAAAAGAGCAGATCTTTCATGTAAAGTTGTATTACATATTATAAAATCTACATGTGCATGTATCAGTAAATCAAATTTTAAATAAACAATTTCTTGTAATTGTGTTTTTTTTTCCTAGGGCTACACTGTAGGCAGTGCCTGCATATTTACCTGTGCCAATTACAGTACTCTTTGCCTCTGAAACAGGAACTTCTATGCAAAACATAACAATAAAACAATCCTCAACACTTAAAATCTGGCTCTGCATTTGGATCTACTGGCTTCTATTTGAGGATGTCTGGAGTCTCATTCTCCTTGATGGATCAGGACTGGTACGTGCATTTCAATTCTAAGCAAATAGTAAGTTTCTCTACAAGGTTATCAGATTGGGGTATTTAAATTCAGCCAAAACAGCAGATGTTTTGTGTTAGTTCAGTGGCTATTCATGAGCACACATAACAGGTACCAGAGGAGCTGTTATCAAAGATGATTCTAATAAAATGCTACTACCAACTGTCAACTTATTATTTATCACTTAATGTTTCTAGACATATTCCAATTTGTTTTCTTTTCCTAGATTAAGACAATTGATGACACAGCAATAACGTGAAATGACATAATTTTAACTGAAAATTCTAAAGATTTCTAAAGCAATAAAAAAGGAATCTAATGCTTTTAAAAAGCACACAAGATGTCTACTTGAGAGTGACTTCAGGCTTTGGGGGGAGGGGGAAGGTGTGGTGTTTTTGTTTGGGTTTGGTTAGGTTTGGGGTTTTTTGCCATTGATTACGAAGTACTGAAGGAAAGGAATGGATTATTTTGACCTACAAAAGTGAATAATCCATTGTAAAACAATCATTTCAGAGAAGGGTAAAACAGTGAAGACTATAAACCGTAAAATAATAGAGATATAAAGAACAGAGGAGAGTAAGAAAATAGGAATGCAGGTTGTGCGGTGCAGTTTTCTAGGGTAAGAACAGAGAGAAGCAGCAGTAATAGCTTTCCATCAGAAGCTGTTACCCCTAGAAGCCTGGCTCCTGACCTGATTCTTCAGGATACGGATCATATTTCTACAACTAAGAAATAATGGCTATATTTAAATAAGTATAAATGAAAGAAACATCATGTCTTTACTTAGACACCAAACTTAGCAGCATTTTTGTAGGCTTCAAGAGAACAGAAAGATCCTTGGATCAAAGAATATTGTTCTTTTTTACATGGTTTCCTGAAAAATGAATACTGTTGCCTTGCTCAGGTCCTCTTGATCACTCCAGTAACCAATTCCATCTAAGTCCAGTACATGGGAAAAGTTCTCAAAGCATTAACATTCCTATAAACTTTGTGAAAGCAGGCAGCTGGACAGAATGTCTACTACCTAAAAGGAATGCAACTTAGCAGTGCAGAATCTACTTTTCAGTCAAGCCCTCTCTTTCAAATTGATTCTCTCTTGTCTAATAAAGGGTGCGTTTGAACTGCAGCCTAAGTATTAGTCAAAATATCAATTCACAAATACAAACCCAGAAGAAATAAGGATGTATTTAATCTTACAGAACTATTTCTTAAACCAAAATCCTTTAATTCAAAGTACACAGACCAGTATGCTTCTCCTTCTCCTCCCTCTGTCTCTCCAGCAGGTAGACAGCCACTCTCTCTTTTTCTCCCTTGCTCTATGAATCTGCCACTCCTGTCTGCACAGTGGGTCAGTGCCAAAGAGCCCCAATACCTAACAGCTCCCATTCTGCAGTCATCCTCATCAGACTATTGAACAACCTCATAGTTAAAAGTGGCTACAGGAAAACAGATACGTGATCATGCTTCAGAATTCATGAAAAACGTAATCCTGCCCATCTGCACAGGAAATACCTCTCCCAAAACGTATCAGGCACTTCCAAAGACGATGGCAGTACTGCAGTGCCACACTTTTTTTATCTCTAGATTTTAACATATATTAAGCAGAAACAATGATGCAGTAGTCACACTGGGTGACTACATGCAGAAATCTAAATTTAAGTGTCCATGGAAGTTAAGATCATAGTAACATATATATGCTGAGTTTTAGGCACCCACAGATTTTCGCAGGTGTGAGAGCATTGGGTTATTTCCTAGGATTTAGACACTACACTTCCACAAGTCTAGTTTTTATCATCAAGACAGGCAATCTAGTTCTCACTGCTCTTGATCATCAGGAATCATGCACATAAAAAATGTCCCAAAGATGGTATGAAGTATTTTGTGTCTCTTCTACCCTTACTAGCATTCTATCAAGAAGAGAGAAATGTACAGTGTGAAAGGAAATGTGCATTTTACTATTATGTTATTACTGTTTTATTTGTATCAGTAAGTCAATCATCTATCCTTTGAATCAGATTATAGGTAAAATTTTTTAGTTGCTTTAGGAACGTTTGAATGGGATCAGATCTGAATTCCACCTGGTTCAATATCCTGCCTGTAAAAGCATTTCTGACAGCAGCCTAAGGGAAAGAAGAACATAACAAACACACAAGAATTCTTTCCCTGGAATATTTTCCCAGCAATCAGTATTTGTGTTTGTGCAAGACTGAAATTTTGTTCATCTTCTGAACTTGAAGTTGTAGTCATTTTTCCTATGAGCCTTACGCTACTGATGACTCACAGGGTACAGAAATGTAGCAGTTCTACACTTCTGCTTAAATAAGTGACCCCTCTGTTCTATCTAAAGGAAAGAACAGATGAGCAGGTGCACCAAAAACATGTTCATGAATAAAGCTAAGATGTTAACCACCACAGCCCTGAAAGATGACACAGAGAAACCCATACTCAGCTACTAGAAAAGGTCAGACATTTTTTAATTTATTTCCCACTAAGTTACTTGGGGGGATGTGATGGACGAAGAGAGAAAATTCCTAAGAATTGGACTTACCACTATCTACATTTTTCTTGATCACTCTGGAAGACATTACACAGTCCTGTATATATGTTGAAAGCAGCAGCTGAAGAATAATTATTAAAAAAATATGGATCATATTTAAATTTGCAAATTTAAATGCAAAAAAAAAATCTATCAGACTGTGGTATAATACGAGACTTGCACAACAATTTACTTAACTGTATTATCAATCCTTACATTTGAACTGGAATAAAAGCAAGCTCATAAGCAGTGCTAACACTAGTGAAATAGAAGACTACTTTGCTTTCCCATAATTGTTTGAGTTTCCAGAATGTGCTATTTTTGAACTTTATCTTTCTATTTCAAAACTAATACAGTGAGATACTCCACATTTGCAGCAGAGTACTGGGAAGATATCTTACAAATTTGGTCAGATCAAGGTAGCTCCTGAAGCAGAAGTAGACAGCAGCACTGTGTCAGCACAAAGTTGTGTCAATTTAACTGGTATGTTAAGAGGTACAATATATCACCTTGGACAAAACAATATGTTAATTTAATGATATTATTTTCTGAGATCCCAGCCAGTGTCTTTGCACTTCAATTAATGACATAATCAGCCTGACTGACCCTCATTTTAGGGTCAAGAAAAATCTTGTGGGTTAATTATCATACTGTTTACTTCTAATGGATAGGTAGCTTTTGTGCAGTTACGATTATCTACTATATCTAGCTGATTTCAGTGTTAATAATAGCTTGCTCTAAGATGTATTAAAATACAGTATTGATTTCAAAAAGACTATTATCACTGTGCTAATACACAACAATTCAATTAGTAAAGATGACTGGCAACTTTTATCTAAAAATGTTCCCTGCTTTCCCGTGAATATCTGAAGTAAAACAGCTAAATAAAAATCAAGATCAAAATATCCACAAGCAATCAGAAACATGAACTGTAAAACTCTAGAAACAAGAAAAAATTTCCAGAGAATAAATGTTCAGAAAGCTTGGTCACTTTAACTATCAGCTGTTATTTTTAAAAACCTCTAAAATAAATCTATTTTAAAATAATTTGTCATATTTTTACTCCAAGTTCTCCTACCCCTTCTGTTCCCCCATCCTGGCAAATTTTTGTAGTCCATCTGCTTTACTGAGCAGTACAGAGGTGTTCCCTATTGGTAAATACCTAGGAAGTTGAATAAATGTTAAGCAGGAACATTTATTATCTTTTCCAAGTCTCTCAGTAAGTTTCTTGCTGGCCTTTTTTTTGTGTGTTTCTTTATGCTCTATGCTTCCATTAAATTAAATTACACATAAATACTTAAATAGGCCAATAACTCCTCCAGCTAAAGTCAAAACCATTTCTATCATTTCAAACAACAATATTGTGTCTGGTGTTCATTATGCTCAAGCCAAAACAAGATCTCTTCCTTCTCTTAGTGTACGAAGAATTTACCCTCAAATACCTGATTATTCAAACCTCTGCTCCAGTGAGTATCCATTCAGCACACTAAGGTAATACCATACATTTTGTCACAAATTTAAAAGATTAGATCTTTGGGTTTGTTTGTTTTTTTTTCTGAGAAGCATATTTTTCACACATCAAAACAAGGGACAATGCAAGAGCTTTTCCTGTCAAAGTGCAAGGGTGAGCCCAATACACTCAAGAGTTGCAAGGGCGACCTACAGTTCATCCCTTGGTGAAACACATACAATTAATTCAGAACATCTTTGAAAATGCATTTTTTCCACAAGAAATAATGATGAGAGAGGACCATTGTATCAGTCCTTTCTCTAACATGGGCTGCCGCAGTCTCCTGGAACATTCAGCTTGTATTTTCACTCAGTGTTGAACTGGGAGAGGTTATTTTGCTAATTTAGTCAACAAAGGATAGCCATATGCTAAAAAACACATCAATCTGAGCAGGGGATAAATTAGAATATTGTTGCAGTGTTGTTTTACTAAATAAGGTTGACTAAAAGTGGTTACCTCTAAGCATAATTATGGAACAATTTTACAGCTTTTATCAACCTACTTGAAATTGTTAGATCTAATCTGCTGTATGTTACCATTTCACAGTTTTAATTTTTCAAAAATAGCAGTTTCCACATTTTAGTGAGTACTGTTAATGTTATTAGAATAAACAAAATGCAATTAGACATGATTCATTACTTATACCCACTAATTTGATTTGATACACATGTTCCAATACAGTTTTCATAATAATCTATTTTCATTTCTGTAGTTTAAGCTTTATGTGAGACAGCTGTCAATTTATTTTTATTATTCTCTGCTTCCATTGTTCCAAGTTTAAACTTCACATGTCAAACGGACAACAAGGAAAGTTTAATGTACTTTTAAGTCATAGAAACACACCTGTCAAATTACAGTACAAAACTCTCATCAGGAAACTTAAGAAATCTCTAAAAATATTACAATTCCTTGAAGCGTGTGTGTGTTTACTAAAAATAACAGACACTATGAAAAATTACTTCAGTGGCAGACAGATAAACTTCCTTTCTTTTCTTGCCAGGAAGAAATTTGCCACTGGAGATTTCAGACCTAGTCACCAGACACCATCATCACTGTTCTATCTCATTAGACCTTTCTCTGCAGAAAGGACAACTCCTTTTCAGATCATAGTATGGACATCTAAAGATAGGATCATCACAGCACCATTATTTTCAATTATCATGCAGACCTACTGCTTTGAAAGCTAGATAAAGATACTGGGAAAAAAAAAATCCTTTTTTTCTTCCAAGATGGACCCTTCAGGGTAGTTCCTTTGTACAGCCATGTTAAAGTTTGCCATTATGAACTCTTCAGCCAGAATGTCTGTTTCAGTGATATTTATTTAAGTGGTTGCAGTCAAAACAAATATTACATCATTTCACACCCAAATCTTACAGATTAGGCCAGGGCATCTGCAAAATGAAGGTTAAGCTCATTTACTTCAGGAAAAGGCTTTGAGATCAACTGATGAAAAGTGGTATCTGTAGCCAGTACATTAACACAACCGTGCAATAGCCCGGGCTGATTTCCATATACATTTTTAAAAGCATTGGTTTTACTGGTTCAGACTAGATTTTGGAATGCCTTTAAAGAGAAAGGTCTTCCTTTCTTCACTATTCACTTTTTTCTTAAGGGGATGAGGGGGGAACAACAACAACAAGAAAAAAGAAACAAAAAAAAAAAACACCAACCCCAAACCAACAAAACTAATAGGAAATAGTTTTATGTTTATATTTTTAATATGGTTAACTAAAAAGTAGCTCTATGAAACACAGTCATCTCACTGAAGTAAGTATCATGGATGAAGAAAAGCTTCAGGACCATATGATTGTGCTGTTGCCAACTTCTAAGAAACAGAGCACTGGGAAGTCATAATACAGGTGTGCAAGATAAACATGGTAGTGATAACATAAAATAAACAATAAATTAAAAGAAACCATAGAACTCAATCCAAAGACCCCAGTGCAGAGCACCTTTCAAGAATGAGTATTTTGACATATTTCTCTTGCAAATCTAGAAGTACATTACAGCTACAAAAAGATTTTTCTTGGAAAGCATACTAAATGATCACTTTCACAGACTGTCCCTGTTTCCTTTTAAAAATCAGCTCTTTCCCCATTGCTTTTCAGCAATCTCATTAGACAGATGCTCAACACAGCTTCTTTACAATGACCATTGGAAACACTTGTTAATCTCCACATTTGTTCATACCAACTTTTTTTTATACATTTGCTCAAGTCCCAAGCATCTGGGAGCTTCCTGGAGACTTTAAATAACATGTCACTGGTGTGCTTTAATGACATTCTAAAAGAGAAAACCTGCATTAAAATTCAAGAGATTTGAACTTTAGATTCTAAAAAGAAAGTAGGAAGATTTCCTTTTCTATTATGCAGTTGAGAAACAAGATACAAGGATGAACCGAGTTCCTGAGATCATACAGATAAGCTGCATAGAATGAGAAACCAAATTTGAGCCATTGCCTTTGTATCTTTTTGGAAATGACATTTCTTCTTTTGAAGTTGCTAAATGAGGTTCTGATACATGCAGGACACTTTTTCCTTCTATTATATAAATACTACTACAAATACAGAAAAAAAAGAAAACAAAATCTGACAGATTTTTTAATTTAAAATACTTGAAGTCATGCTAAGTATCCAACAGTCATCCAAATTTTCTTCTTGGTGGTTACATTGAGGCAAAGAGCACAAAGCACTGAGAAAATTAAAAAGGAATAATAACGAGATGACACAAGAAGGGACAAAACAGTATACTTTTGGAAAACACAGATGAAGTTTATTAGAAATCCACTTTCCTGAATGATTATTGTAGTTCTCAAGTCACACTGGTTAAAGCTAGCTATTTTGCTTTTTAGACACCTGCTTGAAAATGCAGTTTTCACTCAGAGTGCCTTTGCGTGATGCCCATATTCATATCCACAATATCACTGATATGCTTTCTAAATTTACAGCCTCTGGACAAGCCAGGAGAAAAAGAGCATTCCTGACTAGCAAGGCAAGAGCCCAGCCTTGCTTCCCAACATTAAACAGTGTGAGTTGGAGAGCGATAGCTGACCTCACAGAATTATACCCTAATTAATCACCTTCATTCAAATACTGTCAGCTACAAATCCATGCAGTGGTGGTAAAGCAGATACTCTGTTTTTTAAATTTCTGCACCAAAATGTTTGTGATATGGTTTAGCCAGAGTTTCCTGCTACACTTCATATTGGATAGTGGAGCTGTGCCTTCCACTTCCCCAAGCATCCCTTCCTATTTGTTACTACCAAAACACAGTACACCAAAACACTGATAGCCAGACAACCAGCCTCCAACATGTAGAATACGTATGTACCACAACATTTTAAAAGCATTGGTTCTTTCTACGACTATGCAATAGCTTTCTCCTGTCACCCTATGAACAAACTCCTCCTTCATGTTTCCTAGTCTTTATAGTCTTCCCCCAGCCTGACCTTGATTCTAAAGGCTGTACACATCTGTGTTCAAGAGCTCAGAGTTCTTAAGAGTCCTATTTATTTCAGTCCCATTTCTATGTCTCCCCTTGTCCAGCAAATCTTCACGGATCTCCTTACCAGTCCCTTTGCCAGCAAGTTGCATTGACTTTCAACATTCTGAGCCCTGTTTGCAGTGTGCTGCTCCACACAACTTCATGTCTCTTTCTTACAGAAATTTTTTGATCCACCACCACCACTCTCAGCTAAAGCTATTCCTTCTGGCAAAGAAACCCTCAAGTCTATAGTTCTATTCATACAATCCTTCAGCCACATCTACAGAGTCTGTATGACCACTGTGTACCATGTACCAGAAAAAAAATTATGTACCCAAGATCCAAAAAGCTTTCAGAACAACTGTTATTGGACCTAAGGTGTTTCTGATTAAGTATTCCACAAGAGAAGCAAAGATAATAAATAGAAAACACTGAACAGAAATATTCTGAGGTTAAGTTCTGCTTTGCTTGTATTTGGCCTCCTTCTTCATCCATTTCCTACTGCCCTAACCTGTCAACTTTCCAAGAACCCAATAGAATTCTATTGCAAAGAAGTTGTTAGGAGTTGAAAAGTCCATCTGTAATACTAGGAATTAAAAGGGTAGCAGTTAAAATTATTAACTGCACTTTTTATTTGTATTACTACTGTTATGATTATTCATTGTATTAAGACAGAACCTAAAAAGGCCTTTATTTTACCCTCTTGACAAGTACAGAAAAAAACCACACACAGCGATTTCACCAGACGTTGCAATCTAAACACTGCAAAAGACAAGAAATGAGATACTACAAGAAAATTATGAAAAATGATAGCATGACAGGAAGAGATTTCAAGAACATCAGCAGTCCAACTGTTGGCAACTCATGCAGCAACATAACAAAAGAGTTGTACACAGTGATCTTTGGGAACAGTAAATGCTTTTGGTATAGTAAAAGTCTTCTGAGCTTCAAACAAAGCATGGGGAAATGTTTAAAAAGAATGTCTGAAAAATCAGCAATTGAGCAATGAAAGCTGGAGTTTAATGACAATAGAAAGTAGCCCTCAGGATGAGAGTCATACAGAAAGGATGTATAGATATGAGGCAGAAGAAAGGGCAGTTGGAAGCCCCAAGATGCTTTTGTGTGGCATTAAGTATTCTTACTATTTTGGTTGTTTTCATGGCCTACTATGGACGCAAATAAGAACTGCAAAGTTTTATGAATTTTTGTTTTATAGAAGATTGAGTATGTGAAGTTATACAGTACATTATCCAATTTCTAGTCTGACTTTGCCAAAAAAGCCTAAGCTGAGCTTACAGTATGAATATTTATCATTATTTTCTGTAATATATGCATAGGTTTATATACAGTTTGGAATTCTTAATATTGAGTCAGTTGTATGGAATTCTTCTGGCTAGAATGTACATGATCTACTTTTAAAATATTTCCTGGAAAGCATTAGTGAATGGAAATTCATTTGAGATTTCTATCAGATATTCTGATTACTGTCATTTCACTGAGATACATCTTTCAGTGGAGAAACAGGTAAATCTGGAATTCAAAGTATTATCAATAACTGTCTTTGCACTCACAATACTTGTTACTTTTGGCTAACACTATCCTTTGTCAATCAAGTTAAAACAAGGACTCAAAAGGGAGATACCTTGGCATATGTATCCATTACCCCTTCTACAGTGTAGTACTCCCACTGGTTTCCATGGGAATTGTACTTATGAAAGGACTGTATTATTAGGTTAGATTAAAAGAAGCCATTTGGAAATACTTAAGTCATCATGCTACTTCAGAACCTAATATTTACAACAGTACTTCAACCTGGAACAATATAAATACAAGCACAAAATGCAGCTCCTGAAAATACATTATGGATTTTTCTTAACTTTTTCTTAGAGATATCACTAAAAATCACACCAAGTTATAACTACTTTTTTGCTTTTTGATAGAAGAACAAATACAGAAATATGAATAAGCTCACTCAAAAAAACTTGGTGCGATTTCCTAAACATGGGAAGTTACAAGCCAGTAAGAGGACAATAAAACAGTTAAGAAACAAATACATACCTGCGTAATCACATAAAGATCCTTAAAGTTTTCTTTGGTAACCACTACCAAAATGACCACTGACCAGATTATATTACCTCAGACCCCCTAGAAACATCAGAAGTCATTTTTAATTCTTCAGAAACATGACTTCGATTTTGGCTTCAGAATTGTCATTCTCTTCCCATGCTATGACAACTCAAGATTAGTATGAACTGTCTGTTTTCCTCTGCCTTAGGAATGATATTGGGCCCTTCCCTCCTTAGGACTGAAAATGAACCGGCCTCCACTTTAACAGATTATGTAGACAGCTTGCTCTTTCCCAGATACATGATTCAGATGTAGAATCAGTCTGCTAGGCTAGCTAGAATGGGCTAACTTTCTAATGTTTGGGCTTGCTTTTTTTAATCTAAAACATACTGTTCACCTTTGCTGCACAGTTAACCCTGGACTTTAATTTCTGGTTGCCACTAATACTGCTGCCACTTTCATTAAAAAGTTTTCTCACCCGACTGATGTAGTGCCTCAAACTCAGATTGTACAATCTGGCGGGGGTTATGTGGAAAAGTTCAGATTTTAACTTCTTCTGGCCACCCAACCTGCTTTACAACAGGGGCACAACCTAAAATTCTGACTCCCCAGTAGCGCTTCTACACCTTGAAACAGCCCTCTGAGGGCTGAACACTTCACATACTCTTTCCAGGGTGATGACCTCGTACCCAGCCATCAGGTCAATCGCTTACTAGGTCAGTCAAGGCACTTACCATGACAGTTAAGTCTATTGAATACTATATTCAAAGAATAATCTTACTAGAAGCATTATTCTTTGAATTAAAAACCTAATCAAACACATGTTCTGTCTTTTCATATTACACTACACTGTAGCCTGGACATTTTACCCACAGAAAAGTTTGGAGCAGTGAATTCTAAGAAAGAAGAAATAATAAAAGGCCAGCCAGCCTTTTTTTTTTCTTTTTTCCCCTCTAAAGAGGAAAGAAACAAATGGGGATTAAGAGAAGAACACAGTGAAAACATGACTAAAAATCTCAAATGTGAAAAGTCTGCTGCAAAGAGGAAAATTAATTGACTGTAAGCACTGTGCAAGAAGTAATAGGTTCAAGAAATTTACTTTGAAAAAGTTAAGATCAGAAAGCAGAAAAAACTTCCTAAAGGGAAGACCAGTGAAATACTGGAATAACTAACTTGGGTAACTTTTAAATCTTTACAAGGACAGGCAACTGTTCATTAAAAAGTACAGATTTTATTAACCCTGGCTTTGAAGGAAGAGCAAGAGAGTGGGCATGATGCCTTCTTGGGAGTCCTTTTCACCTGCTTGATTCTATATACTGAAGTGACCTAAGAAATGTAGCTATGTAGTGACAGTGATACCATATTACAGTATCACTTGCTGTGGGATCTTGACTTGGAGTAAAAGTCATACTCTGCAAAAGACTCAAAAGTTTCATCATGTAGACAATCACCCAGATTCTGGATATAGCTATGGATTGTCTAGCCACATTGATCTAATCTGCAGCTTTTTTATTCAACAGTTTCATGATAATTACTTTCAGGACTGGACTATACATAAACATAATGTGTAATCTGGTCACAATAAATAGCATTCTGTTTACTAAGAGGAATTACATAGTAACTTGTCACATGGCCTTAAGGTGAGACAACACTAGCAAAAGCTGCTAGTAACACCATAATTCCAGATGTAGTCTTTGGTGGTGCTTTTTTAAAGGAAATAGTTTTAAAATATTTTGCTTCAGAAGTCCAGTGTACTAAAAATTCTTAATCCGGTATCTGTATTTGACTATTAAATTCGAATCTTTAGGGTTTTTTTAACCTTAATCCTAAAACTTACATTGGTAGATCATTAATCCTGTAAACATGCTTATTTCAGTCTAGTCTTCGGAGAGTTAACACAAAACAAGTATACAACTTTCTCTGGTCAAGACATTTTTTTTCCAGTAAGCATTTATTATCGTTCTAATTGTGAGAACACAGGACAAATGTATAGCTGTCAATCTGACTAGTGACTAAGTACGGAAAAAGTACATTTTTCCAACTTCATTTCAATATTCTTGGCCTTTATTCTGTAGCAAGCAGCATACAGAAGAAGAAAAGTTACATAACCATGCATATTCCCTGCATTTAAATCACTTGATGTAACATCAGGTAAACTATCCAAGGAAAAAAGAACAAACCTACGTTATGATTGACCGTTTGGAGGGTGAGAACTAAACCGTTAAAAACCCAGCTTGTTTTCTAAAATGCGTATGTAGTAAAAACCATGGCAGCTGAAATAGGTGTAAGAGCAACACAGCGGTATGAGATGTTCATAAAGTTTCAACGCATAACAAAGTAGCTCCCATTCAAAACATCGTAATTTGACGAAGTTACAAACGCCTGTGCCTCCGGTAAAATCCTTTAAAATACATTTAATCTCTCCTACGGATGATTACTCTCTGATAGTGTGTACATTATTGCCCTTTTCACAACCTCTAAATACAGACACAAAACGCAACTCCACCTCCACCCTCCCAAGCAGTCAAGTTGCCAAAAACACGGTTCTAAAGTGAAAAGAGCCCCCGGGTTGCCCCCTAGGGCTGTTCGCAGTGTACTCACCATGGCGGGCTAGTTTTGAAGACTTCCTTCCCCTCCCCCTGCACCTACGCACAATGAGGGAGAATGGTGAGCAGTTTCAGCATTAAATTTGAACTTCCCTGCTTTTGTTAGCATGAGTCACCACCTTAACATTATCTCTGCTGTAGACTTTTATCTGTGAATATCTAAGCCCTGTCTTGTGGAAAACTAATTACTGAGCCACTGAGAGGCTTCATAATGTCCTGCATTTAAGTCCTGAACATCATACATAATGCATAGGAAGCAGTCTCTGCACTCTGATTACAGAACACTGTCATTAAGAGAGCAAATTAAAGATGTGAATAATTCACTGCCTGAGCTTATTGTCAGTGCTGCATCGTGAAATTAGAATTTCTAATAAGTACTGCAATTTTTTTAACCCAATTAACACAGAGAACATCTTGAGTCTGATTAGTACAATAAAAATTATTACCTTATTCTTTTGCTTCACAACAGCCAAATTAAATACTGTACTTAATTATGCAGCATTCATCGCTTCTGTTCTAGAAATAATAATAATAAAAAAAAAAAAATCTCACTCTTTAATAAGACTTCCAGTATTTAAAGTGCAACCGAAAATTACAGCATATGATTCTCCAGCACAATTTCTTATGGCAAAGTTACTCGGGTTTTGGTTTTGGGCGCTTTTTTTTTAAAAAAGACTTTGAAAATCGGTTTTAATATCAGCAGCCGACCATGATGTCACTGCTGAAGACTTTTCTGGAAACAAAAACGTATTCGGAAAAATCCCCACAAAACGATCCTTCTGAGCAAGCTCTGCATATATATTGTGAATTAACTTTCTCTGTGTTGATGTGAAGACAGAAAAAAAAACAAACCAGCATTACTGACTTGAAACCGAATGCACAAACATACAAACACAGAAACGTATAAATACATACATATGTATAGGTTGTTTCAGAAAAGATGCTTAGGAAATATACTACGAAAAAGCAGGAGCTATATCAGCTCTCTTACCTCAGCTGCCTCTTGGCACGGGATAGGTAACATCCTCTCATCCCAGAAAGGAGGAAAGTCCAATTCAACATCCAGTGCGTTGTTTTTCCCCCACACGGCTCCTGTTGCCATGTTAAATAAAGAAAATGATCACGGAGGATGCAGCTTTTGTCTCCAAATACTTTAATACTGCCTTTCAGTGTCAAGGACCCCAGGAAGCTTAGCACATCTGGCAGCACACACCACTGGCTGCAGCTGCTGCAATGGGATTCTTCCTCAACCCTATTTCATTTCCAGCTCCTCTTTCTTCCCCATCCTGGGAAAGTTTAATCACCGAGCACGGCTGCGAAAAAAAAAAAAAAAAAAAAGAAAAAAAAAAGGGAAAGGTGGCATTGCAATCACGAGCTGTCTTGGTTTTGTCCTAGAGACAGTGACTGCAGCAACCACCTTGCATCTTTGTCTACTTGTTTTAGCATGTGCATGCAAGAGGGAAGAAAAAAAAAAACCAAGGCTGAAAATTATTCAGGCATAATGCAATAGACATAAAGAGACAAAAAGACAGAGGGGATGAGGAAGAGAAAGAAAAGGGAAGAGAAAGAAGGGAGGGTGAGAGGAAACAGATTAAGAGACGAAGAGGGGGCTGTCAGTGCAGATAAATCTGCATATGGAAATCAGGGTTATCCTGGGTACAGTTTTATTTAACCATGATGTACTGGTTTTTTTAATTAGACTGGAATTTAAAGAAGGAAATGAAGGATTCTTACAGACACAGGAGCAAAGGAAGCATTTTTAATCACAGGAGAGTTTTCACAGGAAGCTGTAGCAGCAACAGCAAAACTTTTCAGAGCAACTTTCTTGCTGGAAACTAGTTCCATGCACTTGCTGCTAATTTACACCCCAAACCCACGCGAAACTGGAAGAGCATTAATTCTGAAATTATATCAAACCAAGGCAATCCAAAATAATGCACCACTTTTTTAAAATATCCACAAAATATCCGCTGTGCTAGGTGTGCAGTATGCATTTTAAGCTAAGTTATGCCAGGTACAAGTTTTGGGACTTTCTCCCTGGCCCCTACTCTGTGGTGACTGTCATACCCAGTGAAGGCGCTTCAGTAAATGCAAAGAACAATACCCAGATTGAATTTTAAGTCTACTGAACACCACTGCCCATGCCTGATGAGAATTACATCTGTTTACCACAGGAGCAGTACCTGACAAACCTAAGAAGGCTGGATCAGGCTCTGTAAGGCATCAGAGAAGACCAGGACCTCTTGCCCATGACTGAACGAGCACAGGGATGAGCAAATGACGAGGCCGAGAAGGAAAACGATGTTCATGTACAGGCTAGATGACAAGGAAACCGAAGGAAGGTAGCGGACAGCTGAAGCACAAGAAGACGAGGAGGTAGCAGCCTGACCTGGGGCACTTACTAGCAGTGGCAAGATGGTGGCGTTCAGGTGAGAGGCAGCCACGAGTCACCTGTGGTGGCTGGCCAGGCAGGGGACGCCTGGAGTCACCGAGAGAAGCTGCGTGAGCGCTACGGGCTGGCTGGGAGAGGCGGCTGCTACTAAACCCCACCTACATTTGAAGTATGAAGCACTGGGAACTAACAGGGTCCGGGGAATGCAGCCGCAGCATGGAAAGGATCGGTGAGCAAGGGGCAAAGCCGGGGGCAGGCGGAGTTCACGCTGATGAAAGAACGGCGGGCCTGTCGTCTTGGGGAGGCCCTAGAGGCGGCAGCCAGAGCCCAGCTGGAGCCGGAGACACGCACTGGTGGGACGGCTCCTGGTGGGCGGTCGGCCTGGCTGCTTCGCCGCTGCAGGGCGCACGCATCGCTGCACCCTGAGGTGGGAGGGCGGGCTAGGGCGCGGGGCGGCTCCGGAGCGGGAGGGAAGGAGGGAGGGAGCGGACTGGCGGGCGGACTGGCGGGCGGGCGGACTGGCGGGCGGGCGGGCTAGCGGCCAGGCAACTCCCGTCCTTCCTCTCCGGGGCGGAGGAGAGCTGAGTGGCGGGGGAAGGAAGAGCGGCCGGCGGCCAATCGGCACGGCGGCGCTTGCGCAGTGCTGGGGTGACGGTGGCGCGCGGGACGTACGGAAAAGGATCCGGGCGCGGAAGTGGCGGGCCGCCTGGCCAGCGCGCAGGTATCTGTCGCTCTTCTTACTCGCACCCCGCTTCCCCATCCCGATCTCGGCCCCGGCCTGCCGTTGTCTAGTGTATCCCCCGGCTCAGGCCCGGGCCGGGCCGACGCGAGCCGGTGCGGTGCGGGGGGGAAGCACTTCCGGGGAGAGGAGAGCCGTGCTGGGCTGCAGGCTTGACGGGAGTGGGTCGTGTTCGTGGCCGCTGCCCGGAGCTGGGGTTGCTGCTGCCGGGGTGCTGCTCCAGGAAGCTCTGTCACCGGTTTGTAGTTCCCGCCCACGGATTGCAGCCGGGGAAGTTCTCTACCGTGGCCGGCAATGAAAGTTGTGGTACTTCGAGTCAGTGATGGGTTCCGCTAGATCAGGATGTGGTGGATACAAGTGACAGGAACTGCCACCGTGATGAGCTGCCCTTACTGCACTTCTATTCCCCGTGCTTCTGTCGTGTGTGGGGATTTTTGTACCCTAAACTGATCAGTTTTCTTAGAAACTTCTGAGTTAGGGCGTTCCCTTTGCCTGCTTATTTCTTACTTGCCAGTTGTGCTAACACACCTATACGTAGGGTTCTGCTGTAAACTGAAGCAATGAAGTCATGCTTTCACTTAAGATTTGTACTGCTTCTGCTGCACAGCATCACAGAAATGTGAACGAATGGGGAAAAGTAGGACAGAAGCTTTTTTGCTTTTCTTTTCCCACTGAGCTTATTTTTCAGTCAAGCCTCTCTGTTACAAACGCCATGGTGTAAACTGGTTTCTGCAAGAGCAGTATCAAAACCTGCCAAGGTAATTTAGCGTTTTAATTATGTTGTGAAACATGTTGCCTAATTCTACTCTTTCGTTATGTTGTTTAAAATATTAATTCATTAATGTCAAGTATATAGTTAGTTTCTTTTGGACATGATTTTCCTTCTCCTTTACTTTTGTTTCTCTTTTTCTTAGATTCCTGGGGAGTCAGATTTTTTAAATAGAAACTTCCAATTTTAGCTATATCAAAATCAGCCATACAGTCGTTTTCTGAGCTTTAAAACTTCAGCATTTCAGGGTTCTGTAATGATCCCATGGAATATATTTACTGCTTCTTTCCTTAGAAGAAACTTGAGCTGTAACGTTGCCTTAAAGGCCTGGAGAGCTTCCATCCTGTAATATATGATGTATTTTTGTGGCATAGATACTCTGATTGCAAAATGAACTGTTGCTGAAAGTTCTTAGGCCTTGAGGTGCATTTTTGCCTCTTATTTTACCCTAGCGCCGGTCTAACCTCATTACTACTTAATTTAGAGAGTTAAACCAGAAGAAAGTTAACATATTTTGATTTTTTTGTAGTCACTGGTATGTCTGCTTGATGGAGGAAGCTAAAATTGCACAAAGTGGCAGGATTGTGTGGCAGGGCATGAGCCTGTGATTGCCTTTCTTGTTGATATATGTCTGTTAGTTTGATGGTACAGTTAGTCAGCTCTGTGTCCTCACTTGAGCTGAAGGATTATTTGAAGAAGCATTATGAATTTTTTTAAATTTACCTGTTTGTTTTCCTGATCAGGTGGATGCAATGGACGATGACTTCACGGCTTCTTCTACACCCCCATTTCTCACTGAAAGCTTGGAGATGGCAATGGAAATGGAGAATGAGAACTCAAAGCCGCCTTGTTTTTCCTGTGCTTTTGACAACCAAAATGGAGGGAGAAGCTTTTCTGCAGAGTCTTATTTAGCAAGTGGGTCTCTTAAGAGGTATGGTTTTTTTTTAATTACAAATATAATAGCCTTTAAGATGTTCTTTCCACTGGTGTTTAGTGCCTCTAAATGCTGTCAGGGTTTCCAAATCAGTTTGTTCTTCAGCCCTTATTATGATCCTGAGATCAACTTATTTGGTATACCGAAGTAGGAAGGGCAATTGTGTTGATACACTGCTTTGAACAGTGTTCTAGATTCGCTTCTATTCACTTCTCTCTTTTTTCCACATGATAGAAACAAACCTCCTCTGCCCAGCTTCCCCAGATGCTGGTACTGTCTTTTGTAGCTTTAAGAACCATCTTTCTCAAAGCCTTCTACTTCTGCATTAATTCTGGATTTAAGGTTCAGAACCCAGATTAAAAGAAAGTATTTTCCATGAGATTCTAAAAAGTTACTTTGGTTTAGTTAATACCTTCTTTACTATCTGTGATCCAATTTGGTTTTCTGTGCCACTTGCTGATCCTGCAGGTATTTTGTTCTTTCTCCTACAAAAGCATATTCATTCTGTCTGTCCTCCTGTCAAGCCTCATATGTTGTGTCGTTACTTTGGGTTTCTTTAACCTTAATTTCAGTCTTTTCTGTAAAGCCTTAAAAGGGATTCCCTTTTTTGTTGTTGTTGTGGTCGGTTTTTATTATTGTATTGGGGGGTTGATGTTTTTTATTGTAATTGTATCAGAGCACATTCATTCAAATTTATGCCAGGTAGAGGAGTGAGAGAGCCTATGTCTGAATGAACATCAGGCATTTTATAGCAGAAATAGTTTGAGTAGTGAGTGAGTAGTTAGGAGCTTGTATGTAAACAAGTTTCCCAGGTCACTGCAGTCATGATAATACTGTTCTCCTGTTGCTTATTCACCTTGTCTGCTTGAATTGTAATTTGGATAAGCCTGCACATGAGGGACTCCTCTATCTTCATTATCTAGAACAAGAGTAATTGGATGTAATTGCTAAAAGCTTCAAAACAGACCAGTGTTTAGGCAGTTACCAAGTGAGCTACAGGTGTTATGGGAGATTGAGCTGATTATTCAGCAGATGCTGGTTTTGCCTTGGAGGACTGAATTGGTAATAGTGTATAGTTCAAGAAGAATATGAATTTGGTTTGTAATACAATGAAATCCAAGTGCTTGCCCAGTACATTTTTTGTTGTCATTTTAAAAAATAGAAATATTTCTTGCATATTAGTGATCTCCTCTTCAGACATGCTCAAGTACTTAATGAAGGATAGTGGGAAAATTTTGAAATAATTTGCTTTGATGCCTTTGTTGATCTTACTATGCAGCTGGCTGTGATTTTTTTTTTTTGTTTGTTTGTTTTTTTAAACACATTAATGAAATATTTTTATATTTACACAGTTCTGGTTTAACAGTCTATACAGATGTTTGATTTTCTCCATTTTGAGTAAAGTGGTAATTCTTGTTTTCTTTATCTTTTCCTTAGCCAGAGTGAAAGGCAGTCATGGTGTAGAATTAATTTGTTATAATAATGAAGTCGCATTTTGTGACTCTCCTCAGTTCACCTGCTTTGAAGTGTGCTTTTATTAATATGCTTTTATCAATGTGTTCTGTATAAATATTTTTAAATGTATGTAAAGGAGTAATTGTATATTCTAGCATTAATTATCAGGCATGTCTCTAAATTGTTTCTAAATTGGAGAGACATCAATTTGATAGGTGGACCACTCGGTGGATAAAGAACTGGCTGGATGGCCGCACACAAAGAGTTGTGGTCAATGGCTCAATGTCCAGCTGGAGACCAGTAACGAGTGGTCTCCCTCAGGGATCGGTGTTGGGACCGGTCTTGTTTAACATCTTTGTCCCTTACATGGACAGTGGGATTGAGTGCGCCCTCAGCAAGTTTGCCGATGACAGCAAGCTGTGTGGTTCGGTTGATACACTGGAGGGAAGGAATGCCATCCAGAGGGACCTTGACATGCTTGTGAGGTGGACTGATGCCAACCTTATGAAGTTTTAACGATACCAAGTGCAAGGTCCTACACCTGGGTCTGAGCAATCCCAGGCACAGCTACAGGTTGGGCAGAGAAGAGATTCAGAGCAGCCCTGTGGAGAAGGACTCAGGGGTGTTGGTCTATGAGAAACTTAACATGATCCGGCTTCAGCGTGTGCTCGCAGCTCAGAAAGCCAACCGTATCCTGGGCTGCATCAAAAAGAGCATGACCAGCAGGTCGAAGGAGGTGATCCTGCCCCTCTACTCTGCTCTTGTGAGACCTCACTTGGAGTATTGTGTACAGTTCTGGTGTCCTCAACAGAAAAAGGACATGGAACTGTTGGAACAAGTCCAGAGGAGGGCCACAAGGATGATCAGGGGACTGGAGCACCTCCCGTATGAAGACAGGCTGAGAAAATTGGGGCTGTTCAGCCTGGAGAAGAGAAGGCTGCGTGGAGACCTCATAGCAGCCTTCCAGTATCTGAAGGGGTCCTGTAGGGATGCTGGGGAGGGACTCTTCATTAGGGACTGTAGTGATAGGACAAGGGGTAACAGATTAAAACTTAAACGGGAAGTTTAGATTGGATATAGGAGGAAGTTCTTTACTGTCAGGGTGGTGAGGCACTAGAATGGGTTGCCCAGGGAAGTTGTGAATGCTCCATCCCTGGTAGTGTTCAGAGTCAGGATGACAAAGCCTTGGGTCATATAGTTTAGTGTGAGGTGTCCCTGCCCATGGAACTAGATTTTAAGGTCCTTTCCAACCCTAACTATTCTGTGATTTTATGTAGTGTACATGAAGACAGATTCCAACCATAAATGTAGAGTGGAGCATGCTGTCTAATGTAGCAGCCTCTTCTGTTAAGGACAGCCTGTATGTTACGTCTCAGCCCCCTTGTAACGATGAAGATGCTTCAAGATGGTAGCTTGTTAATTTTTATTTGTTTCTAAAATATATTGTGCCCTGTGACTATATCATGATTTTATGCTGTTGAAGCTAGGTGTTGTCATATTTTATGTGCTGTGTAACATATTGCTGTAAAAGGTAAAATAGCCTTTTGAGAGCACTGCTATTCCTTCCTATCTAAAGTATAGGTGCTGCTGATAAATTGTTAAAACATCAGCGTTGCGTAAGACAGATGTAGATGTTGTATTCTATGGGCTTATTACTGGGCAATATGAATATTATTTGCTCTATTTTACAGGGTTTTGCTGAGACTAGATCCTTCTCCAAATGATTATGAAGATGATGTAGTAGAGTTGTTTGGCTTTCAGTGGGTTACTGAAATGGCATTAGTTGAATCCTGTGGATTTCTCTTTGGATTACTTAGGTATGATAATGTATTTTATAATTAATTCACTTCTGTAACTATGTTCACTGTAAGGATGTAACATACTTTTCAAGTTTCCTATAGTAAAATTGTAAAAGACCATGGGCTATGTAAAGCATCCAGAACGATTATGCTGTTTGCTGCTCCAGTAAGTGATGGATAAGACACAGACGGAATTACAGAATTAAGTACATTTTTCCACAGATTTTTAATCGGTGTGGTGCATCTCTTAGCCATCAGTAGATAAAAATTGGTAAGTATAGTTATTACAACAGTGTTGTGATTTAGAAGGTCCTAGCTTCAGAATATGTTAATACACTATATAAGGTTTCCTTGAATGAGATTGTGCTACCCATATAATTGAAGTTGTCTTTTGAATATTTTAAGTCCTTTTTTTTGTGTGTAAAGAAAAGTGGAGGTTAAAAATCAAACAGTGAAAATGCTGGATTCAGCATTTCCTTCAATTGTTTGGATTAGGATAGCTTCAGCAATCTCTTCAGATACAGTTACTCAGTGTTTGACTAATTCAATGTAGATGTTTAATCTGGTCAGTGCAAATACACAGATCACTGATAATCCTCTTTGCTACTGATAATCCTCAGGATGTACAGCACATACAGAGAGTGTATGGGAGCAGAGCTTTTGTATGATTCCACAAATGCGTGGTATATTCCATCATTCATTTGATTGTAGTGGATACTTCTATCTCTTTAGGGTATGACCAAGGGCATGATGTGAAACATCACTGATAGGGTCTGACTTACTGAAACACCATGGCATAGATGGCAGGAAGTATATCAAACCCAATTTTATTTAGCTTTGCTTGTTTGATGCATGCTTTGACTTTACTCTGATTTAAAAAAAAGAAAATAATCTGATAATGAAGGATACAGGAGGATAAGTTAGTTAAAAGAAGCACTGAATCTCAGCATTTAGTCTGATCTGTTTATTAACATGAAATCACTAGGCAGTTACACAGCAATGTGGTTGATCTGTTGAATTAAATTGATATTTTTTCCTTTGTGACATCAACTACTCTGTAATTGTAATAGAGATGAACATAAAGCATAATATTTTTATTGTGATATTTAAGTTATTCAAGCTATACATGTTTTAAAACCCACTGAACTGGTAGCAGTAATGGATTTCAGCTAACTGTAGTATGAGAGTTTGCTTGCTAAACTGTCCTTTGGCGTGACAAGTCCCTCTGCAAAGATATTCTCTCTTTCAGTTCATTTGTTCAGTCATGAAATGGAACACTTTTGTTTAAAGACCAGTTGACAACTGAAAGTAGTAAAACTCCTTTTTCCATTGTAGAAATTCATATGGGAGAAGTACAGTTTGTAATTATTCTTGAGGACAAGGTGGTTGAAAATAGATATCATCTGTACTTCATAAACTGAACTATGTTTAAATACATGCTTACAGAAACCTAGGTTTTTTTGTGTCTGTAAATATTTAATGTGGCTATTTAGTATTTTAAAATATTTTAATTAATAACAATATTATACGATGGAACAGCAAGTTAAAAACATGAATTGTGCAATAAAAAAAATACTACCTGTGAGTTTTTTATGTAATTGATGATGTGTGAGTCAAAATGGGTAAGACCTGTATAGCCATTTGAGTGGGTATATTAAGACAATATATCTTTGATTAATAAAGATCTTTGATTAATAAACTGTCAGAATATTTATTTGCAAACCAAATTATTTAATGATTAACAGCAGTAAGGATCAATCTTTGAGGTACAAATGCAGATTGAAATTAAAATGACTTACTTAACTGATGATATCTTTGTTATGCTTGGCATGCCCAGTTTGTGGTTGTATTTTATCAGCCCACTCTATTCTGCCTTTTATTAATTTAGTGGAGAGTCTCTCTAACCTTCAGCCTCAAGAGCTCTCCTGCTTTAGTTGTCCTTCCTTTGTACATGGTTGAAATACTTGAAATTCAACTTTGATTTCAAAACAAGACAAGCAACTAAAACCCCACAAAACAACTAAATGGCTGAAAATAATCTTGGGTAGTTGATGTGATTTTATCCCAGGAAAGAAAAGCTAAGGGCGATAATTCTAATGTGTACCTGCCAGGTTACAACCTGGGGTTTTGGATCCTTGGGGGAATTTTCTGTTTTTTGTTTTTTTTTTTTGTTTTGTTTTGGGGTGTTGTTTTGGGGGGTTTTGATTTGGGCTTTTTCTTTGTGTTTGGATTTATTTTTTTTTATTTTTTTTTTTTCAGTAAGAACATTTGATGTGGGTTGGATCCAAGTATCCTTCAGTAGTTGCTGCTTTGACTACATAAGAAACGAGGCAGAGAGCTTCTTCCTCAATTTATGCAGCATTTTCTTTCAAAAGTCTGTCTTGCACAGTTGCGCTTTTCATTCAGTTTAGTACCATGTTATCTCTGTGGAGACTGTACTTGAAGACCACTTGAAAATAACTGTTGCAGAACATGGCTGAGTACTTACCTGTGTTACAGCTATTTTTAATTTTCATTTGCAGTGTTGGCTGCTCCTTTAAAAATGCTTTCTTTCTCCTTCAAAACTCAACTGAGTTTTAATTTTTCTAGAGACACTTTCCTTTACTATAATTTGCTGGTTTATCTTTTATGCTCAAGTTAAGCAGCAGAGCACCCTAAGCAGGAAAAACTGCTGACAGAATTTACTAGTGCTCATTCACAGGGAACTAATTTAGTGTATTCTGAGTGTATGCCATGAGGACTAACTTTAGGGTTTATTCTGTGGTCAAATATAAAGTTGAGTTATGCTTGTGGAAAGGTCACCTACGGGCAATGGCTTTCAGGGATTTTGTGTGTGTGGCTGTTTTTTTCTTCCCCAGATATTTAACTAGGTTTATATCTGTTGTAACTGTAATTAATGTTTTATAAACAAGCAAAAATTCTATTGTCATCACTTCACACTTGTATGTGTCTGTTGCCTTCTACTAATACTCTTTCCTAAGGTACATTTGTGTAACATTATTCAGAAATACAAAGCAAGTAACACCTCTCTCTGTTCTATTTAGACCTTACTAGAATGTAGTTAAGTAACATTTCTTTATATAAATATGATAAACTTCTGTATTCCTTTAATTAGGCAACAGATATACACACTGGAAGACTTAGTACAAACGAGTTCTTCTGATTTTGGTAAGTTTAACGCATTTAATTTGACATTGGAATAGGTATCACTGTCTTTTCATTACTGAAATACATTATTGCAGATCATGCTTGTGCTTTCTCTCTTGACCAAGGGCTCATGGACTGTGCCGCAGAACAGCATATAACCAGCACAAACTTGCAGTAAAGGTACAAATACAGGCAGCCAAGTGATGTAAGGTAGTGTGAAAACAGACAAGGAAAATGTTGAGAGTCAGTTTGGAACCAGATCTTCCTGTATAGTAGGTGCACAGGGCAATACTGACCCTTCTGACCTCAGTTGTGGATTCTGCATTAATTTGACTTGAGCTGAGATGTCATCCCTGAGGTAGAATTTGACAAAACTGTTAACTCATTTATAAAAATGGAAAGTTGCGTCAAAGCTCCCAATAACTATTTTATTTACAAAGGTAGTGGGTTGGAACTTCTTCCAGTTTTCTCTTGGCTTACATTTAAATGAGTTAGTAATATTTGTTTAGTTTAAAGTTACTTACAAACTTAATTTATCTTTGCAGCAGGATTGATAAAACGGGATTGCTACAAAACGTTTTATTTCAATTAAATACTAAGGCACGAGAAGTAGTATGTTTCTGAAGCATTATTGCAGCCTTGGGCTTATTGCGAGTTTGAAAGCTGAATTACTTAGCAAGTTGAAAAGTTCAGTAATTACTCAGAAATAAACTGACTGTGGTATCTTCTTATTGCTTGAGATACACTGCTAGTATCCTAAGAGTAGGAGTAAATAGTTTTATGCATTGTTATTATTTTGGTTTGATCCTGGCATGCTCTGCCATGTAAATCATCAGTATGAATCTATCATCCAGCTTCTGTCCTTCTGTCATATGCTCTTGTTGACTGTATCTTGAAAGTCTAATTTTGCTGATGTTTAATACATAAGTGGAAATAACCTTATTTTAAATTACAGTTGAACTCTTTTTTTTTTTTTTTTTTTTTTTTTTTTGTAACTGGACACCAAGAAACTGTTCTGTAGTCCTTTTCCCCTTCAGTTTAAGCATCTGTTTGGTTCTCTTGTCTCTATCCTGTTCTTCCTCTTGTCACATAAGCTGGTAAAATAAATAATTGTTGGATTTTACGTTTTGCACCAAGCTTTTTTGTAACTTAGAGCAAGTCACTGATACATCTGTGACTCAGTTCCCCCTTTATACAGCAGGCAGTGTGATGTTAGGTATTATTGATGTTGTAGATAAATGCACTATTGCCACTGTTAAAGCCCCCAGGTTACCCCTCAGTGTATCTTTGTTGTGCATATATGTTTATACAGATATCAATATTGTACATTTAATTTCATTCCCTATCAGTCTTAATGAGTTTTGGAGTCTTGGTACTAAGAACTGTGTAATGTGGAAACCATATGAAATCTTTTCTTATCCTCTGCATTGTTTTTCTCTGGTTTTGAAAATGCCCGATCTTTTCTTAACACTCTAGTGGTGCTGGTTTGTTCTGCTTATTTCATTGTTCAATGATTTATGACACTTTATAAAAGACTTTGTAGTAGAATACTGTAAGATAAAATTTTGCTTAAACAGATCTTCTGAGAACTTAAGATTTTTATTTTTTTTTTACTGTTACAAAGCAGCAGTAGTATCTGTAAATAATTCATTTAGAACAGTGACTTGAGCCTTTAAACCTATGGTTCATTACCACGGCAGATCCTGTGGCTTCTGATGTAGTTGAGGGTAGGCTTTACACTGGAATATTATGGTACTTGTACCAGTTGATTTGCTCTTCAGTGAGTGTTGTTGCTCAAAAGATGTTGAGATAGGCTTATATGGACAAAACTTTGTGGGGTCTGTAACAAGTGACATAGGTTAGCTTCAAGGTTACCTGGAGGGCATGGTGGGGGGAAATAAAGGGAACAGGGAGACCAATAAAGGAAAGACTCCCCAGTGGTGAGCTGGGGAGAGGAGCAAAGGCAACTGCCTTTTCATGGACATGCAGTCAGTGCAGCAGGTGGCAAAGAGTTTTTGCCACCCATCTCTTCTAGTGTGATACACTTTCACTGGGGGCCTGCTCAAACTCCTTATTTGCTGTTACTAGTTATGATGCTCCAGTGACTGGCATCAGAATTGTTACAGGCTGAGTGGTTGCTAAGCATTTGCCTATATACATTATTGGGAAGTAGTTAGTGGATATTTAAATGGCTTTCTCTTTTTTGTTGTGCACCAAGCTTCATTTTTCTCTAATGTAAGCTGAAAGCTCCATGGCAAGGTGTGAGAGTTATGAGTGATTCTCACACCAGTGGCAGTAGCTTCCAATGAATCTCTGCTGTAATAATGGTGTTTGAGCTTGCAGGTGCAAGATAAGGAAGGTAACATCACGAGAACAACAGCTTCAGAGAGCAAAGGAAGGGAGACACATAGCGGCAATAACTAGCTGAAAGGATACAGAGCTGCAGGTGAAAGGCAGGCTACAGGACTGTGAATGGATGGCTCTTGGCATTACACCATTTAAGGGGCTATGCAAGAATGCGTTGCTTAGGAAGAGAAGTTACAAAGCTTGTTTCCAAATAAGTCTACCTGCTTAAGTCCCCCAAGAGAAAAGGATGCTGAGAAATTGTTTCACACATACCTTTTCTGAAGGTGTCTTGGAAGCACACAGAGAGCAGGGTGGTAGGGTTGAATGATTTTTTTCCAGCACTTACTGCTTGCCTCTGCCTCCTTTCTTGAGGGGCTGGCTGCCTTCTTTTCTCCCTGTATCTGGATATCCATCTGATGATAAGATGAAATATGGATCCCTCTGGCAAGATGACATTGAGAAGTGGGTGTTCTCCACCAGCTACCTCCCAGGTTGTCCTCAGAATAGGGTGGCTTTCCAGTGGTTTGGTTTGCTTAATGTGGAGAATGCATATGTTAATGTGAGTCATAGTGTGGGCACATCTGCTTTAAGCTATCAATCTCTTTTACTTCAGGTCGAGCTGCAAACTTGCACTCTGAAGCAGAGAGCATCAGGCATCGATGTACTCAGTTTTTGAATTATGTGAAAGTTTTCATCTTCAGGTAAAGTTTGCACACAGTACATATACTAAACTTTGTGCGGCTGCTTCTTACCCGTTTTCTGATTGTATGTCTGTGTGTGTTCAGGTATCTGGAACTCCCTAAAGAGGAAAAGGATGGAATGCTCCATCCATATGAAGAACTAGAAGCACAGTTACCATCAACACTGGTGGAAGAGCTTCATGCTTTGACCATGCACATTGGTCACCTTTGTGAACTCCCTAGTAGTGTCTTGGCAGCATTTACTATTCAACATCAGGCAAAGGTTAATGTCTTTTATAATTTAAAATTATTTTTTGTGTAAAAGTACATATTCAACTTGCTAAATTTTGGCTAAATAGCATTTCATATTTCTTCAGGCTGAAATTGTAAGTTGCACTTTATATTGCATGTTTAAAAAATTCCTCTGGTGTGTCCTTACTAATAGTTAAAATTTCTGAGTTTCCCAGGGGAAGGGGCACTTTTTAAAACCTACACTCTGAAATCTTGACTCAAAATAGGAAAAGATCGGGTGTATAAAGAAGAAAAGTGCAGACATGGAAGCAGACACTGAAACATTAAACACTAGTGAAGTATATACCATTAAGATTTCTGCATACGTATAATAACAAATGCTTTCAAATCTTTTAGAGAGAAAAAAGGGGCTTTAGTCTTAGGCTGTATAAACTAGTATCTGGAGGGGAATGATCTGCTGAGAAGCAGCATTTTGAATGTTCCTGTTTCTTTAGCTTGTCAGTAGGGCCACTGTTGAACTGATGAAAGAAGTAGGAATTTCAAGTAGACTGTAAGGAAGAGAATATTGAAATTTTGGAATTACTAAAAGACACACTTTAACACTTTGTATGCTACCTAATACTTTTCTGGAAAGGATGACTAACGGTGCTTTAATCTGCCAAGCTTATATCAAGACATTGTGTTTAAATTATAGCTTAGATCAGATTCAAAACTTCACAAATATCCTCTACAGATAGAATTAGTTGTCATGAAGGTTTTGTGGTTTTGTTTGGTTTTGTGTTTGTTTTTTTTCATTAACTGAATAGCATGTTTGTATGTTACAATGTATTTGATCATAGATAATGATAATGTTCACTGCAGGCATAATGCATGCCCATCTTTTGTGTGATTCAGTAGAGTATCCAGAATTTGCTAAAGAAATGTGAAAAATAAATAAATGTGTCTATTTCTAATCACAGCTCTTTCCCCCATCGTGGCATTTACTACATCTCTACTTGGATATTTATTGGATACTATTGGAAGTTCTTCATGTACTAGATGAAAAAATGATGAGTAAGTATGCAGATTTTTTTTTCTTGAACTACTTCTTGTACATATGACTTACCTATATTTCTCAATTTATCCAGAATCATTTACTACTTTTGGTAGTTTTTAAGCACAGCTATATTTGATGGGGTAAACTCAAATATAGTGAGGGCAGGTTCTTTGTGAATCTTCATGTAATGAAGATGAAATGTTATTTAGGAATTTGTTCTTAACCAAGATGATGAAGTTTGTGCTCAGCTGATGCTTACAACATAATATTTAGTAGTAAATTTTGACATCACATAAAAAAATGCCTTTGCAGAGACCCAGAATGCATAACAGTAAACAACAGTTTGATGAAAACAATGTAGGAAAAGTTGTCTGAGGATGGATCAGAACAAAGAATCTCAAAAGAGAGAATTTGTATTGTTAACCATATGAGACACTAAGAAAATACTGGGCAAAGGAAGAATGTTGCCTTAGTCAGAGGTGCTTGTAAAAATACAGCAAGAAAAAGAGCCAAGGCAATTACTTTTTTTTTTTCTTCCTAAAAAGCCTTCAAAAGAGCAAAAAAGATTGATAAGAGTAAGCTGTTCATAGAAGCTAGATAAAAAAGGTCATAGAATGCAATACAACTGAAGAACCCATCTTCAAAGTAGTTCAGTTTGCTGAAGAACTGCTAAAATGCAGAATAGAACTTTGCTTTGTGAAGAACTTTGCTAGCAAAATAAATCACAAAAATGCATTTTCTTTTATAATCATTGTGTCACTACAAACAGTCCCCCTTCCCCCTTGTAATAAATTATTGACATAAGTTCCATATAGAAATTGCAACAGTTGGAGTAATGTTGAGGTCTAGAAAGAACGCACTGTATGTTTAGCCCAGGTAACTAGTACTGAATCTGAACTCTTGGATTTGCTTTTGGCTGCTCTTGAGTGCTGTCACAACACAGCCTTGCTCAGATTAAAGCATCTTCTCTGTTTATGCATATCTGTGCTAATGGATGATGTGTGAGTTGGCTGTTGTTCTGTAATTCTAACTTTCTTGTATGATCTGCTGTGGGATAACCTGTTTTTCTTTTGGGGGGCCTTTTGGGGAAGGGATAGGGAAACTGTTGGAGGCAATCTGTTGTTCAGAATTCGATATTGATTTCTAGATAAAATTCTGAGTCAGTGCAGTAATCTTGTCTTGTGTAACGTATACTGAGTAGAAACTTCACACTACTAAGACCAACGGCAGGATAGTAGGTTCAGGGCTTCACCCTGCATTTCCATGAATAAAATACAGGCTTAGTTCTACATATCTTCTGTTTCACTGATGTGAAAGGAGTTGTACTGTTGAAAGCTAGTGGGATAAGATCTTACAGCCTTTTAATTTTACCATTTTATCTGTGATAATGCCTACAAATGCTCAAGTTGGAATACGTTCTTGCCAGCTTTTTACATCAACACATCCATAGGAAAGTGTTAGACCTCTCCAGAATTGTTTGTCATCAACTTGCATATCTGCAAAACATGTCATGATTTCAGAACATGCGCACTGGCATGTGAGAAAGTGGAGCTTGCAGATAAATAAATCTTTATTCCACTGCAAAAACTGTGCCAATAAAAGGCTGTGAAGTGCCAAACTATTTTACTGTCAACCAGAATAATACCAGACTTCAGTGTAGTAAGGAAGGCACTAGCTTGAACTTAGAATTGAAGAACTTTCCCAAATGAGTTTGTAAATTACAGTTACATGCAGCTCAACAAACCAATTCTAAAATATATAGAATAGAAAAAACATTTCTTTCTTGTATTAAACAGCCAAACCCAGGACTAAATAGGTGTAATTTTCTTTTGTCTTTTAGGACAAGTTGTATATGCTAACAATTTCATAAATGTGACAGGGGAGAATTTAACCAGTATCAGTTTATTTGAAACACACTGTGGAAATCTCATATCTGATCTAATCAGCTTGTCCATCAACAAGTATATGAAGGTAACTTTTTTTGTTTATATAGGACACGGGCAGTATATGCTTGTATTAGGAACAATATGAATTGGATATTGCAACAATGCATAGATAACTTCTGCTAGGTTTTAAATGTTATGTATGGCTTTATATCTCAATGTTTTAAAGAGTGTTATTTGTTAGGAGCTCAAATTGTGTTATATTTATTCATGACCATCTGGCAGTTGAATGAGAGAGTAATATTGAAATGCACTGTGTACAGAGCAGAAGTGAGTGCCACATTTCCTAAGTTCAGTGTTCCAGGTTCAGTGCCAAACATGGCACAGTCTGAAAGGTTTACAGCTATAGATGTAAAAAAAAAAAATCTTTTCAAACTCTCTCAAAAGGAACAGAAAGAGAATAACTATAATCCTGGCAGTAAGCTAACTGGACACTTAACAGGATGTCATATTACGGTTTGTTGTTGCACTGCTCCTATTTCTGCAACCTCATCTTTCTGTTACAGCACTTTTACATTTGTCAAGAGAAAACTTGTCCTCCTCTTTTCTTTTTCATTCTTTCTATAGCTGCAGTGTTTTTCTCACTTGTTTTGAGCACTCCAAAGCTAGAAAGTCATAATAGCTCTATATAGCAGCTAGTAAAAGAGCTATGTAATCTTTGTATCAGCTTTAGATGGGCACGAGACTGAATTCTGAGAATAAGTAGCACTGACCACTGTATAATTTATGTTTTTCTAGTACAAAGACATGGAAAATGGAGTCCCCTTTCTTTCATATTACTATTTGGGGGTGGGGCAGGAATAGCTGTGTTAACTTTTGATCACTGTTCTTTTAAGCTATCTGTAGAGAACTGTTACCTTTTTTTAAATCAGTTTTGATTTATTAAATTATTAGATAATACTGCAGCCTTCTCCCCTATCAAAAGGTAAATAGATGGAAGTAATTTTTTAAAAAGAAGATTCAAATAGCATCTTTTGACCATTATGCTTGACAATAGACTTTGAAATGTCACGTGTTAAAATGGCAGATTCATTCTGCTTCCACAGAGACACGTTACAGAGAAATTGTTTTGCCACCACTTTTTCTTCAGTTCTGCCTGGGCTTAGGCCAATCTAGTTCTGTTTGAGATTAATTTCTGAAGCAGAGCTTGTGCTTGAGCTGGATAACGCCTCGTCTGCTGGTGTCTCCTCTAGTATGCATTCATTGTTATAATAAGTAATTGAAATAGTGTCTCTCAAAATTTTTAGGAACACAACTGGTACCCATAATAGAAGACAGTGTCAGCTCATCATTAAAACATGTCATTAAGCTTTTGGCTGAGAATATTAGGAAGTGCAGTTCTTAATGTATGTGGGTATCCTTAGAAGGAGGGGACGTAAACACTGATCCTCCAGACTCATCAGATCTGTTTCTTGGACCGCTTTGGTATCAAGATGCATTGCTTGCATCAGTAACTGAGGCCATTGTGCTCTGAGATACATTTGACATAGAAATATGTATTCTTGGATATCGTCTTTTCATTTTCAGCAGGCATATATTTGGCACCAGAGCTCTATTGTCCCAAAAGTACTGCAATTTGAAGTTATAACCATGCTTACCAAGGTACTGAACTTGGGTACATTGCAAGAGGAATTCAGACTATCTCCGAAGAAAACAATGTCTCGGTGACCCTTAGTCTAGCCAGTACCTGTGTAGTGTCTTACTTTGATACTACTAGCCAGTCTCTATCCTGGACAGATACTGCATGTCTCCTGCAGAAGTGATCTTGCTGTCTTGTAGAAGATCACAGTAGTAGATGCAAGTAGAAGAAACATAGATGCTGCAACAACTGGCACTCCATGTAAAAGGCCTAAAACTCTCACTTGTAAGATAGTCTATCTACCTAATACTTTTGTAAAATGCTCCAGTGCATCTGTAATAAGCAGACTTCTCCTTTCTGAAGAATCTGTTTTGCTCTTTGGTGATGAGTCATAACCAGAATATTTTTGAGGTGCTTCAGTTTTGGGCAGTTAGTAGTTAAATAATGATTTTTTCAATAGACTTTAGTGGTAACACTGATGTTTATTCTTAAGATAATATTAGCGTAAGATTAATTCAGGTTCTTGAGAGATTCTCACAACAGATCTTTAACTAAAGGCATGAGGAGGTGTAGGCACATGGAAAACTCTTTAAAGCCTATGTGGAGTGTGAATAATAGAATTATTTTAAATATTTCAGTCTTCATGATATTGTAAAATAAATTGTCGGGGTTCACCCTGGCAGTTTCAAGGCTAAGAAGGGTTCTTTACAGAGAGAGGAAAACTAATTATGTGTCACTTATAAATACATTCAGTATTTCTAATTATTTTATATTTAAACCCAGTTTGGAGCTGTATGAAAACAGTAGTCGTGGATGATAAATAAAAAGTCTGTGTTCTTACAGAATACTGTACAGATTTGAAATTACTGTTAATATACTTGTTCTTCTAATTGTGAGAGTGTGGTTTTCAGTCACTTGCACTTCTTTAACGTCTCTTTCACACACTATTGCTGTCACTGGCATTGTGTATTTTGATTTTGTTTTTAATTTGCACCATTAGATTTACAAATTCAGAAATTATTTTAAGTACCAGTGTGATTTGAGAACAGCTGTGCATGAATGGATCAGGAAGAGCATGAAGTTATAAAAATTCAAGGTTCACCTCATCAGATCTGGGTGTCTAGAAGTCAGTTGTCTAAACTAGTCACCCTAGGCTCTTTATCTTGTCAAGGAAGGATAGGAACAGTTCTTTCTCCTGCACTGAGTTAGATGAATTAGGCTCTCTAGGTGACTATTAGAAGTGCTTTAGAAGGGCTGATTATTCAGGCTTGGACTACTCATTGTTTAGGAATAAACAGTATGAGCTGCCTTTTGCCTCTTTTCTTTCTACATTTCTGCCATTGTGTCCCTGCTGAAGCTAAAATGTGCTTAATTATGCGATTTCAGGAAAGCTTTTCTCACTGTTTTTTGCCACTTCTGAATGCAGTTCAGTGGATTCATAGGTCTGAAGACAGCCCAAGTAAAGTTTTGTCTGTACTATGATTATTTCAAATACAGTGCTGGTAGGTCTTAAAAACATTAAAGCACACAGAGAATTTTTATGTATTTAGCAATTCCTTTTGCTGTTTTGTTTCACAATCCAGGGAATGTAAAGCTGAAGGATGAATCACAAGAAGACTGCTTTGCATTTGAAATGCATCAGTCTGAATGAATTTTCTTAAATATGGAATAGTAATCAAATAACATACACAACTTGAAATATGCTGTTTTCTGCATATTAAAAGAATGCCTTGCAGTAAGTTTACCAAAAAGCAGATTTTGTGAAATGTTGTGGGAACATTAACATCCTCATGCCAACAAAAACATATTCTACTAGCATTATGCCTAGTCATTAAGTAGTTTCCAGTTAAAAATAACAATAATAGCTGTTAAATTATCTTAAATCTTTATCTTCCAAGGACATCAAGAAAATCTAATCAATTATTTCATCTTTTCCTTACTGTCAGACAATGAATTGGTATTTATTGCAATTCCTTTTCATTTAGGCCTCAGAATTCCATTTTCATATGATTAAATAATTTTTGAAAGTGGCTTAGAAGAAACTAAGAAATAGCGCACCTGCAACTTACATAGCATTAGGAAATGGTCTTTGTTGTATGAGATACAGTTTTGATGTTAATGAAATAATGCACCTTCTAATGTGTCATTTTAGCTGTATTATGTAACTGCAGCCAACTCCAAACAACTAAAATATTGGTACATAAAATGCAATTTAAAAATGACACTTCTCTGAATAATTGTATTGCCTATTTCAGGTGAGACCTTCTGAGGCTCTAATTAGTCACCATTATCCCTGTACCTGCATTAAAGAATTATGGGTTCTACTTATTCAGCTGCTGGACCATAGAAATAGAGGGTCTCACACAGAGGTAATGGAAGAATACTGTTACATATGCATGTGTGTTACATATGCAATACAGTTGCCAAATGTTCCCAGATTGCCATGAATGCATGAGTTCACATATGATGGAACTGAAGTTCGTGTTTGTGTAAGGAGGACTGCATGCTAACTATGATGCTTTAGGTTTCCAGCTTAAATGTGTGTCAAGTCCTGATTCTAGGTTTGCAGTGTACTGTTTGGTAATGATGTAGGGTACTGATAGAGTGCTCCTTGTACTGAGGAAAGTAAAGCAAAGGAACAGACTCTGAAAGCAGTATGGTAGAACAAAAGAAAAAAACCTGTCTTTACCCATTAGAAAAAATAAATATTTGCAATTTCTATGTTATGTCATGCAATGATTCATCTCTAAGCATTAGAAACACAAGTGCAGTCAGACCAATGATATATGTAGCCCGTGTTTCAGTCTTTGATACCCATACCTTAACTACTTAGACAAGAGTAACCTGGGTTTTGTTTTTTGATCCTGTAGTTGCTGACTTCTTTTTATACCCTTTATACTTTTACTGGAAGAGCCAATCACTACCTGTTCTCCTTCCTTATACCAGTATGACTTTATATGACTTTTTTTTTTTGGTATCTCCTAGCTTCTACCTTTTCTAGGCTGAAAAGTCTTACTGTATCAGTCATTCTTTTTACAAGCACCATTCTCTACCTGTGGTCACCTTTGTTACCCTTCTCTGAACCTGTTTCCGTACTAGTAGATCCTGTCTCAAATGGCAGACTACCGGGATTGCATGTAGTATTCCAAGTTAGGTGGCCATATGGTTTTATACCTTGGAATAATGATAATAACCCTAACCCTTTCCTAATATTTCCTAGTATTTTGATATTTTTTTTCTTTCTTGACCTCTGGTTAGAATTGATATGATGTTTCTCTGAATTAAGATTAAGAAATGTCAAAGTCCTTTGAAATTTTTCTGAAATAATCTTTATAAAAACCAAACCTGCCCTCTGTGCAATAAGTACTGCACAGAGTTCACTTAGTATAGAATGAAGTAATTCACAGTAGAGTGTTTGTACTGATAGCTGTTTACTCATGAATGACAACAGATGTAAAGGTGGACAGCACAAGTGAACCTTCATACGTGTTAAGTGTTTGCACAAGCACATTGAAGCATAAGAGATCAGCACTGAGATCAGGACCCAGCTAAGGTGGGTGAAATGCAGGTGCAAAGAAGTCCCAGAGACTTTCATATAATTAGGGATGATAGGTGCAGTCTGTAAGAAGCTGTATGTGGGATAGACAGGGATCTGAGCCAAAGAGTCAGTGCTAGAACAGATTTGAAATAAACCAGGGAATTTGAACCTCAGTTTGCTGCCTTTCAGACTGATTCTCTGCTATATACTACTGTATTTCTCTTGGTTAGGTTAGTCTGCCACTAAAAGTTTTTCAAAAATCTGTTATGAAAGTCTTCATTAACGAACTCTAATTTCTCTCATCTCAGTGTTGCTCCATTCCATCTGCACGTTGGCATTCCAAAAGCTTGTAATTTTGTCTGTGAAGTTTCGTACCATGTTCTTCCTTGTTACCAAACCTTGTCCTTTCATGTTGCTTTCTACTGGCATTTTAGAGAGGACATTCAAAAGTAGCTCCCGGTTTTCTCTGGTCATACTGAGCACTTTTTTTTTTTTGTTATTTTCTTTAAATGACTGCCATCTCACTTATTTTATATAAAAGCAAATTAATCAGTAGCACAGTACTGTAGGCAAACTTGTTAACATAGGCTTTGTTATTCAACACAGTTTAAATTTAGTTTTGCGTTTTCTACAGAGTTTCTGGAGCTTGGTGAACAGAACTCTAAAGAATATCTTTGAAAGGCCCAGTAGTTCTGAAAGCATGTCTGGTTTTGAAACTGTTCAGTGTAAAGACCCACTGAGTTTTAGCTGGTGGATTATTAGTCATCTGGCCTCACTCTACCAGTTTGACCGTAATGGAAACCTAGATGAAAAGGTAGGTATGTTTTTTTCCTGAATACCTGAAAGTTGTTATAATTTATTGAGGTGTCTAACTTTGGCTATGTTTGTTGATAGACAAAAATACATGTTCTAATAAAGGAATTTTCACACTCCTTAAGGAAGTCCTTTGAGGTTGGTGGTGTTAAGGTGTGCTTTGTACAAGTCAGTAAACATTGCAAGAGCCCTTGACATATTGATGTTATATACCAGATATGCAGTAGATTACTGTATTAAGAAAACTTGAAATATCCCAACTAGTTAGTAACACATAGACTTAATGATGTAGCATATGTTTTAAAACTGCCTGCCTGCAGGATAAATGCTTCACCGGTTCTGTTTTAGGAACTGAACACATTAGATTATACCCCATAAAGTATAAACCTCAGGGAGAATTAGGTCATGCCATCTTCTGTCCTTCTGTTCTTTTATCTTTTGCCTCACTATAGGGCTTGGGGGGGTTTTTGTTTGGGTTTTTGTTTTGTTTAGGGTTTTTTTCTTTTTGCATTCCAGCTAGATTGCTTATATTCTCTAGTTAGCCAAGCACCAGCTATATATTGCTTCTTCCATGAATTTGACTTGATTGCAGTTTCTTGTAAAGTGTCTTTCATTATTTGTAATTTAATATTTTTAATTTGAAGCTGGAAAGGTCATACCCTTTTTCTGTTAAAATCTTTACCATGATTTCCTAAACCAACTTAGGAGAAAAGGTTAAAACATCGGAACACATGTGTAAACTGCAGATCTGTAAAAACGGAAGAGTCTGATAACATCAGTTGATCAATTTGTTTTGGTAACTTAAAATCCTCCCCATCATCTTTGGATCTTTAAAAGCATGAGTATATAAACAGAGAAAGAATGAAAAATGCTGGACTTATGTGAATACTTTTAATCATAGTTTAAAATTAGACTTTCTAATAAAGTTAAGGATTACTTTCATTTATTTTTAACTTGCAAATTCCCTGATTTTTCAAAAAACTAAAATATAGAGAAGGCATAACTCACTGCTTAAATACTTAGTTGTAAAACTCATGACCATTCTGGGTGACTAGAGGACTTGATGAGGGTGGGGTACTTATGCTTCCACTGCTTGTGGGTTGACAGATCCTTAGGATCCCATGGCAGGCTGCGCATTACCATGTTGTTCAGACTTTTCTGATAATACCATGGCAAAATGAAGCAACTTCTTACACATTCATATGGTGAAAAATTGCAGATGACATCTGATTGTTACACTGAAGGTTGTCCCAAGCTTCGCTTGCTTTTGCCCCATTACTGTGGTAGTCAGAAAGGACCACAGTCCATTGTGTATTTCAGAGGAACCTTGGATAGAAATATTGCTTATAGAGGAGCTTAAATGGAGAGAAAGGTTATTCCCAGGTTGAATATAGAAACCAGAGTGAAGCAGATATTTTATCCTGGGTTTCTTATATTTTATGCCCTAATCAAAATGCAGTGATACTGTTTACTTTGATCATTGGAATTTTTTCCTGTCTCTTGTACTGATACATACTATGTATTTAGCCTCATGAGAGAATATTTTTTGCCTCAGGCACTGTATTATTTAAATAAGCTAAGCAGATGTAGAATGGAAAAAAAAAAATTCCTGTTGTTCTTATTTTAAAGTAGGAATCTTGAGACACAGTGACCGGAAGTGACTTGCCCAAGATTAAATAACAATTTTTCTTTAGAGCCCATTTGTGAAAAGATAATTTCCAAATCGCTATCTGTAAATCATGAGACCATCCTGTGTCTTTATGTTCAAACTGTTAGCTGTGCTTTGCATCAGAGTGTGGTTGTGAATTTGTCCAGGGATCCCTTTTCTCTTAAATGCCATTGGTGCTTACAAAAAAATTCTATCGGTAAGAACAGTGACTTTTCACAAACAAGAATATAGTCTGTCATAGATAGTTGATCGTAAGCATTTCTTCAGGTGTTCTTCCTCCCTCAAATTACAGCCTCAAACATTCTTTGAATATTTTAAAATAAAATAGTCTGTAATTATGAATTTGTGAAGTCAGTGGAATTACATCAGGACTCAGTGTAGTCCTGTTGGTTAAACATCTGATGTGATAGCTTCATGACACATGCTTTCTTTTAATTAACTGTGATCAGAGGTGGGAGGGTGATGTGTCATAATGATGGTTATTCATGTGCTGTGTAGCAAAAATTGCCTCTAAGCCTATGTCATCTGTGGAAGATTTTCAATTTTTTAATGTGGTCTGCATGGCCTTGAGGTTATTATGAAAGCTTTTAAAATTCTAAATAGGTTTCAGACTTGCTTCCTTTTATTTCTTCCCCTTTAGCTCATATAATGTAATTTCAAACATGTAATGATTCATATATATTGAATATATATTTCATATACTTTAAACCATTTTTCTTAAAACTTGAAAATTTTGGCCAGGTCTCCCATTTGAGACTCTGTTCTAAGGAATATACAGTACATGTCTCTTTCCATAACCCCTCACTCAGGTCTCACTTCACTCTTCTGAAAAGCACGATTTGTACATTTAAAAACCAAATGGGACCTGATGAGGAAATTTGCTACTTCTGAACATTGCAGGGGTCAATTTCAATATACTGCGGGCTGGGAAAATATAGGCAGAATTACCTGGGGCTAAGAATTCTTGCCTTGCATACAATAATGTGAAATGACTACATGGCAAGATATGCAAACACAGAGTTCAAGATGAGAAGCCTAGAATGGCTCTTACAGGTAGTCAGCTGTTAGACCTTGAAAAAGTTTCTTCCTGCAAACTTGAAGGGTCTTAGCTTACATTTTTGGTTTTAGCAGCACTTTTATGCACTGTAAAGTCTCTAGGTTTAGTTGGTTTTAGGGCACACTGGAGGAGGTAGGAGGCTGTTATAAGCCAGCAGGTTTGGAGTAAGAGACATAGATTCTGTGTGTTGTCTGACAAGAATGAATTGTACACAGTTGCCATGCCATATTGGCAGTGAGCAGGGAATACTGTTAGGATGTAAATCTAATGGGATTTGAATGACACAGGTCTGCTGAAATATCAAAGATGATTGAGGCTAATAAAAAAAAAAGAGTGCAGCAGGTGGTTAGTGTCATTATTTCCTGAGTTCGGGTTGAACCTGGGTGCAGTCTTGCAATAAATTCCTGCTGGTGTCAGGAGTTTGCCCTAGATTAGTCCAGGATCTTGTGAAGTGATTTGCATACTGCAGCTGAGCTGGAACTTTGGCAATAAACATCTTTTGTATAGATCATGTGTCCTTGGATTGTGTGAGTGCTAAAAGAATGTTCTGAGCAAGTTGATGCGGACATTAAGAGGTCTTGTAGCCATTTAGCGTGAATATCTCTAATATCTACTCATGTCTTTAGAGCAGTTGACTAGATTTACTTGGAGTCTGCAGCATGACCGTGACAGTGTATAGGAGTTCACATAATGTCAAGCTCTAAAATACAGTAGACAAAAATCTGATGGAAGTACTAGCTAGAACTGTCTGGGAATGCTGACTCTGCATTTCCTGGCTCTTACTCATTATTGGAGTGCAGTCTTTACTCCTTGGTTACTTCTGGATGCATCCTGTCAGGAGATGCTTCTCCTGACAGGATGCTAGCACTGGTTTCTTGGTACAAAGGCTTAGGCGTCAGTCACAGCTTAAGTTCTGTTTGCCACCCTACACATGGTATGCTCTCTACTGTTCTGGCACAGTTATTTGTGTTCCTGTTCTATGACCTAGGTCAGGCTCTCCTCCCCTTTTCATTCTTTCTCTGCTAAAGCTCTAGGTTGGTTCACTGATCTGGTTCACACTGTGTCCCACAAACAGAAGTATCAGAATAACTGAGCAAAGGCAGGCTATAGCTGTGAGGGCAGGAACAACAGCTAGCAGGACGAGGAGGAAGCAGTGGAGACTCCTTAATTGATACAGTTCAAGTTCCTGAATTGTGAAATCACAGCTATAGTATAATTTTCTGCAGTTCTGTCCCTTCATTCATATTTTTTTCCATGGATGGTCCATAGACTGCACTTGCTTCCATCAGTAATCTTTCATAACTCTTGTGCAAAAATATTAAGCCACCAATAGTCAAATTATCTTATGTAAGTATTAGTGCATCTTTTTAAAGAGTTCATCTTTAAAATTCTCTTGGTACTCTAAAGTTCTGTGTGGAATTGTCATGAAGTCACAGCATTGAGTAGTGCAATCAATAGCAGAGGAGGTTGGGGCATGATGGTGTTGCTGCTGAAAAGTAGTTATATTTCAATTACCAAAGCATAAGATGCTCCTTATTGTTAATTCTATACATTTACAGAATAGATATCTTCAGAATAATTCATAAAGCTTAACAGTTGTGGTAGTGGAGGGAATTAGTATAAGGCAGGACACTGATGAAAGATCTGTGTTCACATATCTAGTTATCTACACAAGCTACATATATAGCTGAGTGCAAGAGATTTTTTTTTTTGCTTGTTTGGGTTTTTGGACCTAGATTTGGAAGTGTGTTGGCTTGGTTGCCTTTCACATTTTTCCCTGGGAAATAGTCTTAGTTGCAAAACCTTCTACCCTCTTCTTTCCTACTTTGCCTAAATATTTTTTTTCCCTTCCTTCTTAATATACTTCACCTTGCAATTCTCTTACTTTAGTAGCTCGGTCTGGTTGATTTGAATGGATAGATCTCTGTCTTCCCAAGCTGAAGAGTATGAATTATGGGCCATATTTGACATAACCTGTATATTCTCTTATCTTTATAGGCCATTACCAAATGGCTAACTTCTTACTGCACTGGCTAAAAGAATTCTTAGTGTTTGGCCTAGGGAAATATAACTTAGAAGTGTTTTTTCATTGAAAAGGGAAAAAAAAGAAAAGGTGAGATTGTACCTCTTCCTCCTTCTTACCACTTATATCTTCCTTTTACAGCATGTTAAAGAAATTGTAATATATACTGCTCATAAATCAAAAATGCCTGAATGTTTTGCTTCTTTACTTAAAGCGAAGGTTGGGGTTGCAAATGAGTCAAGTTAAAGCAGTTTAAATTGTGTCCTCTTTATTTTTTTGCTCTTCATTTGGTTTTGAGGCCTAATTTTTAGAATAGTTACCAATTACATTCATAAAACAGAAAAGTTACTTTCAGTGACGACTACAGTAAGCAGTCATGAAATTAAACATTTCTGAAAATCTCTTGCTTCCTTATCTTCATGTTGTTATATAATGATTCGTGTGAGGAATACAAATGCTGTTTCTTGCTGATAATCATTATTTTTCAGAAGCAGAAGGAATCCAACTGGAAATTTGTGGAAGAACTCCTTAAAAAATCCACTGATGCTCAAGTAAGTGTGTAAAGAAAGAAATAATAAACAAGGAAGGTGTCAGGGATGCTTTCAGGAAAAGACACTACATGAAACTAAGTCCACCTGATAAGTATATTTTGAGAATTCTAGTGTTTTTATCAAGGTAAATGAGCATCTTTGATGTAGGTGAACTATGGCAGCATACAGTTCCCTCCTTGTTAGCAGTTACACTTGCTTAAAAGTGGTTGTGCTTGATGCTAAATTGTCAGATAAAGGAAGAAGATAATTATCCTGGAAGGGTAGGTATGTGGCTACTCAGACAAGATGTATTCAGAATAAGAACTGGATGCTTAGAAAACGTAAACCAGATACTGAATGTGAGGATATCAAGTTGAGGAGACATGATGAAGGTGATAGTCAGTTGCATTGAAAATTCAGCTATATCCTCATCACAGCAGGAAGGTGACTTGTCTTGCTGTGCAATTTGTCTTACAGGCTTGAATTGAGCTCTTACTGATAAGGTTCTAGTTTCTGAGCACTCATTTCATACCTTATCATTTTTCTTTCTGCAGAACTGTTAATGCAGTGCTTCAAGGCCCAGAGGTCAGAATTGACCTCCTTTTAAAATGCTTTTAAATATGCTGTTCATCATGCTTATAAATATGTTACATTGCAGCTCTATAAATTTGTTCTGAAGTTGCATAGTACAGGTTGCAAATGCTGTATCAGCAACACCTATAAAATTTTTTGTACGCTTAAGAAGGGAATGAGCATCTTTCTCAGATGAAAAAAAATTCTGCAAAGTTCTGTTATTGAAATTAGACAAGGAAACAGTTATTTCTTTTTATTACTACTGCCTTGCTTATAGCAGCAACTGTGGTTGAAGCTGGAGTATGGAACAATACTTATAGTTTTTACAAAAAGATATTTTGTAGTTGTTTGGATAGTTGATTCATTAAAGTATTAAAAAGTTGAAAAATCCTGCTGTACATAAACACATTTGTTTATGTAGTCTTTCAGCTTAAAAGGTTAACTCTTTTTGAATGGTTTCACAGTATGCAACTGAATACACACTGTGCATATACATTAAAACTACAGTGATAACATCACTTACTGGATGCTTACTATTTGTGAGAGAAACTGGAGAGATTTAGGCAAGAGACATAGAAATTATGAGTAGCTTATTAGATACCTTCCTGTGTTGCATTTTTTGTATGTCACCAATGTCAGAAACATTAAGAAGACACGTGTAGTTAATGTTTTTCTTCAAAATATTTGTTTTTTCTTGTGAATATCTTTTTGAATAAAGATTACTCTGAAGTTGAGTATATGTAAAAGATACAGCTTTTTGATGCTTCTGGTAAACAAGTATTGAATTTTAGACAGTTTAGCAAGGCAGCTAGATGGCCAAGTTCAGAAGATTTGGATGAGTCAATCATGAGACAGTAATATGAGGAAAATACCTGATTTAATTTCTAAAGACAATCGCTGTTAGAATAAAAACAAACCCTCATTTGCCAAGGACATGTTTGCAACTGTTACCAGTTGTCTTAAGAAGCCTTCTAGTTTATTTTCCTTGCTTGTAGGAAATGCTCCTTGGAGAGCATTAGTCCCTATGTGTGCATGCACAAGTGGATGTAGGTACTTTTGTTGAAAAAATGCATCTTGCTTCCTATCCCTAAACACCAGCCTTCTTAGCAGCATCTAGGAAGATTTTCTTTCATTAGTAGACAGTGTCTGTCTTCTCTGCTGATCTGTTGGCTTCATATGGCCTGTCTTACCTTTTATCTTATCCTTTTATATCTCCAAGTATGTTTGAGACCAGAAGATGTAAGAATGAGAAACACAATGGGATATCAAGAAATCAACAATGAAATGCAACAGGGAGAAGCAGGAGAAAGCAAAAGGGAGAATAGTGCTCTTTTGAATGAAAAACAGGAAGGTGTTGATGATACTACCCACTAACGCATGGCTTGTTTGTTAGTAAAACCTACCTGAGCCATACTTTTCAGCATATATCCTCTGTTGTCTATACTATGCGCAGTAATAGCTGTGCAAAACAAGTTAGAAGAAATGATAGTGCAGAATCACTCATTTGCAAGAGAGGTCAGGAATTGGTGGTTAGAAACTTAATTTTTAAGTATATGGGAGCTTAAAACCTAGTAATGTTTACAACATACTATGTCCATCATCCTTTTAAGGCGCTTGTGCTTGTTGCTCCCTGTCTTCAAAAGGTTGTAGACTGTACATGTTCAGGTGGAGAATGGGAATATGGAAAGGAAGGGGAGGAAATGGAGATGAAATCAAGTATGCGTAATTCTGTACGTTCAAAAGCATCTGAAAAAGTTGCAGATCATACATTTGTAATGTAAATTGGTGATCTCTCTCCTACCAGTAAATGTCAATTTCTCTTCATGTAAGCTTCAATCTCTGTGTTATGAGAGATGATAGGCACTGTTGCAGACCTGCGTTTTGAGGGTAAGGTAGCATTGTCGCAGAGAAAAGAATGATGATCACCAGGAGCTGGAGTTAGCTTTAACATTCTTAGGGCAGCTAAGTATTGGAATGAGTAACCGGTGTTAAACCTACAGCATATTGGTAGTTTCAGTAAAACTGTTTAGTGATCCCTACCAGTGTGACCCACCTTCATCCAGCATAAGCCTAAATTTGTGGGTAATAAAGACTTTCTGAGGAAGGTATCTCGTGTCCAAGTGAAGCTGACAGAGGAGTGCTGCAGTTCCTTGTCTTCAGGTAGGAACTTCATATAGTCAGCCTGTTTCTGAGTAAGGCTAAGATGTGAAGATGCTGTTCAGGTTAGGGGACCAATGGGGATGTGAAGCAAAATTATTCTACTTGTGATCTGTAAATAAAGATGGGAACAATAATAGATACCTGGGAAAATGCAGAATGCTGCTTCCTTGGATACATCCTTTCAGTTTCAAACAGTTGATAGACTAGTGAGTTTCTCAGCCAGGAACTGCTCGCTCTTTTTATAATTCTTGATGGATAGAGTTGAAGGCAATTGCTTGTTTGAAAGATCTCCCATCTGTAACACTAAAAAAGGGTATTTATGGGGAAACTAGTTACATGAGGTATTCCCTACCTCTGTTGTAATTTGGATTTCTGTTACTGGGCTAATGAGAAATGTATACCTGGTTTACAATGCTGTTCGTACTACAAAATGAAAATTATACAGCTGTATTTGTATACTAGGCAACATCAAACTGACTAAATTCATGGCTTGTCAGTGTAAGAATTTATGTTTGCAAAGTTCTATTGTAAGTGAGAATCAAAAGCTTTTTTGTTTGCAAGAACTAATAGCAGTCTGTCTTATTAGCCTTCTCTCATTTTAGAAAATAAATGCTTTATGTTGTTTCATTTCTGCCTCAGTTTTGTTATACCTTCACTATATTTTCTTCTTTAATTCTACTCTAAAGGAGATACAGAAGTATTTGTTGGAGTTCTAGGAAACCAATTTTGTTACTACAGTAGGAGGTCATAAGAGAAAAATGTTGTGTTTAGATAGTACTATCATTTTGATGATATCTGGTGTTCCTCCCTTCTGTGATAAATTAAAAGCTGACTTCCTCAAGAGTTCTGATAGTATATCCAGCAGTGCAAGAGACCATTTTAAGCAAAAGAGCAATGAGAGAATCTATTAATCCCAGGGATATTTGAAGTCTGGAGAACTTTCATATTAAATTTGAGATAAATCCTTCAGTACTATCTCTGTTTTGGAAACTTCTGAAACTATTGTTGGTTAGATAAATAATGGTTGAAATTGAAGCTGCTCACAATAACACTTTTATTGTTGAATTAATTTAACTGAAGCAGTCATTGTTTGTTGAATTAGATCCTAAATATAATCCTGTGCACAAATTACAGCTTTAAGACTAAGCATTCTGTTTCTAAGGGGTGTATGTTTTGATTTGGTTGTTTGTTTTCTGGGGGTGTTTTTTTACATCCTTCATAACTAGATAGCTCTCTAGAGAAATAGATATGTTCAGCTGCAGTTTTTTTGGTTTTATAACTCTTTTATTCATTAAAAAACAGCAGCTTTTGAAAATGGCTGAGGTTCTGACTTTTTTTTTGTATACTATTATTTTGGGAAGACTACTAATTTAATAGTTACAGTTATGTTATACATAAAAATAATACTTGAACATCACCTCTCGTAGGCACTTTTATTATATTTGCACGCTTATTCTGTGCATCTTTTAACAACTCTCTCTTGAAGAGTTTTCTTTCCTGTTTCAGTGGGTTTTGTATGTTAGAAAATTATATATACAAGACATTACATATGACAATTGAAACTGCCATTTCAGTTTTCAAGTTGCAGAAATATACCACTTTAGAAGCTATATGCCCTACATTAATTGTTCATGAGAAGGCAGGCATGTTTAGAAGTTGTGTAGATGATTGGTGTAATTGTTTACAGTGTTCTGATAAAGTGTAGCAAACAATGTTTTCCACATGAATGTATAGCCAGGTAGAGATAAGTTAGTAAGTTATAACTGCTTTGTATAGCATATGTAGCCTTGAAAACAAGGAGAAAAAGCAGCTGAAAGACATTGTAAGCAGGAAGAAATAGCATTGTGGGTAAGAGCTAAGTGACAGGTACTTAATGCTAGAATATTTTAAAACAACAGCAGCAAACAAGCAACCCCCAAACAAACAATAAAACGCAACACAACCCAATGATATCTTTTCCCATCACCTGGCATCAGTATTTTGTTTGGTTTTGGTTTTGTTTTTTTTTAACCTTCAGCATTTTCTGAGCTGGATGAGCTTGGGACATAGTTCAGGGCCCAGCACTATAATCAGAACTGAAGGGGAAAATTTCCCAGTATTTATCTGAGACATGGTTTCCTTCATTCCCTTCCCTGGGGCTATGATTTTGAGTCATAAAACTCATCCTGTATATACTTTTTTAATTAACCCTTTTATTCCTCTAGCTTATTTTATGCTGTTAGAAATTCCAGGCCTGTATAGTGTTTAGGTGTATTTGAAAGCTAGAAGTAGGTCACGGGTTTCTCTTGTCACAGAACAAGTTTGATATTATCCTGGATATGTTAGACTTACATGTGCAAAAGTCTTAAGACAACTGCACACAAGCTGGTCCACTAAACCACTTCTATAGCCAGTGGAGACAATAAAGCTCTTCCAGAGCTTGTCATCCTATATTTATCCCAATGTCTAAACCGGGCTAATTAAACATGTGATTTCAGTCTGAGCCGGTAGTTCCTAATATCCTAGCTCCCATGCAAGTCCAGTTTTGCTGATATCAGAAGTTGGATGAGATGGATCCCACTCTCAGTATCCATGATTACAACCTGAACACTTCACTGTGTTCAAATTGTCTGACATTTCCTATTTTATTTCCTATGAGCCACCTTCCTTTTGTGTGCAAACCTCCCTCTTTCCTCCAGTGTTTCAGGCTCTTATTTGGCTTTGATACAGAGTTGTCTGGGTTGTTAGCTTTATAGCCATGTTGCACGGGGTTGAGAAGGAACATGATTCAGAAAGAAAAGATCCTCCTGTTTGGAACATCAAGACAAACATGGGCTCTCACACAGTTGCACTTTCTCTCAGTATCAGTGGCAAATGAGCTTTCTGTTGGGCTTGCATAACAGAAGGGCTGAAGTGTTAGCTTGCATGCAGTCTAGCTAATGCCCTCATATACCTTTTAGCAAGATTATGCACCATGCAGTCATGTTCAAGTTAGATTCACAATACTGAGTTGGCTGTTATCTTAATGTGTGCAATTCTACGGGTGCCTGAAATGGTGATGAACTGTTTATATTGGCTGGATTGCAGGATGCAATTGTCAGCTTTTATTTAGTAATTCTTGGCTGGTATTAGCAGATGCATTTACTCAATGTTATGTAATTTAAATTAAAAATTATATTAGGAAATTATTCTTAAGAGTCTGGTAGTATCAGGTTTATGTTTAGACAAGGTGATGCTCCCCACCTACAATAAACTTCTTATTGCCTTTTCAAGACTGGTGTGTTAGAGGAACACTTAAGAATGCATCTTCAGTGCTGTTTAACTTTGTGTAGTTCCTGGGACTTGAACCTCTCTATTGTCACCATACTCTGGGATTATTACAGCAAGAACCTGGTAAGTATATGAATATATAAAGATGTAGAATTTCATGTTGACAGTCCCCCATTTTTAGTAATTAATTCTGATTCTCCTCTAGCCAAGCTTGATGGCTGTACTTTTGTAAAATATATTTACAATATTTAGTAAATGGCAGTATCCCTAGATTTGCTCTATTTATTTAAGAAATCATGTTTAAATGTTATGTTCCATTACATTGTGTAACAATAGAATTAATTACAATGTGGTTTTGACTCTTATTTTTCATCAAGACTACTGATTTTAAGATCTTGTAAAGATACTTTTCACATAGTTGCAATGCATTTTTTATTTTTTTTGTGTGGATTGCATCTTATTGCATTTGGGATGTTAGCATTTATTATTACTTACAATCTCTCCCGTTTTATTTATTCTTTTAGAACAGTTGCTTTACTGTTCCTTGGCTTGGTCTGAAGGGTCTGGCAAGTGTTAGCAAAACTTCTTTATTAATGTTTGAGTTGGCGAAAAGCTGCTGTTGTAAACAGCAGGTCCCCACCCTGTACATGTCCAGCAACAGTTACTTCATTTTTCTCTGTATTTTGGCACGGATGATGAAGGAAGCAGAGAACAATGGCATGCATCCTTGGAAACAAATTAAAGGACGGTATGGCCCCTATTTAGTTTGTCTTGTGTTGTAAGAGGTCTAGTCAGTCAGACTGAATGTGGCCCTTCCAGCCACACAGCAAAGCAAGCGGGGGTACTGTGCTCATGAGAAAGTAAAGGGGATAAGGGAGGGATCCAGGATGATTCATAATTTGAAGAAAGCAGTTGTTCCCTGAAGTTTCTGATGCCAGCTGAGGCTGTGGCAAAGTCCAGGAGCTGGGTCCAAGAATCACCTTGGCATCCATAGCTTGTGATAATTTACTTTGTCCCATAGGCCAGGAATTTGTTACACTGGCAACCTATGCAGTGGTGCAACCCTATTGCCAGACAGGTAATGTAATTAAAGGACGAACTCTATTTGAGCTGCATTTAAGCCATGTGTTGTCCAAGAACATGCAGATTGGTTTTTGCTAGCCCTGCAGTTTAATTTATGTTTCCATTTTCTTTGTCATGGTTTCTAAAATTTCTCATGATATTTTTTGTGAGAGTTTTGAGTTTTCATTTCATTTTGAAACATACTAATTAAGATGTACACTCAGTCATGATATAAAACCCCCTATAAAATATATATGGCCTAAATCAAAATCCTGATGTTACAAAGATTTATTGAATGCTTAAAACTTTTATTATAATAATGAGATTGTACTGATAATTGAAAGTGCTCTTTAATTTTATTTTTTTTTCCCCCATTGGATATAGAAGACTTAAAAATATTGGGGGGGGGGGTGTGTTTTGATTTTTAAAAAATATTATTAAGCATTAATAAAATCAGTCAAATTTTTATTATGTATTTTTTGTGTGCAAATAACAAATACAGAAAAGACACACATGTGAATGCACATCTGCTTACAAAGTTACTTGGTATGTTTCTTCCAAGAAGGGGAAAATATACCTAATATTTATGTACACTTCACAAGTTGCTAGAGTCAGTAAAGTTTGGGTTTAAAAATTGTTACAACTGTATGCAAACAAACATGTTGTTGGATGTAATTAGTAATTTTAATTAGCCTGTTCTGTTTTTACTGAAAGCAAATTATACTTACGTTTTTGTGCTATTATAGCTTGTTACTTTCCCTAATTTAAGAGGGGGAATAATAATAGACAGCAGACACTGTGTCAGTCTGCTCAACCAGTATTCATCATCTCTGCCTTGAATAAATCAATTACACAAGTAGCAAAATTTAACAGCCTGCAGCAATGATTTTGGGATGAACTCTGTTTTCAGCAGCTAACCAAGCATTAATTGATGCATGAAGAATGTAAATGCCTGTCAGTAATAATTTACTATTAAACAAGATTAATTGGCTTTGCTGTAAATTTTGGTGGCTAAATTTGATAACCGCAGCACCACTTCCCACTATTTTTCCAGGTAGCAGAACAGGAAAATGGCATTTATGGATGTTTACTTACTGCATGTGGAATGTACTTTAAATTAAAGGTGAAGGGTATACCCAAGGTTTTAAACACAGAAATCAGAAAGTTAAGCAAGCCATTTTCACCTTAATCCTCTGTTGTAAGAATGCTGACATTTTTTTTTAAAGTCCGGATCTGAACAAAAGTCATAGAAAAGAGATATGTGTAAAAGCTTTGTGCTTCTTGTCAACCCCTTTAAAGTTGCAAAGTAGCAGTGCTTCTCACCATCAACTACGTATGACTTGAGCACTGTCATATAAGCAATGCAGCTTGAAGTTTCTTAATAACTTCCTGCTGGTGAGCGGATTCTTTTCCAAACACCTTAGTTTCCCTGTTTTCTTCCAAACTTGTGGTCCACACTCCATACAGTAGAAGTGCAGTCCAGGTCAGTAAAAGAAATAAGGGAGTTTTTTAGGGAAGAAGTTGAGGTACTCTAATTGTTTGCTGTTGCAAAGAGGTACCACTTGGCAACTTCCTTTCTTAGGAGCCATTATGGGCTAAGTTTCATTGATGTGAAGGCATGGTGTGGAGGACACCCATCACAGACAAGGTAGAGAGAGTCTGCTCATAACTTTATGCACAACTTCGTTGCATAAGGGAGAAGGGTTAGGCTATACCTGGAGTTGAAAACTTAGCATGTACCTTGTATTAGGAGCAGAAAATAAAATAGCATTTTTGTTCCAGTAGTAGTACAGGAGGAGAGGGAAAAGGGGATGCTTAAAACTTAGGGGTTACTGAAGAGGATAACTGTAAACTAAAAGCATGGAAATAAAATTTTAGTCTATCAAGCAGATAGAAATTTGCATAGTTTAAGAAAAAACTTTCTTTTTCCTGGTTTTTGTTGGTTTGTTTTTTTAATGTAGGATTTATTCCAAGTTCCATCGGAGAAGAATGCAGGAGCTGACAGAAGTGGGGCTGCAGAACTTCTTTAACCTGTTCCTCATGCTGGCAATTGTTGCAGAAACAGAGGATATAGTGAGTCGAGTGTTAGATCTTTTGGATTTCCTGACTCCATCCTCCCTCACTGTGTCTCAAAGAGCTCTCATCTGGAGAGGTCATTTTGCTTTCATTTTGATTCATGTTGAGAAGAACATGGACATTAGTGTTCTAGCTGAGAAACTCTCAAATGCTTTCCGTGAGAAGGCAAAGGAGTTCTTAGTAACCAAAAATGACTACACACAGAAACAAAATCTCTGGACTGTACTTTCTACCTATGTCGATGGTGTCCAAGAAGTGTTTGAGACCAGCTGCTACTTAAGCCTTTCTGAGGAAAAGTTGTTAAATGATGGCTTTACTATGCTGCTGCCTGCTTGTCGAGGAGCTGAACTGAGTATGGTCCTAAATTTTCTTCAGGTTGTTCTAGACAGACTTCGGTAAGTTATTTAGTTAAATTGTGGATATAGACCGGTGTGTTGGTTTTGTGTTTAGGGTTAAACTGTAGTTCATATTAGCTTCGTACTGGAATAGAGTAAAATTCAAATCTCTGGAGTGCTGTGCATGATATATGTTAAATTTCCAAATCCACCAATACCTCACTATATTTAGACTCTTAAAAATGTTTTCTTACTATTTCAGGACACTAGGTTTGACATCCCTGATATTTTGTTAATGAATTAGTGGCTTTCTAGAAAATCATCCTGTTGCTCCTATTTCAGACAATACCATCTTTAGCATAAGAAATTTCAAAATCGTTACCTGTACTAAATTACTTAAATTAGGTGGGTTTGGTGTGGGGTTTTTTATTGTTATTATTATTCACTGAATTTATTCTAGTTTTCAGTCTCTTTTTTTTATTACAATTTTTCACCAGGGTTGCAATAAAATACAACAGTTATGGAAATTTAAATACTTCTCTGAGGTTTGATAGGAAATAAGGAAATATTTTACGACTTTCAAACAGTTTTGCTTTGATGTACTTGCTCAATTTTCAACATCCACAGTGCCCTTCAATAAGCATATTTTTGTCTACTGATGCCTTTGAGAAGTAGTCCTCCAGTTTGAAGCCCAAACTGCTTTTTTTTTTCTATAAGATATTACGAGGCAGCTATTGATCTTCCATTACTTCAAATGTGCAAGACTGAAATATGTGGAAAGAGCTGTGAAAGGATGCATAACAGGAATAGTGAGGCCTGTATGCAAGATCTTTCTTTAACTAGATTCTTTGTTACTGTCTAGTAGTTTGACTGCAGCTGTCAATAGCTCATAGATCCCAAGACAACTGTTTTTCTGGCAGTCTTTTGAAAAAAGATGAAGCACAAAACTGAGTTTAGTTGATTTATTATTTAGTATTTCAGTTCAACTGAATGTATTTACTGGAATAAATTGGAGACTTCAAAAATACTTTGACATTTTCTCCATTAGCTAGCACACGGCATTTGTTGTGTTGTTTTTAAAGATGAAATGGGGAAAAAATTTGAGACTGGTGGAAGAAGTTCCCTATTTCATAACTTGACAGTATTTTGAAGCTCTCCAGAGCTGGGGGTTAAGTGGTCCTCTTGTAAGATAGGGAGGAGGGCATAGAAGTTCATTGCAGACTTCTCAGGTCATCACATACAAGGTACAGGACAGTATTTGTACCTTTCCTTACAAAAAGCAGGTCTGTTGAAATATTTGAATTAACCAACACACTCAAATACTAATTGGTATGAGAGAGATTGTTAGAGCCTTGTATTTAACAATTCTTTATTTCAGCTTCTGTATTTATACATTTGGTTACTTTTACCTGCTTATTTATCCAACCTACAGAGAAGCTTAATTCGTTAATGTGTATAAAATGCTTTGATCTTCCGGTTCGATGGAACAGGAAAATATTACTGGTTCTCTCTCTCACTTTGACAGACTCACTGCAAATAAGCTTCTGTTGCTGTACAAATAGAACAACACTGAAATCACTTTCTTGGTTCAGAAGAATTGGATGACTTTGTGCCAACCAGATGTTAAACTATTATTGGCGTAACCAGACTGATTAGTCCTGGTCTGTCTGCAGACTTGCAGAAGGATGAAACAGTTCAATGCCACTCGCTCTCGTGTTTTGAAAATCCAGGCAGATATAAGATAGTAGGCCTTTCATAAATGTAATTTTTCTGTACCCTGCACTCTTAATAATTTTATAACTGCATGACAGGGAATTTGCAGGTAAGAAGTAAGTCAGATCACTGATTAAAGAGAGAAGCTGCTCCCTCTAGGCTGTTAGGAAATAATAACTTCATGTGCCACTTTCTGCTAACCCCAGATGATGGCTCACAGGAGCATTCTTTATTGCTGATTAAGTAGCATTATGAAAATACTAACTTGATTGCGTTAACTAAATGCCTCAGTATTTAAAGCTTAAAATGACAGATAGTTTTAGTGGTCCCCTTTAACATATCTTGTTGGATTGCTGAAATCGCATTCCAGGTTTCCCAGTTGCTTTTATTTGAGGGTATGGTAAAAATGGCAATCTTTCATTTACAGAGCAAGGTGTAGCCAAAAGCTCTTCTTTAATTATAGCTATTCATGCTGCTATGGTTAAGGGTCTGTCAGCATTTCCATTATCAACCTTTATTTTCAAGGGTTTTGAAACATAGCAGTGAAAACTTGCTTTGGGCTAAAACTTGGCGTACAAGGTTTTGAAAGGGCGCTTGTTTTCTTCTGTCTATTTTCTTACAAGGCATCTGAAAAGATGCCCCCACCTTCACCATTTTTACAGTACTGTGTTTTGAAATAACCTGTTCCATGTTTTTCTGGTATTTTTCCCGTCTGCTAGAAAAGTACTGGTAGCTTTTGATTGTTCTATTTACCTATGTTTGGATGGTTTTAAATAAGCTTTTTTAACCAATTTTTTTTTTAATTATTATCATTATGACATTTTGGTGTCCATATATTTCAATAGAACTGTTACTTGGCAGGAGGACTCATTTTTATCAGAGTTTGATACGTGGCAAGTTGAACATTGGAAACAAGATGCTACTTGCTGGCACTTCCAAGTATTTGATCTTCATAGTGAGATTCAATATGAAGTGCAAGATTGTATTTTAATACAGTCTCATTTTTGAAAATGTGTAAAATAAACATCAAACAATAAAGAAACTCCCCAAAATAAAAATGCAGAGCACTTCTTTCCTATGTTTACTTGGAGCATTCAGCTTCAAGATCAGACATAATTTTTCACTTTATTTTTTCTAATTTTAAGCAGTGTTTTAGAACACAGATTTTTTTTGTTTGCTTGGTTGTTTTTTCGTTTTTTTCTTTTTTCTTTAATGAAAGGTAAATTCAGGGTGCTTGCCCATATGTGCTTTTCATTTGTTCCAAATCTCTGGCAGTAGTCATTTGAATACAGTCTGACACAAAAAGAAACCCATGATTAATAAAAATACAGGCATTTAATGGATTTGACAGAACTTACTGTAAAAATGGACACAAAGAAATCTGTTGAGTGCCTGGAAAAGCAGGTTGTAGCATTGCAATATGTTATTCTTTGAAGAAGTGCTTGAAACATGTTCAAATGTCTCTTATTGTAATCTGGTATTGCTCTGACATGAGCTTTCTGTTATTGTCATTATCCTGGCATTTGGGTTTTGTAGTATTAGCACTGAGTTACAAGTTTATAAAATGCTAGTACTTGTCTGGGTGTAAAATCATTGCTGTGCTCCAAATATTTTTGCCTAGTTTCAGGGAGACTTGCCACTGATTCACATAGGAGAAATGAGAAGTACCGCAGATGTAATAACGTAAGAAATGGCAATTTTATTTTAAAAACATTTCTGGCATATTTATGCCCATTTGTACTGTTCTTCCAGTGTTGAAGGACATGAAAAGTTATTGGAAAATTTGGTAAAATTCATAAGCTCTACAGGAATACTAATCAGATAAACCTGTCTCTAATTAAAAGTTAGTTTAATAATTGGGCCATAGAGAACAGCAGAACTGGCTGTTTCTATCTGTTAGAGTGTGTCTAGCCTTGAGGTTGTGAGAGAAATCACTATAGGAATGGATTATGCTATATATTTTTGCTATGGAAATTGATAGTAATTTGTAATTTTTGTGTGTGTTACTTGCCTGTGGGAAGCTTTCTGAGACTGAAAGAAGCCACTCTCCCCCTCTCTTACTGTGTAAGTCAGCAGATAAGCTCAGGATGGGAATAGAAAGGTCCTTCCTCTTCCTTTTCTTCCCCTTCCTCCCCCCTGGGGCTTTACTGTTAGTCTTTGTAAAATGTGTTTTCTGATGTTGAACTTCTGAAAACTGTGTCTGGAAGAGTTTGGAAGAGCATGTGTTTTCTCTTACCCATCCCATCCCATTTAGAGCTAATAGGGTGTGATGTCTTGATAAGCACAGGGGGCAACTCTATGACTAAACCACGGAATTGACAGAGGAGATCCTAGTTTGGCTCTGGGTCTCCCAGCCTTAATGAATTACTATTAGAAAGTCCTTGAAAGTTGCTGTGAACTTTGTTTACCTGTGAGGGAAAAGGAAGCGAGTCGTTCCTTTTTTACTTCACAACATGGACCTCATGTTTGGGGGACAAGTGTACCTTACTGTGCTAACTTGACCTATGGTTTAAAGTTTGCTTTTTTTAACCTATGGTTTAAAGTATTTTTAGGTTGGGTTTGTTTGGGGTTTTTTTGACGTTCAGTTATTCCATTAATAAAACTGAGGTTTGAATGAGTGCAAAGAAAATGTAGTCTTTATATGCTTTAGAGCATGGGAAGCAGGCACTGCTTTAAAATATAGCAGCATTTTGAGAATTTTGTTGTGTCTAAATCCTTAAAAGTAATTTATTACCATCTTCTTTGAGAATACTGCATGTGTACTTAGCTACAGTAGTTGTCTTAAGGTGTGGCTCTAGTAATTAAACTGAATTTCTTTTCTTTATACTTTATGTGGGATTTTGGGGGGATCTTATTTAAAGTTTTTTGACCTTTGTCCCTTGTATTCTGATCTTCAGAGTTGAATATCTAAAACCAACATGTGTTTTGATTGTGTATTCTGTGCTCTTACAGTATTAATGTATAAAGGAATGAAATGAGATAGTAGTGTGCACTGGACCTGTGTACCTAATACTTTACCTATAGAAAGCTCCTCTGTATGTCTAGCATTGGTTCAGGTTTGCAAGAATATTCATTTCTACTTCTCACTGTTTTCTTGAATTGGTAGGCGGCCATGTCAAAGCCATGTGAATAATTGATTAAAAAAAATTTCATATTGGTGTTTCAGATGTAATAAAAGAGCATCTGCCTTAGAAGGAAGGCAACAGATTCGATGACAGGGCTGGAAGGAACTCTATATGAGGAGCAGCTGAGGGCTTTGGGCTTGTCTAGTTTGGAGAAAAGGAGGCTGAGGGGTGGCCTCATTGCTCTCTACAGCTTCCTGAGGAGGGGAATAGGAGAGGGAGGTGATGAGCTCTTCTCCCTGGTATCCAGCAGCAGGATATGTGGGGAGGGTACAGAGCTGCATCTGGGGAGATATAGACTGGATATTAGGAAGCATTTTTTTACCAAGGGGGTGGTCAGACACTGGAACAGGATTCCTAGAGAAGAGGTTGATGCCCCAAACCTGTCAGTGTTTAAGAGTCATTTGGACAATGCCCTTTACAGTGTGCTTTAACTTGGTCAGCCCTGAACTGGTCAGGCAGTTGGGCTCAATGGTCGTTGTAGATCCCTTCCAATTGAAAAGTTCTGTTCTATTCTAGAATCACTTGAAGACCAAACAGAAACAACAAAAGCTGCCAGAGGACCTTCTGACTGTTAAGCACAAAGAAAGCCAGTCTTGGTAGATGCCCAAAGCTAAAGAAACTCAAGTCTAGTATTCATACAGCAGTCATGAAGATGCACAGCTCTGTCCCCTGTTCAACAGATTCAAACACTTTTCTGTGTTTCATCCATTGTATCCATTTTATCTACCAAAAATTAATCCATGTAAGCTTTCTGGGGCCTACCTGACAGCAGTACAAGACTTGCTATTGTCAAAGAGTAAATCCACTAAAAAAGAGAGTAAAATCATATCCAGGTGTACTGAGAAACTGCTGCTTGGGACCCTGCAGTTGTTCAGGGAAATATATGCTCCCTGAAGGACATACACTGCAGATTTGTTTTCTGATGGAAGTGTCACACATTTGAAACTATTTCCCCCATATTAACTTTCCTCTTAGCTTTCCTTCTTTTATTCTTCACACGAGGTGTGAGAATGGCTATTCATATGGAATATATTTCTTTTGGTTGTGGATATTAAAGAAATACTTTTGCAATAAAAACATTATGTGCAAGTAGCATTCTAATCTCTTAATTTTGATTGTTTCTTCGTTACCTTACAAGATATATATTTCTTCTCTCTTTAGGATATCTCTTGTCAGATTTAAGGCTTATTTAAAATGAACAGAAAGCTGAAGCAATTTTCTTTATTCCATTTCAGTCTCCTAAGGCCTATTTCCCCCTGGTGAGCTCATAGCAACAGGGGGGTTTAAGGGAATTCAGCTTTCTGCAAATTAATGTCTCACATCATGAAAATTCAGGACCTTTTTTTTTTTTTTTCCTATATCTTGAAAAAGTAATACAGTGAGTGCGAGTATTATTTCTTGCCAGCGGGTGGAAGATGAATGATTTTGTCACAGTTTTACTGCTTGATGAGCAGTGTCCTGAGGGTCAGGCTTAAGTCTGTGTCACTATGCTGCTCATTACTCTTGAGCTAAATAAGGGCTGATTGGATCTAAATTGCCTAGCACATGGGCCGCAGATGAGCTCAGTGAGTAGGGGATGACCTGCTATTCAGGCTGGGAGTAACCCCGGTGTGCAAATGCTGCATTAGAACGCCGTGGGAGAATGAGAGGCTACCGACCGCTGCCAGCAAAAGAAATCGAAATGTAAAAACTCTTTGATGCTGCAATGTTAGAATTTGAAATGTAGGAAGTGACAGGTTGATGGTACTTATCAGCTTTGGCTGGATTAGAGAACAGTGTCATCTTGCTTATATAATGACAGAAGAATGAAGCTAGCTCCCAAATACTTTGCAGTTGCAGAGCTGCTGCTGTCAGAGTCAATGCTGCCTCCTACTGACAGTCTGTGCAGGAGGATATAGCGTATGGATAGCCGGCTCGGGACAACGTTCTCAGGCTCTCTAGCATACCAAAGTGCACTTTGTGCCTCTGCCCATCTATTCCCATGTATTTCTGGTCTATTCTCTTAGCAGAGAATCGCTAAGATGGATAAAAGAGTTAAGTGCATATTCTGGGACAAGAGTAAGCCATTGCCATCTTCAAGAATGGTTAGACAAGTCATCTATATACATATGTGTCTGCTTTGCGCAAAATATTTCCCTTTGTACTCGTCTCTCCGTTACTAGCCCCTGTGAAAGGAGGTCATCTCTGGAGAGTAGAATTAATTTGTGTCTGTGTGTTTTAAAGAAAGTTGACCTTTAAAGAGGAGGAAGAAATCTGACCGAACTCAAAGGAGAATCCTTAATGCTAACTGAGCACATGAATATACTTGTCCTAATGGAGGAAAATGAAAAGCAAGGGAAGCCCCTGCCAGGTGCTGAATATAACAGCAGTAGTAGTTTGTGCAGCTCTGATAAGGCTCATTTCAGTGGTTCAGTAGGACAAGCTTTTGGGTTTTGTTCCCCCCACCTCCATCACTGGTGCTTTGTAATCTGGATTATAGCTACAATGAGGATAAAGAGCCAATTGCTTTCTTTTTTTCCAAATTTATTTTTTAGATTCTGTTACAGCTGTAATTTACCACTGTCAGCTACTCTTGCTACAACTTACGGGACTACCTCATCAAGAAAAGCAATTTAGTGCTCTCACACAAACCAGTGACTAAATGAAGGGATGAATCTAAATACATTCTGTGTTTTCAGTTGACTTTTTTCAGATTATTCGGTTCTTCTTCCCCTGGGATGCTTTTGCTCATGATGAAATTTCTTCTGGGACATAAGGCAACTTCCAGTTTGCTTGTTCTGGGTATTGTAACAAAAAAAGGAAGAGAAAACAGCAGCCTTACAAGTACAAACAGTTTTTCTGTAAAATGGTGTGAGTCTATGGGAATGAAGAGAAAATTTTCATAAATGACACAATTAGTATGCGGCTTCTTTTATTACCTTAGTATTATCAGTGATTAATGGTATCACTTGAAAGTAAGGAACTCTTTAGCACAACTAGTGAAAATGAGTTATAGAGTTTGAGCTTGTGTGTGGGCAGAATTATAGGGTGTTTCTCTGTGTTCAAATGGAAAGCAGAACCAGAGTTTGAATTACTTCGATATTTTAAAAAACAAAACAAAAATATCATCAGCAAGAGAAATTGTGAAGTACTGAAATAGCTACTTTTTGTATTTCCCCCTTTCTGTTTGGGAAAGGAAGTTGAACCTGTTTCATGCTTCTGTATCCAACTAGTTCTTGGAATTTCTGGGGTGGGAGCATGAGGGTGGCTCATACTGTGTGTGCAGCACAGTAGCTCTGCTGAAGAGGGTGCTGGGTCTTCAGTGGTTTTGTATTTGAGTCTTGAAATCTCGCTAGAAAATTACTTTGAAATGCATTTTAAGACATTTTCTAAAGGAAGCTAGTTAGTTGATACAGGGCGTGTAGCTGTGGGTTGTCATGATTTATTTGGCTTGGAGCAAGTCCAAGTGTCATTAATTGCCAATGTCTAAATACTTCGGCTTTCTTTCCAGTGGTGCTAAACCAGGGACAGTGAAAATGTGCCTCATGTGAAATGACCCTAAAATAGCAGGCCACCTATCCTCCCTAAAAAAAAAATAAAATGGAAAGCGTAGAGCATATTCTGAAATGTGTACATTGTGCATCATCTTGTGGGGGTCCCTTCCTGATGTTACTGGGAGGAGCAAGTAAGGAAAGGTAAATGCAGTTTGTGGTTTACTTAGTTCTCTGAAATGCTTAAGGTATTGTCTATTCTGTTTTTCTCACAACCAGAAATCCCTGTTTATCTCTAATCAGGGTTAATTAAAGACTTAGGGCAATGCTGAGAAAGTGTCAATGGCCAGAAGGTACAGGCATAATCAAGGCAGCATCCCCTCATGTAGGAAATGGAGAAGTAACTGGGCTTGTTGCAGGCTCTGATAATGCAGCTGTGCTAATTCTTTCTGAAAATACAGGAATGAACTTTTTTTTTTCTTTTTGACAGGTAGTTCTGTTCATTTTTTCATTTCTGGCTGTTATCAGGAAGTGGTATGAAGTTTCTGGTTTAATGTATATGCTTGCAAATCCATGTTAAGAAACAGAAACCTCCTGGTTCTCTATATGGTAATGCAGGACTACACAGGCAGCCACGGCAGCCATTATACACTCAGCAGGAGCATTTGCTACAGCCAGGGATGTGTGTCATCTTTTATTGAGGGGCAGGAGAAGGGAGGAACAGGCAAGTATATATGTGCTTGCCAGGGCAACAAGGTTTTCTTTTACTGCTTATTGCAGTCTTGTTTTCCTTACATAAAGTCAAGTATGAGAATAAAAGCAAATATCTTCATTGGTATTCTTTGTTTTCCTAGACAGGCATATATTGATTAGCTATTGGTGGTATGCATTTGAAAATACTCCAGTAAGTGTCCCAGGTATCTGCTAAAAATATTTTAAAGCTGCTAAAGATTTGCTCCTAGAGAATTCCTCTGATTCATACCACCCCAGTGTATTCAAGTGTGTTCTAAAACAGCTTGACCTGGGAAAGAAATGCTCTGTGTGTGCTTGGTCAGTATGTTACATTTACGTGGAGTTTTGTATTAGGTGGAAAGATGACATCAGAAAGTAAAGTACTGTGATCATCTCTTACATAATAATTAACTATAGCACAACCATGATTATCCATATGTCATAGAGAGAGCGATTATATTCAGGCAATCAAGGGATTTTACAATGTAATTATTAGACACTGGAGAGACGTGACCCTGTTTAGGGTAGCAGGGAGCTATGGTTAATTGATGTTAGGATAATCAAATTTTTACTGTTTCATTATTCTGGGACCCTAGGCTTTGCAAGAAAATGTGTGCATGTGCTTAGAAAAAAGAAGCCCCAAGCATATGAAAATATAAGCCTAAAAGTGAATCTTGAGGTTATGCTTGCTGTACTGAATTACTGCTATGATTAGAAGTGTTGAGAAATAATTTATATTGTCTGTAAATCATCCCCATTTTACATCACAGTGTAAATTTAATACATCTTGGTTCTGAGTATTTTGTGAAGGTATCTGTTTTCCTAAGACATCAAAAATTATTAGTTTTTTCCAATTCAAACTCAAAAATTGAAGGTGTTTATTCCTGCAACCAAGAAATTTTTGTTGTTTTCTATCTCAAGAGAAAGCCTTTGATATGTGTAAAGTCTGAGCATTAAGACAGAAAATACAATTGATGCAGTCCCCTTGAGCTTCACTGTCTTCTAATTTAGAACATGAGACAAGAGGAAATGGCCTCAAGTTGCACCAGGGGAGGTTTAGATTGGATATTAGGAAAAGTTTCTTTACCAAAAGGATTGTCAGTCATTGGAGCAGGTTGCCCAGGGAAGTGATGGAGTCACCATCCTTGAAGGTATTTAAAAGCCATGTAGATGCGTTGCTTAGGGACATGTTTCAGTGGTGCACTTGGCAGTGCTAGGTTAATGGTTGGGCCAATAATCTTAAAGGTCTTTTCCATCCTAAACAGTTCTATGAGGACATAAAATAGAATTTCACTTCATTAGAGTTCATTATGAAGGAGTTTACACTGCACTGCTGTAATACTGAACCTCTGGAATTTCTAATAGCCTGCCTCCTGGATGATGTGCAGATTTGAGTATAGCACTGCTACTGCCTCTTACTGAAAGTTTCTCTCTCCTTCTTGTCATCGTCTTCTCCTTCTCCCTTGAAACAAGTAATTTCTGAAAACTCTTCAGCAATCCTATCTCGATGTAAATTAATACTGTAAATTGTGCTGCTAGTGATGGTGGAGGGAGTAGTTAGAGAGGGTGGGGGGAGAGAAGAATTAAAATCATTCCAATAAATGGTTTAATTTATGCCTCAGCAGTTAAGCATGCTCCTGGTTAACAGAAATACCCTTCAGCTACACAGGATTTGGGAGGGTTGGAGGGCACTCATTTGCACATAAATAGCCGTTAACTGATAAATTCCCAGAGGTCTCCTGTTGCATGCTAGTGGTTCTGACCTACTTAGCTAGCTTAAATTTGTTTTACAGAATTATTATAATTCCATCCTTGGTACTTAAACTTTGTGATTAATGCATGCCTCACAATACAATTAAAGTATAATTACACAATTTTACAGTTTGCTATCATAGTGTTATTATTATTAAAAAGAGCCGGATTTTGCAAATATTAGAAGAATTAGGGTTCTGATACCCATCACTTTGCTGTTAAGTGATTATGTTAAATAGGACCCCTTTATGTCTAAAGAATGAAGTGGAGAGAGGGGAATCATTAACTAACACATCAGATGGTTTCAAAGTGATTGAGGAAGAGATGTGTGGTTGGGTTTTTACACATCTGTAGACGATAGGTGCAAATACCTTTTGTTCATCGTTGCCAGCTGCCTGTGACATGCTCTAGCACATCTGTGCTTTAGTGCTTAAGAAAAAGTTTCATACTAAACATCTCATTTCTGTAATCTGTTAAAAATCATTTGCATGTGTTAAACATCTGATTTTATTATACTTCATTGAAGCTTTTTATTACTGGGACAGATCTTTTTCATATCTTATTATAAACACAAATGGCCAGATAACAGGGGTCCCATAGATCTGTGTAGTGTAGGTTAGGATATGCGTGCAAAGATAATACCAATTTTTCTCATGCACTCTGTGAACTCAGAGCACTGCTCTGTGAGGATTGCTTCATCTTTTCTGTTTGTGTGCATTGTGTGCTTACACTGGTTGCAAATAACAGTGAGTCATAAATACTGCTATTTTTACCCCTATTTTTCTGGCCAAATTTGTATCTGTGACTCCTGTTCATTCTTCAAGGAGTGATCCAGGTATCGCTAATGTTATTTGACCCCAAAATCACTGCTGTACTGCATAATTCTTCTTACATCTTTTTTTTTTCTTTTTTGTCGATGCGTCTGCATCAGAAAACTTAGATCTTTAACAATTAATACAATTAGCAAATCAAAGAACTTAGAAATATTTTAAAATAGTATTTCCCTGCTCCAGTGTAAATTACAAATCTAATTTTACTTTCTTTATCTGTGAGTATGTGTTACCCTGTGCTTCACTGGTGTTAAATGGAGTGGTTGAGGCATTTTCTGAACACACTTTCTGTTCTTCTAAGGCTCTTAAAGTTACAATGTAACATTTTTGTTTTAGCTATAATTGCACAATGGAAACTCCAAGTGGTGTACAGAAATTGAATGTTGCACCCTGAAGTCTTGTTTGATTGTGTCTTGGATTTCATTTTTGCTTAGTTTAAAAAGACCTGTTGCTTTTGTGGTTTTCTGGTTTTATTTAGTTGTGCTATTCATTTCTTTAACAATGAAAATATTTCTTCTTTTTGATTCCAGAGAACACAAGGAGTAAAAGGCAAATAGAAATCTTTTTCTTAGCATGACTCCTTTCACATCTGTAATTTTAGTCTGTATTTATGCAGCAACAGTGATATAATCTCTGCTTTTGCTAGCATCATTTGCTGTCATTGAGCTCAGAAAGCATTGGTCATTATTACTGATGCATGGAAGCATGTGAACAGGTAGCCAGTAATTATGCTTGGAAGGATTTACTGTATTTCAAGGCTTCCTATTTGAATATTTGTGAATTGGTTTTATTTCCAATTTTTTAAAAAATGCTACATTGAAGTGATTTCAATCATTTTCATGTGGCACAGCAAAAAATGCAAAGGCGCATTACCAGAAAGAAACGATCAGCAATAAGAGCTGTTCTGCAAACTTGGCTTGCAACAACTACCACACTATGTGGAGAAAACAGTTATCCTGTAATAATAAGACTAACGAATTCAGAAATCCATTGATTGAACTGGCTCTGGGTAGATTATGTGCAGGCTTGCTTCAAGGAGAGGAATTTATGAAATGTTTGCTGCATCCAGCAAGCACTGCTGCTATAATACAGCTGCCTCCTCAGTGGTTTGCTTTGATCCTGTGGAATGAAAGGACAGGAGGATCAGCTCAGGTCTAAATGAGATTACAGCTGGTTCGGCAGCTTATCTGGTCTAATGCCAACTAGTGTGGCTTTGCACGTCCTAAGGGGTTTACAACAGAAACTGTTTATTGAGTATCATCGGTTTACTCAACACAAGCAGGCTAATCCTTCCCAGCCTCAGCATGTTGTAGGATTGTGTATGAGCCAAACCAAAAGCTGGTGTAGCCAGAGCCTCCAGAGCCCTTTGTCTCGCTTCATATTGATTTTTTTTTTTCACCTGTGTTAAAGACAGTAAAAAATAAAACCAATAGCAAGCCCTATTGTGAGCAAAAGGTTAATCTGACCTAAAAATCTTACAAAAGCATCTTTTAACCCTAGAAGGGATGGTAGCCTTTCTCTGACTTCTCACTCAAGGGATTTTCTAGTTTAAGATTTTGAAGAGCAAAACAGGAGAACCAGCTTAAACATTTAACTCTGCATGTCTTGTGAGGTCTCTGAATTCTTCCAGCAGCTGCACAGAGAACTTTAAGCAGTTATTTCTGACATTATTAACAAGGTGTCATCTGTCTGTGGTAGGTGATGCTGTGTAGCAAAGACATGACATACTAAACACAGGCAGAATACTAGGTGTCCCAGAGAGACAGGAGCTAGCAGGTGTCCCAAGGCTCATGCTGGTTTTTCACTACAGTGTTGGGGTTTTTTTTGTGTAAAACCATCGGGAAATGCCTTTATCAGCTTTTTCTTAAAAAAGCCACAACTCTCAATGTGTGCATCTTAAGGCATTAAAAGAAGTACCAAACTGGCCCATAGAAGCAGACTGTTTTAAAAAATTTTGTGTGGCAAATTTTTAAACAACATCCCTTTGTGTTTTGATATGAAATATAATGGAATATTAGATGTAATATTTATTGATCATGTTTCCTGTCTGAGGTGAGTCTTTTTTGGAAGACATTGCAGCATGTGTCAGACTATTATAAAGCAAATATTTTTTATAGTATAGAGAAAGAATAGATTAAACTCTAGGAAGCCTTGCAGAGTAGTAGGTGTATATTTACACTGAAAAGAAACACAGTAAGATATTGAATCTGCATTGTTGGCATTAAGGAAGAATTTATTAGATTCCTGCACTTGTATACTGTGCATATTATTGGGAGTAATTAAATCAGTTCTGTCTTGATGCAGGGAAGAGAGAATTTGGTGGCAGACCAACTTGTCATCAACTACATGTGGCAGACTTAACCTGGGAACTGTTTTGGAGGCTGTTGAATATATCTGAAAGAAACGACAGCACAAGTTGAGGAGTTATGAATGACTGTTTATTGTTTACTTCACCTAATTGGAATGAATGTTTTAAGCTATATGCAAGCAAAGAGGTTACCATGGATACTATGGAAGCTTTATGAGCGTGATGTGGTGAAATTGCTAAAAATTATGTTTAAGGTAAATGTGAACTTTACTAATGCTTCAGCCTAATGGACAAAATGTGTGCGAGTCTAAAACGTAGTATTTACCCAATCACTTGCATTTTATCAGATCTGATCTTAAAGCAATAGGTCGCTCTCATGTAACATTACACTTTTAACACATTCGGAGGGAAAAGCTATTGTTTGTGATTGCTTAAATCTCTTTGTTCAATCATCTGAACAGTGCAAATCAAAGCATTTTGTCAGACTGTGAGAAGTTTTGCTGGGTAATGCTTCCCACACACGCAAGTCACCAAATAAATTATCTGCACGATTTTATAGCATAGCTGGTGCTGGAAGTTAAATGGATGCCCAGTGGTAGAACTCGTAAAACATTTTCCTGTTAACATGACCAGGCAGCATTGACATTGTTGATGGTAGCTTTGATCTAATAAACTATCAGTTCTAACAGTGAATTTTACTGTGTTTCAAAAGGGATGATGATAAAAGTTTAGCAAGCCTACCATTCTTCCTGGATGACTGAAAATTAGCTCTACTGTCTGTATTACCAATGTTGAGAACAATGTTAGTAGGGGATATTTTGTACCCAAAGTAATCTCCTTCAGTAAAAAGATGTATTACACAAATGGAATCCTTTAACACGATATTCCATAAAGAACAAAATTGATTTTTCAGGAAGGAAATAAAATACTTTGTTTCAGAATTTGGAAACAATGTAGTTCATTATCTTGAGCACAAGTTTGCCTGCCTTCCAAAATCCGTTTTCTCTTTTGGAGAGAAAGATTTTCCTAAACCACTTGTAGTATATGACTCCCAGCAGGTTGCTAGAGGGTATCTGTATGTGTATAGGTTTTTATTTTCTGCAAAGGCAGCTAGAGGAGCTGGAGCAATTTCATTTTAAAAAAAAAGAAAACTTTATTTGAGCTACAGTTCCTTTCTCTGATACAGTCTTGTTTGAAATAAAGAGACAAAAAACTTGAAGTATTTTCTCAGGCTTCCTACCTGATAACTAAAAATGGCAGGATAATGACAGTGTTACATGTGTAATGGTATGGTCTGTTACTGGAAATTATATTTGGAATGTCTAGGAGATAATTGTGGGGTTTAGTACTCCTAGGTTGTTTGTTTTCAGTATTTGGGGTTTATATTTTGCTACTGTTCCTTTGCATCCCTCGTGTAGCTATCGTCAGAGTCCATTTCACATTTCTTGCTCAGATCAGGAAATTTCAATTGAGATGATACCAACTCAACATTTGAATTTCTGCAGCCAGAATACCTATTTTACCAGTTTCTTTCTGTCTTCTTGGTACTTAAGTTTGGGTAAGAACATGTTCAGTGTGAGAAACTGCATTTCTAAAGCTGTGCTAGATAAAAAAAAAATCATTGTCATCTGAGAGATGTGGTGAAGTTGACCTCAGTGAATTTGTTTCAAGCAATTTGCTGAGCTTTGATTTTTTTTTTTTTTTTTTTATAGCTTGGCTAAGAAGGGTTTAAATATTTCCTTTACATGGCTATAAATTTACCATCACATATCAAATTGTAAGCTTTTTCCAAAGCAATCTATATGCTTCTATCTGTTTGAATCAAAACACCATGAGTTTATACAGTGATCCACTTTAGTACAGTATGTGGGTGTCTGTTCTCCAGTGTGGGGAGTCCATTAAACTACTAGACTCTCAATCATAAGAAATCATCTCTTTAAGGTAAATCTGTTAAGCTTTAAATTATTTTTTTTGTTTACTGTGTGGAAAACTTACATTTTAAAAAGTGTAAACAGTAGCTTATACAAGATATCAACCTGTCCCATCATTATAGTTCTCTGGCAGCTGGTGTTATCCTGGTCTCAGAGTCCCACAGAAGAACTAAAGGCAGGATTTTGGAAATGACCATACTTAAAAAATAGGTTTCAGTACTGGCCTGTCAGAACTAGTTGATCTGCCTTTCAGTCAGACTGTGTAGTTGTCATTTCTCATGGGATTTTTTTGCAAATAAGAAATAGTAAGGAATTGGTAAAAAAAAATCTTAGCTTGTAAGAAGTCAGAAAATTTGTTGTAATAGCAGTTGTGCAGCTACAGACAGCTACACTTCACTGCCCTGCTGGTGCCTCAGTAGAATGTGTTTCAAGTAAATTATGTTGTGTAAGTGAGCAACATACTGGGTTCCCAGTAGAAAAAAAGCCATTAAAATACTAACCTAAGTCCAGCAGAGGACCACCAGGATGATAAGGGGTCTGGAGCCAATGCCCTATGAGAGGAGACAGAGAAAACTCAGTTTGTTCATCCTTCAGAAATGAAGGCTAGGAAGGGAGATGGGGGGAGGCATTTTACTGTTTTGTACAACTATGTAATGGGGTGGTTATAGATAAGTTCTGGCATCAGACCCGTCGTAGACGTGTGACAGACAATTGTGATTGTCCATCGTCACAGCGATGGACTGAGATTGTGATGAAGGAAGTTTTTATTAGACGTAAGGGTAAAATTTTTGTGGGATAGTCAAATGTTGGAACAAGTTTCTAAGGTTGTGGAATTTCCCTCCTTAGGATTATTCAAGACTGACATTACTTTGGGCACTCATTTTTTCAGTGCATTTCTACTTTATTTCAATTTCTCAGATAAACAGGCATTTTAATTCTTAATATACATTATATTCATGTATGACTCGTAATGATGCGGAAGGTTTTCATATGCCTTCATCAGAGATTTGAGCTAGCAATGTGCTGTTTCAAATCTGTGATGGTACCTTGTGCTGCAGTAGCCAGAGCCAGCAGGTGGAGGGAGGTGATAACTTTTCTTCTGCTTATCACTGCTGAGACCACATCTGGAGTACTGTGTTTAATTCTGGGCTGCCCAGTACAAGAGAGACACGGACATCCTGGAGAGAGTCCAGTGAAGGGCTACATAATTATGGGACTGAAATCTCTTCTTCGAGGAAAGGTTGGGTAGAGGTGTGACGGTTTAGCTTGGAGCAGAGAAAGCTCAGGGGGATCTTGTCAATGTATAGAACTGTCTGAAGGGAGGGTGCAGAGAGGACAGAGCCAGGGTCTTTTCAGTGCTCCCCAGTGATCATGAGCCAGAGACAATAGGCACAAACTGAAATGCAGGAAGGTCCCTAGGTCCCTCTGAACAGCAAGAAACACTTTTTCACTGTGGGGGTGACCAATCACTGGTACAGGTTCTTTAGAGAGGTTGTTGAGTCTCCTTCCTTGGATATTCTCAAAAGCCATATGGACATGGTCCAGGGTAACCAACTCTAGGTGTCTTTGCTTGAGCAATCCAGACAAGATGACCTCTAGAGGTCCCTTCCAACCTCAACCATTCTGTAATTCTCCGATTTCTCAGTAAGAATGGAGAACGTGGGTTTTGCACTCAACAGTATGTATTCAAGGCAGGACTGGTGCATATAATAACAGGATATTGTTTCGTGTGTGCCATCTTTTTAGAAATTTGCAAATGAAGAGCTCACTTAGGAAGCCTAAGAAGGGGTTGGGTGGATCTTTCTTTCGAATATTTTAAAGAGAGGTGGGCTTCAACAGAGAGTAAATGCTGCTAAGTCAGCTTATTTGCTATGACCCTCAAGTCTCTGGTTGTAACTCTGTCTTGCTCTGATGGCAAGCAGAAAGAGCTGTCATGAGAGATTGATAACAATGACCTTGTGTACCAGCAGTGATTTGCTGTTTCCAGCTAAATACATAACAACTAATGCTGTATATTCCCTATGTGACAAATATTAGTATTTCTGTTCCTAACAAGCTATAAACTTGAACAAAGATCATTTAAAGTGATCTAGACTTCCTGTTCTTTCAGATATACTTTGTAAGCCAAATTTAGTCTTACATTTCGAAAGAATAAAAAATAATGATGCCCCTATAATTTAAAGTTAAAGAAATGCAATTACAATTTTTCAGTAATTTTCTAAGAAATCTGTTACATAAAAGGTGACCTCTGTTTAAAACAAACAAACCCCTCAAAAAACAAAGAGTGAAATGTCTCGTGGTCTGGGCTAATCACAGAGTTTCCAGTGATTCCTGCAAGCCCCCCGCCGTCAGTGGTGGACAAGTGTATTTTGTGTTTTTTCTTTTAAGTGCTTATCATGTGAGGTGATGTGCCCACAGTGCGATAGAGGTTGAGGCATGTTTACTGTTCTGAAGTTTTGCATATGGCACAGAAATTTATTGAGGAAATTTGTATTATTTTGATCCAAAATAGTTATAATGGCAGGTTGTTTTATAGTTTGCTATTCAAAATACAGCTTTTAAGAATTGAAATGAAGCTGTTTTAAGTTCAATGAAATGGTAATGGTTTGGAAAATTTTAGATTTGGTTTAGCTTGGATTTTTGTATGTATATGAACTAAGAAAGGGGAATAAAGCAATTTAGGATAGTATCAATTTCAGTGAAGCCTGTCCATTTTTTTTTCCTTTACTTTTGACTATTTGTTCTTTCAGAGGATTAAAAAATTCTGAATCTTACCTATGCTAAAGCTTTGCTTAGGCAAACCAAAGGTCTTTTTTAACTGTTTGCTTTTTCTGTGTTGTTTCTTTGAAAAAAAAATGAGCACTAACTTACCTGTTCAAAGCAACAAGATGACTCCCAGTGCTTTGAACAGTGCAGAAGCTAGCAAAGCACTTGGCTGAGATCTGTGAATTGCTGAGCCTTGCTGCTGCTGCTGAAGTCAGTTACCTGGATTGACTCCCTTGGGACTTGAAATTTTGTGACAGCAGAGTCACTGTGTGTGTTTTGTGTGCTCCAGTTTATACTTTGTGTTAAAGACGCAAGGAAGACTGCAGTCGTAGCATATGCATTCATAGTACAGGGGAGAAGGTAACTGGCTGAATACCGGTGAAGGTAATGAAGGAAAATTGCAGTTGGGCTCAAATCAACTGTCTGTTTTCACCAAGACTATTCTACAAGCTGAACTGCGAACTTGTTGCACTGAATTAAGGCAGGTTGTGTTGTCTTTGCTGCTCTTGCAACCCTATCTTAGTTAAATATGCGTAGGAAAAAACCCCAGCTCTCTGGCACAGATTTACTAGGGTGGTTGAAGCGGATGTAATATCCCCTCCCAGCAGACCTGGCCCATGCAGGCTAGAGCTGTGTTGCTTGCATTTAAATTATGGTCATAACAACTTGTCTGTTCGGTGATGTAGTTAAACCCTTCGAGAAGGGCTAAGGAGAAAGTGCTAAATAATATTCTGCAGCTCTGAATGTTTGGCTTTTTTGTGCCTTTGTGTTTTAGGGCTGTGTGTCTGTTCCTGTTAATGTCTTTACTTTGTCTTTGAGCATAGTAGAGATGCTGGGGATTTCTTGTTCTCCCTGTATATTTTAAAAGTATTACTGAGCACACACAACATGCTGTCACAGTGAACACAGTGTTCTCTATTACTGTGCTTAGCTATCGAGAGGATTATATTGAACTCAGTAACCTTGCTGAAGCCCCTTTGTACATTGCTGCTATATTGATAATCTTCACATGATTCAACTGCAGTTGTGAACCTTTTATTCACAGCATTAACACTTTCTATCCCAGTGAAGTTTAGAATCTTTGATATCAGGAAATGAGCTCTTTGATGTGCAGATATTATATTTTAAAATTTTATTTTATTTTTGTGGTCCTGCAGTTGTTGCCTTGGAGAGTTCTTCCCTTGGGCATATATAGGGGATACTCATCAAGCCTAAACCATTCAAAAGAGGGTAAAACAATTTATGGATGAATGAATTAATGGTTAACTAAGGAACTGTTATGCCGCTTGCTTACAAAATAGTGAATGCTTTAGGAAAATATTTGTGTTCTAAAAGAAATCCACAATAACATTTTTAGAGGAATTAAGAAAAACATTTCCTAGTGTTGCATCTAAAAATAAAGGAATATTACCTACAAATCAGTAGATTCAAGGAGCAATATAAGATGGGTTAACATTTTGTATCGGTGATCACAGTATAATCATTTGGGTTGGAAGGGATCTTAAAGATCATCCAGTTCCAACCCCCCTGCCATGGGCAGGGGCACCTTCCACTAGACCAGGTTGCCCAAAGCCCCGTCCAACCTGGCCTTGAACACTGCCAGGAATTGATGAATGCAGATCTATTCATGAACAGCTTTCCTCTAAAATTTAGAGTTAAATGCATAGAAAATAATTTGAACTTATTGCCCCATGTTCAGATTTGCACACTGTAGAATCACAATTTTGGTGACACTTGTTTTACCTCTCTTTAAAGTAAATGGAATCCAGCCAGTAAAAAGTAATTTCCAGCTTTATTTTCTTTTCTTTGTCCATGATTTTCTTTTATGCTAGTTATTTTCTAAATACTTGTTGTTTCTTGTAATTTAATAATAATTGTTTCTGATAGATTGCTAGCTTATTTCTCCATATATTCAAGACCTTCATCAAGCATCCAGTGGAAATTTCAAGTGTTTATATGACAGCTTTCACTTTCATCTCCCAACTATGGCATCTCTGTGTCCTGGATCATTGCAAGTCTCACTGCATCCACAGTCATCCAGGGGAGTCAGATGGACAGGAGAGGCTGATGATAACACATTCCAGGTCTCTCTTCCACCATATAGTGCATGGGGGAAAAGGTCACTGCAGGAAGAATGTGATGAAAGATATAATGCAGGAGGGAGAGCTGCCTGTACTTGAGGGCCACTTCATTTGTGTGGTTTTAGTTTTGGGGTTTTTTTTTTTTCTTTCTCAGTTAAACTTTTCAGCATTTGCTGTCTGTCCACTTTCCTTTTTGGAGAATTTCCACATTTCTTTCTGCAACTCCATGAGTTAAAATAGCCTTTCTCTCTGCCAAGTCTGTTGGTGGCATTGTCAGAACTTTTACTGCTCTCCAGTAAAGCGTGGAATGTTCAGGCTACTACTGCTTTGGCCTTTGTGCAGCTTTTGCCTCCCTGTTGAAAAAAGTAAAGGAGTATAATATATTTAAAGTTTCAAGGGATGGCCATACTCAGAGAAGCTGCAACTTAACAGACTATCAGCTCTTACTTTAAACACTCGTTTTGAAAACTTTGAAGTGGATTAGCTCATGGTTACTTTTGCTAATTTTGATGATTCCTTGACTGAGAAAATACATTAAGCAATGAGCGGTAGCTTTGCTGATTATGTATCTTAACATAATATATTAATGTTTCCATATTGCTGTGGAAAGACAACTGTCTTAAATCCTGAGACTTTCTGTTTGGTTTTTTTTCTGTGCCGCATGATGTTTGTAGTGTTACATTTAAATCTAAAGAACAGTTTAGTGAAGAACATAGATCTACCAAATTCCTTTGTATTTGTTTCAAAGAGCCACATTTCTTGAATCATATTTCTCTAATGAAGTAGCTGCCAAGCTATGTATTATAGCATCTGTTGTTTAAAAAGAAATATGTTAATATTGGCTTAAAATTTGTGTACATTTTCCACTTATTGCGGGGTCAGTTGCAATGCTTATGTCTTGGGTCTTTTATAAGGTTTTTATAGTATAAACTTAAACTTGGAAAACTTGATAAAGAGTGCTGGTTTGGATTTACTTCTTGTTTTAAATGTAATCAAATGCTTTTAATTAAGCAGTTGATGGACCTGCTTGTAAAAGATACATAAAACAAACAAAAAACCAACGAGAAAATAGTAAAAATATAGTTGCATGTGAGATTAGTAAAAATTTGTAAGAGCAGGATTCTCTACCTATGGATAGTATAATAATTTAGTTACTGACAACTTGCATCATCTGTAATAACGCACTTTCAGGTAATGTGAGAAAATATTGTTGCTGCTTTACTTGCATTATAACATTTTAAAGGGTCTGTCACATTTTCCCTATCTTTCCTATGTTTTTTAGTGAATATCCCAAGTAATGTGTAAGAAATGAAACCTGGCTTTAGTCTTCAAAACAATAAAAGGAAATAAAGTAGTTGTTTAAAGTGGTTAACTGTTCTTAAAATATTTGTGTCTTCAAAGAGCTTTATGTAATTTCCTGAATAGGTTTAGTAATGGGTAAGGATCATTCAGTTTAAGGTATTTTCTGTTGATATTATTTACCTTGGGAAGGTGACCCTGAGCTAAATTACAATATGTGATTTGAATGCCCATGGGCTGCCCTTTATTGGTTTGATTGGGGGAGATTATCTGGTTTTCTAATATACTTTAATTACTCTGCTTATATGAATTGTCACATTAGAAGCTTCTTAACTGTTGAGTCTGTTCTGTCAATGATCTACTAACAAAAGGAATATACTAGGCTCTTCCACTGAGATTTGAAGATTTATACCATCAATGAAAGAATTGGAATGGCTCTGTTTAAACCTGCTCTATCTTCAATAGGAAAGAGTATGTCATCTGCTTCTATTCAGGCAGCAATTGGTGTATGGTAAATTGAAAGGATCTGTAGCCTTTTTAATTTTGTTAATAGGCATTTTTTTTCAATTAAGGGAACATAATGCAAAATACGTTTTAGGATGTTTAAGGGTGATGTTTTCCTGATGTGTGTGTGGGGAAAAGAAAAAAACCCACAACAAAACAGAAAATGGTATGATTAAGATTTCTGGGTGGAGAAGGGTGGAGTATCTTCTAGCAGTGATTAGCTAAGGTTTCACAGAAAAGCTGCGGTAATTGAAATGGTGCCCTAATGTCTGTGTGTGTCTCTTGCAACCTAAGCTAGATGCACTGGCATTTTTATTTACCTCTCTCTCTATATATATATATATCTACACACACATATAATCAAGCCCTTTAAACTGTGGTCTGAAATCACCTCAGTCCTAGAGTGTTATGGTGATTTAGGCCTCTTTTGACCTTTTACTCCTGAGTACTAGGACATTTGCCTGCCTGGTACCTCTGTTCAGGTGAGCTAGGAGGATAGCAGAAGTTGGAAAACTCCTTTCAAATGATGTAGGGGTCCTCCATGGTACAGTGGTCTGATGGCCTACAGTAACAGGCCCAGCTGAATAGAACTTGTTTGTCATCTGCAGCATGCATGTCTTATACAACAACCCACTCTTGCCTCCTATGTGGGACTTTGTCTACTGCCAACCTGCAGAAGATGCAAAGTGAAGGATTGAATCCAGTGTGTGGTGTGGGTCCAGAGATGTCTGATTCAGTGTCAGGAAGAACAGAAATCTCTGTGCTTAGAACAGTAGAGTCCCACTGCTGGAGGTAGGTACTTGTTGTGGTTTTTTAGGGTTTTGTTGTTTGTTTTTAAATGACAGCAGTCCCAATGATTAGATATCTGTTACCTAGTGACTAGGACATAATATAGGAAAGAAAGGGTGTCATAGGCTCCATTCTACTCTGCTCTCCTGAGACCTCACTTGGAGTATTGTGTACAGTTCCGGTGTCCTCAACATAAGAAGGACATAGAGCTGTTGGAGCAAGTCCAGAGGAGGACCACAAGGATGATAAGGGGGCTCTGTATGAAGACAGGCTGACATGTCTGATGTTGTGCAAGTCTCTGCTATAAAAAACTTCAGCACAATTGGATGAATTAAATCATTTGATAAAAATCCTGGATGTTAGAGTTCTGAAAAGCATCCCTCTTCCCTTGTTAGCCTTCTTTGCCTTGTCACACCAATCAGTGTTCATCATACTCATACATATCCAGGCACATTATTTGGACATCCTTTTTCCAGTAAACATTTAAACATGCAGTTTATTGTGGATTATTGAAGCAAATTAAACTGAAGAAAGAACATCTAACCATGATTTAATATGTGCTGATCTGATGGGGGCATGCTAATGTTTGATTATATTGCATCATGATTTTTCCAGTCCTGTTTGAACATCCAGCAGTACAGCTCTGTGATGGTGATGATGCTCATTATGGCTTACGCAGTGCAGACTTTTTCATTATAAACTGTGGGGTTTTTTTCAAATGTTCTTTTAATGCATGGGAAAATTTATTTTTGGCCTAAAGTTTCTCACGTTGGTTATATTTCTGGAAACTATTTTTGTATTCCATAAAGGTGGGTGAAAATTATGTGCTCTTTTAAATTTTGTTTGTTGGGGGTTGGGTTTTTTTAATTATCAAAGAGTAAAAAGGTTGTTGCTCAGATGTGAAGAAACTTTATACGTACTTTGCGTATGATACAGAAACTTTATATATACTTTGTGTGTGTGTATTGGTGATACGGAAACAAGAGATTCAGATTTGAGGTGGGATTGCTGCTTCTGTCTGGTTCCTACTGCAGTCATACCAGTCTCAATATACTGGGTGATATATAAATGAATATAAAAAAGAAATTGTATCTCAAAGACCTTGGAAACAGATTTGAAAGAGGACTTGGATGTTTGAATCAAACTTGGATAGAATTCAGTCACCTTCTTTCATGCATGTTTCGCTGAATCAGCCTGAGTGTGAAAGTGTCTGAAAGTGTGTAGGTGACTCCATTCTAACCACTGAAGTTCCCTAGGTACCTAAGCTTCTGTGCCCAGAGACACTAAGGCTGTTTTCACAGGTCTTAGTTGTTAAGCATTCAGCTTAGGCTCTTTGAGGACATCAGCAAAATGCTTTTGGACTTAAAATTCTTGTAAGCATGCTGTCAGTGCACTTACTAAACATGATGATAACCAGGAGTTCAGTGCAGAGCTCTGCAACCCAGCATACCTGCATTCATAACTGTGGTCAAGAGAAAGGTTTAAATTTTTACACATTAGATCCAGTGGTCACATCATTCACCACTGATCAGGAAGCCAAAAGGTTTTACCATGAGATGCCACATCCATGGCTTGCCACCGGTCTCTGAGTATGGTTAGGTTGGGGCACTTTCTTCTTGGAGGAACTGGGCATTGTGGAACCACTGTGCAGCTACCACTCCCATGAATCCAGATCCATTTCTTTTTCATGAATCTGCGTGTATAAGAGAGGTAGGATCGTACAGGTTGTTACTTGTAATTTGGCACAGCTCCATGATACTGTACCTCTTCACTCTGAGCGTGGGGAGACACAGGCATAGGTTGCTTACAGAAGCTGTGGCTTTCCCATCCCTGGAAGTGTTCAAGGTCAGGCTGGACTGGGCTTTGAGCAACCTAGTCTAGTGGAAGGTGTCCCTGTCCATGGTGGAGGGCTGGAAGTACATGCCTTTAAGGTCCCTTCCAACCCTAGCCATTCTGTGGTTGCAAGCAGATTTGAACCCAGATGCAACATTTTGTTACTGCCTTTGTGCATGCTACTGCTGTAGTCCGCACATAAACTTTCCTTTCTTGAATGTTTTGAAATTTTCCGTATAAAATTATCTAACTCTAAAATGTTGTCTCCTTCACACTTGTATTATATTTTATTGTAGTATAAAAGGTTATGATTTCAGAAATGTATATTTATTTAATGTAAACTGCATAGAGAAGCACAGACATAAAAATAAGTAAATGCTTATGAACAAATTATTAAGTAGAAGCTGAACAGTGAGTTTGTCATCATGGGAGTTGGAATCCATATGGATTAATGAAGTAAGTGCTATAGTTGCAAATTTCTATAACTATCATGTAACTAAATGGCATAATAGTCAACTAGTTGAATGTCCATACTGGATTATTTACAAAGGCATATAGAGGGCACGCGGGGATCTTTTTCATCTTAAGCTTGGATAGGACTTGTTACTGGAAATGTATGTGGCTTCTGCCAAAGCCTCCCTTCCAGTTCTGGTCGCTGTAAGGATAACAATTCTGATGGAATGAAAAGAATTGAGTAGCAGTATTAAAGGAGTACAGAATTTTATGGCATTTGAAGAAAATGAAATTGGGTGAGTAACATTGAACTAAATTCTGAATTGCTGCTCGGTAGATACCGTTTGGTCACTGAAGCTGAGTGGACTGCTGTCTAGCAGAGATCTAGTTTCACACTGGTAGGAGGCATAAATTTTGAGTGCATCACTGCAGTGAGATTTATACAACCACAGAAAATATGACTAGATAGATTCCTATGGGAAAGCCTGATCTTTTGCTGTGCAATAGTGTTTTTTTCAGGGATTTTGTGTGTGGGAAAGGGAAGCAGAAACACCTTTCCTTATGAAACAGAGCAATGTCAACTGGCACTTCTGTTCTGGATTTTATTTTAATGCCATGTTTACTGTGTAACTTGCTAATCCTAATCTTTTCAGCAGAAACAAATATGCTTTTCATTATGTTAATGTGGGGTTTGATTTTGAGGAGAGCTTAAGCTGATAACTTTATTGTTGTGTACATTTCCAAGTAGCTGACATCACTTCTGGGTCTGGGGCTTGTTGAGAAAATGTAAAGCTCTTCTATCATCTTTGCTGAAATCAGAACTGTCACTTTATTGTTCTTTGTGTCAGTTAATCTCTGCATCTCTTCAGTTCTCTGTGCTGAAATCTTCAAAGCTCCCCACAGCTGAAGAAGCCTCAAGTTCCTGCAGTCACTTCTGTTGCAGTTACCACCTCTGTGGCAACGTTAAAATAGGACCAAGGCACAAAGCATTTGCTGCCAAAATATCAAAATGAGAAACAGCATTGATAATCTTACAGTAATGCAGAACCATGACAGAGTAGAAATGTTTGAAAGGAGAATCTTCAAACTCAAGTATTATTCAACTTCCATTCATCTGCAGAGAGCGCAAAGCCCCTATTACCTGTCTTTTAGTGAGATGACGCTTGGTTTCATTTCACTTTGCCTGAGTTTACCTTGAAAGAACAGATGCTAGTAGTTGAAATTCTAAGCATCAAGGCCATTTATCATTTCAGAAACACTCATATATCTCTACTCAGTCTCCCAAGATTTATCCAGGGGTGTTGGTCCTGCAGGTGTTATTTTTTAATTATTTATTTGCTTCAACATCAAAAGATCATTCAGGTGCTTTAAAAAGACTTTCCTGATCTTAATCTTGGCTATACTGGTGTCATGGTTTAAACTCAGCCTGTAACTCAGCACCACACAGCCATTCACTCACCACCACCCCACCATCCTCCTCCTTTCCCCCTCCTGGGCTGGATAAGGAGAATTGAAAGAACGTAAACCCCGCGGGTTGAGATAAAAACAATTTAATAACTAAAAGTAAAATGTAATGATAATAGAAAGAATGCCAATATTATAATAATAGGAAACAACAAAAGAAGAAATGAAAGCTCAGAAAACACAAGTCATGCACAATACAATTGGTCACCACTGATACCCAGCCCGACCCAAGCAGCGATCTGGCCTTCTGAGTGACTCCCCCAGTTTATATACTGAGCATGACATGCTGTGGTATGGAATTCCCCTTTGGCTAGTTTGGGTCAGATGTCCTGTCTCTGCTTCCTCCTGGCTTCTTGTGCCCTCCTCACTGACAGAGCATGAGACTGAAAAGTCCTTGATCAGGGTAAGCACTACTTAGCAACAACTAAAACACTGGTTTGTGTTATCAGCATTGCTCTCAGACTAAAGCCAAAACAGCACTGCACCAGCTACTAGGAAGGAAAAAAAAAAAAACCAGCAAACCCAGTTGTATTTGGGAGCCCTTGTAGTATGTGTCCCTAGCAATGCTGGTAGGAAGAGAGAGGTCTTTTCTCATGCTGAGGAGTTCTGAACCCTTGTAGATCAAATTAAATTACATTATACTAAGTCTGGATGCCAGTATGGAGCCAGTGCAGATTATGGACTAATAGTGACTTCAGTTTCCATTATGTAGGCAGGCTTCTGCATTTTATGTGTTTTACTTTTTCATCTTGACCTAAAGTTTCACTCCATTTTAGTAATCCAGGCTTGCAAAAGCATGGTTTATGATTGTAAAAGCATGGTTTATGATTTCAGTACCTGCAACCAGATAAATGGCTGCAATTCCTTAGGTGTAGGGTGTAGAAAATAACCCCTCATGTTACTGCTATACCTATACATCCAGCACAGTCCTCATTCAGGTAGCACAAATATTCCCTTCTTTAATAAACCCAGGGTTTATTTGAACTGATGGCAAAATGAAAATGCACAGCTCTTTTTACAGAAATAGGAAAATCGTGGTTTAAAGCAAGTAAAGATCACACCAACTTACTGCCATTAGAACAAGGTGGTTCCAAAGCTCTTAACACAATGGAAAACTAGATGTATAGTTTCAGAAATGATGTTTGATGGTATGATGGAAGCCTACATAAAATGTAAAATTTTATTTATCCATATTTTTATTGAATGAAAAAGTTTGCTTGTTGGTAGAAGTAGCTGGCTACATCAGCTGCAGCGTATATTGATGCCTCATCGATTCTAAGCATTTACCTTATTTCAAGCATTTGTGTAGGTTACTATGAATAAAGATAAATACTGATTTGTATGAGTTGCCCTTCCACTGACACAGAGATATATTACCTTACTTTGGAAGTCTGTACACCCTTCTACTTTGCATAGATGGCTAAAGGAGATGGAAGACACTCGTCTTTGGAGAGGCAATTTAGAGGGGAGAAAAAGGTCTTTGTGCAATTTTACAGCCTAGTCTGGCTGTAAGGGCAGATTCTGTTCCCAGAAGTTTTATTCTTTACACATTCTTAAAGTAAAACAGAAGAGCCCTTTGGTTTTGCTATCAAACTTTTTTTGGTAATAGACAAAAATATATTTCTAACTTGCTTCTTCAGCCCTGCTTTTACTTTTTGCATTGTCCTTTAGACCTAGCTCACTTTTTCTACACTCTTCCCTTTGTGCTTTTTGTAATAAGGGGTACTCCCAAAGAATATTGCCTGACTTTTAATGCTAATCTTGCTTCTATTTCAGTTCATGTTGACTTGGAGAATATGCCTTGTAAATAGGAATACGAACTGACATACTAAATATAATCCTTAGTTTCTTTCTAAGCATTGATTGTTTTCACAGCATCCTTAAAGGGTAAGCTTCCTTACTATCCAAATATCATGGCTGGGAAACTGAGGCTCACAAAGGCTGTATGATTTATGTGAAGCCACAGAGGGAATAAATGTTGGGTTTAGAATTCCTGGCTTTTGTTCCTGTGTTTGGATTCACGCTGTCTCACAAAGAAATCCTTGATTCCTCCTGATATTACATACCTTTCCATGTCCCATTCGAAAAGTAGCTGATACTCAATTCTTTCTGTCTGTCCTATTGAAACTAATGAGTGCCTGGAGACAGGCATAAGGTATCGTTACCTTTGACAGCCAGTATGTTTTATGTTTAAAATTATGTGTTAGCAGGATTTTTGGATACTAATTTGATATAATGAGATGCGCTTCTAATATCAACCCTAGTTCAGGAAGGCCTTGCAGCCAACCTACTCTTTATTTAAAATTATTCCATTTCAAATGTCCTAATGAGTGCTGTGAGTTGTGTAATTCTTTCATAATTTTCCCAGATCCCCAGAAGGAAACTGGTGGCTGGAGTTTTTTCTGGTTTTGTTTTGGTTTATTTCAAATTAGGGTGAGTACAGAATAAAGATCTGGGGGAAGAGTGAAAGTTGCTACTGTGAGAATAGCAATTAAGAAAGAAAATATAATAGTCTACAACTGTTAGTGTTAAGGCAAGTCTCAATGCCTCTGCTGTTTGCCATTATCTTATAAATATCTTGACTCTGACTTTACAGTGCCGTTTATAGAATTTAATAAAGCAAATGTAATAATGCTGCCTGTGCTTTAATGCACAATCTCAATTGAGTTGACCAGAAGATAAATAGGAACAGGAATGATAGTACGTTCCTACAGATTGTTTTTAATAAGCATGTTATTTAGTTGATCAGCCTGGTGCAGTAATGCCGCCTATCCTGCTCTACCAGACAAATTTATTAGTGCTCTCCCCCCCATTTCTCTGAGAACATTGATTCCCTGCAGACATATCTCTATTAAACCTCTAGAAAGTCACAACTTCCAAATTAGATTAAGTAGCAGGAATGGTACTAGAAGAATCAAAGAAAATTGAGTGCATTATTGAATTCATGCCACATTGTCTCAGGAAGAGATGGGAGTTATGTGTAGTGGTAACTTTTGTCCTTACTGTACTAAAAAAGGTGTGGGCACTGCTGTCAAACCTAATTGCAGCAGATTGCGATAAAGTGAATCTTTTCTCTTATCTAAACTCCTACCTAGTGAGGTTTTACAAATGAGAAATAGATTTCAGAAAAAAAAGCTGTACAATTACTCAGAATCATTTGCCACTATTTACTGGACACAACCCTATCCTAAAAGCCATACTGACAAAAATTTTAAGAAAGCATCTGGCTTTGGATTGTCAGCACACTTGCTTGTCATGCTAGCAGTTGCAAAATGCAGATACTCATTTTAAAGCTGCCTATTTCTCATTTTGATCTGACATATTAAAAAGCATATAATTAATGGTTGACATTAGTAATTAACATTATGGTGCTTAATATGCCATCATTCATCCATCAAATAACTGGTATGCATAATGTCTTTGCATAAAGGTTTTAATTGCACAAAATGATCCTTCAGTTCTCAGGCCCTGGGGTTTAAGGTAGTTGTAAATATGCTTTTAAAAGATGTGGAATTTTCACTTATTGAATGTAAACATTGTTTTTGTTTCTCTGTAGGAGTGTGCACAAACGTGTAAGCCAGGGACTTCAGCTAGGGACTACGGCTGCAGACGCACAGCTTCCATTAGTGGCTAAAGAGCACCACCTTGCTGTCGCCAGTGCTCTCTGGAGAAATTTCTTTCCCTACTTGAAGAGCCAGAGAATGTCACAGATGCCGCCTTCCCCACAGCTTGCTGATACAGCTGCAGGTTAGCATTGACCCTCCCTACGACTTACTGGACTTGGTCTATTTCTGGATCACAGGCTTTCAAGGATTTTGTATTTTGGGATATTTCTACTTCCATGTAGTAATTTAAATTTGCAGAAATGCAAAAAGTAGATTCTCTGCTAAATATTTTGACAAGAAGGAATATTGTAACTGTGAATTATTTAATAGAATGCAAGCAGATTGAGAACTCCAAAGGGGTTTAAAGCTGTTCAAGTCTGAGTTCGTTTTCACTACTAGTCATAGGCTATAATCAACATTGCAAACATTTTACAGTATAAATGAGAATAACTTCTTTACATCTAGAATTTACAGCTTTTTGATAGTTTGTTACAATTTTGTGTTGAACTGTTCATTGTGATGATTTTTTTTTTAATAATGTTTCATATTTTAAGACTGTTTTTAAAAGGTTGACTTTTATTTTTTTTCCTGAACCCTTACGGTCATGGTCATGAAAATATAATTAACTGTAATTATTTATCTTGCTTTACACTGAAGGATTTTAATCTTGAGTACAACATTTCATGTCTATGTGAACTCCACATGCAATGAGTTAGCATGGTAGTGAATAGAAAGAAATACCTGTTTGATCTTTAACTTCAGTAGCTAGCGTTGTATTCTGTCATTACGATGGAATCTTATATCCATTTAACTAAAATTTAGGGAAGTGAAATATATAGTATTTTTTCCATCATGGTATAAATTAGGTGAAGCTACAAGCTCAGAAGTACTGAGTTAGTAATAGAAAAGTGGCAAGACCCTTCATTTGAAGCAGCTCTGCAGTAGTTAGTAGGTAACATTAATGAAAGAGGCAGTGTGCAATAGTAGTGGCCTCACACTGGTGAAGCATGTATGGGAAACAGCAATACAAATCAAAGGAAGAGGTTGTTAATGTCAAAACTTTCATTCATTTCCTACAGTGTTATATCTTTTTATATTAGCACAGTGAAACAGCAAGAAGAACAACCTATTATAAACTCCACTTAGAAGCAGGGGTGTGCAGTTGTGACCTTTTTTATAGAGATGTGTTAGGCAGTACTACAGAGGAAGGCAAACCCTTCCCATGCTGTATGAGCTTTTCGCCTTAGAGGTTGCAGCCCAGAGGAGAGCAGCTGTCACAGCTCTCCGGCTCCCTCTGCCAGGCAAATAGCATGGGACTGACATTATCATTTCTGTCTCCTGTTTCTCCCCTATCCGTGTCATGGCTGATGCTGCAGAAACAATAATAATAATCTGGAAGGAGGCTGGCACAAATTGTTTCCTCACCTAAGGCAGAGTGGAGACTCTGTACTACCGGTTTTTATTCTGAGGTACATAAGGAAAAGTGAAGCCCTTCATAGCTTAAGGTAGTCTGTCCCTATACTATTAATAAAAATAGCTTCATTGTTGTTTCTGAAAACCAGTTTTTTTCAGTCTAATTCAAAGTCAGCTTTCCAATGCATGCAAGTTTAGAAATCATTATTTTAATAAATTAATATTACATTTATATTTAACTTGAATTGGAGAATGTTGGAGCTAGTGAGCTCCTTTATTTCATTGCCTCCCCAAAGTCAGTTTTTTCTGACTCATTCAGTGCCTCTCATTTCCTATAACCTAATAACTGCTCAACATTTCAGATTACGTTTTCTTCTTGAGCTTAAATGCATTTATCATTTGTAGCATAAAGAATGTGCTATATCTTTTATTCTGGTAGTCTTAGATACAGATTCCATAGTAGAGCTAGTATAAACAGCAAAATTAGCAAAAACTCTGTGCAAAGTATTGTCCCACTTTCTAGATCTGCAACTGTTATATGAAGATCCTTTTTTCACAGATAAGCTCGCCCATAGTACTTTATTTGCACAGTAACTTCTGATACATGAAAGTGTGTTCTAAAAATAGGACAGGTACTGGCTTTTACTGAGTGAATTATTTCCAGGTATACTTCTTCACTGCAAGAAGTGTATGAAAACAACAAAGCAAATAAATAAAACTCAACCTTGTAAAGCACAATAGTACTTACATGTACAAGGGAAGAAATGCTGGATGGAGGCAAGAAAGGGAAGCCAAGAAGACAAAAAAAAAGCAAGTTTTTAAGACATTTTTTGTTGCATTGGTGGTAGAGCTATGCCTTCGGGATTTATAATCTGTGGTTTCTTGAAGATACTTAAAATTGCATATGTTTGGATCCCTTTTCTCTCCATTGCATTCAGTGTGTCATGTTGACTTACAAGCTCCTCAGGACAGTGACTACGTTTTAACATGTGTACAAATGCTGTCTGTTAGAGTAGTTGCCCAGTTTTAACTGAGATTTCTGGTACTTCCAGACGGCACATTCTTAATTGTAATTAATCTAGAATGCTTTTCAGTGGAACAGGGATGTACTGAGAAACCATTAACATGGTGCAATGTTTTCCTTTCTTTAAAATCAGGTTTTACTCTCTTAGCTTTGGATATACCCAGCAAAGCCCTATCAGATCTCCAGCCACAGCCCGTTCTATCAATGATGCAGCTGTTTGGATGGGATGACATGGTGTGGCCTCAGCTGGTGTCAAGATATCTAAGTCACCTAATTCAAAACAGGTGAGAAATTGCCGCTACCTGTTCTTCCAGTACCTTCATTAAGCTTGTGGAAAATGTTGCTTCTAACAGTAATGTTTCATTAAGATGGTCCAGGTTCTTCGCATCTGCTTAAGTTCTAGGATTCGTGAAATCATCCGTGATGTTTCACAGGGAACAGTGGGTGTGTTTTGTGTTAGGTGGTCTGTTTGGGGTTTTATGTGTAAAGATACTCAAAATTTGTCAGGAAGATGAGTATTTTGAAAATGTTATTTGTGTTTTCTATTGCAAACCACTTATTTTTTCCCAGTGGAGACAGCAGTGTTACTAACAGAGCTAGCAAATGGGAACCTAGACAGTATCTTCAGAGAAGTACTTCCATGAAGAGCGGTAGTGCCTCTTAAGTGAAATGCCTGAAGCAGTAACCTCTTTTAATTTGCATAGTTATAGTTATCCACCCCTTCTACCATTGCTATGCTTGAGCAAAGTTGTTACAGTGTGGCAAGGTAGTAGCCTCCTGCCCTGGCTGCTGTCGAATTTGTGCTTGGTAAATTTAAAGGGCTGGACTTGCTTTTCCCTTGTGGGTTACGCTTAATACAAAAACTTAAATCTTCTCATAAAACGTCAAGATAAACATTGTCACAGGAACCTGAAGATGCTATATAGTAAGTATTCAGTGTTTAAATATCTTGACTTCTTCAAAACGAACAACTTCTGCAGGAAGCCAAGGAGGGTAGGTTGGGCAGAAATGCATGCATTAAAACTTTCTTTTTGACAAGCTTGGAACGCTTTCTGAGTGCGTATTAATATTCATGTAGCTCAGGTTTCTGAGATGTGCTAAATGGATGCTGTAAATTAAATAATAGGTTTAGAGAATATATCACATTTCTGTGTTTTACATGCCAATGTTGAATTTTCACAGACTCACAGAATTGTTCAGGTTGGAAGGGACTCTCGAGATCAAATAGTCTAATTTGTCCAGTGCTTCTGTGCAAGCTTCTGCTTCAGTCAACTAGAGAAGTTTGCCCAGGGTGCTGTCCAGTCAGACTTCTATATATACCTGAGAAACTTTATTTGCTTTAAGTGAGCCTCTAGGAACCTAAGATAGATGTATGGTGGTGGCAGTGGTTGTTGTGGTGTTTTGGGTTGGGTTTTTTTTTCCCCTCACCCTACTTCTGAATCAGGCTCTGGAAGCAGGGGAGGTGAGAGATGAGAGAGAAAGAGTGTTTATATGTCAGGCTGTATTTGAAAGTGAAAAATATTGCACATTTTTAGGGTACGTATTGTACTAAGGAGAAAAGCTGTAAATCAGGATATAGTAAAGTGATAGGCAAAGATGAGGCTATGGCCTTCTTGCAGAGAGATGTGAAAAGGTTGAATTTAGTTGCTCATGTGTTAGTTTGGAACTCAGGAGAGAAGTGTTCAGTCTTTTGATTTGCTGTATTTCTCTTGTATGATCTTTTGTAGGGTGAGTTTCATGCAAGGTTGCTATACTTAGCACGTGCTGAATGAAATAGGAGTTAAGCATATAAATATCCATTTACAATTTGAATTTTGTTGCTCTTCAAGTAGATCAAGAAAAACATTTTCATGCCTAAACTGGAATTTTGGTATAATTTAGGTGCTTAAGTCTAATTACCAGTTCCCCCAGTAAACACTCAAGTAAGTGATTTAAAGTTACTTAAGTATTCATTAGCAACACTGATTAAGCACCTGACTTATTCTTATATATGTATCCACAGATATATTGCTATGCTGGCGGAGGTAACATTTACTTTGTTTGGAACCATGGGCAAAACATTCTGTTCCCAGGTGTTTGGGGGCACGATTGCATTACAAGTGCAGAGCACACACATGTAGCTAGTACTGAGTTCCCCATACAGCCCTGCTGCCATAATTTCATCTAAAACTGCAGTTAGTGGTGGAGATAGCTCTCTGGGGTACATTACTTGATTACATTTGTAACACCCAAGTTAAGTGGGTCTTGCACTCCTAGGGAATTCAAACCTTTGTTTCCAAATAATACTGTAGGAAGGAATAAGAGGCCCTTTCCCTCTTCTGGCAGGTTGTGCCATGGAGTAACTGAAAATGTGATCTTAAAGGTCTTTTTCAACCTAATTGATTCTATGATTCTATGTCAGGTTCCTGGATCCATGCTGAGAGAACTAGCAGGAAAAATCATGGCTCCATAGTTGAGGGTATTTGTCTTTTGCTTATATGTGCATGTTCTCATTCTTTCTGGTTCTCTCTCGTATGTTCTCACTTACTTTTCTGAATCTTCCCTGCTGGAAGCATAGGACAGAAAGCACTCACACAGAGGCAAATATTTTTGCCCCCTTTGTTGGGTTCACGATTGTCCAGCCCCAGGGAGAATTGTCTCTTTCCCCTATCAGTTGCCTTAAAAACTGAAGTATCTGAGACTAGGCAAAGGTATGTTCCTACCTCATCATCAGAGCTGTAAGGTGCTCGGATTTCCTCATGAGTACCTAAAATAAGACTTTTTTTGGTAGAATTATACAGAGGTATCATACTTCAAGCACTGACATTTTCTTATATGCTAATAAGATGGCAGATTTTTGTGGCATGATTCATGTACTTCTTTACCTTAGGCAGTTGTAGAGCAAAAGTTATCAAAGTATCTAAGTGCTGGGATCTTAAGACTTCATTGTTAACTGTGCTCTGATAATTTTCACATCAAACATTCTCAGTTGAAAAGTAAAAAGATTATTTTGTTGCTGATGCTGTTATATACCCTGAAAGCTTTGGGAATATGCACACGAGCTTTGGCATTTCTTTTGCAGTTATGCCTAGAAGTTCCTCTCCAGATATCTCTTGTGTGATGTGTGATAGTATTATAACCAGTCTAAACTAACTGCAGGCATTTGTATGAGCTCACTGGTTTAAAAGAACCATTTGCCATGATTCTGGCAGATAGTAGTTGTTCTTGCCTTTCTTAAGGATTAGGGGCATATTGCTCTCTAGTTTTAGAAAGATGCCTGAGTGGCTTACCTACTAGTAAGCAAGAGAAATGAGAGATGAGACTACAGCAGGAAGTGATTTTGTAAGCCTTTGAGGCGAAGTAGACTAGCTGTGTACATCAAGATTACATAAGGCTGGAATTTTTTATACATTACTGTAAAGAGCATTAAGTCCATAGGCATCCTGTTTTTTTGGTGCTGGAATCTGATTTTCATTTTTTATATTTTATTTGCTTGCATTTGGTCTATTTATTTTGTCCATAGTACCTCAGCAGGGATGTACAGTCAAAATATGCAGCTGACACTGGTTTTAACAAAATGAAACAGAAAGAAAAACTTTATTAATGTGAGAAGCAGAATCCTGTTTGGTTCCCATCTGGAAGCAAGCATGAGTAAAAATTTGGTAGAAAATAAGTAGATTTATATGTACATATATCAAGAAAAAGAGTACAAACATTTTTCATCAAAGTTGAAGCACTTAGGACTGACCAGGGAGCAAATCTCTCACATGAAAGGTGTAGCTATTTGGAAGAAATTTCACTGACCTGAAGCACACACAGAGCTTGTCCAATAGGAACTGGAATCAGGTTGCAGAACAGACCTGCTGTCCATTATCAAGGGGTTTCTGTGGAATTAATGATGTGGGGCTGGTATGCTTGGGATAAAGTGATCACAGCAGCTGCTCATGGTGGTAAAGGCAAGTAAAGCTTTGGGAATACTGAACAGTAGAGTTCAGGGATTGTGCACTGAGTGTTCATGGTGCCATTGGCTCCAACCTGACACCTGGCTGTGTTTGACTGAAAGTATATGCAGCAAGTCTGCTGAGCTAGCTTTGTCTGAAAGGATGGAGTAGCTAAAGCAGTGTCAATACGAAGTTCATGGTTGATTCAGATAACCATTTCCAGCACCAAACATCGTCAGTTTAGATCATATTGTCAAATTACCCATTGTTAGAATAAGCATTTCCCAATGTGAATTTTCCCCTGTTTTTATGTAGCAAAAAAAAACACGTGCATGTATATATATATGCTTTTATATTACCATGTGTGGCATTACCAGATTTATCATGTTCTCTGTATTTGGGCATCAGGATATTGTGAGCAAAGTCTGTAGAGTACACAGAACGAATGCCAGTTGGCCTTTCTGTTGCTTTATTTCTAATTGTTTCTGTGCCCTGTTTCTGTATGTCTGCAGCAAAATGAGCCACTCTAGCACTTTTGTTAGATCTCTACCTTTTTCTTCCTCTTCTACCCATGCAGTGCACTGTGTGAAGCTTTTTCTAGTATGGGATATACATCCTATGAAGCTTTGACAGTACGTTCTTGGTTTCGATGCGTTTTGCAAATGTTCATAGATCAACCAAGTGGTATGCTGGCCAAGACAGATGCTGAGCGAACAGTTGGTAAGTGTTCACATTTCCCTAATGTTTGCAGTAGCGATTCTATATTGCAAAACTGGCAAACATTTTCAGCTAATTACAAAATGTATTTTTGTTTGTATTCCTTTACTTTTACCTAATTACAAAATGTGTTTCTTTTCGCCGCTTGTGCTATTTATTGATAGTTTGCCTGCTCTGCATATGACAAATTTATCACAAACAAAGATAAAAGAGCTGTTTCCTTGGAAGCAAAGAACAAAAACTTGCTCCCAAGGAGACAAGCTATTTTCCCCCATGGAGAAACTGCTCTGAAAAAAAGTGAAAATCTGAAGTAAATAGTCAGAAATCATGCTGTGAATGCCCTAAAAGAAAAAACAAGGGAAAAAAAATCAGTTGCAATTAATTCTTGCCTTTTTTGTATTGGATATTTTGGTTTCTTAGAGCAATCCCTTCTATAAAACAGTGCAGTTCTGTTTATCTGTAGAATACATCTTCCAGTGACTGTTTTTCATATACATTTTGTAGATTTTGAAGAAAGCCATCAGTGAAATTAAAGACTTTGTTATCCATACTTAAAACTATTAATTCTCTTATAACTGTATTAGAAAAATAACTACTTTGGACACACATTCTTTGTCTAGAGAGGTGCACTCTGTTGCAGAATCCTTGTATTTTAGACGTTTTGAAAGCATGTTTCATTTTATTATTTTGGGACTAAGATAAATTGGAAAGGACAACTGTACACTGTATTTACTGCTGTGCTCTCTTGTAACAACCAGGGAAAGCCTATACGGAGCAGCTGACTGAAATGACAAGACTGATCTCCAAGCTCTCAGAAGTACAAAACATTCTTTCAAAGGGTCATGTAGAAGAGTCAGTTTTCAAGCAAGACCCTAAAAATGCTCTTGTACAATTCATTAAGGTACTGTATATCTCTGTTAGCCTCACAGGACAATTTTAGTGAAAAGGAACTTTCTCTCAGATTTTTGCATGTACAGAAAGAAAATAATTACACAAACTTCATAAGAAATGTAGTGATTTCATTTGTATTTATTTCAGTGTTTTTTGTTTTCTCAGGCTGTTGGTAGAACTTACAGCAGCCTTCAGACACTCCCTGAGAAATCTGCCATGGTAGCAAAGACTCTGGAGTATTTAGGTGATGTATTAAAGAATGTAAAACCTTACCTGAAAGTAAAAGGACCTCCGGAAGGTCTGCAGCTTACATATTGGATCGTAGGTAATTATTTTGCAACCCATGTTAGGAAATAGTTTTACAGAATCAATAAAATGTGAGTTTTTATATTTTTATATATATCATAATTATATATATATATATATATATACTGTCCACTTTAATGGTTTAAAAAAAAGTCACCAAGATGTTAGCTAGATATTTAATTTTCTTCCACTGATTTTCTTTGGGTTTTATCCTGGTATCTAATCTCCTTGTGTTTTTTTGTTGTGTTGCTTTGTTTTTAATTATTCCTGTAAATCAATATTTAAGATGTTTTCATGTCTTTTACTACTGAAAACTACCTGGTTTCCCTAAACAAAACCAGAAACAATCATGAGACAGTGAAGCAGTGTTATGACAGGCTTTCTTTTTAGTAATGAAAACATAATGAAGGTTTAAAAGACAAAAAAAGCCCAATTGGGTGTAATTCAGTTACTTCTTTGCCTTCTGTGGGCTTGTTAAATTATAAAGATAGAGCAAGAAATTTATCAAATCTAAACACCTCCCTCCTGTGTTCAGACCGTCTTCTGCTGTCCCCTGCATCACAGCAGTGATAGCAGAAGGAGTACTTCTAGCTGGAATGAGCACATTTCCTTCAAAGCAGGCAGCTTTAACAACATTATTAGAAGTATTGTTAAGTGATTGTTCTCTTTCTCTATTATTGATCATTGTGTTTTCTTTCACTCCACAAGATTAATGTTGCTTAGCCTTGGTTTTAGGGATGGTAATGAATGACTTTTATAGACTAATAATATCTTGTAACAGCCTACTTTTGCTCTCTCATTATTTTCAACGTCTTAAGCATATTTTCTTGGGATACTTCTATATTTCCAACCCAGCAAACATTTTCTTGCTTCTGATTAAATCTAAAGTTAATAGGAATCTTGTTCTATTTAATCTGTATTTTGAATATTAACACTCATATGATATATGGAGTTATTTCCTCAAGAAAAATTATATTTCACCTGCATTAAAGTTATTCATCAAAGTTAGGGTATTTACATATCAATGTCTTTTTCCTTTTTTTTTTTTGCAACTCGAAAGGAAGATCTTAAAACCAGCTCAGAGCTATATACGTGAGAAGTTAATGTGTTGAAAACAAGAAAGATGCTCTTTGAGGTTCTCATTTTGTGAATTAGGAGTGACAAAGGTCTGGAGAAACCATACTGGTTTAAAGGAGTTGGCTGCCCCACATTCTTTTTAGCCTCCTGAATTAGATGCATTAAAGAGATTTTGAAAGATATATAATGTTTTCCTAACATTGAATTGCTGTGTGAGTAGTTGCTGATATGGCCACAGTGTTAGATAAATGTGAAGGGAGGGCAGAGGCAGTGTCACTCTGAAAAATGCAATGAACGCAGACAGTAAGGTAAATGTTTTAAGTGCATGTGTGCTGATTGCAGTAGTGTTATGTATCAAGTTTAGTTAGTTTTTCTGCATGGGTGTGGGAGGCTATCCTTTCTTCAGCATTACTACAGCAGCTTCACTTCCCTGGAAACTTGTATTGAATCAATTTAGTACTTTCATTTTGCTGAACTGGAAATGGACTTGGGTTATCTTGACTGGGATTTTTTAAAGGAATACCATGGAATGAGTGCATGGGACTTAAATTGCTTTGGGATTTCTTGCAATTTTGGGGGTTGGGTTTTGTTTGTTTTGGTTTGGGTTTTGTTTGTTGGTTTGGTTTGGTTTTGTTGATTGTTTGTTTGTTTGTTTTTTCCCAACAGGTTGTCTGGTAAAGTTCTGGGCACCAATACTGGCTACTTCCAAAGCACAGCAACTCTTGTTCCGCATTGTGGATTGCTTACTGCTGCCACACTCTGTGCTCCAACAGGACAAAGAGCTGCCTGTGGCTTTGCTGTCTTCCATTCAGGAAAGTCTACCTCTTTATCTTCAGGTAAATGTCTGAACTCTATTATCAGCAGACAAATGTGTCTTCAGGAAAAGATTCATATTGCAAAAGATGTTTTCTTTTTCCATAATCAAAACAAACGTTGACTGAAGCAGCAAGAAGAGCTTTTTCTTCTTGTAGAATTAGAAGGAAAAATGCCACCCTTTCCTCTTGTTGCATGCAGTTAGGCTGTGGTACACTCCAGAGCTTCTAGTCTAATTGCTTTATACGTAAAGCTTTTAGCCAACCTGCTGTTTACACTGGTCTGATGTGACAGATTTCTGAAGCAATGGATCAAATAATCTTAGTATGTAGCAAGACACTAGTTGAGATGACAGAGCAAACAGATGTTTTAAATCATCCTTGACTTGGCTAACTGTGGATAATTAAAGTTGAACTGCTTTTTTTTTCATTGCCCTTAGGAACAAAAGAAACTTCTCTGTATGTCATGACACTGTTTTATCTTAATAGTTTGAGAATATGTTTTCCTGAATCAAGTTCCTGCTGCTTACACTTACATGAATAAAGCCTTGCCTGTTATTCCTCCTATTCTTCCCTCAACTTACCTGTCACTCTTGAAACTGTGAGGCTTGTAGAAAAAGACTAAATCCTTCTGGTGAGGAATAGAAAAGAATATTTTTTTAAAATAAATGACATGTTTTTCCTTGTAAATCCCTGGGTCTTCTTTGCTTACTATTTTCCATTTCCTCTTAGTCTTCATTTTGATTGCAGTCTTAACTGATCGTTTTACAGGATTGTATTGTGAAACAACGCAGGGGTGACAGTCTAAACATCCCTTGGATTTATTCCTTTAAAAGTTGCACTGTGATCGATGGCATGTCACATGGAAGTGAAAATGATTATATAATGATGTGCAAAATATGACTTTCTTTGCTGCTCTGTAGGTATTTTCAGAAGCTATATACATGTAGGGCCATCTGGACACTGGTATTACTATGGAGTGTGACTGTTTGCTAATTTAGGATTTCAGTTGGAGAGCACTGTTTCTCTGTAGTCTGCACATACGGATGTAGAGTTAAGATGAAAGCACTCCAGTTGTTTTGAAGTCCAAGTGTTGTGGACCTTTGTTTCCTGTTTTCTTTGCCAGTCTCTGACTTCCTGACCTCACTGTCCTATTCTTCAGCAGTCTGGTGCATAGTCCATGTGCTTTCCGGCTAAGCTAAGCGATCTTACTGGCCAGATAGTTTATTTTAGACAGTTGCTGCTTCTAGAAAACAAGTAATTCTTTAATTTGACAAAAGCTTCCGGAGAAAGAAGACAAAGAGGAGAAGACTTTATTTTTCCTGTTTCAATGTGGAACTTCTACATTTTATGAATTGTTTGTATTTACAAAGTTGCAGCATTTTTATGAGCTTCAAAATGCTTCATTCATTCCAAAATACTTTCTTCCCCTTTAATTGGGACGTGGAAAAATTCCAGTTTAGAATCAACTTGAAAATATTTTAATATCAGTTTTAAATTCTCTTAGGACTGCTTCTGAACTCCTTTGAGATCAAGTGGATTGTAGGCAATCGCTGACTTCTCAGGTTATCGTTTCACAGTTGGCTTCAGCTAAGTTGACTTAGGGCTAAATTCATTCCCTTTCACCCTCATGTGCATTCCCAATTAATTTGCTTTAATGGTTCTGTGATTAGCAAATTGTGAGCTGATTCAACTTGTAACTAGCCCATGAAACAAACAAACAAACTAAAAACAACCCCCAAACCAGAAAACTGATAAAACACTGTATGTGGGAGGGAAAGCTTGTAAACGTGATGGGAGGAAAGGCAGAGAACCAGCATCCTCTGTTAGTAATCCCACCTTGACTAACTTAAACTACTGGCTCTTCATCAGGGACTGCAGCGATAAGACAAGGGGTAACGGGTTCAAACTTAAACGGGGGAAGTTCAGGTTAGACATAAGGAAGAAGTTCTTTACTGTGAGGGTGGTGAGGCACTGGAATTGATTGCCCAAAGAAATGGTAAATGCTCCATCCCTGGCAGTGTTCAAGGCTGGGTTAGACAGAGCCTTTGGGACCATGTCTGGTGTGAGGCGTCCCTGCCCATGGCAGGGGGGGTGAAATTAGGTGATCATAAGGTCCTTTCCAACCCTGTTCTATGATTCTATTCTATAATTCTATGGTGAAATGTGTGATCAGACTCTCCTTGGGTGGCTGCCCTGGGTCTGGTGCCCATTCATGGAGGTGGAGCAGTGATGTTTTAGTGCAGGAGCCTTAATTCATCCACCCTAATGTTAGACAAACATTGGTTTATAGCTCTGTCCCTGTTAATACTCCACTTTACAACTTAATTCCTTGGCAGTTACATGAAAATAAAGAAATAGGAATTTGGACACCATGCAAAATATCTTGTTATGCATGCAGATTCTTTATTCATAGTCAGAGCATAAAAGCACTTGAGTAGCATTTCTACTCAGAGGTCTTTTTGATTCTTTTTTTTCTTTTGCCAGCCTTCTGAAAAGTTCTGGGCTCCTCCTCAATCTGCTTTTCTTGTCCTGAATTCTCCTTCTTCAGCTCCTTCAGCCTGGGCTGCTCCTCCTTTGTCAAGAAAAACTCCTTAAATATTCAGAAAACATAATTCTGCAAGCAATGGTTTGCAAAACTTCCCTCTTTCCAGAGCTTTTAGTAACTAATCTTAATGTGGTTTATTTGACCTTTTTATGTGGGTTTTGAAAGGATTTGAGATCAGTCTTACTAGCAGGTAATTAATTTCACACATTTGTTGATGCAGGGATGGTATGAAATCCTACAGAATTCCTGAGTTGTGTAGAAAAAGATTCCCCAGTCACATGCCCTGTGTAATGGTAATGCAACTGGCCACGTAACTTGGGCAGCAGGATATAAAACAAGGATAATGTTGTCACTGTACTAAACTGTGAGAGGGCATTGTCTTTGTTCATCACCCTGTAATGAATACCCTTTAATTGTCACCCTACAATTGTTCATCTTTTAGAACATCGTAGGAAGCTCCTTCTCCCCCAACAGCACTGTTTATTGCTATCTTCCCAATTCATCAAAACTGGTGACTCTGTCTCACCTTTCTTAACCACCCCAAACCTACACATTTATTTTTAATAGCTCAAAATTAACAGGCTTTGTTTAATTTCAAATTTGTTTAATTAACAAGCACAAATAATTGTCAAATGCACGAATTAAGACCAGCCATTGCATTTCTCTCTCCTCAGTTCACACTGACTGTATTTACTTGTTATGTTTGTGTTTACTGTATATATAAATTTGGGCTATACAGGTCTGCCTTTTGACAGCTCTTGGGCAACTGGGCTGTTCTCCACTGTACATTGAGCTTATCTAGAAGTTTCCTTCAAACTGAGTCACCGATGTTGCCTTGTCAAAATAGCTTAGTTCTAGCAACTTTTAAACTGGTATTTTTTCTTTCTTGCCTACAGGGTTACTGTCTGGCTGTTACTTCTTTCACTTGCATCTGTTTAGATAATATTTGGTGACCTATGAACGATTTTGTTGGGATACAGTATCAAATTTGTCCTCAGAGTTGATTGAATAATGGACTTTAGAATGTAAAACATCAGTAACATGAATGAACAGCCATTTTATAATTTTATGGAAGTGTTCTTAGATATGAGATAGTGAGACGTGTAAAATCTAAGACTGGGTATTTTGCCACTGTAAAAAGAAGTTGAGCTGATTTGTGTGATAGTGGATTGCTGAAGCCTACCATGGGAAATTTCAGACTGAGATTGCGCTTGGATGGATTTTTTGGGGAATTATTTTAAGGAATTTTAGGACATATTTATCAGTAATATGGAAAAGAACAGAAGCGGTGTACAGGACTTATTTTGGAGAAGAAATAATAGTTTAAATATATCTTGTAGAATACGCTGTGGGTGCATGGAATAAGCGTAATATACATAATGATGGGAAAGGTAAGATACCCTGCTTGATTTATCAGCATTGATCCTGTCCAAATACAGATGGTTGATTGCTGTCTAAATACAGGAGAGTGTTGAAAGAGCTTAATTCTAAGTAGTGCTTGGCACATACATTTTCCAGTGATTTTAATGGGTCTGTGCAGGCTCAGCAGTTGTCAGAGATCAGACCTTAAAAGCCCTCCTGTGAGCCACATCTGTGGTCCGATATTTGAGCAAGCTTATTAATACATTTTGTGAATTATAGTATGTGTTTAATAGGAATTGTACAACATTAATTGGCGAACAGCAGATTTATTCCAACAGCGGGACTGATATTATAAGTCATCATTAGATAGCTTGGCATTTCTGCAGTGAATAGTTCCAGTAATCCATACTAATCGGTTCTTCGCTCTCCACAGGTGATTTACAGATATATGGATAAATCAGAAGAAAGAGGCAGCTCTGGCCACAAAAGGTTCCTGCAGTGAGCACACACAGGAGTCAGTTGCCTTTCTGCTAAAATGAGGAGCAGATGTTGTCATGCCCCTCTGCTCCCCTTAAAAATTCTTTGGGTTTTTTTTCCCTTCTCTTTTTAACCTTAGAAGATAGATAAAGAGCATAGTTAAGAAAAGGAGAGCGGCTCTATCAAGCCTTTAAAGTCCATCTGCTTTGTAGGGATTGTCCTAGGGGTCACATGTGACTGATTTCAGATCTCTGGTCCAGAACTGCAGTCCCGTAGCATGTGTTTCTTTTCTGTCTGACATGAACAGTAGCTTCCTTCATCTCTGTTAATTACTGGCGGGATTAAAAAGAAGAAAGTTCCATGTTATTTCCTTCTAATCACATCCCTGGCCAGCACTGCCTGCGATGTTTTGCCATTATACTTGGAGATCTGCAGCTACTGTGCAGTGTTGGTAATTTATCCCTTGTGCCACTTGGAATATGGCGTGGTCAGACCTTGTGCAGGTCTGTTGCTCTTTGCGCTTTGTAAGAAAAAGGAGGAGTCCAAAATACAGGACATGGTGTTGAGCTATGGGCTTTCTTGTCCAAAAGAGAAACCCAAGTTCTTTTCTGGAAACTTCTAGGGCACAGTAGAAACATCAGAGTCAAATGTGTGATGATTCTTCCCTGAAGACCTTTGGTGCTGTGGATGTGCCCTTCCTGTGTGAGGACTGATGTGTGGATTTTTCTGCTATGTAGAAGAGAAGGTTTTTTTTGCTTAGGGGTGTTTTTCTGGCTCCTAATGAAGAAGCAGGCAACTTTTATCACTGGAAAAAAGAACTGAATTAATATCTTGGAAGCTGTTAGTGCTAATCTTGTAACTTTCATTAAGAAAAAGTTATGAGGATCCTTCTTCAAGTGAGAATTTTGTTATTACTATGTAGCTTTAAAAATAAGACCTTTTTTGGGTGGCAGCATCTCTGCCTGACCCATCGAAAAGGAACCTAGAATCTTTCCTAAAGAAAAGATTAGCTTACAGAAAAAAAGGTGTTTTCTTTTTCAGTGTTTTTTTTACAAGTTAACAGCTCTCCTCACAGGATTTCAAGAGCCCTCTCAATCCTCATCGGACAGCTAAAGAAAAAACATCACTAGTTAACTTGTGTCCTTTCTTAACTTTCTAGTCAAGAAGAGTATCTGTCAGTAATGATCTTGGCAGTGTGTTGTTTTGTTGGTGGTGGGTTTTTGTTTGGTTTGATTTTCCTTTAATCATTTGCTTCTTTTTCATATTACATCTCTCCAAATCCCCTGCTCCCAGAAATTAGAATCAGTTTACTTCAACTCAGAAAATGAAAATGCTTTTACAAAGGGTCAGGCTAGGTTTGTTGCTCCATCTTCAATTGAAACTATTGGAAGATCTGCAAAAATTATTCAGTGTTCCTTCAGATAACCTAAACTCTAATGTTTTTTGCTATTTATTGAACCTATTAAGGATAATTTGGATCATTTCTTAAAAATAGTAACTCTTATTATTTAATAATAACTGATTTCTTCCCTCTTTTCTTGACACTGCGTGGCATTTGTTGATCCTCAAATTGAAGAACTGTCTCAGTAATTATTGTTAGTTCTTCATAGGTGTTAATGTTCTTCATGTATTCCTACAGGTGTCTGCTGTCAGGTTGTGATGTTCTTTGTGTCCCTTTTATCAGATAGATTCATACTCTTTCTCGCAGATTAACTCAGTCTAAAGAGTGCCAGTTCTGATTTTGGGGCAGTGGAATATTTTCTGTCTTTTTCGAAGTGCTGTACTGTAGAAAGTACAGGCAGCAACTCTTCTTCGTGCCTGCTGCAACATCTTACTGAAAACACCAAACACTCAGCTTTACATACGAAATAATCTGTCATCTCTAATGGTCTGAGCCTGCTTGCCAAGCAGTGTTTTTAAGAAATCTGATATAGTAGCAGCTGCTTTTCCCTACAAAATTTTGCGGCATGTACACAAAAGGAGAAGAGAACCTGAACTGTTGATCAAAGCCCCAGTTCAGGAAGTGTGGCTTTTATTGTTGGGACTCAGCAAAATTACTCGGGAGCTCTAGAATTATGGGAAGTTAAACCCTAACCAGACATGTCCGTATTCAAGAGGGGCGCCTATAGCAAGTCTTCAGGCACGTCCTGAAGCACCTCATTCCTTGAAAGCTCGTATTTCCTCTGTTCGTTTACTGTAGAACCAAAAGCGGGAGCTGCCCATTTCAAGGAAGTGCCAAGAACACCCTTAGCTATGTCTCAGCCTGCTTTTTTTTCTGAAAGAATTATTCTGTCATGTTCATGCAGATAAGTGTAAATGAAAATGGTTTTGGGGAGGGAGTCCCATGTGAAAAGCTACAGAAATACTGCTTGTATTACAGCTTGTCGTGAGCTATTCATTCCTTCATTAGGGGAGTTAGCTTACCTCAGCAAGCACCAATATTCAGGCAGGTACTCCTCCTACCACAACTGGAGTCTGAATTGCAGTGCTAGTGGGAGTTTGAAGTACTGTTGAAGTCGCTGCCTAGGGAACTCTATGCTTGAACTTCTTTTATGCCATTATTCTTGTTGGACAAAACTACTGTGAAAACTGAATTCTCAAGAGGCTTCTGTTTGTGCCGCTGACAGTGACCCTTCTGATAGGAGATCATTGCAGGTTTTTATTTTTTCTTAGTGATTTGTTCTTCTTCCTTTCAGCAATCAAAGGAAGGGAAGGAAACTCTTAACTTTCACAGCAGCTTGTACCAGTAACAAGAATACTCTTTTTTCAGAGGTGTACCATGTGTACATGGTATAACTACAGGTAGTGTTCAGCTAAGCACTTTCTGGGCAAGCACTTTCATTATAGATTTCTCTTTGGATCAATATAGCTTATATTGAATAAATGACAGCAAATTTAGCCCTATCTTAAACAGATTTTTAAAAAATCCTCTAAATCCCTTATAAATGGTGCCTAATTTACTCTAATTTGTTCATGCTATGAGCAAGATTTTTCTTGTCAGACCACGATTCTAAGTGCTTATTTTTCTGCTATGTCATTCCTGCAAAAATTTCACATGGTGCTTTACAAACAGATGAGGTATTCTCTCTCTCTCCCTTCATAAATCTTACCTGACTAATGTACTTTCTTAGACCACGTACAAGGTTGAAAAAGAAATTAGGAGCTCTTGGGCACAGAGGTGGTTTCTCAGGTCTGAAATGTCAAGGTTTTATTTCAGATTTGAAGGGGAGCTTGCGTGTCCCAGAGCTTTTCTTTCAATGTATTAATTGATCTAGTACAAGATTTTGTTTTCTTTGCAAGTCTTGCCCTGGCTCTCTCTTCCTATGTAGACTGTCATATCTGCAGCAAATTACTGATGCTTGTTTGTGTTTGTGCAGCAGTTTACAGCGTGTGTATTTACCTAACTTTAACAACTTCTGTTGTTAAATAAAGATTTATTCAAAAGTATTGTTAAAAATTTATTTCTCATTTTCTGACATTTTCCTCTACAGGGTCTGTCTTTTATATGCTGCCAGTCCCAAACACAGGGTGCCTATTTAAATCAACTGCTTGGGAGCATTATTCAGCATTATTTTGGACGATTTCTCCCTTCCTCTCCATCTGTGTTTGGAGCCAACCAGCATCCAATGCTGACTGCTTTATGCAGTTCCCTTACAGCTGCCCAGATGCTCCGTCTACGGAAGACCACTCTGCATGTCATAAAGTAAGGACCACTGAAGTAAAAAAACATCACTTATTCAGATCTCACAAATAGCTGAGGGGAAAGGGAATGCCACTGTTTTCTTCTCAGTTAACTGATAGTTTGGCTGTGGGAAAGGCTTCCAAGTTGCTGGGTAGGGAGCAAAGGAAAGACAACATGTATGCATCAGGAGAGTAAAAGTGGGAAGATCTGGTGACCAATGAGAGTGCCATTGAGGGTAAAGATCCTGGACTAGAAGAAAAAATGTCACATGGGATCACATGGAAAGCAAGTATTTTTCTAGAAAAGTTACACTGCAATATACATCATCATATATTTGTGTCTCAGGCTGTATTTAATGTCACAGGGTTGCAGTGCTTACGGTTGGAAAAGAGAAATGCAGAATTTGGTGTGTGGGAATGAAGAGGAAGATGTAAAGGCAGGGAGACAGTACTTGTCCACTGTGCTGTCACTACTTGCACGATGTCAACAGCAGCTCTAAATGCTGATTCCCTGCTGCTGAAAGGCTAAAGCTTTGTTTTATATAATGCAGAATAGGGAGCAAGCTGTACTTTTTGTCTATGTTGGGAGAGGAGTTAAACCCCTTCAAATATATGGTTACTGCTTTTATCCATGGTAATTGTATTTTTGTTTGTCGAAGAGTCTGTATACATATTGATTAAAAGAATTTCAGTGTTGATCTTAGGCAAATATGATAAGGAATCCTGTAAATAAAGCCTGTATTATCACTTATTATGGGAATGAATTTAGATTTTGCAGTCTTAGTTCTGATGTGGTTTAAGTTATGAACACTCAAACTTCATCATCTTAATAAACCTGGTTTGAATGTGTGCATGCATGTGTGCATTGAGAGTGGAAAGAAAGTTCTGAAACTGTAATGGCACTTGGTGACATTAAATGGCACTTGGTAAGACATTAAATGTTCCTTAGTGATCTGGGGAGAATCTTAGAACTGAGCAGCAGTCTGATTTACAAACTATTGGGTGGCCAGGAGGCAGCCACTAGGTCTATATGTAAATACATACAGAGTTCACTAGCCATATATAAAAATATAGGAGTGTTACAACCTTCATTTGCCAAGTTATACCGGTGCTCTGAAGCTGTGCAATGAAATACTCGGAACCCTGAAAGTCAGGCTTCTTTTGAAAGTCCTAGAAGCACTCCTCACTTTTAACAAGGATGGTGGTTTTTGATGCATTGCTCGGTAAACATGCATGCCTTGCTTGAGTACTGGTAGTACCTAATATTCAATATCTGAAAAGGTTTTTTCAAGGTTCTGGGAGTGCTCTTGCTAACTGATGCATAAATGCTGTGTTCTTTTTTACATGCGTTCTTCTCTCCTAAATGCTTCAATTGAAACTGTCTTCAGATTTCAGTAGTTTGTAATGCGAAATCAACAGTAGTTCAGATTCTTGTATTCTCTTGCAGAAAAATATCAAATCAAGCTGTTCAAATTGGAACACTTGCTATGCATGAAGTCAAAATTTGCTTTTCTTGCAGGTTAACAGGTCACCTTTTAATATTTGGTACAAATTTTATACCGGAGATGACTGTGTTAATTCTGGAGGAGCAAAAGCAAACATTGGCTTTCCTGTTACAACATACTGTTGACAAAAATAAAATCACAGTACCAGTATAACAGCAGAGCTGTTACCACAAGTTGGGTTGTGAGTTGACAAAAGCACATAAAAATAAATAAAGTAGTTGAACAACAGTTGTATTTTGGATGTCATTTTAGGGTATTAGAATCTTGATTCCTCCCTTTACTCAATTATTCTATGAAGCTTTTCTATTTTAACTTTTGCAGTCAAACTTAGCTTTTTAAGTATAACTGATAGCTGTTATTTCTTACTTCCCTCTCCACGGAAGTCGGAAGGCATCGCTGTCCTCTGATATACTGGGAGTTATTGCTAAGACTAAGACAAAGAAGCCATTATTTGGGCTTAAATAAAGATAGAAATCTATGTAATAAGCCTCCTGCTGAAATATCCCAGTTATTGTAAGGTATATGGTGCTTGCATTGAATGGAAATAACAAATTATAGACTTTGTTCTGGTTTTCTTTGTCTTCCCAGTGAAAACTACTTGCAGTTCAAAGGCAACGCTCCACCTCCACGCTTGGCCTCAGTTCTTGCTTTCATTCTTGATGTACTTAAGAGAACCCAGAGCATTGAGCTATGTGACATTGACTTAGTTCTCCCGGCTGTGTTGAAATGCTTGGTGCTGGTTAATGAGCTACAAGGTGAGCTGCTTGTTTGCTTTAAATACATTCCTGCACACCTGTAAGATTCTTGAACTGCAGAGCATCTTTCATACCAATATTTAAGACTCTTAGATGATGTGAATGGGATACTTTGGCCTGATAAACTGGACAGGCTTTGTTTTTTCATTACCTGGGATGCCTGTCTCCAAGAGGCAGAGAAATCCTACCTCTTTTTGCTCTCTAATGATCAATTTGTGAGGAGTCTGAAGAGCATTTCCATTCTTCCTGTACTTCCCATCTCATTTCTTCCAGACTTAGTAACCATGGAAATTTTCTGACACCTAAAGGTTTGAGACCAAATAAGACTAGCATATGTTCTCCCCATAGAGGCATCATAAATGGATTATAAGTAGCTTGTTGCTCTCTGAAGGCATCTTTGAATCTTCTTTCTTCTTTTAGCATGCTTTGTTTGGTAGTGAGATCTTCTTTATTTTTAGTTCCTAAAAATGCAGCACTCTGTTCACCCCGCAGTTGTATAATGGATGTGGATGTGTGCATAAGCTCAGAATTTCCGCTTCTTGCTGCCAGCAGAGGCATTAAGCAAAATGGGGATTCACCTCTGACTTCTCCTGGGAATTTTATCTAATAAAGTACTTTTTGATTCTCGTCTGTGAAAGTTTCAAGGGCAAGATATGCTTAGGAAATTGGCTGAATCATCACACACCTTTCTTCCCCCTTTTGCCATCACAGCCGTATCTGCCTGAAGCTGCGAGAGTACCTTCTTTGCAACGTGCTGTGGAGCAGAATAAGCTGAATGTGGTGTGCAGCTGCAGCCACCAGCTCGTTGCCTGCCTGGGCAGGGCTCCACTGCACCCTTGTAGAAACATCCTTGCCATTCAGTTCCAAAGGAAGGGCTGCATCTTGCAACTTAAATAATTATTTGGAAACAATTAAAGGGGAAGAAAATAGTGGAGTTTTAGGGGGTTTCTTCCTCCCCCCCCACGCCCCCAAAAACGTAGGGTGGATTTCAGGACGACCCACCATTGAAAGTAAAGAGTAGGTCTCTATAGCTTTGGGTAGGATATAATGCCACAACTGCTTTTCTTTCATTCAAATAGAAATGATTAAAGAATACAAACAGAACTGAAATTTAAATAAAATCTCTATTTCCACTAAGTGGTATCTCTTTGCTTTCACTTAAAGAGGCCATAGTGTACTAAAAAATCTGTATGTTTAAAGGATAATGGTGGTGAAAACAAGACTTTTGCGTAAATCTGTGATTCATTCTGTTCTTTATAGCCAATCTAACTAACTGCTCTCACAGTCATTTCCCTTGCATCAAAGCAAGATAAAGCCCATTCTTTTCCTCTCATTTAAAAATGTTAGTCTTCATGAAAGACATTCTCCAGATGGTCAGTTCAAGAGCTCTGTGTGAATCTTGTAATTTTTCTTTTACAGTTAAAAAACTATCTACCGACATTGTACAGTACATGGTAGAAGGCTGCCAAGCAGGGTCAGGAGGAGAGCATGCCACCCAGCTGACTTCTGTATTTAGGTAACCAGAAAATATGCCAATTGGCAGTGAAACTCCTGCAAGCCAATTGACAGCAAACATGTTTTTTAAAATAGCTAATTATCCTCAACATACTGCATTGTCACTTGGTGGTGGTATTTAAATAACATTACTTTTGGCGCTGGTTTTAAACACAGCTTGGCCAAAAAGCCAGAGCAAAAAAAGTGAAAGAGAGAAAGGTACCTGCTTTCTCATGGATCAGGTACCGTGTTGAAGGCTATGTAGTAGAGGTGTGGTGCTGCTGCAATGGGAAAATCTCTTCCTGAATGCTGATGATCAGTGTTAGGTACTGTGAAAGATGTGCATGCCTGATCTGAAGTGCATATAATGGAGATTAAATCCTTGTATATTAAGCTTAGCTTTTGTTTTAAATTTTTATTATTTGATTTTGTGACCAATAAATAATAGATTATTATAATGTAAATTATACTTATTCCTTACCTCTGCAAAATAAATCCTCTTTCTCACATGGATAAAGCAGAGAATTTCAGACTCAGTCCAAAAGACATTGAGCAAACTCAAACACTGGTGCTATATTGGGTCATAGCTAGATGAAAGCTCCAGAGGGACTCGCTGAAAGAAGAATGGCTTTTTGTGGGCATGCCAGTCTGTACAGGATGTATCACTTACTTTCATGGGATGTGTCATCCTTAGGGTCTGTGTTCTGATTTTAATGTAAGCTGTGATCTTTAAAAACCTCAGACCCTTAGGAGACAAATGGGTGCACTTCCATCCCTTCAGTGGCGTTCCCTGCGTAAGATTCAGTGGAGGTATATAAGAAATGCCAGCATTATTTCCTCAGACCTGAATCTAGATCTCTTGTTTTGTTGGTCTTTTACTTTTTAAATTATTATTTTTTATTAAATAATACGTGTCTTAGTTCTGCATTCAGGCACATTGCAAAGTGAAGTGCTCTGGAACAAGGCAGCCCTGGAGTAACAGCAGCAGAGTCTGCCAATTTGCTTGAAAATAAATGTGTGGGGGTTTTAGTATTAGCCTTCAAAAGCATGGGTTTGTTTAAAGAAAGTATTCCATGTAGAGTATTTCAGTGTAACAATATGAAAATTGCCACACAGCCAGATTGCTTGTTCTGATTAAACTCTTCAGTTGTTCTTGGCATGTTCTCTGCATCTCGTTTTGACCTCGCATTAAATGCCTCTGTGTCCCCCTCAGGCAGTTTATCCAGGACTATACTGCTGTGTATGATCACCGGGTTTTCAGCATACTAGAAACAGTGGCAGTCTTGGATCAGACATTAGTTACCAGCCTGACTCCCACAATCACACAGTCTCTGAAGGATTCAGAGCACAAACAAGGTCTTGGAAGAAATACTGCACAGAGGTTTGATTTTTGTTATTGTTCTTTGACAATGAGCAGCAGAGGTTTATTCTCTTGAAAGAAAGCAGTGTTAGACAGCTGCACAGATACTCCAAAATGATTTTCAAGTTTATTTAGCCAGAGATCTCCCTTCACTCAGGCCTTTCATGATTTTAAGCCATCTGTATGCTGAGTATTTTCAGTGATGTTCTGATACAAGACCAGTAGAATTTATGGGAAGCCAGGTTGCCACTGCTTACTGTACTGTGTGTTGCAAAACAGACTAAAAAAGAATTCCTGCCCCAAGGAATTTTCCTTTCAGTCCCTGTTTTGGAGAACTTTATGGTTCTTATGTAAAATTGCAGTATAATCAGGTAGGATCTGAGATGTTTGGAAAAGAAATATGCATAGCTTGATTTCAAGAGTTCTGTCATACTACAAACATAAAAGAATTGTGGGCATCCAGGAAAGGCTGGCCTTCTCTCACCAACTGGCACAGCAGGCTCACACTTCCTCTGTCTGCCTTCCTAGAACTTACTTAGGACAGGACTATTTGACTTGTGAATCCACGTAGCATTAGGAGGAAATGGCACATGAGGTGATGCACACACTGGGACTTCTCAAAGGGTAGATCCTAGTCCCACCTCAGGCTGGAGAAGTTTTGAGGTGTATGTTGGCAGGGCCCAGGTTATACAAATCCCAAAAGACAGAGTTTTGCAAGAATGCAACTCATGAGACAGTAAAGGGTAGTCACAGGGTTTTCCATTTAATGAAAAATATATTTAAATCAGTTGTAACCACATTATTCACTTTTTATTATCCTCTACCAAGAAATACGTTTGCTGTTATTTAAGGGAATTCACCCAAGGTCAAACTACAGTACCATTATGTGCAGGATTTTCATACTACCTGCATTTATATATATATGTGTGTATATATGTCTGTGTGTGTATATATGAAAGAAAAAAAGTTCAGAAGTTGTATTAGTTGCTTATAGCAGTGATGTCCAGTGTTATTACTGCAAGGAGCTAGTATGAAAACTACAGTTTTGTTTGCTCAAGTTAATGTTTCATGCCATAGATAGATAATTAGAATAGACCTAAATGGCAGAGGTAGTACTATAACAATAATTATATTGTCTAGGTTGGAGAGTATTAGAATGAACTTAAGGTGAAAAGCCTTGTCAATACATGTGCACTCTTCTGGAAAATCTACTTGAGCGACAGTACCTTTCTGAATTCCAGCCTTATCTTAAAATAGTCCTTGCCCTTTGTTGGGGAGGATGATCTAAATCCGTGCCAGTGCCAGTCTGCGGCCCTAATGCCAGCAGCTCACATCACTGCGCAGTAGCGTCAGTCACAGAGCTATTTCTCATACAGAAGTTAAATAGCAAATGTGATGAAGTCTAAATGCTAATCATCTCATCTAGGACTTATTTGCAAACTCAATGTTCTAAAATAAAAAAGTTCTATTTCACAGCAGTTTGCAAAGCAAGTAGACTTCTAAGCATCTTCACTACACTTCTAGCCATAAACAATGCAAGCCTTACTCTTATTCCCACCTGGTAATGCTGAAAATTTACAGCAAAACAAGTAGTTGAACAGATGGGGGGGGGGGGGGGGGAGTTACTGTGTTTTAATATCCCAGTATGTAAATAATGCCTTTGTGAGTTATGTGCTTTTACTCCTAGGATGTGCGAGATTCTTTAAATAACATGTTGCCTTCTTTTGGTTTCTTTTTTTTTTTTTCAACAGAGAAGCCTATAAAAGACTCTTATCTTACCTCACAGAGGCTGGACAAAATGAGATACAAAAACTAGATGATGATACAGGTTAGCAGTGTGCTGGTGACTAATCCTTTCCTCTTCAACGTTCTGACACTGTCAATACCTAAAACTACACTCTATGACACACTAGCCAAGTCCTTTATCTTTACAATGGCAACATATTTATCAATTCTGTTGGTTTTCCCTCCCAGGTTATGTATTAATTTTCAGAATTTTAGTGTTATTTGAATGTTGTCATGCATCTGAAGAGGAACTCTCAATATACTGTTGAGTGGTAATTGAAAGATACAGCAAATTTATTACATGTTAAAATGTCTATATAAGCAGAGCCTGTATTGCAACACATGAGAATCAAAGTAGTTTCACAACTCAATTCACACTGAGTGTGACCTGACCCTCTTGAAACTGTACTTTTGAAAATCTGATTCAGTATGTTCTTAAAGAAATCATAAATTTGTAATTTCTAATTTATTATTTTAGTAGAATGAGAAACAACAGTGGTCTCTAGTACTGAACTTGTGGAATGCAGTACATTCACCTGGAGTTGCACCAGTATGATAGAGCTGTTGTTTGTTAAGAGAAGGCTTGTGTATATGTTGCACAAAATGTATATAGCTGTCTTACCCTTCCACCTGTATTAAAACATTAAAGTCTTTCAGATTCCAGTGTAAAATCTCTTCTGTTGTCCGTGTGGGTTAATGTAAGAAAAGGTAGGTTCGGATTTCCCGTTCTCTTCCTCTTCAATACTGTGTTCTTAAAATAAACTTATAATTTCTAGTGATCCCGCAATCTTTTTATTAGTCATGACATTGCTAGTTATCCATTTAACTTACACCTACCCTAAGTAAGTGGTGTGAGAAAAAAGAATCGAGGACAGACGTCCAAAGAAAACAACTCATTTGGGAAATTTATTCCATTTGATTATAAGCTTGTAATGATTCCTGTTTGCCTGGAAAGTTGGATCTTTCAGATATTTTCTGTGTTACGGATTATCTTTTGGGACAGCTCTAGCCCTGTAACATCTGGGTTTTTTCCCCTTAAAGTTCTCAGGAAACTTTCATTAATGGCTGTGGTATTTGGGTTTTTCACTTCTGTTCAATAACCTGTATTTCTGAAACTACTTACTGGACTTTGGGAATGGTAAGTTTGCCCTTAAAGTGCAACAACTGGTGAGCAGGCTGCCTGGTTTTTTTAGTAACTCAAATTTCAACTTTACAATATTAATGGCAAGTAAAGATTCTTTTTGTGTCTTAATAGCTCCACAAAAAATTCTCTGCGGCTTCTCTTTCGGTACAGTAATCTTATCAAGTTGAACTAGATAATCTTTTCGCCTAAATTGGCTATTGTTACTTCAGATAATGCAGTAACTAAAAGCCTCCTTAGGCTACTTAATAGTGCAGAACATGGACGTTCTTTTCATTATGAAAGTGACTTACTGAACTTGCATTGTAGCTGCTTGTGAGCTGCTGTACCTGGGAGGAGTTTTATTCATCTCAGGAGGATTGTACTTCTAAAAAGATGCTTTCTTTTTTTTTTTTTTTTTTAAAGAAAAAAGTACATTAAAAAAATAAAAACCTCTGCAAGAAAGATTAATACAGAGAGATGTCCTCAAAATTCGAGTCCCACTGCACTGTAGAATACAGAACAGATGCCTGACTTTAGTATTACTTCCCGAAAGTAAAACTTGTGACTTTTAACAGATAGAGCAGATATTATAACAGAATATTTAATGATGCGTTTAATAGGTGTTTATAAGACAAGGCTGATATTGTGGGGTGTACTGTGATACTCGGCACAGGACATTGTACAGGACCCTGTAGGCAGACCAGGAGACATCTGAAAGAAGCAACTCTGCTGTTAATTCTCTCAGGTATCAACAGCATGGTGGCATGAAACTTGGCTCCTGGGCAGCTGAAAGCATCACGTTAGGGGTTATTCAGCAGATAGTTAAGTGTGCAGTGACTTTGGACGGCAGCCAGCAAGAAGTTTGAGCAATTCCCTGATGTTAAACTTACTTAATACTCTCTGCTTCAGAGTCGTTTTCCTGACAGTGTGTGTATAGGTGGATTGTAGGCATTTTAACATTGAACCAGAACCGTGAGATGCCTCTGGTATTGCCAGGAAGTCATATACCCATCTCAGAGGCTCACTGAGAGATAGTCACCTCTGCACTGTGGGTGTGGGGATTGGCAGTTTCAGACATCTGCTTTCAAGGTTGTATAGGGAGAAATCCAGGGAGCATCAGGACAGAAATTTTTGGCAGACCACACAGTGAAGTTGTGTCACTGCCTTGACTGGTTTATGGGTTTGGGCACCTTTGTATCTCAGAAGCAAGAGGCCATGAGTTACCAAAAGCTTCCACTAGTGCTGGGCAGATGTCTTTCTCTGCCGACCCATTTGCAGGATGATCTGCTCTGCCCTAAGTAATACAGATGAGTTGCCTGTTTGCCACTTTACCCAGGTGAGTATCACAGCAAAGCTGTTAAGCAAAGCTTCCGTGAGTCTGGGACGAGATTGTCAATTACAGGAAAAGGATCATGCCTCAGATCTGTGATGATTTCCAAAAGATGAGGAAGGTATGTCCCTAGATCACTTTCCTGGAAACGTGTACTAAGCTTTACTCCATAGCTACTAAGACTGGTTATTAATATGAGCTCTGTTACTGACTGCAGTGAAGACAACAGAAACTGCTGTTGGGATGTCACCGCCCCTGAGCAGCAGCGGTGTTCCTCTTTGCTTGTGATGGCTGTGATTCCAGGGGCACACCAACCCTTACTGTAGGGGCTTGCAGCAAATGGGTGAGGACTGTGCATTTGTTAGGGATCAGAGACTCTTGCAAGCAACTCAGCCTGCATAACGTCTTGGGAAGGCACATGCATTCCCTTCTTTCACCCAGCATCTGCATTACAATTTTACAACAATAGAGGGATATTTGCCAGGTCAGACGTTTACTGCAGTTATAACTGCTGTAATTGAAGGTGAAAAGATCCTGAAAATAAATTACCTGATGAAATCGAGAGAAACCTCAACACGTACACCTGGGCTTAGTCCTGCTCCCCTTCTTATAAACAAAAAATTGGTGGCATTAAGCCATTCTGAACATTAATTAACTACAGGATCACTGTACATCAATGGAGTTTTAACAAGTTATTACATTTCATTAAGCTTTTTCTTCCCTCAAGCCTGGTGCATGGTCTGTGCCCATTACCTCCTTTCATTTAGAAACATTAATAATGTTGACAGGAGACCTGTTTAAAGTGCACCAGGCAGGCCTGAGCTTTGTCAGCATTTGTCTGTGCTGATGGCACCTTCCAGGGGACTGTTCCAGGGTGTAAGAGGACTACTCTGCCCTTTCCTTTTTGCGATACATAGAAGTAAAAGCTGAGTAAAAAGTATTTCATTTTTATATTGTCGTTATTCCAGAATTCAGGATAATGCTCACCTCTGGCGCCCGTTATCATCCTTGGGATGTGAAACAGATGTCCAGTGCATCAGGAGCAATAGCAGGGTGAGGGAAGTCTGGCTTATCTTTCCTTTAGTAACCTTAAAATGATGACTGAAAAAAAGACACCTTCTGTTCAACATTCACATGCAACTTCCATTAGTCCTGTAGAGCTGCCCCTCTATTTTATAAGAATTTCCCATTTCTTATTGTTATTAAAGAGCAGGAACATGGTAATTTAAATTACTCCTTGCTTTCATTTGCAATGACAAAAAAAAGGGGGGGGGGGAGGTATGTTTCAATAAAAAAAGCTTCTGAGATAGAAAAATTTATGCCTTTTATGCTGGAATAGAGGAGCAGACCTATGGAAAGAATAAGGTTCTGCATATCTGTTGTAATTGCACAGAAGAGGAGCTGCCAATAGCATATGCTACTTATAGTCATTTAAGGAACTCTGATAACTGTCCACCTAAAAGCAGTGTATTTCCCTCAGGAAACAGAAAAGAGGTTTTATTGCACTCCGGTTTTCTTCCTTTCAGTAGCTTTTGAAAATTATGTATGCATGGGTATTTCTACTGTAATCATATTTTATAATTTTTAACTATTACTTCAACCTCAAATTCAGTGTAATCAGCCCATCTGTTAGCAATGGTTATAAAATGATGGTGAAGATTAAAAATCTGATGCAGTGTCAAAATGTCCTAGCATAATTAAGCTTGTTTTGTGATGAATGACTAGGATATGGCTTTTGTCTACTTCAGCAGCTTTGAAATGGTAAACCTTTTGTAGACTTCATGTATGAAATGTGGAGGTATGTATAGCACAAAAAGAAATCATTAAAATTAAAACCCCAGATCCTGTATTCATAGATCTGGGGTATCATTGCAGGCCTTGGGAAATGCCAGCAGAGTAATTCCACCTCACAAGCACATTCCCTGCATTTTTCAGTCCATCAAACACTGCCTTGGCTCCACTCTCCTGCCCGTACACCACCACGCAGACCAGCATTAAAAATGTAAGTTTGCTAAATTCATTATTCATTTTAGAAAGGGCATGACCTGTCTGAGCACAGGTAGAAAAATCAGCATGGCCTTCACCTACTTACATGGATTGAGGGTATTGCTAAACGTACTCTGTTCTTCAGTATTTGGAAGCACTGCAACATCACCTAATCTACCCACAGCAAGAAAGAGTTAACATTTTAAGCATTTTAATTCTGGCATTACTGTGAAACAGCTATCTATAATCATCTCCATTGGAAAACCATTCTTCGTGTGGACAGTTTTTATCCCTTTAAAATGCATCCTTGGGAAAGAGAAAATAGCAGCCCATTTTGCAAAAATAAAACTGGATAAGTAAACCCTTTATATAGTCTATGTGCTAAACTTCCTGCAAAGTCTTCCTCCTCTACAAGCTCTGCCTGCAGAGGAAGTGTTTTAACCTTGCCTGTATTTCCACATTCTAATTTTCAATAAACAGATGCCGCCTCTTTTCACGCTTGTTTCCACATTGTTCCACATTCTGCCTGTGTTGTTTCTGCATGTGTGAATATTCAATTATCTATTTCTCCATGATTCTGCAACTGATGTACTAAATGTCTGTACAGGTTTGGGGGAGGGTAACCGGAGAAGGCAAAACTTACTTAGAGGAAAAAGAGTTACAAAAGTTTGAACTCTTCTGAGAGCCAGGTAGTTTCCCTGAAAGCTAAGACAAACATACACCTCCACTGGAAATGCAAGGATTACAAAACCACTAGCGTGCAGAAGCACACTGGCTCATAACACATAAAAAGTATTTCTTTGGTCAGCATTTGGGTGTGAATTGCTCAATAGAGACCAAAGGGGCAGAAGAGGCTCTCAGTGCTGCTGCTGCTTCTGGCAATTGTGTCCTTTTTGGAGAAAATGCACAAAGCAGCTGATTGCCATTGTGGTCATTTATAGCTAAAAGGAGCTGATAACACATCTTAGGACTTAAAGGTGAAGTATGCTATGTAAGGGATAAAATACCACTCTTTCTGGAAATGGCCCAAAACAGGAGCTCACAGCACAGCTCTCAAGACTTTGTGGCCCAAAAGCCAACTTGCAGGTATAAGTAGCTTTAATCTGTAAATATAAGAAATCCAGAGCACAGAACTGCACTGGCCCCCAAACGCCATAGTTAGTACCTGCTGTTGCGTTATTCACGTCTTAGGATACCTCTTTCCTGGAGCACTAGCGAGTTCTCACCAGTTGCAATCTGCGCTGTTACCTTGCGACTGACTTGTGTTTGCAGCTGCTCTCATGCTGTGCTGATCAGGCTCCAGTAATGGGACCGTCAAGCATGCAAATATTCTTAATGTGGGCAGTTTTAAGGCTCTGTGGAAGCCATTGCCTGGAGGACTCCTGCTAGCCCTGCTCCCCCACCCCAGCCAGAACAGAGCCTCTGCTGGCACCAGTGTGCTCTGCTCACACAACACTGGTCTCTCTTATTACCGGGCAATAACTAACCGGTTTGTGCTTGCCTGGCAAAGGGCTATGTGGCATTTTCTGGCTTCAGGTGCAGCAAAGCAACCCCATCTGTCCTGTAGGTCCTGCAGCAAAAGCAGAAAGACCCAAAAACTTACGGGCTAAGAGGTTGCTGTGAAAGACCTCTCTGATGATTAAGAGCCAGAGCAGAATCCTGACACCAATAGGAGCATATGTGTTGTCCTGAGGCTCTGTGGCTGTGGTACCCTTAACTAATTTAATGCAATTGCGCAGCTGTTTAAAACTGCTATTCACCAGTACAGACAATTGGGGGTAATAACTGGAACACTAAAAGCATCTAAAGGGCAGGACAAACATGATAAATAAATTTCTTGCCATACACTCCTGCCTTTCAGTCCTTGTACTGAGGCACATGCTGCTGTGCACTAGGAATCTGCCCCTCCACTTCTCAAACCCAGGCCTCTGTTAAAGTTTGTTGCTGCCACTCAGTAGTCAGCCAGATCCATCAGAATCTCTCCACTTGCTCCTCAGAAGGAGCACTTTAGAAATTATCCCATAGCTACAGCTGTGGTAAGCTATGAGGCCTAGGAATAAAGGCCTCAAAGCTAAGATGAGAAATACAAAACATACTTTGCACTATTGTCTGGAAGTGCGCTTGGCTTTGCAAAGGCTGAGAAATAATTCTCCCACCACCTGCAAAATAAGAAGTGCGTATGAGGTCTGCACTGGAGTGAAAGCTCATCACTTACCTGATGTGCTACGTCCAGGAGGAGGCTCAAAGCCCCAAGGACCTCTACAGACATCTTTTGATTATTTTAGTCACTCTTCTCTTGAAAATGAGATATGTTTGTGTCGCTGCAAGTCACACATCGGTAGAGCTTTGAATACTTGCTACACTTGGGCCCTGAAGCCCACACAGGGCACGAGGCAGTTTTGAGCTCTAGGAGGGCTGGCCTTGCATGCTGATGTCCAGGAGACCAAAGAAGCTAAGACAAACATAATGTCCTGAGGTACACTCTAAACAGCCCCCACGGAGTCACAGAGAGAAGTACTGCCTGGATGTAGGCAGAAGGGAGATGCTGTTAGCACTCAGTGTGCCAGGCAAACACTGTGGAGCTGCAGCTCCACTCCATGTACTGAGAGAAAGCTCAGCCACAAAACCACAAAACATGTTCTGCATGTACACTGCCCAGCTGGAGGCAGAAATGGTGATAAAGTTCGCCTCCCTGTATCACTAACCAGCCCCTTAAAAGCTGCATCTGATTTAGAAACATTGCTCACTGGGCAAAGTCAAACCTGTTCCTGTCCAGCAAGTGCAGGCTACTGCTGCAGCATATTCTGCACACGGCATCTGCATGAGCGTCTGTAGGAATTTCATAGGTCTGCTCAGGCAGCACGGTGGCAGGGAATGGATCAGTAGATAAAGCAGAGAAGTGCATAGTACCCATAAATCATAAATAGAGATTTAATTACATGCTTAGTTAATATTTACAAACATCAAAGTTGCTAGATATGTAAATAAAACACAGAAACAAGAGACAGGGGCTGCAGTAGCCAAGCAAAGCCAAAATATAGCAGGTTGGAGTATTTATTGTGAACTGGCATATGTCTGGAGTAGGGAACAGAGACACACTATATAAACTGAAAGAATAAATAAATAAATATTGACATTGTTCTACACCTGTTTAGCCTCTGGAGACCAGTGATTTGTGGGACCATATGTTGGACAAAATGAGACTGTTCGTTGATAATTGTAAATGTGGTGACCCTTTGCAAACTGGATATTAAAAATATTAAGTAAATGGCACATTTTAATTACACAGTAAAGAGGCTGTTCTCCACCATTAAAAGACTGCAGCTGTCAGGAGAAATTGATCATATGACAGAAGGTAACATTTATTTGATAGTAGACCTTGGTAAATGACATCACAAATGATCTTTAGATCCTCAAACAAACGCATTTGGTTGACACTTGGTTCAACCAAAAGCTTCAGTGTCTCTTTGTCTTTCAGCTAAGACCATTTTTATCTGTTCCTTAGTTACTACAGAGCTATTTTGGTTTTTATTTTTGTCTTAATCTGCTTTGCAGTATTTAAATGTCAAATGAAGTATTATTAAATGAGAAACTGTAAACGATGGAGTTTGGAATTGGAAGTCAATACATCTGTTTTTCTTTTTGCCAAAGGTATCGAGTAAGTTGCATAATTACCACAGTATTGTATCATCTTTGTCAACATAAACAGAGCTTTATATCAGCTTTGAAAGTGCCATTAGTGAACAACTGAGCGTGCAGACTCCAAAGAAGAGCAGCCCAGGAGGAGCTGTGGGTATTCACAATGCCTTATGAAGTTGCATAAGGAAATGAAGTAGAGATAGGTAGCAAGTAGTCACCAGCAGAAATGCCCAATGCTCTCATGTAAATGCTTCTACACCTGAGGCAAAGGAGAGAAACTGCAGACAGTTTTCGTATCTTCCTTCTTGCCTACTGTTATCCGACTTTAAGACAAATGTGTGAAGGTAAAGCAGCAGCCCGTGTGGATTGATTCTTCTGATGCAGAGAAACCCTTCTATACACAGGGTTTGATTTTCCCTCCCCTCCACTTCTGATTTTATGAAGTGCACATTCCTTGTCTCACATTGCTCCGATCCTGTGGTGAGGCACTTGCAAAGTCTGAAGGTTGGGGCATGTGAAATAAGGAGCTGGAAGAAAGCATGCTGCTATTCCATTGGAAGCGAAGGGGAGTGTAGGCCCATAGAATACTTCTTCCTTCCCTTCCTTGCTAACATCCAGCACCTACAGGTCAAAGCATACAAAATATTTCAGGAATCACAGAAGAAAGACGAAACAAATTTTGCTGGCACACACCACATGTGCACACACCCTAACAGAAAGGTAGTTTCAGCTCATTTTTAGATTGTATTTATGGATCTGGTGATGTATTGGTGTCCTCATCACCCAAATCTTAATGCTAGTCCAGGCGCTCAGTAGAAGACAAGTGACATTGGATCCTGCTTCCTGGCAGCAGGAAGCGCAGCCATGCAAGTAAGGTACTCTGCAAAGGTGCTACTGTTACCACAGGGCATGAATCATTTGTCAGCTTGGGGGTATATAGGGAGCAAGGGAGCTCTGTGAAAGTTGGAAAGGCCAAATAAATGACAGAAAGAAAATGAAGATGTGTGGAAAAAGTGGATTTTTTTTTCTTCCAAAGAATGCAACCTCAATTTTGCTGTATTTGAAGATAAAAGGGTTAGTTTTGCTGGTTAAAGCCAGGCACACTGCCAACAACTGAGAAGGGACAGCGCACACAGCTCTGCCAAAGCACTCATTATACTTCTCTTCCCTTTAATACATGGATTGTCTCGGCAGGCTGCCAAGTTCATGACCGGTTTGGGGATGTGGACAAATGTCCATTTAAGAAAGCAAGATCCCAGGACCATTTGCCTTGTCACTAAGCAGTATTTAAACCCAGGTGCAATACAACAAAGTACCTGCTGATTATAAAAGAGCATGTTGGTGGAGTACAGCCACCACCTTGATATTGTGTTATTACTCCATCTGAAGCACTGTATGTCAGCTAATGGTATCCCGAGACAGACTGAAGGACTTTTTCTAATGACAATTATTAGGTATGGTATCCAACAACTTTGTAAGACACAATTACACTATGACCAGAACATGGTTTTAACTGCTTATCTATTCTTTACAAACATATGCTAATAAGTGTTTATTATAAGACCAGCAGCTCAACATTCTAATACACTGCCTTTTTATGCTAAGTCTAACTTGTAGTCTTATGGGACAGTTTGGAGGTGAAATCCTAAAATCCAAAAAGTTGGAAGCTAATAAAAAGTTTTGTTTATCAGCAAAAGTGCAGAAGCTGAGATGTAAACACGAGTTTCTGTCTGTAACTGCTCAGCTGGTCACAAAGTGATGGCTGTGGTGCAGATTTGTTTCACTCAAACACTCAGGAAGATAAGAATTTCCCAATTTCTGTACAGGAATACCTGAAAGCCATGGATCTGCAGGCAAGCTGCTCTTATACAAGATGAGATAGCAGAAGAGTTTGTTGGATAACCTATTGCCTACCGCAGGGATCAAAAAACTTCCATTCAAGCTTTGAAGCAGTAAGCGCTAGGGCAGGTTGCAGGCTGACTGAACTTTGACAAAGAACAACTTGTTAACTCTGGCTGCTCTTCAGAAAGGCAACTTGGAGAGGAGAAGAAATGAAAACCTAAGATGTGCTGAAAAAATTGTTAGCCTGTGCTCCATCATTCATTTTTGCAACCCTTTTACTTTTGGAGTTGATTGTTTAACCTGAGACTATATACCCATTATTTTATCCAAACCTTGCCAAAGGAGAGACTCCTCATATCCAAACCTTGCCAAAGGAGAGACTCCTCAATCCCGTTTTACTAGAATATAGTAGAAGAATTGCATCTATTGGCTCAGCTGGAAAATTTTTAATATCCGTAGTATTTCCTCTCTCTGTTTATGCAGTTCAGTGGCTGCATGAGAAACAACTTTAATCTCTCCATTTCACATGCATTTTTCTTTTTGAATAACCTCTGTGCAAAATGTATCCTTGTGAAATTATTGGAAAAGACTTTAAAAGAAACCTTAATCACTCACCTGGATACATGCCAAAGGCTCATTTGTCCAAATCGAATAGCCACCAACTAAATATATTCTACCATTGTGGACAGCAACTCCAGACTCATTTTGACCTAAAGCAAAAAAAGAAAATAGAAACCACTTTCAGTTTTTAATTAACCCTTTTAACACCAAATGTTGGAGTTCTGTAATAAGATGCAAATGCACCTGGCAGTAATTTGACTGTTTCAGAATTCACAACATGGAAGAGTGAAGGTGAAGCATGAGGTCTGTTCTTTGCTCTCTGCAGGAGCCCCGTACGGTGCTGTCCAGAGAGATACCCCAGAAAAGCAGTAAACTGAGGCTGTGCAGGGGACCATCTGCTGCCTCCTCAATGACACAGGTTTTTGTACATGAGTATATCCTAAGTGATAGGCAAGCTCCCCACCTGCCTCTCAGCTACTATCACACATGAACATCCAGATAGACACGCAGGCCGAGAGAGCTGAACGCTCCTCACGTTCTGCCCACACCTGTTCACCCCCCTGTTCCTCCAGGTACAAGTATGGTGACAACTGCAGAAGCTGCTGTGCAGCTCATCCCCATAGCAACGGTCTCCTGAACAAGTTTAGAAGTTTTGAAGGATAAATACAGCATTAAGAAAGTCTGCATTACACAGTGCAATGGGCACATTTACCACCAGTTGCAGAGATGCAAAGAAGGGCTTACATGGCTTCTTAAGGTGCAGGTTATACAAACAACCCACCAGGTTGTATCAGGAGAGGCTACTATCTATCTCATAGCATTTAGTGGTATAAGGTCAGCTCCAGAACGAGGGTGCCTGCAGTGCCAGGGCCTTTGGAGCAAATCAGATGATGTCTTTCTCAAAGGCTGTCAATACCTCCAGATAATAAAATTAAATAATAAAAATAATGTAAAATAAAAACTGTAAAGCAAAAGAAATATGAAAAACTGTTCTGTTTCACACTGTATAACTCCTTTTTAATCTATGCCTCTCTCCCCAGTGTCCATCAAATATTCTGATTACTAGATTCAGAAACTAAACAACCCTGCTCCAAATCCCAGATATTAAGAAAGCCAATGAAATATCTTACAGAATGAAGTTGCCACTAGAACAGCTTTTCAACCTACCAGGAGGAAAATGACATAAGGTGACTGTCTTATTTGTCAGACATTCATTGCTCTGACATGCTGTTCCCAGCTAGCCTGAGCTTCTAGTTAAGCTCCTACATCCTTTGTATCCTTTTCAGTGGTAGATCTCAGAAATCTATGCAACATGAAACTGAAAAGGATGAAGAGTGAGGAAGGCTCAGTCCTAGGACTCCTGTAGCAGCCAGTACTGTTACTAATTGAGCTCCAATTCTGCTGCACAAGAGAACGGCCCCACCATTAATGCTGTCCTTTTGTAGAAATCCACCCTTTTCTGCAAAGCTACTCTGGGAATGTGTCACATGCCTGTCTCTCCCAGGGATTCAAGGTAGTAGTACATCTGGGAACTGGATCAGGTGGCAGAGAAATTTGGTGGATTGGGTGGCAGGGACAGTGAGTTGCAATGCTTTGCAAGTTACGGCTGTAACAGTTCTTCCTTCACAGATGCTGTAGCTAACTGAGCTGCTCAGCTCAACCCTGACTTGACAGAATTCCAACAAAGACACCTCCTTTCAGGTAATTCATTAAAAAGGTACCGTTCAGAAATAAGTGACGGTTAATGGATTTCAACGGAAGTTGTGCCCTACAGTGGCAGCAGGAAGCACTACAAACCGATGTTATAATGGTAGAGACACATCTGCCTTTCGTACAATCAAACAGGGAGCTAAACCTATCGCTGCTGACAAACTTCTGAAGAATCAAAAATAAGTACTGGTAGTACTATTTTTGATGGTTTAATCTTTTTTCTTTTTTAATCTTTTTTTTAAACCCCCTTTTTGATGGTTTAATTAAATTTATGTATACACCTTTTTAAAAATTTAGTCTATGAAGTGGTAAAACAAATGTTTTGTAGAACACTGAATGCTGGAACAGTAATCAAGTGTCTTGTTGGCCAGTGATGGTCCCTAAATCTGAAGCAATTGCAGCAAAGTTGTGGAGTTCCACGTACCAAAGACATTTAAAGGGACAAGAAATTATATTTTATTTTAATAGTAGGGATTTTCCCCTTCTGGTGTACAATACTCACCTGTCAACATGTTGAAGCTGCAGCGTGTCCACTGGTCAGCATCTATGCTGTAGGAGTCTATGTGCCGAACCAGGATCCGATCGTTGTTGTAGTCAAGATCATTCCCGCCTAACACGTAAAGCTTCCTTTGGACAGCAGCCATGGAGTGATACACTCTCCTCTGCAACATCGGGCTACGGCTTAACCACTTATTCTGAAAAAAGAAAGACAGAACTTGTCTCAGCACTGCTCAGAAACATACCTATAGTAGTAGTAAAGTAATAGTAGCATGTTGCTGGTGTTCCCCTTCCCCTTGGCCAGAAATCACAAGTGAATATACTTGTGTTGTTCACATGTTAAACGTGTGCTGGTTATAACACTGACTAGACATACTGGACTTTCAACATATGGTTATGGTTTTCACATTTAAATTCACTAGTTTAGTAGTATTTCTTACTCTGTATTTTTTCTGTTTAGCTTATCGGCTTTCAAAGCTTTTTTCCTTCTTTGTAATTCAGCAGTAAATCCTCCTTAAGGAAGACTATTAGATGTCTCCTTTGTATACAGTGCTAAAATTATCTGTACCAACTAGCTCTGTTATGAGAGAAGGGAGATACTTCTACCTTTCGTTATTCAGAGGCTTATTTGATCTTATCCTTAGGGAATGAAGCAATCAGGAAAAATAATTTCCTACAGAATCTTCTCAAATGATTCGTGTATTTGGTTTAATGCTAACCCTTTATTTGTGGGCACTTACAAAGTAATGTCTTTTTGCATATTTTTCTTTTTGTTAACAATATTCAAGAATTATACCTGTTCAGGGAGGGGTAGGAAGGCACAGAAGAAGAGGGATTAAAGCATGGCATTTTAAACCTAAGAAAACAATTGCTTCTGTTATGCTTACCAAATCAAACAACCTGACAACGGACAAGATTAGTTGGTTTAAGTGAAGGAAGTTAAAATCTGTGCCAAAATTCTTTGCATTACATGTGCTACTGCTTGCAGTAACTCAAGAGCCTCTAATACTACTGCCTTTTAACCTCTGAAATATATAGCTATACATTTCAATGTCTAATAGTTGGATATTAGGCATTAATATTTGCATTAGTAGTCCGCTGTCTTAACACCAGACTATAGACACCATCTGCTTTGCAAAGCCTGCCTGCATCCCCTGATTATATCTTTAGCTTCCTCCACTGCAGTGCCTGCCAGGTGAGCCGCAAAGCACTGCAAAGGCAAAGAAACAGAGGGGCCTGGTGGGGTCATTTCTAATAAGCCGGCGTGTGAATACTAATCAGTGGTGGGGAAGCAGAGGTCACCCCAGCCAGCTTGTTGGCAGGTAGCTGTGTGCTCTGTGGCAGATGGCAGGCATTATCGACTCGCCACAAAGGCCTCGCGCGAAGCAAGCGCTGGTGCTGAATGATAGAGTTATTGAGATTCTGTGTGAGATGCAAGCAGATGTGATGGTTTCCAGTACCCACCGTAAACAATATGCCAGCAGAATTTTTAAAAAGAGCTTGTGTGTACAAACATGGAGCGGACCTCATTTGAAGAATGCGAGTGTACAGTTCCTCCGTAACTCTTTACACGCCAGGCCAGGCTTGTCACTGTCAGCATGACGTGCTGAAGCAGCCCTGCCACTGGTATTTGGGGGGCAAGTTTCATGTCAGCACATAAAAAAATCAAACCCAAAGATATACACAAGAGAGAGTGTCTAAACATATGTCCCGCTCATAAGCAAAGTAAGGTTGCTGCTTGTAATTACTACTTGGATTTAGGACAAATGGGCATTTGTATAATCGATGCATAAAACTGCACCTCAAAAAGAAAGAGGCAGGTGAGTCACTGCCTGCTTTCTGCTTCAGAACCTGTACATTTAGAAAGGCAGTAGGAACCACACAGAAGTATCTCTTGGCACAATCTGGTTCCAAATACAGCAATCAAAGCCCCTATCCTACAATCAGAAAAGTCAATACCCTTCCTTCCACGTGGGTGTAAATCAGGCTATGCAACTCTGATTGCAAGCTTAGGACTTTTAATTCCTAATACAAGCAAGAGGGCATAACCATGCCCTAACCCTCTGAAATGGTTACTGAGCCATGCTAACCTAATCAAAACACATACATAATGTATGAAATAATCCCTAAAAGATATTTTAGGTGCTTGGGTAATGAAATGATAGGCACCGTTGCAGCCAGCAGAATAAGTCATGGCCAGGTAGCACAGTTCTGAAAGTATGCAGAAAACAAAAAGCCTGTATATGAAATTTAAAGCAGAAATGCCAGTGACAAGGAGCAGTTTTGTGACATTGACTTTAAGTATACGTTGCCCAGGGCTGTTGGATTACACAAAAAAATGAACAAGCAAAATAAATACTGATAAATACAGGGGATTTAAAGCACACTTTTTGTATTTAATAAGATGTTTCTAATGCCTATGGGCTTAAAAAACATAAGAAGTCAGTTTCTCTATTACTCTGTTAAACTCACATATCCATACAAAGTGGATTTAAAACATCAACTAATTCAAATGGTCATTATTTTTAGCCTTAGAAAATCATTGTATTTATTTGCTAAGAGACCTGACTGAAGCAAAACATATGAGAAAAACACACACACAACACAGATACCCACCTGCTTGGGATCATAGACCATGAGCCTGTTTTGATACTGTGCAGTATTTGTTACTCCTCCTATGAAAAAGTTTATACAGATTACACTTTTTCACATAAGCAAAACGAGGACCAAGATCAGGTACAGCATAATAACCAATTCTAGGGCTCATTTGCTGACATAATTACATTGCATAGTACCACTTATGTTTACATTCCACTGCACTTTTTAATCTGGTTACAAGAGAACAAGTGGCACATTTGTCAAACACCTAGAAATGCAAAATAGCAACACACCCCCCCCCCACACACACACACTTCCTTTCTAAAGCTAATTCTATGGGCTAAAACTGAGATAAAAATTGATCTGTTTATACATGACCCTGTTCAAGCACCTCCCGTATGAAGACAGGCTGAGAAAGTTGGGACTGTTCAGCCTGGAGAAGAGAAGGCTGCATGAAGACCTCATAGCAGCCTTCCAGTATCTGAAGGGGCCTATAGGGATGCTGGGGAGGGACTCTTCATTAGAGACTGTAGTGATAGGACAGGGGGTAATGGATTAAAACTTAAACAGGGGAAGTTTATGTTGGATATAAGGAAGAAGATTTTCAATGTGAGGGTGGTGAGGCACCGGAATGGGTTGCCCAGGGAGGTTGTGAATGCTCCATCCCTGGCAGTGTTCAAGGCCAGGTTGGACAGAGCCTTGGATGGTATGGTTTAGTGTGAGGTGTCCCTGCCCATGGCAGGGGGGTTGGAACTACATGATCTTAAGGTCCTTTCCAACCCCAACTATTCTATAATTCTATGATCCTAAGAAGTGCGCAGAGTGTGACACCATTTAAAGGAGGAGGAGGTAGGCTTGAGTCTGAGAGAAGGAAGAGGTCAGAGAAGAGCTCTGCCTAGCGAGGAACCCGATGTGGGACACTGCTGCCAGCTGGAAAGCATAATGCAAGCCTGTACTACTTTGCTTACCTGCATACTTGAAGGAAATCCTGTATTATTCTCTATAACACCTCCTGGCTTAATTGTAGACTTAATACTGGGAGGTTCCTCCATATTCACCAGAAGCAACACTACCATTTACTTTTGATAATGTTTAAGCAAGATACAAAGCACCACAGAAAAGCCCAGAATAATGTCTGACCCCAGCAAATGCCATAAACCAACTATTTAGCTCAATACAGTATACGTTTAATGCCCAATCATGCTGCTCTCCCTTGGTTTTAAATGGCAAATCTCACTGGTGGAAAAATTCTTCAGACTCAAATCTCTAATCTCCCCTGCATAAACATGTTCCAGAGGGTGCTCAAGCCTCCTGAGGACATGGTGTCACTGCAGCATGGCCACAGGTCCCAGTCCCCTCGCTGTCACCACCCTGGGCCACGAATGACACTTGAGAACTACACCTCACCTTTCATCCTCCCAGAAGGGCTGGACATAATCAGGACATGCCAGCGGCTACAAAACAATGAAATTCATATTGACAAACTATTTATATTACAGTTTTAACAGCATGTTCTGATGACAGACAAAATCCACAGCAATGAGAGAAAGGAATTTCATCTGTCATTACGTTTGCTGATGCTCCTCTTTTTGTGAGGACATCCCTTGTTTCAGACAGAGCAGTGGCAGAGTTGCATTCATTCCTGCTGGCTGACCTATGGCCCTCCTCCTACTGAGGCCATTGGGTCTCTTTCTAGTGTTAGCATGGCTCTGTGCTGGGGAATCCTGACTTTGCTGGCTTCCAGCTGCACCTAGCACAGCATTTTGGTTCAGAGCCATACTGTGATTTTGAAGCAACTCCCCATTTGTCACGTGTCATTTTAGGCTGTAGGGTGGGACTGGTGTGTATTCAAGTTAAACCAAAAGCTTTGTTTCAGATGTGCACCAGCTGTGCTCCAGTTCCTAACAGGGAGTAAGAATGTGATGGCTTTGTACCAGCTGAGTACTGGGAATATTTGATCCAGAGAATCAGAGTAAACATAATCCAAAGCAAAAAATGTGAACTGGACATAGAGTAGATAGATATAGAGAACTCGTCACCAAAGTTTTACCTGCTGATCTGTCCCTACTGGGCTGAGCTACTTGCTAACACGGATGTACCCACTGATCACTGCAAAATTACTTGAGTGAGGCCAAGAATCTGATCAATGGATAGTAGAAATTACAGACAAATCTATCCAAGATTCTTGTCTTCAACTGCAACAGCAGGGAGTAACACTATTGTTTGGGTGCATCTCTGCAAGCACCAGCCTGTACTGGGGCTACACTTGGATAGCATAAGCTCCTCAAAGATGCTTACAGGCTAAGAGACAGCTGAGATGAGATGTACTCTTTCCAAACTGTTTCTAAAATACTATGCCGCACACTGCCTACCAGAGTACCTGTGAAGTACACATGCAAGAATACGCATTGGAAAGCAGTGACTGCTCCCGTGTCTAATCCCACAGTTTGTTATTTGCCTCTGCACTGTTGTGCAGCCTTCACAGTGTTAGCAGGCATCAGCCACATGCACAATACAGTCTTTTCTAATACCTGGTTTGTAGTTTGATTTTCTTTTACATACTTATTTTCACTCCTAGCATATTGTTTAAAAAATGAGATGTCAGATTAGTATTTTGAGAAACAAAGATCATAGTTATTTGGGTGGTTACCTCCAGAATGTTAAATTACAGCAGATGCATTGGAAACACAATGCTGGGTCACGTATTTTCATTCGGAAAGAACACCTTAATTTGGGGGGAAAGATATGGAGGAAGAAAGAAGTGGCTTGCTTTCTTGTGAAATAATGAAATAATCAAATAAGCAAAAGTATTTGCTTCTCTTCACAAAGAGCCCCTCATATCAAGTACACAGCTTACATTTTTTCCCTGCAATATTGCTCATCTGTGGTGTTTTATCATTACATTCCCTTCACATACCGCTCTTCACTTTTAGATTAATCTGCCAAAATGAGATGCTATGGATTTGCATACAGATTTGACTACACAAAAATAGATCTGGAATTAATAACAGTCTCTATATGTTTTAATTTCTTCTAGACTTGAGTACCCTTGCCTCCAGCAGTATTCTTGGCTTTGAAAGTCATCAAGCTGATTTGTCTGCTCTTAGGTTATGATGCCACATGCTGCTACACTGTCCCCTGCAATCAAAGTGCTCGCAGAGATAGATTCCATGCCTTCCCCTAACAAGTATATTTTATAGATTGGCAGTTTTGATCTCCCCTCTCCAGGGGGATAATCTGCATCTTAACAGGTTTCTATAGATACATCTGTCATTAAATATGCCATCTTATATCTGCATCAATTTTCAAACTCAAGTTCCTCCTAACTTTGAAGTGCTATAGCAAAAGTTTAAAATTTTCTGCCAAAATCAATGCCCTCTTGAACTATTTTTTTTTTATTATTTTTATATACTCCAGGCAGCTGGGAAAGGGTAAAACAAGAGCAGGCTCTTCAAAAATAGTAAAAGGGGAAAAAAAGTTTCAATGGTACTAAAAATAATACATGTTTTCTCAGTAGACAAAACCGGGGTAATTCCAAGATAATTTCTTAAACTTCTCTGCAGCGTTTTCTTTGAGGAAAGGAGGGGAAAGGCAGGGAGGCATCATAACAACACTTGAAAAGAAGTATTTAAGAATACAAACTATGCTATTAAATTTGATGTCAAGCACGTGGTAGTAACCCATCAGTTAAAGAAAGGAAAAAAAAAAGTCTGTCTGGGTAAATGACAGAAAATTAACAGCTTGGGCAGCCCTTGCTGGGTTTTATAAATGGAGTGATGATTGCATCATATGAGCAGCTTGCCTTGAGGACTAGAGTTTCTTGGAGGCAAGGAGCACCCTCAGGACAAGCCCGTGTCTCTCTTGCTCTTACAGACATGACAACATGCTCATGCAAAGCCCAGCACCCAACCTGCGGGCTTACAGTGTTTTACCACTGCCACAGTCACTGCTCCTCACTCCCTTGAAGGCTGTAAACACTGCTTTTTAAGCCTTCCAAGATCCATAACTACCCACCTCATACAACAGTGCCCTTCTACACAGGAAAGTTGCTGGAGGATTTCAAGATCCGCTTTGTCCAGCCCTTTTCCACACATGGAAAATATTTTGGGTTGTTCCAGCCCCCCATTAGCCCACAAGCTACACTGAAAAACACCTTCAATAAAGACACTTCCAAAAGAGAAGAGTGTAGATTCAACACCATTTTCCCAATGGAAAATTTATAATCCATATTTATAACATGTCCTAGTAAGCCCCCCATATGACTCAAGAAATCTAATTCAGTCCAAAACCCCCAGAAAATCTCACAACTCTCTCTGAAGTCCCCAAGTGCTAGGCTGCCTGCATGAAACAGAGTTTACTGGGAGACATGTAAAACTACATGTTGGCAAAGAGCTCTCATGTGTATTCCTTTCAGCAAATCCAGGGAATATATAGACTCTCATGACATGTACCCCAAGGCACTCTCCTATTTTAAAATAGAAATCTCTTGTCTCTTACATGTCTGTGTGTTAAACACAAGATAATCCTTCCTCAGCATGTAAGCCCACCCTAATGAGTCCCCTGGAAGACACCATCTCTAATTAACACTGTTCCACCCCAGATGCAATCCAGTTTCAAACAACAGGGACACAAGCCCTTGTCTGCCTGTAGGTAGGTTTTCTCAAATCATTAAAGCCTGACATCTACAATCAATCTAGAAAGAATCAATGGCATCAAACCTATAATGTCCATGCTTGAAAGGGTGTGAGAACCATTATTATTAAACAGTATAACAATAATAGTCTGAGAGAGTTGGGGTTGTTCAACCTGGAAAAGAGAAGGCTCTGGGGAAACCTTATAGCTGCCTTCCAGTACCTAAAGGGGACCTACAAGAAATCTGAAGAGGGACTTCTTATAAGGTTATGTAGTGACAGAAGAAGGGAATGGCTTTAAACTGCAAGAGGGTAGATTTAAATTTAGGAAAAATAATCTTCACCAAGAGGGTGGTGAGACACTTGCACAGGTTGCCCAGTGAAGCTGTGGCTGCCTAATCCCTGGCAGTGCTCAAGGCCAGGTTGGATGGAGCTTTGAGCAACCTGGTCTAGTGGAAGTTGTCCCTCTCCACGGCAGGGGGTTGGAAGTAGATGACCTTTAAGATCCCTTCAAACCCAAACCATTCAATGGTTCTGTGATTCTATGAATAGTAATTATAAAGAAATACTGTTCTATATACAGACTAAGACTGGGCCACTGAGGCAACTCTAATGTACTACTTAATCTCCCTCTCCTAGTAATTTCTGTGCTAGCCACACTGCAAAACCTGATTTGGTTAAATAGTGCAAATTTCTATTTATTCAAGATTGATTTTTGATAACAGGTTTTTATAGGCATTTACCGAGACAAAAAAAAATTCTTCTGTTCACAACAGCATATTGATAGTAAGGTGACACTTTTCACCCCAAACCACTTGCTAATTCAGAATAGTTCTCAAAGAACTATTCATGTGATCTCCATCCTTTCCTTAGTCAAAATCTCTGCCATTAACGGGAAAGTTGAATTTCCATGTGCAAGTCAGGATGTGATTTCACACATGCTGACACACTGTCAGGCAACTTGGACCTCTGCAAAACAACTGAATACTTTGATTCAGAGAGGACTTTTCATGCGCTAATCTCCTGAGCATTTAAAGCAGAGGGGAAGCCTCCTTATCCCCAGCTGCAGGTGCATGAACGGCCCAGAGCTGAAGTGCCTGGCAGGGGTGCCTGCCCCTCTCTGTCCCCAGGGGCACTACACCTATACGGGAGGAGGAAGGTTAATGTGTATAGAAAAGTAGGTCTCCAGATTTGCACATGCATGCCATGGAGGTTGCAGGGAAATGGGCATAGTTCAAGTTTTCACCCGTATGGAAAATATTTCCCTGCTTTTATAAGGAATGATTATTAGCAGTGTTGAACTCTAAAGGGTTTGGTGCATTTTGTTTCTCTTTCACTCAAATACTTTGCTTTTCAAGCATGTGTTATACAAGTCATTTGTGAAATGGGTCACAGTGTCAGATGTTAACCGGGGCCTGTAAGACTCATTTTTCTATAAAATTTCCAAACCATCTGCCCAATGTTCTACTGTTAATATGGAAAACTTATTTGTTGTGGTTTAACTCCAGCCAACAAGTAAACCCCACACAGCCGCTTCCTCACTCCCCCGCTGGTGGGATTGGGAAGAGAATCAGAAGAGCAAAAGTGAGAAAACTTGTGGCCTGAAGATACAGTTTCATAGGTAAAACAAAAGCCACGCATACAAGCAAAGGAAAACAAGGAATTCATTCACCGGTTCCCAAGGGCAGGCTGGTGTTCAGCCATCTCCAGGAAAGCAGAGCTCCATCACGTGCAACAGTTACTTGGGAAGACAAACAGCATCACTCCGAATGTCCCTCCCTTCCTCCACCTTCCCCCAGCTTTATATGTGAGCATGACACCGTATGATTGGGATATCCCTTTGGTCAGTTGGGGTCAGGTGTCCTGGCTGTGTCCCCTCACAACTCCTTGTGCACCCACAGCCACTCACTGGTGGGGTAGTGTGAGGAGCAGAAAAGGCCTTGACCCTGTTTAAGCATTGCTCAGCAATAACTAAAACATCCCTGTGTTACCAACACTGTTTCCAGCACAAATCCAAAATATACTGGCTACTATGAAGAAAATTAACTCTATCCCAGCCATAACCAGCATATTATTTTAATGAATTCCCATCTCTTTTTTTTTTTTGGTAAGAAAATGAAATATAATGAGGGCTATGAAAAAAAAAGACACAAATATAAAAATATGTTCCACAATAAATGGAGCTCAAAAAACTCAAGAGCTGAACCCACTTGTTCAGACCAGAGGGTCCAACTAGTTCCAGAGTGCACAAGACTCCCTCTGAGCCTTCTGGCAGGTTAAAAACCCCAAAGAGGTGGTGGCAGTTTAGGAATCCCTCTGTCACCTAAAACATCGGCAACCCATCTCCTATTGCCAGCATGTGCTTATACTTGTACAGCGTTTTGTTTAGCACGTTTCCATGATTTCATGCTCTAGAATTTTTTTATTCTTTCTCATACTTGTCCCAAAGGAACAGCAAAGTAAAGCTGAAAATGAATCCCAATAATAACAATAATAGAAACCCCTTAAGTCTAGTCAGCTTTTGATTAGCAAAGCCTTTAGGAGACAACGGCACTGATGCTTTGGCTATAAAGTAAATGGTCAATGTGCGGGTCATGTTTTTCTGACTCTCTACACAAATACAAGGGCTAGAAACTTCTATTATCACTATTTAATTTAGTTACTTACTAAAAATCTGGGCACATTTTCATGGCTACCTTGCCAGCTGGTATTAGCAGACTGACTTTGAGAACTCTCACTGGTGACCCGTATTTCCCAGAAAAAGCAGCAGGGATACAGCTCAGAAACAACCCTAACGCAGACTAATTTTTTAATTAGCTAATTTTAGGCCACATACTTCAAAATTATGTTGCCTCCTGCATTACTGATTACTTTTATGCTAACACCTCATATTTGATGATGAATAGCGGATTTTTTTCAGCAGTAACTACTGATATTTTTTGAGCAATAAAACATCTCTCAGTAACTATTCCCCTGCCCCTGAATATACACGTACAGTGAGCTACATTCTGTCCCTAACCAATTAATAAGAGAAAGCTAGCTACGGTTATTGCATCTCCATCTACCTTAATTTTTAAAATAACTATTCAATACACAGAAAACAGTTTTCAATCCGTGAGTACATAATTCAGATCAATACCCTACTGAAGTTTTGCATAGCATGCTCACGTACTTCAAAACCTGTCAAGATCTAGCAACTCAAAACTGCTAAGCATTTTCTCAAAAACTATACAAAATACAACCAGAAAGTCCTGTCTATTTTATTCCACTGCTAAAATATTGCTCCTTATTGTGACTTCACAACCAAAGTCATGTTTTCAAATATAAATCGAACAACACTGATTGATATTTTTTGTTTGTTTTCCAAGTTTTAGACAGCTCACCTAATAGCCTTCCACTTACCTCTTCTCCTGATTCTACCGTATTAGAGGCTGTATTAGAGGCATATCCTTGGACACAATACCACACTGCTTCATTATATAAATGCAGATAGTATTTAAGCACACAGGGAGGCATGCATTGCACTTACGTAACTAAGCACATTAATTAATCCTCAGCATAATTTTTCATGAAGCAAGGACTACACTCTGATGGATATTTCCAGTGCTCTTTCAATTATTTTAGATGAATATACTTAACACAATTTCCTAAAAAGCCTTGGTTTTCATAAATATACTGACAAACATAAACCACAAGAGGGAAGGAAAAAAACCAGAATCTAGACACAGCATGGCAGTAGCATCCATGTTCTTGAATTGCCCATCAGACACACATCTCTCTCTATTGATAAAATAGGAAAGGTACTGAATAAACACAGGGTAATGCTCTGAACACACCCAGCAGGCACCCTAAAGCAGAAACCCTGTTTCTGTACCATACCTGGGTTTCAAAGTCCGCCTCATGCACACTTCAGGGTGAACATGCAGCACAAACTCTACAAGACTCTTTTAATGCCTGTTGCTGAAGAAAACAGCCCAAAGCACCTGCCAGGGATCATGGTGGTGATTTCCTGTGTTCTGTCATGCTTTTAATTCCAAAGTCATGATTCATTAGTTTAGTCTATATGTATAAAAATAGATACTTGCTACCTCCCTATCCGTGCTTGGGAATCCATTCCCATAATGCACTTAATCCGTGTGGACAGGAAGGTACATCTGTAAATCACTCCACTAACTTAAATGACATACTTTGAGGAGCACAGTGAAGGCCTAAGTAGCTAACCTAATCTTTCATTCACAGACCATCTTTTCACTGGAGTCATCCCAGACCATATTAAAATCTCCAGAGGTTATCTACAATGAAGATGGCAATCAACGAACATTTTCCTCAAGGACTGGACTCATTTACTTATTAACTTCCTTGATAAATATTACAACTTTATAACCTTTCATGACACACTCACTAAAAAGCGGGTATTTTTCTGTCAAATCTTCTGTAGACAGCATCAAGCTTATTGCAAAGTGACTAATACCAGAAAAGTCACTACAAAGACTGATGACACAACATCCTCAGCTTCCATCAATGTGCACATAAACTGCACATGCTGTGTTGCAAAAGATATGTTAGCTTAAGATTACAAGGCCTAGACTTACATCTTTGCATGTGTCTTAAAGCCACCCATGAAGTCCTGTGCCCTTGTTACGGACAGTCAGAGCCCGTTCATGATTTCTGACAAAAGTCATCTTGGCTTGTTACAATATCCTGAAGAGCAAGTGGGAGCAATTCATACATCTGCCTTCAAGCAGGTTGACACAAGCCAACAATCACTTAATTCTCCATTTCATTATTAGGAATAAATGCAGTGGTACCAGACCATTTTACAGAAACTCAGTCTTGTTTTTTAGGAAACATCCAGACCCTGTCACCTGAAATTTGTTCAAAAGTGCATTATCATTCCAAATCACTGTAATTTTTAAATAGCAAATGGAGGTAGCACATACATAGCTTGAAACACAGAGAGATATTTAGCAGACAAAAAAACCTGTATAGGTATGTTATGCTCCTATACTTCTAATAAAGCTTGATAGTATGCTTCCAGGATTAAATTCTTTGAAATACCCAACTACTAAGACAAAAGTTATCATGACATATAAACCAAAGAAGATTTTTTAGTTTCATTTGAGACAGTATTTTGGTATTTTGTTAGTACCTCAAACTGTGTGAAACGTTTTCTACCTGATATCCAAAGAAGACCATCCACCACATATCCTGCATGGCATGAGAGCGATCGATCAAAGGACTGTACAAAGGTCCACTTGTTCTTCTTGGGGCAATAGCGTTCCACTGTAGGTAAGACCTGACGTAATTCATTCCTGCCCCCTACTGCATAGAGGTACTCATCCACTGCTCCCAGCACAAAGTGTTCCCGACAGTTCTTCATTGGAGCTATCTCAGCCCAAGAGTTAGTGCGGGGGTCATATCGACAGGCAGTTCTCACCGCACAAGTGCGCCCTGTGGAGTGCTCTGCCTCTCCACCAGCTACAAAGAGAAAGTCTCCCATGATAGCAACACAGTGGTGGCTTCTCCCTACAGGCATAGGTGCAAGCTCGCTCCAGTTTGCAATCCCTGCGATATGAACGTTCTCTTGATCTACCGGATTGAAGTAGCGCAATTCCTTCACTTTACAGATTTCACGTTTTTTCCCACCAATAATGTAAAGAGTATCTGACTGGAAGCGAGGTTTTGTCCTTCTGGTTTGCCAGACTGGCTGTGCATAGACGCTCTGGTGGTAAGCCAAGGCCTCATTAACAAGAGCTGTTGCAGTTTCACTAGCTTGGACAAGAGGATGAGAAAGGGCTACGGTATGCAATGTATCCACATCCATAAGGCCAAAGCGGACATACTGGAGAAGTTCATCCATGTACTGGTAGCGGCAGTTGTGCTCCAACCACCTCACAGCCAGCTAAATGTGGGGGGAAGGAAGGGAAAAACAAGACACCAATTATTTGTGTACAATTCTGTTGAAATTTGGTCTTTTGAAAACTGCTTGCATTCCAAGAGCTGCTGTATAGTTGCCTCAGTAGCGACACCTATCAATACAAAAAGCAGTTATGAAAGCATGTAAGTCAACATGAAACATACTTCCTAAAACTCTACTTACAATATACATAAAAGCATTGTACTGCTCCAGTTCCACTGAAGAATTTCCACAGCATTATCAGATTGCAATACTGCTAAGCAATACTCTTTATGCAAACTGTTAGTAACGCTGTAAGAAACCACAAGATCCCAGAATAAAGCTGCAGGAGCAATAACGTTAATGTAGGGGCTATGTGATCACAGGAGACCATGGACACACTAGAAAGAAAAGAAAGATTACCATTAGATGATTAGAAAGAAAAGCCCTTTCTCCCCTCCATCTTTCATTCTATTTTTGACAAAATTTTGAAGGAATATAACAAAATACATACTGAATCCTTCAATGATTTTTTTCTTAATTTATTTCATTCATAAAGTGGAGAGGGGTGTAAAGAGACCATAAATTAAGCAGAGAAGAGGCTCTACTGGTTGGGACTGACAGGAAGCAGCAAGGAAAGACTCTAAAACTGTTCAGCAATTACAGCTGGTATTAATAGCCAAAATTAAACATAGTTTTTAAATTACATAAAGTATATCAAATCCAACCAGGCTTTGAGGCTAGGAAGGGCCTAAACCATTAAGAACTGTTGTATAAGTTATTACTGAAAATGTCCAGTGATGAAGATATCCACACTTCCTAGGGAAAACCATTCCCATGCTCACCTATCCCCTCATACAGATTTTCTAGTTTGTTACCTTCCTTTCCTTCTCCATCTTTGATGCATTTTAATGTGTGTGCTGCACTTTCCTCTTCCCTGAATGAAAAAGTATCTCAGTCCATGTTGGGTCACCTTTTCTAAACCTCTGTTGCATGGCTTACAGTTCTCCGTCATTGAAGGAAAATGCCCCTCTTTCTTTAGTGTCTGCTGCAGATAACTGGATGTGAACTTTCTCTTAGGGCTGTAGTAGTAACAAATAGATTAGAAGGATCTCTTTGACTGTGACAATCTATTGCCATTCTTGTCTGTACATCACTACACAAGACTCCCAGTGCACAATGTCATTGCTGCTTCACATTTAAGCTTATGGCTGAGTATCATTTCTACCTCTTTTTTTTTTTTTCTGCTGGACTCCCACAAAGCATTATGCTTTCTCTGCCATTACTGGATTCTACACTATTTATTTCAGGCCACTGCTCCAATCTGTCAAGATCATTCTCAATCTTAACTAAAAGCTGCACGAACACCATTCCACCTTCTGATTGTCCAAATCCATAAACCCCATATTTTTCTTTCATCCAAGTCATTAACAAAGATGTTAACTAGTTATGGATGAAGACAGACTCCTCTACTTGATAATTCATTTCATCCTGTCAAAGAACTTGTGGAGCAGGAGTTCCGAATTAGCTGTGCAGTAACAACAATTTCAGCTAAAACTTACTGCCCTGTACTGCTCATGGGAATGTCACAAGATGGAGCTGAAGAGAAAGGTTTCTATTACTCATGACTTTCATATATGTGTAGTCCATCAAATCTATCGTTACTTCTGTATTCTGTCAGAGGGAAGCCAACAAACTAAGCCCACCTTCTAAGATTCATTTGAAACACTTTTTCTTCACTGTTCTGTTCAACCCTTGTGAAACAAAGAATGAGGGCATAAAAAATTGCAACAGTAGTTCAGACAGTTAAATGTATTTAATTTCAAAATGTGCATTAACTATATGTGTTTAGACTTGCTAGTAAAAAAGGTGTCAATTAAATACATTTGAAAGTGTTTATGGACTTGAAATCATTGAGCATTATATTCACAGGTTTTAAGTCCACCAGATCAATTGTCTCCTACCAAGTGGTTTTAGGCAACTCCCTCCTCCATGCCTTGGGCCCTGTGAATCATTCCTCAAAGTCTTCAGAAGCCTGTAGCTTTCATCATTGACTAGACACTTGAAATCAAAGAGAAATTCCAGCTACCTTCATCATGATGAAGACCCTAAATGAATTCATACCAACTGAATGAGGTGTGAGTTGCTGTATTAAAAGAGAGCAATTTACAGAACCTGAGTTCTTATCTGTCAACACCTGCATCCAGCAGCTTAGTTTATTTTCCTTATAGTTTGTGCCTTCATTCACATATAAAATGGCATCATGGAAATATCACCTGTGCTATAATGACAGACTCTTCAAAGGTATTACAGACTCTTAAACACATGCACCAATGTAAACATTTGTAAACTCTTGTTCTTTTAGAACAAGAGGTAATGGACTCAAGCTGCACCAAGGAAAATTTAGATTGGATATTAGAAAAAATTTCTTTACTGAGAGGGATTTCAGGTATTGGAACAAGCTTCCCAGTCCTGGAAGTGTTAAAAAACTATGTAGATGAGACCCTCAGTGATATGGTTTAGTGGTGGACTTGACAGTCCTGGGGTAATGCTTGGACTTGATGATCTTAAAGGTCTTTTCCAATCTAGTTGATTCTATGATTCTGTGATTCTATAAACCAGGTCTTGATAACCATAAGGCTTTTGAAGGAAATTCAACAGTAATGCCTGCTAATATCTTAGAACTTCATCTTTCCTCTTTTCTTTATTGTCCTACCTCCTACCCCCCAAGAAATACTATACAAATGCACAAGCAACACTACATAAAAAGACACAGTATCTGCATTCATTTCTGCATACAGAATGTGTGATGATCTGCAGTAGAAGGGATAGATGTTGCATTACATTTCCTCTGCTCCATGAAGTTGGGCAAAAGCAACTTGGTTCATACTGAGTTTGGTCTGCACTGAGAATATTCCTGGAGTTGTAAAATTGTTTCACTGAAACCAATAATGCTTAATGTTTCTCTAAAATCACAGAATTTCTAAACCATGACAACGATAGTGCAAAGTGATTCTGGTGGCACTCATAGAAGATGTACAATCTATTCCCGGTCTTGAACCAAAACTTTCTCAATCCTTTCCTACATTATTTCATCCCCACTCATCTGTCCTGCACATTTATGAAAACTTTTGAATCTTTCACAATTAAGTTTATTGCAATTTACAATTACAATTATAATCCTCTACATGCTGAACTTAGAGGTATCTTTGGTCTACACTGGTTCCATCTCTCCCTTCTGACAAGCAGCTGCAACACAGAGGGAAAAGGTGAATTCCAGGCTGTCTTTTGTGTAGGTTGCTAGTGGCTCTTACCAGACTATCTGTCCGAGACCAGTTTGCAGTGCAGTACTGCATTTTACTATAATAATTTAGAAAGTGGGGCTAAGAAGCCTCCAAATCACTATTACCTGGATGGTCTGTCAGTAGGCAGGTTCTACCAGGTCTTAGGGAGACATCTGAGGTCTGGGAATGACAATGTGATTAGAAGCTCCTGCCCAACTCATGCTACTGTTTGACAACAGTACCCCGTGTGACCCACACCGGATCCTTGGCACTACAGGGCAGAGAAAAGGCCTTAAGAGCTAAAAGCTATAATGTTTTCATCTCCTTGTCTTGCTATTGATAACAATGACTGCTACTTGATTTTAAATGCCATAAATTAATTTGGGGAAATTCTTTAATAATAATGGCTAGGAATTTAAGCTACAAATGTAGGTATTTTTATGTATATTCATGGAATACAGGACCAACTCCTAAATTATGACACAATGCTGTGGAACAGCTCATATGGTTTTAGGGACACTCAAACTGAGGTTTAGGCTTCTACATTTGTTATGCAACACGCACTTTTACAGTGCTCCCTAGCAGAACATGGTGTTTCACACTGTGGAGGCATGGAAAAATATAGTTATCTCTGTGTGTGATATTCTAGTCATTGGATGGTTTGGCAGCTACTGCAATGCTGGAGAAGTTCAAAAGAATGAAAATTCAGTTCTCAAGGTTTTTGCTTGTAGTAAAAATAGTCACTGATAGACTGTAGTACAATTCTAAATTTCTTTCAGTATAAAGGAGGGAAATACAACACCCATGAACATATGGCAGATTTGCAAACTTTCATGTAACATATCAGCAAACACCTGTATATTTATCAACACAAGTTCTACCACCTTTACTCAGTTTTTGTTTAATCTAGACTTAGGAACCTGGTGTCCACATAGAAACCCTCAAATTCACCCCCATCTACACACTAATTACAGGATATATTTTTTAGCCTCTCTGGCAGTAGTGATTAGCAACTATAATCAGTATTGGCAAAATAAACTCAAAGCCATTATACACTTTACGACACTGCAAGAAAAGACATTCAGGCTTCTCTAAGGAGATAACAATAGTACTTGAAATCATAACTGTGTTTAAAACACAAACAAGCAAAAAAAAAAAAACCAACAAAAAAACAACAAACAAACCAAAAAACAACAAACCACCAGAGACCACCCACAATTTTGAGGTTTTAAAGATTTGTATCACTGCTAAATAATTTACAAAAATGAGGAACGACTCCTACTCCTGGTGCCATATAGGCAAATTCTGTTTAAACTGTTAGAAGCTTCTTTTCTATTAATTTTAATGTATGAGTGTGAGAAAATAGGAAGCTACAGCATAGTGCCTATATCAACTTTAATAAATAATACATTTTGCCATATTCATCTTCTAAACTAAGCAAATGACAAAAGTAGACCCTCAGAAGGACAGGATTTTCAAATCAGATTAATTCTCTTACTCTAAAGCCTTAACCCAAGGGATTTTTCTTCTCCAAGGTTACATTACATTACTTGATTTAGCAACGAACTACATTCTCAAAACAGCAGAAAACAGATGGAAAAATATATTGTGGCACAGTTAGAGCATACTTCTAAGCACACCTGCATGTTGGATTGCGATTTCATTGCATTTCCAACAGCTGCTTCTGCTTCCAGCAGGGTACTTCAACAGTCCAATTCACACAGCCTCGGAACATGAGCCTTCCTCCCTGCTGTTAATGATGCATGTATCACACACATGCCACAGCCAGAGAGGACACAGATTAAAGCTGAATTAAGAGTTTCACTCCTTTTGAAGATAAGTCGTGCAGTAAGTAGTTACCTGATCTTTTGGGCTGCTAGCTATCCCAGGTACCAAGAGAGCCCAGCATGCCTGTATCTTGCCCATTCAGCATCCCCCTGCAATCCTTCTCATGCCACTTTGCCAGGAAATGTACCAGATCTTCACTTTACATCACAGCAAGTTTGCTAACCAGAAAAGCCAAGCTACTTTGTGAGTGCAAAAAGCTTTACATACTCATTTAGACCCAGGTTTGCTTGGAAACTGCTTTAAGTCATAAACTCAGTGGCAGGGAAAGTTTCTGTCCACAGTGCTTTGAGACAAAATGCTTCTCTAAGCCTGAGCTCTGTGAGAGGCAAGGGTCATGGGAACTCCAGTGAAGTTATCTTGGTCTGCTCTTCTGTTGATGTATTCATGCTGTAGCCTCACAGACTGCAAAGGAACTACTCTAGTTTATACCATCTAAGGTCCCCAATAACTGAAATGAAGCCAAAAACTGACAGTAGGGGGAAAAATGAGGGGTTTTGAGTTTGGTTTTTTTTAGCAACAACAAGGAAAAGGAAACATTAATTTTTATAAAGTTTCACAACAATGAATTCACAGTTTCATTAAAGCAAATGGAAATATTAAATAGAGTAACATAGTGAAGAGTCTCATTCTAGGAGAAAAGACAATTCTAAATATGGAAACACAAGTGGAGGAATGCATTTTCCTGGACTGAGATCAGATATATTCAACACGTATTGTCTGATTTCTGCATGACGATCTGATGATGATATATATACTAGGGAAAGAGAAAGAACATTTTTCAACACAAATCTCACCTGAGCAGTCCTTCTGTGCTTAACATAAGCAAAAACATTTCAGAAAAAAAAAATCAAATTAATATCTTTGTATATATGTATAGCATACTGGAAAATGCTATAGAACTGCTCCTGTTGATAAATAAGCCAAAGAGTCATGAAAGCTACACGATAGCTACAGCAATCTAAGGCACTAAGGAAACTTCAAAAAGCAAAACCTAGACTTAACTAGTTCAGTATATGAACACTAGAAATATGTATTTTGGAGCTAAACTCATACACGATTTCAACTTTAGCTGAATTTTATCTAACTCAGCAAGCCTTAGGTGTTCCAGACTGGAATGTCTTGCCACAAAACTGCTGTCACTCTCAGCTGGCTATTGGCAGTACCATCTGGCTCTTCAAATCTCAAGTCCAGGAGCAGAATCTATGGATAAACCAGGACATTTACTAAAGCTCTAAACCAAAGCCCACTGAAGGCTATGGAGGATCTTCCACCTCCTCAAAATGAATGCAGTTTTACAAAGGGCCTGAATTTGGATCTCTGAAAGGTCTTAGTCCTCCTCTGTCTCTTCAGAGACTACAAAGGACATTTTAAGTAAAGTGGACCTAGTTGGTCTCTATCACCCATTTAAGAATAAAAACATATGGGTGAAGAATCGTTGCTGGGAAAAAAAAACAACAAACCAACCAACCAACCACACACACACTTTTTCAAAGCCATGAGTTGCACATGAACATTTTTAGAAGTTAGTAAGTAACCATATAGCACAATCTCCTTGCAATTGAATCAATCAGATACTACTTTACAGTTGTGGACAGCATGGAAAATAAGTGGCTCAAGCCTAGATGCAGGAGAGCCTTAAAGATGGAAATCTTTTTCTTTTATTTTGAATTAAAAATGTGCATAAAAATAAGACTGTAATGAGCTGCATGTAGAACTATCAAAATTATAAGGTATTTGCATTTCTTTTGCACCTTGAGCCAAACAACTACAAAATTATGCATAGGATTCTCTCAATCTGAACACAGTAAATATTAATAATCTCTGAATCAGCAATGAAATACCTTTTGCCCCTGAACCCTGAAGAGAGACTTTTCAATTCAAAAAGTTGTAGTACAGTGACTGAGACCATATTTACAAGGCACCGAGCTGAGGCATACGTGTGTAGCCTGTGAAAATAAAGCTCTGCCATCCCCCACCCTCTTTACACAGAGACATTTTAAAATTACCTGTTTGTCAGTTTTACAAATGTGTGTCTACATAAGCAGCCCCCTCTATGGCACTGTGTTAGGAAGCAGGCACGCTTTCATTTGCACATTCTGATTTTACAATCAGAATTAAAACATTTGCTCTGTTCAGGGTGAGTTGATAAACAGGGATTTTTAGATTTCCTTTTTTTTTTTTTTTAATGTGAAAAATGAAAGAAAAATGTTCCTCTAGATGTATTATGCCTTTGGGCTCCATTTGAGGGAAGGGAAAAGAGACAGAGAAAGCTACTGTGAAGGTCACAGAGTGAAAGAACTTCCTCAGGGCACAGAATAAATTAAATCCCAAGGAAAAAATAAAATGTGATTTCCAGACTGTGAGGCACAAACTCAAAATGACAATGATTGACAGCCAAACTATATCCGTGCAATATCGAAGACTGCACGTTCTCATTTACCTCAGTGTAGCCAGCAAACGCCCATTAAACATCCGTCTGATGCCCAAATTAACCTTCTTGGCAAACTGAAAGAGGCACAAACTATCATAATCAACCTTTCATTATCACAGCAGCCTCTAGTTAAAGGGTCAGAATAATTGTGCCATCAGAGCCCTGATTGTTTTCAATCAACAGACTACTGGAGTGACAGCTCAGTGATGGAGTAGTTTGATGAAACGGCACCAGGCCTAATCAGAGCAGATGAAAGGAAGGCATGATTGGTGCAAATGAACAGTCGTGCCTCTCTTTTTCATTTACAATCTGAAATTACTCTTAAATTTACAGGGTTTTTTCTCCCTTATGAGTACCTCTGAAAGAATGTTTGACTTATTATGAGTTCTGACAGTGCAGAGTTATAAAACACAGGTAGGGTTTTCAACCCAGGCTTAAGTGGGTATTCGGCATAATTTTAACAAATTCACTTTTGAAAAGCACAAAATGACTAAAGACTTCCAATGACCTAACCTTTCAGTACTGTTTGATTAGCAGAACAATTTGTCACGGCTCACATTCTTCATGATAAGATTCAAAAAAATTGGGCAAGGATCTCTTGCAAATGTTGTCTCTTACCCAATGTATTTATTGTGTTACTGCTCTCTCTCTCGCACACACACAAGAAAAAAATTAAAGAACAGTGCATTAATAACCTTTTCCCTCTTAGAATGAGTAATGGAATCCAAGCAAGGGATTGTCTGGAGATGAAAGCAGAGACCAATTATCATGCCACTGACAGCATCAATATTTAGTTTTCTGGTGGGCTGTTCATTCCCACTTTTTAAAGGATGGGAAATTAATCGATCTCACTAGGTGTTTCTTACCATACTCATCAGCACAGAATCAGAGTGCCTCACAAATTAACAAGGGGGGAGGAGAAGAAAAGTTGCGGATTGCTTAGACATTTGGAAAGAATGGAAGATTCAAGTTTCCTGCATTTCCTCAGCTACAGTTCGCTTCTCCTCCCAGCCTCACCCAGTTCCAGGCACATGGCTTCCCATCCTCACCCAATTCCAGGCACATGGCTTACCATCCTCATGACAACACTGTACAGAAGGTGAAGTAAATCAAAAGAACCTCTTTGTACCTCTGAGGAAAGCAAGGAAAGATAAAATAGACCCAACCATAATCACTGGCATCCTGTCACAGACCCACAGCTTCACAGATGGACAGGGTTTGGAAGACAGAGGGATCAGACAATAGGCTCAGGTAACAGAGAGGGAAGTCAAGTATAAATGAGTTATGACTTCAGGAAATACATGGCCCAAAAGGAAGATTAGAGAACCCCAAGGTCCATTAGATCTGAAGAATGAAAGAGTGTGTCCTCTGATCTCCTTTTAGTCTCTGCAGAAGTTGCAGTGGATTTGTCCAGAGTACTACTTTAGGAAGTTCTTGGTCTGGTAAAGAAAAACTCTTGGCTGGGAGTTTTGCTGTTTTGGGATCCACATGATGTCAAGCCAACAACTTCCAACTTTCAGAAAACCAGCCCTGCAGTCTGTAAGCCACATTCCATTGATCTTCCAGCACTGAATAACCTTCACCAAGCAGAGAGCTGTTGGCCCAAGTCTGCCTAGCAGCACAAATGATGCATTTCATGATACTATACTGTGATTAAAATAGAGGTACATAATGCAGCTGTATTAATAGCAAATATTTATCAAAATTAATGGCATTAAAGTGATTCAAAATGTATTAAAAATGCTCCTGAATTTTTCTCACGTGCTGGTAAGATCTATCTTCTTAAAGCATTTAAGCCATAAAGCATCAATCACCACTTCCCCGATTTCCTCACAGGGATGCTAGACAAAGATACTGTCTAGCACAATCTTCAGTGCTAGACACAGTCTTCACAGGTCTTCAACAGGTACAAGGAGCCTACATGTCTTTGGCAGATTTCCTTGTCATAATTAAACAGCTCTATTAGGAACAGTTTTAATAGCTGTATTTCCATCTCAGAAATTTTTAATAAATGTTTCCACACAGCATCCTTGTGAGGAAGGGAACCATTCTTCATCCCAAAGACAAACTCTCCACCAACCAAATATAGTCCATTGCATTCTCAGTCCAGTGCTTTTCTGCAAGCTTCCTTGCTCCCTGGTGCCACATAATGACACTGGCCTTCCCAAAAGGGACACTATTTTATCAAAAAGGTTGTCAGACAGTATTAGTTTCATTTTTTATGTAGGTGTTTCCTGTGAAACACACAGCAAATATCAGTTTTATCATAAGAACAGAATGTACACTTTTCAAAACCGTATTAACTCCTTTTACACACTTTATCCAATGCATTTATTTTACTGTTTCTTATATTTACTGGAAATTAGACTAGACACAAATCTACCTAGAAGACATTGACTAACCTCAATTAAAATATTTCAGCTTTTTAGACTTGCAATAACTTAAGTATGATCAAAAAACAGCTTTACAAAAGGCTAGCTTAATTACATTAATATATACCATTTTATATGGTAACGAATCATACTATATTAAAGCAAAGAGTTACTATAATGGAAAACTTCAACTTTTAATCTACTCAAGCTCTAAGTGAAGTAAGGTAGGGACAGAAGGTAAACTCTCAGCTGTTGTAAATTATCACAGCTCATGGAAGTTTGCCATTTTACACCTTCTGAGGAATCTGAACTTCAAAATTATACAGCGCTTTCCTTCCAAGTATCTCAAAGCAATTTATAAGCAGTAAAAGTTGAGCTTCTCCCAGAAAAGTGTACATTTCAACCATTTTCCCAACATGGGAATTAAGAGAGAGAAAAATTAAGGGATATGACAAAAGACAGCAATGGTACAGCTGACACAAACAGGATCTTTTGTTCCCTCAAGCTGTCCACAACAGAGTCTCTTTACTCAGCTACCAAAATCCTGGAGATTTCTGTGCTGCATGCCACAGACTGAAGCCTAGTGAGATGCAAGTATCTGAAACTGAGGACAAAACAGATCCCTAAATATCACCTGACAAAAGTATTTGAGATACCTTTGCAGCTGAAAAGTACATCGCTATGTAGGCTGTGTTTTTCCTTAATCTGATTGGGGCAGCAAAGACCAAACTATCCTGCACTATGCTTCAAGAGAAATGCATTCTTACATGATCAAGTCCTCAAAAAATGCAGTAGTTTCCTCTACAAAGGCAGATCTACAGATGTGCTTTTTTACACCTCATTCTGCTGTGATGGAAAGAACGATCAAGGCCCAGTACAATCCCTAGGAATGACACTCCATATGTACAACTGAGTGTTTAAAACTTTTATGAGCTATGTGTGTTCCGTGTTGCAACACACTTTACAGCTACCCCACTACTGACAACCACTATTTTCCTATGCACTGGAATAACTATCACACCTGGGAGTGTGCACAAGTAAAATAAATGAGCTGGGATTGCTCACACTGGAAAGGCTCTACTTGCTCCTGCAATCAAGGTAAATTTTGTTTTAACAAGATCATCAGAAAGGAGTGTGGAGGGTGACAACCTATCCAAAGCAAAGCAGTAAAACCAAAACAAAACTATGGCACCCAGACACAGAACCTCACTTTTTCCTTTCAAACAGATTCAGCCATAGACAGTTAGAAACAGGAAGCAAGAGTCTGAATCATAAACATTCCTAAAACATAGCTTCTTGGTTCCTAAAACCTACAGAGCCTAATATATATGATTGTTTTTAATAACTGGATCAAAGGGCAAGAAGCTCCAAGGTAACAACTTCTTGCCATCCATTTTCTAACGCATCACAAAATGCTCAAGTTCAGGCCCTCCATCATTTGTCATGATGGTCAAACCGACACTGCCATGTGCTTTATCTCTGCTATGTTTTTCTGAAGTTGCAATGAAAAGAAGCTTATCTCTTCATAAACACCGCTCTCTAACTAGGGCTCCCAACTGTGACTTGATTCCCATTTAAGGAGATCAAAGTTTATGATGGCATTTCTCTTTTCTCAAACAGGGTGAGGACAAAGCACATGGGAGGTGGAAGAAGAGACACTCCCCCCTTCCTTCCACAGCAGCCATCACTTAAAAATCGAGAATTGCTCATTTTCATTTTTAGAGGAAACATTCAGGCTGACATCAAATGCACTGAAACTTTACATAGCCACATTAAAATAACTTGCTGGTACATAATTATAAGTGGAAATGACAATCTTTCACCATCCGATACACATAATTTTTATTGCTATTCCTCACTTGTTATTTTTCCCCCTGAAATATATTTTAGGAGTGGCTCTCTATGGAGACAGAGAATCTAAAAGCTTTCATCAGTAAAAATTGTTACAGAATGAAATAGGCACAAAATTCTATAAAAATGCAATTCAGCCATGTGGAAATTAGTCTAAATGTTTCTTGAATGTAGAAAGATTCCTATTCCTTTCTTCCTTATTGTTAGGGTATAATTTTCTATGGATTTAATAGGCAAATCCAACAAATCACATAATAATGTATCATTTTCTATAATAATCTTGACAACAGCTATACAGGACTTGTATGTCATTAATACCACAGGTCACACACAAAAACGTGCATCAGAGTACACACTCTCCTTAGCTGGCTTATGTATTCATATGCTCTCAACATGCCATGTTACTATAAAATCACTGAGGTCAATTTTAACAAGTGAAATTACTAGGTGGTTTTACGTTACTATGTTACGGGGTTTTTTTTAAAAACAAGTGATATCACCAACACTTACAACAGACTAAGCCCTCTGACAAGGACAGTGTTTGCTCTCATAGACAAAAGCTATCCGAGTGTCCCCTACTTTCTCCCAGCCACTTCACTCCCCCCAGTTATCAAACATTAGCCACTGAAGTCCACATTACACATTAGTAAACCTGATTCTTCAACTTTGAACTGCTGCTGGAACCTCATTTTAGCATGGATGGTCCCACTACTATTAACTGGGAACATCTAGGCCTTTTTCTGTCAGCAATTTACTTCTGCCTTCTCAAACCCCATGAAGAACGTGCTTCAGAGGACAGCAGGACAACAAAGTTACGTATGTATTTTAGGAGTATGGTACTTCTTTTGGCTGATTTTTCACAAACAGGTATCTTTTCCCCATTGCTTTTTAAATACAAAAAGAACAAGCAAGTACACTAGCTGAAGCTTACTCAGCTTTTTTGAGAACAGAATAGCTTCCCTTTTAATCAAGTAACATTTTCTTAATTATGTCAATTGTATTGACTTTGATTTAATCCCCACATGATGGGCTTCAGATTAATGAAGGACTCATTAATTTTTAAGTGATAAGTTAATTTTTCAAAATCAACTAATTGTCCTAAGAATGTTATTCATTTTAAAAAGAGACTTAAAGACTCAGAGCACACTTATAAATGCATTTAATATCCAAAATGTATGCTATAAATTATGAGCTTTTCTATGACAAGATTAAAACAAATGTATTTATTATCTAAACCGACTAAAACATCTGAAGCAACCTGAAACAACTGCAGCTGCTAAAAGGTGAACCTCATGAAATTCAGACCTCTATGGTTTCACACAAATGTTAAAACAGGCTCCACCCTAAAGGAGCAGCTTGAAAGCTTTTCAGCACAGATTCTCACTTCAGAGACTGATCTTTCGATCTGTCATTACTTTCCTACACAGACCTCTAGCTTGGAAGCCACCTGACAGTGAGGTTTCTTAAGATCTTTCTGACAAATGCATTTGTTGTAGTTTCTTCCGTTTCTCCCTGACCTGAGGGAGTCCAAGGTGATCAAAGAAGTATAAGGACCCCTTTGTCGTAAGGCGAGGAATCCCCCAGCTCTGCAGCTCACTCACACATCTGGAACCTGCCAAGGGCTGCCCTGTTGGAATAAGCAATGACATGCAGGAGTGTTACTACTTTTCCATCTCCTTACCTCTTCACCTTTCTGGAGCCACAGGTGTCCTGGTTTCAGGACAGGAGTGACAGCAATGGACAACAGCTAGTCATATCTCAGGAGTTACACAGAACTAACCCATTTAAGAGCAGATCTAGACATACAAACACAAATTTACTTCATCTAACTTTACACATTTGATTTAGGTACTTAACCCCAAAATTGGATTCTAGATATCTTAGCATATTGATAGATAAATTATAGGGGTTTAGACAACCTGGAATTCAGTTTTCTTTCTTCATCTTCTTTGTCTCCATAGTTACAAATAGAGTAATGCTACCAGCTCCCAAAGAAAAACTTGTTGAAATACAGAGCTGGGAATTCTCAAAAGAGCTTCTAATTTTCTATCATTTTCCACAAACTTAAGTCCATCAGAAACAGTGTTAAACAGCTTTACTTAGATTTTGAATGAGTAGAGGTTACTAACATTGCTATCTCTGAATGGGAGACATTAAGACAGTAACAACAGACCACCTCGTTTGATCATCCATCGTATCTGTAGGTTTTAGATTTCATTTATGTTGTTCTTTAAGTTGAAAATGGAAGTATATTTCAAATAAGGAAAGGCTTTCACAACAGCCTGAGCAATTTACTTTTGTGTAACCACACACCTGTGTATTAATATAATTATACTTCAGTTAATCTCCAATAGATCAGCGCCACAAAGAGCATAACAGTCAATGCAGACCCCACCATAACAGACTAATTCAAATGCAGAATGCAGTATCATAGAAGCGGTCTTGCTGCGTGCACATGTTGGTGCGCTTCTTTGGCTTTCTAAATCAAAACATACATCTATTGCTTAGCTGCAGAAGTGACCTAAATTCATGATCTGTGGGCACAGCAGCCTTCCTAAACACTAGTGGGATACTCTGTGCAGTTCAGAAGTTAATCTGGGATAAACAAGGTAAAGCAATATTACTGTAGGACACCGAGGCAAAAGTAATGCCCTCCAGTAATTCTCTATTGCTCAAAGCAACACCAGCAAAATAATCAAGTTTTCTGATTGGAACTGGCATGTATCAAAAAGAAAATTTTAAGAACACACAGTTGCTCCTAACATAAACCTAGCTTTAATATAGAAAATCACTTTCTATACTATTATACTTGATAAATAACAGTAACAAGATTAGCTAACATTCAAGAAGTAACAGGCAGAAACTTTCAAAAGTTCAGAACAAAAGCATATATAAAGTTCCCAAAACTTTACTGTAAAGGACAAGATTAAGAGCCCATTAGGTTTACATTAAGGCAGACAAAGGAGGAAGGTGTTTCATAAAGCAAAGGGACAGTGCCAACAGAGGCAGCATTCATTTTCACTGTAAGCCAAAATGTCATTATTATTACAAATGATGTGGAAATTGTATCAGAAAAAATGTGTGTGACCTGAGCACATCAGTAGAGCAGAATGTCAGGTTCAGCTGCCTACATCCACTGCCTCAATCCACTGTAGCCTGCATGAGCCCTGTCTAGTCTGCAGCTCCAGTGCACACTGATCTCCTTGCAGATCCTGTGCCACAACTGCCAGCCTCCCCTATATATAATGCATGTCCTCCCAAAAATACCCCACATGCCCATGTTTATAAAAATGAATCCCACACAAATAGTCTGGAAAGGCTGTGAAGACTATTACCATTGCATACAGTCGATCCAGATGAGATACCTGCGATTATGAGGATTAGCCTTAGAAAAAGGAAACCTACATTCTATCATAGGTTGTTTTCACACTTTTTTTATTTGAGCAGAACTATATAATCTAGCTCGCAGCTAGTCACGATACACAGTGTAACCATCACCAATCCAGCACAGTGGATACTGGGATTCGAGGGTGGCTCTCTGGCACTTTATGCAGACTGCTCATGAAAAGGGTACGAAAAAAAGGGGTGAAAACACAGCAAAAAATGCACAGGCAACATGCTAATTTTCCCATATAGCCTCACCAACTCACCTCAGCCTTGATATGATCAAACTCATTTTTTCCCCTCCCATGCCTCTCCTGATGAGAGGCTGACAGCCATATTTTAACATGGTAGTTTTCTACTTAGGGTACATACTCATTAGGGACAAGCATTAGACCACCAGACAGGGTATCAGTTATTGCCCAAGACAGTACTTATGCTTATTTCTTGAACAGTGAAAGGCGAATATATTGTTTAAATACATCGTTGATTACCAAGATGCTTTTACTTCACATACTATTTTATGTCATTATTTGTTTTGCAGTAAAACTTAAGTTCACGTTTAGCAAGGCACACAGTCCACATTTCATCAAAACATACATATACCCCTGAGAAACATGAATTTTGCTCTCTCCATATTAAAAATTGCTCTGTAGCAAAAAAAACAACAAAATCAAGTCCTGCACTGAAGGAATGGCAAGCTTGTATCGGAACATGACAACCCACTTTAGAAATTGCTGTGCTGCATAGGAAAATGTGGGCATCACTGGAGACATATGGAACATGTCTGTGGGCCTGCCTTCAGCAGAGAACTGTTCCATTGTTACAGCCTGCTATAATGTATATGCTGCACTATTTCCTATAGTGATGAGCCTTATAGTAATGAACCCTGCGGGATTTCTGTTGGAGAATAATTTTGGTCCTCCACAAAGGCCACCAAGAGATTCAAAATGGAGCTCAAATAAAATAAGCAAAGGCAGTTGAAAATGGGGCACTTTATTCTCTCTTAGAAAAGGGTAAACAGGACTCTAATAACTTGAATTTATACATGTATTATTTTTATTAAATAAATCTTTAGAAACTCATATCAATTTGTAACACTAGTCTTCCCGTCTTATTTGTCTATTTATTCAAGCAAAGATGTTTTTATTATACAGAGATCCAAGTCTGATTTTGCATGTCACATCCACGGTAACAAAAGAAATAACTAGGGTGACTCTCTTATATGTGGTATATCTACTTTATAAACACAAGTTCACAAGCCGCACAAAAGGAAGTGAACAGGGCTGGAATATCTTGGGAGCTTAGCCCTGGAAAAGACACAATATAGTTGCATAATTTCTGGCTGAATAATAAACTACTTATGCAGATTTATCAACCAATTTTTCTTAGACTGCTTGCTTATCAGTTGATTACAAAGAAACTGAATTATGTGGCAAAGTAAAAAAAGAAACACCACAAAACGCCACCAAGAAAACCTTAATTTTAGGAGATGTATTAGCAAATACTAAAATTGATCAATCCTTTAAACACTTACATAACCAGTAGCAGAGAAGGAAGAAACTAGTCTATACTGATCTCATGTTAAGATTTTTTTGCCAAATATGATTCGAGAGCTCATTGCGTATCAAGTGCACTATTTAATAGAGTAGCATTTGATCAATGTACAGCTGGGAGACAGAATGATCCAGTAGATATTTCTATCCGTAACTATTATGATGATCCTTGAAATATGACTATTTAAGCCTCATGATGCTGAAGTTTTTAATAACAAACATGATAAGACATAACTATTACAACTAAGGCTAACATCAGTTTTTCACTTAAATCTTTGTCTTGCTTTCTACTTGCTAAGGTTCTTACAAGAACCCTCTACTGCTAGATTTCTGAGAACATGTTTTATCTTAGAGGGTTGGCTACTTTTTCAATTATCAAGGGAAGGAATTCATCTGCTTCCTTAAAGTAGAGCCAATGAGCCTTTCTAGTAATGGCCAATTAGAAAAGACTCACTTTTCACTTCATGATAAACTAGACATTTATGGTTTTGTCATGACCGCTTCCTGTGGTAAAACAAAGCATGCTGCACAGATCATGATGAAGAGCAAAAATACAAAAGAATTTGCTTTTTTTTCCTCCAACTTTCTTAATGAATCCAAAGGAATTACTGTAGTATTTTGTAGTAGTATATTGTAGTATATTGTAGCATTCTACGTTAGTAGAATAGTATATTGTAGTATATTGTTGTAGTATATTGTAGTCTATTGTAGTATTCTAAATTAATCCATTTCCTAGTCTACTGCCATTAATATTCCTGTTTAACTTTCTCAAGCTTGGTTTTTGCGAGGTCATGTTTCATTTTATTCACTAAAATTGGGCAGCTGTGAATTGGTCTAACACAGAACGTACCAGATATGAGCTTCGGTCACTTCAGTTTAAACCACATTCAAGCATCACTGTGTCCATATTTTGATACATTAAAATAACTGTCTTAATCTTTCTGTGCATTAGGATCAAATCACCCAGTAGACACTAGGAATTTAAACTAATGAAAATACCTGTGCTCTGCAGACAGCAGCACCCTTTCCAGCTTCTCTGAGGGAAGCTTTAATTTGTGCTTAGGGCTTCATGGGGGCCCTACTAGCAAAGGTGCCTCAGGGACACACTGAATTCATATAATCATAACATGCACAGGTGTGTGTGCAGGAAGCCACACGCCACACTAGTTACAGGTACAACAGACAAATCAAATGGTAGCATCCCCTCATCAGCTCTTCTATTATCTGCCCCACTTTGTGCCAATTTCCTCCAGCTTTCCCAACACCATTTGCTTCGCTGTTCTTCCTTAAGACATGGGATGGGGATTTGTCAAAGTCAATGAGCACTTTATTACAGTGAGAGTGCTCAGTAATGAACAATTCAGCAATTTAATGAGATTCTGTAGATCTGTCTCCAGCCTGTCCATCAAGTTTCACTTCTATAAAGCACCCTGACACTAATCCTCTGGCATACCCAATCTTCACCCTGGGCTGAATATTAGATTCTTCCATGGTATACTGCATTACCACTATAACCTTAGTAAAAATGATGAACTTAACTACACTTGAGGCAATATAGCTGGTCTGATTTGATTTTCTTCTATTGGGTTGACTACGAGGGAATTACTCATTTACAAAGATAAAGCCAGAAAAAAACAGTTTCTTATTGCCTTCTGAATGTCTAAATTGGTAAATATTTATGTGCGTCTTTTAATTCATTCTGAGGACCTGTAATATTTATAAATATACATTTATTCCTGCTTGTACAGACAGAATTAAAAAGACACACATAGTTTTTGCCTGCAGCAGAAAACTAGTTGAAAACAATTTTTGGAACAGCATTAGTAACCTTTAGAGAGGCAATTATGATAACACTTAAATGGACAGTGTGGAGAGTTTGTTGACACTCGGAAAGCAGCACATTACCTACAAGTATCTCTCCTCTGTATGACCCTGAAACAGGAACAGAAGATTTATCATATTTGCCTCATGAAGTGTTCATTGACTGGAGTGCACACAATTAAGAAAATTATTTCTGAGTTCTTCCGGCAGGACAAGGCAATGACACAAGTTGTGAAAACTCTTACTTTCCAAACAGTTTCAGCAGGTTACAGAGACAATATTACTCTGGATAGGCTTGCTCATTACTGAGCTGGCCTTAGGTTATCCTTGTATCTCTTTCTGCAGCAACTTTACTGGCAAAAGTATACCCAAACATGTAGCTAGGAGATCTCAGTGACTCTGCAGAGAAATTATGATAAACCCCAACTGGTCAATCAGCCATGTCCCACATGGGAACTTGTACATCAAAACCTTTCCTGATAAAGGGAAATGAACTAGGACTCCAAAGCATTGTGCCTGAAAAACCCAAACCAAATCCACCATCACGGTTAGTGTCCTGCAGGTTCTGTTGCACAGACATCCTCCAGAGAATAGAGCCATGAAAGTGTGTAAACTTACATTAGTAGTTGCAGAAAATATAATCTTTGTAAAAAACACCATAATCTAAAACCTCAACGTTTTGAGAGCAAATATGCCAGTCACCAGACTGCAGGGTTAAGTTACATCTGCATACTGTCTTTGTGGTTTGAAGAGCTTAACTTTACGTTTTTGGTTTTTTAAGAATAAATATTTTGCTCCCGCATGACATTATCCATCCAAAGAACATGAAGTGCCCCACTTCCTGAACTGAACTTGAAATTCTGAACTGAACTGCTTCAAGTCCACCAGATGAGCACGTTTTACACTTTGAAAGAAAGGTGGCGTATAAATGAAATCAGGGATTCAAATATACAGCAGTCTTCTTGGTTAGACCAATGTAACCCAGTTCCTAGAAAGAAATCACAGGTTTCTTTCAAGCAGGTTACATTCTACCTTGAAATACCAACATTATACTGATGTCCTTTCATTATATCATGAATTGCAATTTGTACAGACATATGGTGGGAAAGTTTCCAAGGATAGATCTTAGTTTAGCTTTTATGTTTCTCTTTACAAGTCACATGATTTTTTCATATTAGGTTTCACACACACGCTAAAGGTCACAACATAATGCTCTTATTTTACTAATATTCTACGGCTAGCAAGCTGGCCCTTTTTTAGATCCAGCTTTTTAAAAGGAAATGATCACCATCTCCAGCTTCTTGCTGCAAACCTTCCGCTGAAGCCTCCACTCACCTCTGAGCAGAACAACCTGCATGGTGATTCTCTAATTTGCTTGAAGGAAAGTCACTTGTGGTGGCCTAAACAACTTAAATGACAACTGAAGTTACACAGCTAAATTTGTCTGAAGTGAACAGGAGAGAAAACAGAAACAAGTTTGCCACCAGACTTGTGGCACTAGCCGCACCAGGAGCGATGATAACTGAGTTACATGCATCAGCTTCCTCTTCTCACCAACAAACTTGGATCTGGAAGAAAATCTCTGGCCATATCTGAGCAACACAAGTTAAACAGTAAGACAAATTTATCTTTCAAACAAACTAATTGCATTAACACAACACAACGTTTTTTGAATTTCATTTAAAAATTTCCCTCAGTTGTTATTCACAGTTTTTGCTCAAGTGCTTATTCTCCCTCGAGATTGCTCCAGGGTTTCAAAACAACAGATTACTGCTATGGTTTATAGAGTATCACGCATTCTGCTTATTCACCAGTATCCTTACCTGCCAGATTTGTTCTTCACTGAGTGAAGTGAGTCTATCACTTTTAAAAACCTCTCGAAGGAGATGGTATGGGAGTGCCAGGACTTCTTCCGGATGACTCTTCAATAGCTCAGAGAGATGTTTTACTAAGAAGTCAACGACTGCATTCTCCAGCAAAGTGAGGTTGAAGAGGTCTGCAAGCTTATACAGGTCCAAGTAATTAAAACTATTTAATTCCTAAAAGGGTGAAGCAAACAAAATGTGTCTCACAAAAAAATCCTAAACAAAACAGCGAAGAAAAATCCCCACAGGTCTCAAATAATGAAAAAAGGTTATTTTTTTGGAGCTGTGGAGAAGGCAGGCAAAATAACTTGAAATTAATTAGCACAGCCTCATTTAAAATGTATGTATGTTACCAGTTCACATATATATATGCAAATATATATAATAGTACTAATTTATATAGCAAGGTTATATATGCATAAAGCATCTGTAAGAAATATGGATTAGTACATAATATAATCAACTAGCATGATTTACACTGTATGACAAGAGCTTGCAGCAGTTAACAACTGGATTAAAAAAAAAAAGTATTTGTTAACCACAATGGCTGTTACAGAGCAATTGTTTGCTCATTATTTACAGTTTTGATTGAGCCAGAGCACTGTGTAATGCGACTTTTAGTTCCATGAAACCTCCCAAAATATGAGATGCTGAGCTACATTTTATTACATACAAATTTATCTTCAGTGAACAAACATTTTTTTTCCTACCACTGACATCAACCTATAGTGGATGTTGGCTTTGTACACTTTCTCTCCCTCCGTCTAGCAGTAGAAAATCTGCAGAGACAAAAGCTACAGTAACTCAGGGCAGGAAGTTTTTCTCCATCCTGGTGGCAGATAACCTGTATTTACAAGCTATGTTTTCATCTTGGCATCCTTTCTAAATCAGTGTCTGGACAGCTAACTACTACTGTTCTAGAGCATACTGCTGCTTTCAGGGGAGAGGCCAAGAATTCCTCTGGTATTAGGGAGTAGCACCCAGGACATCTCAGCATGTTTAGCCATTTTCTCTGTATGTATCTTGCTGTATGCTCACACTTCTCTTCCTCTGTCCTCCGCAATCCTGGTTTTCATCTTCCAATTTACCGCATTGCTCCCTATCAGCCTCCTCCTCCTTGACCAGCTCCACATGCGAAACTGACAAGAAGTCTCGTCAGTTTCACTTTGCTGGTTAGTTAACATAGGGACTAGAACAGGAAAGAGAAACAGACTAAATTAAGTCAATTTCACTTTCACTGCTCTGCTGGATGGCATGGCAGCACCAAATGAAACTGACAAGAAATCTTGTAAATGTCAAATGAGCTGCGCGGCTGGCAGATAGAGCAGAGCAACAGGGAAGATGGGAAAGTGCGAAGAGAGGGTTTTTTGGAATGTTTTATGGACTACATCTTGAACGTGTGAATTGGGTGGCTGTCCCAATGACTGTGGAGCTGTTTATGCATATGCAATGGAGAGTGGAGAAAGAATTTTTTTCACCTGCTTAGAGGAGTCATTACTGGAGGAAAGTGAATCAAATTCCTGGGGAGGCTCCTGCTTGTTACACATTCTCCTAGTCTGTGCACATTCCCCAGCAGAGTTCTACACCAAAGAGAAATCCTATTAATTATCTACTTCAACTGCTGCATAGAAGGTTCACATTGTTTTCTTCAAAGAACAAAGAGAAATTTCTTTTGTTGTCAGGCCAAGTCCTAACAGCCATCATCCCAAAAGCCACAGATATTTCAGAGCCAGGTCCTCTCCACACTACATAGAGGAGTTAAGGATGAATCTTCCTCAATTGCAGAAAGATAGAAAAAAGAATGAATTTTGTGGGAGAAGTATGTGTGCTTGCTCAGTGATTTAATATCTGTAGATCAAAGATGGTACCTCACACCTCTGCTTCTGTGATGGCTATGCAATGGTGGCAACAATGCCTGGGAATATAATTGAAGTAAATATCACAGCATGTAACAAGCAATAACTATGGTTTATTGTCTCTGGTTTGGAAGACTATCCTTCCAAAGAACTCCCCAATTAAATGAATGACAAACATCCAGAAAGTAACTTAGAAGAGGTCAGTGTATATTTACCAAGCTATTTGTAGTCAACAGCTGCATGTGGGGAGGAGAAAAATAAACAGATAATCAACTATTGTGATCTGAGGATCAACAGCCCCACCAAGACACAGACCTGACTGAACCCCACTAAGTGGCAGTAGAAGAGAACAGATGGCTTTTGGTGGACTTTAGAAGAGGACAATACTGGAGATAGCATAATAAAATATTTCTTCATTAGAGAGAAACAGTAATCTGACACACAAAAGCTGTCTTCCCCTGAAAAATCTTTACATTTTCACTGATATCTGAAAGACGCTGGTAAGCCTTCATTTTTGGTTTGGGCATTTTTTTAGGATCCCCCAAACACCCCTATCCCCTCAAATCAATACTAACTGAAGTTTTTTATGAAAGCTGCCATACAGTGGAAGAGGCAAAATCTACTTATGGATGGATAAATAAACTCTCACTAGCTGTTTATTTATAATATTATTTTAATTTATATTTCTGATGCTTGCTTATTTATATGTCTTTATTTATTTATTATGGGGGTCTATTTGTTTAGTTATTTTGATAGATAAGCTTCAGGTGATTTTTGATGCTTTACCTAACATAACATGTTACTGACCTGCTGGAATTATGGTTTACTGCTTGGTGAATATCACAGGTATATTTTTTGTTAAAACGGGTCCCGGCCTGTAATCGGAAACATTCCTTTCTGGTTTTGTGAGGTTAGAGCTGATCTACAGGTTTGTATTTCACAGCCAAAGCAGCAAGTAGTGCATTAACTTTTACAAATGAAAATTATCAGACTGTCATACCAATATTCGAATCTAAATTATAGTGCTACACATTACTGTCTCTGTGATGATACTAGAGGGAAAAACTGTCACACTGAGACTGCAACATGTAGATCACAGATCAGATGACCACACTCTTCATACATGGTATGGCTTTCAGAGCAGCAGACTAAATTGCAGTGTGTAAGTTAGTAAGAAAAAAAAAAAAACAACAAAACCCAACCCCCCCCCAAACCCCCAAATAAAACAAAAAAAAACCCAAAAAATCTATCAGACAGTATCAAAGCAATCACTTTCGACTCAGTCGGATTTTAATAGACTGTCAAACTAAACCCTTAATTGAATTTAAATACTTGTTTAAAAATGAAATAAGTCACTAAATAGGAAATTGAGGTATGGTCATGAATAAGAGCCTCTGTTTTCCACAGGTTTTATTATACTGTGTTAAAAGAGCAACTACAAAATCTAAAATTTGTGCGCAACTTTCTTCTGGTACTGTATTGCTTTAAAAAGATACAGTACAAACCAGCCTTATGTAAATTACTGAAACTTTTAATCTTGTTTTTATAAACTTTTAAATACATGCCACTTTTCCTTTTTATGAACTGAAGGATGAAATATGAACACAAGCAGAACTGTCACTAAGAGATGAAGAGAGTTAAGGTGGTGATCATATCTCTTCTAAAGTGATGTACATTACACTGCTGAGACACATTCAGACTACCAAAATATGTGTAAGTTTATATATACAGATCTTACAACTTACAGCTGAAATAGCTCTAAAGTCTCACAGGAAACTCAAAACAATTTAATGGCCAAATTATCAGTGTCTACTTCTGAAATGAGAAGCTATCTTTGATTATAGGTATGCTACTTATTCCACATTCCCCAGCTTCCTCCCCTCTCCCTAAAGTAAGAGGATCCATTGTTCTACACTACTGGACTTCTGATTCAGTAGTATCAACCTTTGGATGCTAAGCCAATTTAACAATGAGCTAATGTTTAAAATCCCCATAAAAGAAAAATCAATTTTCTGAACAAGCATAATCTGAAAGATAACAATATTAAATATTCAAAATAAATGAAGTGACATTGTCCATATTTTAATGCAGAGGTGCATTTTAATATGGAGAGATGCTAAACTGACAAACAGGAAAAATAGATATAAACATTGTATTTAAATTTCTTCCAAGTCTATCCTTATTCATTTGTACTTTAAAGAATAATTGCCTTGCACAAGCCACAGAAAAGGATGTAACAGATTGATAAATTAGAGTTAATCATAACCAAGTACACAGCAGACTACAATAAACCTCTATTCCTCTGCTCCATGTTATAAATAGCAGAAAAAGCACAAGGAGAACTAAGGGGAAAGAATGCATTTCTTTATGACCTTATTTGAAAGATAAACTCCTTGGGGAAATACAATTTATTCAGATTATCAAGACCCTGCTGTGCAAATCTACAGTCTGGGAGCACACTACAGAGATCAAACAATATTTACTTTATTCTGTTGGGTATAAAAGCTTTTAATGAATGCATAATTAAGACAGAAATAGTATATACAGCTTTAGAATTCCACTGCCAAGCCAAGCCATTAATATCTGAAGTATCATACCCAGTTGTAACTCCACCTGCTTCCTATTTAGATTACAACACTATTATAAATCAAGGTATTAAATGACTAGCCCTGCTGCTGTAACAGAGAAGACACTATTTCCCCTTTTCCTAAAAGGGGTTCAGCCTCTTTAAAGCAAAAGAGTGTGAGGTTTCTGGGACAGGGAAACAATTACTCAAAATCCTTAAGCAGCACCTAGCACAACAGGGTCTTGGTCTTCCAGGTTCTCTTCTATGTTAAATACTCTGAACCAGCTGCACCATTCAGAAAGAGCCTTGACATAAATCATAGCAAAGACTATCTAAATAGATAAGGTACTGTGCCAAACGAAAAATTGTAGTGACAATTTTATCCCTGACAACAAAAGGGATCAACATAATTTTATGAGAAAAGAGAGCTGGTTCTGTTGGTTCTAGCTCTTCCTTTCTATATCAAGGATCCAGTTCTGCAAAACCTCACACATTTACATAAGAACTAACACATCGTGCACATACAGACATATATAGTTCATACTAAGCAGAAGCACAAATCCTTCAAAACCCATACTTTAGATCTAACTCAAAATTTGCCTCCACTAAATACCAAGGACTTCCAGTTGAACCATGAAAAAAACATTTTGTGGAAGCCTGGTCACAGTGGAACAGCTGGGTCAGAATTTTGCAGTGAATAAACCCATGTTTACATTTATTACTAAATCAATGCAGACTGTAGGTATATTTACAGGCACATTAAAGAATGTCTTTTTAAATGATTTATTTTATGAAATTAATTTTTTTCTGGTAGATCACTGCTTTCTCAACACTTTCTATAATTCCTGCTTTTGTTTTCTCCTTCAAGCATGAAAAGTTATTTTGCATCCATGCCATTATTTCAAAGTAGATCTGGGGCTAAGTACAAAAGCAAGAAATCAAAACATTTCAGCCCTATTACTTTTCTTTCTGCCTTATAATTGATTTCTCTTCTCACTTAGTGTTTCCCTGTACCTGCTTAGTTTCCAGGTTCAACCTGCTGGCTGGTGCTAGCAAGCGCCCTCTTTGAAGGCACTGAAGAAGCCTGAGACCTTCACAATGGAAAGACACGACATTCTCAGATTGCTCATGTGATGAGACATCTGTGTGGCTTCCAAAAATAAAGTGAAACATGCCATATGCAGATACACAAACATAAAACTTAAAAAGTAAACATTTTCTAGAATCTCACATAGATTAATCTAAGTTACTAAATAGTACAAATATTTTCAAATGGCAACCCAGTTAATTATTGTAAGTGACCCTGGTTATACATGCCTATTATATATTGCATAAATGATTATGTGTGTTATGGAAAGAAATACGATAATGAAACATTAAGACTATACAGTTAAAACTCAGTGGTACTATTGGAACAGCCACAGGTAGGGTACTGCAGAGTTTTCAGTAGCTGATTTCTCTTGCTAAACAGAGGCTGCTGTAGGAATGTTTTTTAATTTGATTTATTATCTTAATTTATTTTTTTTAACTGCTTCTAGCACAGAAACTCCCCAGATGAAAAGCTTCACATCTTGCCAGGTACTCCTGGCAAGATAAAAGCAGCTATCAGTATTATTTATCAAGTAAAGAGACAGGGATGAAACAGAACATTGAGACCATCTAACCTCTCACCTGGCCTTTTTTACACCATTTGACTGTTGAAACCCAAAAGAAGGGTTTTATCAGATTTATCAATGTTTACACATTTTGCCAATTCTGAAAGCCTCTTTTCTTCAAACATTAAGAATGGCATAATCCTGCGTGTCCAGCAGAAATCACAGAATATTGGTACCTAGTCTTTACAGATATTTTATCACTTTATATTTTTGCAAATTCTTCAGTTACTACAGTGCTTAAGGAAAGCTGAGAACTACTTGGCTACTCCATAAACCACCCGTAATCTTCCATATTCCATGTTCACTTTTTTTTTTGCTAATATTACCAAATCAGGAAAGAGCAAGATTTGTCCTTTAGAAACCCAAAGTTCACAAGAGTAGCTGTTACAAAACTATAGACAAGAATAATAAAGAAAAATAAGATTGTACAATACTATTTCTTCCAATTCTTTTTCAGACTCCAGTAACAGTTTAAGGCCATGAGAATACAGGAGTGGAAGCCTATTCCTTTGCTATACTGGACAAGCTCATCAAATCACCTTCATCATAAATTAAGAGAGATCCATCTTAAAACTCTTTTCTTGCTCCAAACACTACTACAAGAAGGTTCATCCGATTCTGAGACTCCATCTCCTTATTTTCGGCTTAATTTACACAGTTTACATGCATTTGCTCCTGGGCCAATGCTATCTTTCAGTTTCAAAAGCACTGTCTTCCTCCCTGCTCCCTCCTCGTCCTTCCCCTAGTATTTATTACAGTATCATAATATTTATTTATTTATTCCTTTGATTTATTTATAGAAAACAATCATATTCTTCCTCAGTCCTCATTTTCCCAGGCTAAACAAGCCAAACTCTTTCAATCTACTCATATAAAATAGGCCTTCCTGATCATCTTAGCTGCCCTTTTCTATACCTCTGCCAGTCTGACTTATTTTTTTCTTCTGTGTGGTCAAAATCTTCACAGTACTCTTATTTTTTAGCAGTACCTTGTACACCAGCATTAATATTTCTTTACCTTTATAAATTACATTTCAAGAAATATCCTAGACTCAAACTGCCTTTTTCTTAATAGTATCATGTTAGTAGCTCAAAGCTACTGTATGATTTAATGCATGACAATTCTTGGTAAACTTGGTCCTCAAGTGAAACACATTACTAAGAATGGGACTGACAGGAAAAGACCATTGCTTTTCACATTAAAAATATTCAGAATGGAAGTAGATCGGTATGAGTTGCTGTAACTTCCATTGCCACCCCCTCATCAGCCTCTAGAAAAAAAAATAGTCTGGACATTCTCTGTAATAACTTCTTTAAACTTTGCAGCTAAAAAAAATTGCATCCCATTCTAGCTACACAGTTCCACAGCTAAGCAAAATCATGTCTGCACTACTGTGGGCCACATCATAATGACAAAACCTGAAGGCTGGAAGTCTGTTTCTGTTTTGGTGCTTAAGATTCACTTTGGAGCCCTGGCAGGCAAGAGAAAGACAACACCACTTTCAAATGCAGAAGCATGGAAAAAAACCTAGACCAAAGACCAGGAATGCAGAAGAAGTCCAGAGAAAACAACTGTACTGGAATGTAGCAGCAGAGCTAGAATCACAAGCCAGAGAAAACGGGGTGTTTGATAGTTCTTCCAACTGCTCCGCTTAAATGTAAATGAATAATGACAAAGATGGATAATAGCATGATAGTCACTAACTGAAAAAGGAAGTCAACACTTAATGTTGCGCTAAAGAACAAACAGCATATTCCCAAATTATCAGCATACTAATGTTAACACTGTAGGTACAAATAAAAACAGAGGAAGTGGTTGTGTGCAAAGAATATATAATATGATTCACACAACTCTTTCATAATCTTTTTATGACACTTACTTCTGGAACATTTCAATGATACATACAAGTGCTCTGTAATAAACCCCGCAAAGGACCACTTTTCTTGAAAACCTGTTTCTGCTTTGGAACCCCAGGTAACAGCTTGTCACCAAATGCTTAAGGATTACAAAGCTAATAAACACATCTGAAAACTGGAAAAGGGTAACTGTAGTAAGCCGGACATCTAATATCACCAGAGAATTAAACAAGCTATGTAAAATGTGTGGAATGATGAGTTAATTAACACAGACAAATTCAAATCTCAAATGTATGCTAAACAACCCAAAGCAACAAAACTTTCTCAGAATTTTAAGGCATTATGTGATACTATACAGAAAGGCCGAATCCAGCGCAGGATAACACAATACTGATTATAACTGATAGACAACATAGCATCAGTCACCAATTTGAAATAAGTAGTTCCCAATGCATTGTAAAAATCACATCACCCAACTATCTACTAAACATCAAAAGAGCTAATCTTCATAAATTTACAAGAAATATTGGCAGAATATAATGGGATAAATTTAACACAAGGAGTATTATGAAAAGTTGAATGTTATGTACTACATGAAATTTATGAAATATTATACTTTTAGTAGGATGGATCAAAGATAACTGAAGTTATTAATGTTAAGTTATAAAGCAGTTTAAATTTTCCCAGCAAAGTCCTCAATGGATTAGTTCTTGATCCAATACTATTAACAGTTTAATTGAACTAGAGAAGAGAAAATTTTGCCTGGCAGAGTTTACAGAGGGCTCTTCAATAGCAGTGGAATAACAAGTTATGAGAATGACAGAATATGACAATTGTACGGCTTTCCTGGCAAAGTGGTCATAAACGGCAGCATCAGTTCTCTGAAAAAAACCAAAAAGGCTTAGAAAATGCACAACAAGTGCTGTTCAATAAAAGAAGCAACCCCCTCTTGCTGCTTCAACATTGCGTTTTTAAGCTATGGCTCAAATATTGGTCCCAGTTCTGAAGGTCCACACTTTAAAGCTACGAAAATATTATAGTCCTGAAAAACAACTTTGCAAGATTCAAGGTGCTCAACTTAGGTTTTTAAAGCAAGACTCCTGAAGAGTTTTATCTTGAGCAAAGATATTTACAAAATGGAGAGAATATATAAAAGCAAAAAAATTCTGGCCAAATTTTCAGAAAATGCTTTCTGCCTCATGAATGTAGGATCAAAGTTATCCTGGCCACTGGACTAGGAAGTACAGGACTGTCTGCATTACCTTTGTGTGATTATGAACATTTTGCAACTCTGCAATAGAAAAAGAAACACATTTACTGCAATGAAAACTATTTTTTTGCCAACTGCCTGTATAGTAAAGGAGGATATATTTGCACAATTTGGTATCTGAGGTTACATGCTTTCACATCCCTCTGAAGAGCAAGAGACTTGCTACAGCTGCAGGAAAATAGAAGGGTAATCATCAGTTTCAAACAGGGTACAAGAACCTGATTGTAAGTACATGAATGTTTAAAAAGCAGCATTTCTGTTTTATTTATTTTATCTTCATTTCCTCTGGAATCTCTATGTTCCTGCAATATCTGACCTCAACTCAAAAATCACCAAGAAATTTTTTGCTCATAGCACTAACTCAAGGCAAATTTTTATTTTACAGAGAAAAAAGGAGAGGAGGAGTTATTTCCCATGATGCAGAAGATAGAAAAAACAGAACCTCGAGTGCTTGGAACCCAGTCCAGCGCTCTAGCTCTAGTAGTTACAGAATTCTGTTTCTTCTTCACCACACCCCCAACTTTAACACAATTCATTTATACAGCTCAACATATCAACAGAATGTCTGTAACATGTTCCGTATAAGCATTATTTCTCAGTAAAATAAAACCCTCTACAACACTCCATCCTAAATTTATGCAGTGAAAAGAACATCTCTGCCTCCCCTGACTAGGAGCTGTGCTGATTAGTAGGTTTACTACATAATAATCAGAACTGATTTCAGGAGGTAAACAGGATAAAAATGCATAGTAGTAGTTGACACAGAGAAAGAAAAGTAAAAGAATGTAAAGAATTCTGGAAACACCACTGAATTTAAAAAAAAAAACACACAAAACAACTCCACTATATGTGAAGATCAAGGGGGATTTGCTTCCATACTAAATATTGTTAGGGATTCACTTATCACTCTCTGTCAGCAATTATTAGAAATATAACTCTCAAACCCAGAAAACCTAGAAAGAGCAAAGCTCAAATGTAAACAGCAGACATTGGCTCAAGGTCCAGTTCAACATTTCTGACATCTGATCTTCAATGGTGCCAAACAAGTCACAAGTCTTCCCCAAACTAACACACATGAATGTTCACACTGCTGAAGATGCCAAGTATCAAGAAAGCATGAGCCTTCAAAGATCATGCTGACTTTTATTCATTTAGTGTTGTCGTGGTTTAAACCCAGTCAGGTAACTTGTTCGCTCACCCCCCCCCCCTTCTTTCCCTCCCCCTACTCCCAGAGGGACAGAGAGGAGAATCGAAAAGAATGCAACTCCCACGGGTTGAGATAAGAACAGTTTAGTAACTAAGGTATAACACAAATCACTACTGCTACCACCGATAATAATAATGATAAAGGAAATAACAAGGGAAGAGAATACAACACCTCACCACCAGCCAACCGATAACTTGCCCTCCTCAGCCCGACCAAGCACTGACCGATACCTCCTCCAACCCTGCAGTCTCCCAGCCCTTCCGGCTAACTCCCAGTTACATCCTGGGCATGACGTGCTGTGGTATGGAATACCTCTTTGGTCAGTTTGGGTCAGGTGTCCTGTCTCTGCTTCCTCCTGGCTTCCCCTCCCCCCGGCAGAGCATGAGGCTCACAAAGTCCTTGGGCAAACCAAAACATTGCTATCAGCTCTGTTCCCAGGCTGAAAGTCAAAACACTGCACTGTACCAGCTACAAAGAAGGAGAAAAATGACTGCTACGGCTGAACCCAGGACATTATCCACCCCTTATTCCATACCATTCACGTCATGCTCAGATCCCACATATTCAATATACTCTTATCTTAGTGCATGGACCAGTAGCTATAAAGCTGCTGAGTCCATCTGGTCCATGATGCCAGGCTCCATCTCTTGTAACAGTCTTCCAGAGCAGGAGAGACTGTGTGCAGTGTTCACACTCATGAATAACCTGGGCAATAGTGTCCACTGCTAAGTCCACCCCTCGATCATGCATCCATCTCTACGTTGCATCTCTGCTCTGATGGCCTGAAGTGTCATGGGCCCACCAGGCTCAAAATAATTCACTGTCCCCTTCAGCAGTTTCTGCAGCTTGTTGCTGGGGACTCCATACAGCTGCCTTCCATCTCCGACGCTTCCAAAGCACTGGAGGGGCCCAGTGGACTAGATACTTGCCCATACTGTCACACACACCCTGCCACTCATGACTGTCCAGCCTTGGGGAAAGCCTCTTGGTCCCCCTGCATCGTCATCTAACCCCAGACAAGACCCAAACCTGACTCTGCTTAACTTTTGAGATCAGACAAAATGGTGGTGGGTAGAACACAGTCTGTGTGTGTGCCAACACGCTGATCCCCATCACAATCAGCAGGCAGGTCCCAAGGATACCCAAAGGCCATTCAAAACCTTCAGCACTCTCAGTTGATGCTGCTGTACTTGTCACTGGGGCTGGTGTAGCAGCTGTGCTTGCCGGCTCTCCCACCGCCAGCTTCTCTTTTCCTGAGTCCAGCTCTTCCTCCTCTGCCTTGCTGGGAAATGCTGCGTGGTCTCCTGCATCCTCCTGGGGCTCGGCGGGCGGCTTCCGGGGAATGCTCGCGGCCGTCGCGGAGCTGGGCTCCTCCGCGGGGCTCGGCTCGGCCGCGGGGCTCGGCTCCTCCGCGGGGCTCGGCTCCTCCGCCGCCTTCTCCCGCTGCTCGGCAGCCGCCTCCTTCCTCTCCTCGACCGCCCCGACCTCCTCCACCGGCAGCCGTCCCCTCGCGGCCTCCGGCCCTGCTTCCGCCGCCGCCTGGTCCCCGGGGCCGCTCTCCCGGGCCGGTTCGGCTGCCGCCGGCTCCCGGGGCCGCTCCCCCTCGGCTCCCCGCAGCCTCACGAAGATGGAGAGTAGGGTGAGGGCCAGGACGGTGAAGAGCAGCCGGACGGCCAGGTACAAGTCCACGGCCACGTCCGTCCCGCACTGCTGCTGGAGCCCGCCCGTGTTACAAGCCATTGCCATAAAGCACAGTGAGACAAGAACCTTAGCCCAGGCCCCACACTTGATAAACACTAACACAGCAAATACCGGCTCTAAGTTACAACATTCTGAAGCTGTGAGATCAACAAGAACAACTCTGAGAGCCAATAAATCAGCATTGTGACGAGTGACTATTAATCTGGTCAGATCTGTCGTTATCTCAACCCTTCGTGCCCCACGTTGGGCGCCAAAAAGAACTGTCGTGGTTTAAACCCAGTCAGGTAACTTGTTCGCTCACCCCCCCCCCCCCCCTTCTTTCCCTCAGAGAATACGATACCACCGGCCAAGAAAACGAGTTCCACCCGGAAGCCCATGTCCTTCCGGCTAACTCCCAGTTACATCCTGGGCATGACGTGCTGTGGTATGGAATACCTCTTTGGTCAGTTTGGGTCAGGTGTCCTGTCCCTGCTTCCTCCTGGCTTCCCCTCCTCCCTGGCAGAGCATGAGGCTCACAAAGTCCTTGGCCAAACCAAAACATCTCTATCAGCTCTGTTCCCAGGCTGAAAGTCAAAACACTGCACTGCACCAGCTACCAAGAAGGAGAAAAATGACTGCTACTGCTGAACCCAGGACAAGTGTCTAGCAGCTCTTACCAAGAATAAAAAAATAACTCCCCTGCACCCAAAATCTCAAACAGCTAACAGTCAGGACTTCTTTTACAGCTAACAGTCAAGATTCCTTTTGCTTTATGACCAAGGCGTCTTTGGTCCATGTCCCCCATGACCCAAAAAATACAGAAGAGAAAAATACTTAAATCAATGCATTGCATATTTAAGAGACATAGCCAAATAACAAAATTCTCTCTGCCTTTAAGATTTCACCTTGAAGACACCACCTTTAAAGCAGAATAAATCATTTCAGGCACAATTTCTAAGTGTTCACAACTATAGACATATGCCAGTATCTCAAAATCATGAAGTATATGAAGGGACCCTCTTCTGTATCCCCCTTTAAAGACAATGAGAATGAAGGCAGACACCCTTTAACAGAAAATTGGAAGGGCACTTAGAGGAGGGATATAGCTCAGCTACTTCAAAAGGAACGTATTTCTGCAGCTAATCTAACAAGAACAGTCACTGTTTTTTTAAAAATGAACCAGAGCTTACTGAAAAAATCTTTAGCTAATGCTTATTTCATGAGATGTTACAAAAATCAGTGTAGTTTTTAAAAATTATTTTCAAATACAAATTTTAGTAAATGTTACTGAAACATCCAAATCTCAAAGATTTTAACCACACACCTAAAAAGCAAAACACTGACAACAGCTTATCACATATATCTAATGTTGACTCTTTTCCTCCCACTCTGAAATATTTGCCACACACACTGATAATTTATGCTGCTACTTTTATTCCTTTTCAAGAAATTCCAATAGTCTGTTCAACTTTTGGTCCAGGGCTGAATGGTGCTATACAAGGCCAGAACTTGATTAGGACTTTTTATCAGTGGTGTAGAATACACATGCAAGTTAAGACTCACAATGGTATCTAGGTAGTCAGATACTTTCACGTATTCAGTTATAGCAAACACTCAGTATCAGTCTCTGGGTGTCCTTGACATCACCATTGTATACAAATACTTCCTGCATACTTCAGTGGCCCATGAAGATGGTAATGCTGCAAATATGAGTAAAAATATTGTGAGGCAGGCAAAAACAAAATATAGGCACACAAACACTGATTTCATGCCTGGTGTGTGACGTTGGGCTTGTCCCCATAGCTTTTTTCATGTCTACACGACTCCATTTCAAGACAGTGGGAATTCCTATCCCACTGTATTTTGGGGGCTAAACATACCTGAGGTTACTACAGTACTTTCCCCATGAAAAATAGATGAGCTTAGATGCTATGGAAATTCCATGCATTTTGCATATATAATTAGAACACGTGGCTTATAGTAAACAAGGAGAAAACACTGAAATTGAATTTAGAAAAAAACCTCCTTTGAGTGGGTTTGGCAACTTTCACAGCAAAGGTGATATCACAAAGCAAGTCCAGACAATATTACTACCCCTCTAATCCAGAGGGACATGACAGCTCCTACAAGCATTACTGTAGAGAAAAATCAGTTCCCACTGAACCACAAATAAAAGTCCTGGTTTCAGTCATCCAGGATCCAATGCCACCTTATGTAGCTAAACATACTCTGTGGCAGATATCACAAATTCTGTAAGACACTGTTGAAACAGATGAGAAATCTAGCAGCAACTTCCTCCAAATTAATAAACAGCTGTTTAGAACAGATTACACAGGAAAACCTGCCCCAGGGAGCGCAAGCGACTATTCTATGAAAACAAGTGAATAAAGTTGCAAATATTCAGTTTGGAATAACACACTTGCAGGACATTATTGATGGTTAATAAAGTTGTTGATACCACTAATCTTTAGGTTTGTACCTTTTAATTTTTAGAATTAGTGACATGAATGATGCCAATTTATAACTCTGAAAACTCTGATTACATATTGGCTGAAGATTCAGTAAGCCAGCATATATACATTTATATTCATTTGGGGTTCAAAGCCTATTCAATACCCTGGACAGAAATGAAGATTTTGTTTTTAATAGAATTAATCTACATCACAATTCTAAACCAAAATACTGGCCCCCCAGCAAAGCCTACTCTGATGCAGTTGTGCAATTCTCTGGTGGAATGTGCAAAAATGCTGTTTTCACTTACTGCTGCTAAGAGATCTACTGGAAAACATGAACAGCCTTACACAGAACTTGCTTCCTTCTTTGTGCTCCCCTACAAAGTGAAATGGTTCTCTATTAAGTACTGATATAGTACTTAATAGTAGTTACAACTAGATGTAAATTTGAGGTACTCCCATTTCTTATACTATTTATATATATTTTGGGCTTTCATTACAAATCTTCACACTCAACTTGTGGGTTGTGCTACTTAAGGTGGTTGTGAGCAGTTCAGATAGGTGAATCAAACAGTAATGATTACAGAAAAACATAACATATATCAGGGTGGGTGGGGAAACAAATACATAGATTATCAAATTCAGACTTTTTGCCTTTAACAGAAGGCAGTCTATGGAAAAGTCCAAATTGCAAACACTGCCAAACTTGGGGTATATGAACTTTGATCCCTAACCAAGTTTTGAAAGGACAGTCTCATATATTAAACTGACTGTAAAATTAAAATAAAATTTACTGGGTCTTTTTAATAGCTTTTAAAGATAGAGCAGAGAAAGTCATTCACTATTTTCCTCAGTTTAATATTTCAAGTGCTGAGTTGCCTCTCAAATTCCATCAAATAATACATTTTCTCATTCATTTTCTTAAGAAAGATTCTCCTCCTGCTTAACATTCCCAACCTGAAATTGATTCTTATGAAAATAATAATATGTTTAAAAATACAAAATTATAGAGGAGGTAACTTCACAATTATAAGGAAATTTAAAAAAAAAAAAAAAAAAGAAGTTTATTTTGGCTATGCCAACAAGATGGACAATTAACTCCCTACCACAGTAATACTTATGAGATAAAATCAGATTGTAACTCACTTCAGGCCCAGTGTTCTCTTCAGGTTCACAAGTTACAAATGATTTACAGTCACTGCGTGGTACTTAACATTCTGGCTTTTCCCACATTAGTAAATACTTTATAGCCAAAGCATTTACATGTTTCAGAAATACCTTTGCTAAAATGGCTTAACAGAACTAGAACTGCTTTAGATCAAAGCAAAATTAAATAAAATGTCCCTCTGCTTCTTTACAGGACGTAAAAAAATAAAAATGCTCTGTATTATCTGGTGCCTGTATTCCTGTTCTTTCACATTAGAGCTGTAAGTCTCCTCTTTCAGGTCACGTCTTCCACATAAAAGTGCTAAACTAATGCCGCTTAATGACAAATTAATGTCCATGAATAAAAAATACACCTCTAATAGCATAGAGTAATTTGCCATTACAATATCATCATTGGACATGCCCCTGGTTTAATACGATGTATTTAATTCATAACTTAATGAGTGATATATAAAAAGAGAGAGATGAACCCTGCAATTACATTTATGTGAGTCTGTCACCTTATTTGTAAAACCTTAGAGTCATTTACATTCAAATTAGAACAAATGAGTGATTTCACAAAGTGCAGTGATAAATGACCATTGCTGCACAAGACAGAACTGTATTTCCTGTGAAAACATTAACAGTTTCCTATTATTTGTTAAAAATTACAATGCATATTGCCCAGTGTTGTGTGAATAATGACTTTTTTACTGATTAGGTCAGAAGACTAATACGGAGTAAAAATAAATAATTTTTCTTTTCATTTTTTTTTTTTGATTTTTCCTAGAATTTATCTGCTCAAACTGTTACGGACTCACAGTGCCACCTGCTGCCCACTCCTGGGGAGGAAGGGCTCGACTGCCTCATTTCAAGTCCTGTTCAGCCTTCGGTCTTTTGGGTTTCATCTCTTGCAATCAAACAAATTTTCCTGCCAGACTGCTAACAGGGCATGTCACTGAAGACATCAGCGGTTAAGGAGGGCTGCACTACCCAATTACAAATACTGCCATTTCTGGGGTTCATGCATCTAAACTACCTCAATTAGTAAGGGGAATTAAAAGCCAAAGACATTGGGGGGCAGGAGGGGCAGAGGAACATAAAACATTAGTATTGATCAGATGGTAATAAAACCAAAGAAGAATTTTGTGCACTAAGCATTCTGGGATTCATCAGCCTCTGTTTACAACTTTATAAAAATACTAGAAAGGTTCAAGGCAGGAATCTTTCAAGGGCTCAGGGACAGAAAAGGTCAGGTAAGGAAGGCCATATTGGCTAGAAAGACAACATGAGAAGGGCAGGGAGGGAAACCGGGAAGCAATCCTGTTTCTTTGCTCCTATTTAGAAACACACACCGTAAGCTGCTCTCCCTTCCTGACAGAAACTGCAAAGAGAAGAAGATGTAGCAGTATCTACCTCTTCCCAGCTTCTGACCCCTCCTGTGATTCATGCAGAAGACCAGCAATGTGTATCCATACAAATAGCTAGGCAGCTTGGAAGCTTTAATCTTGCCAGCAACAGTAAACTTCGATACTCCAGTATCATTCTTCACACATCCATCAGCAGTTCCAATTCGGTTTTATCAATTATTACTTCATTACGAAAAGCAGAACACACGCACAAAGTCAGCAAGTTCCTCATGATAGCTGCACCACTTTCTTTAAGAGTTAACACCCCAGGAGCAGAATATCCACTATCACATTGCAGCTAAATAGCAGCAAGTGGGTTACAGTAAGAATGGGATTCAAGGTGATGGGGTTTACAATTTTTACACTCCTCACTGGCACCAACTGAAAAAAATGGAGAAAACCCCCATCATTTTTTTTTCCTAAGTGACACTCTAAGTTGAAATCCTCAGTACTTCATTCACATTATATATATGTATACGTATATACATAAACCCATATCTCTGTAATTTAATGTGGCTGTATGTTAAAAAGAGGAAATAAATTCCTGAAGTTATTTTTGAGCTTTATACAAAAACTTTTCTAATGTCTGTCAATAGCTTAATGACTCAACAGCTGACAAAACATGCTCCTTCAAAAATCAGCAGGCTAGCACGGCAACAACTGACTGGCTGCATAGAACTGAAAACCAGGAAAATGCAAGATGACATTATTTCTGTCTACTTTGTATTCTTAGTATGGGAAGGTCCCTCTTTCCACCATGGGATAAAGTTGGTAGACTCTAGTTTGATAGTGGAGGCTTTATAAAACACCCCTCTAATTCTGGAGGGGTGGAGGGCTGGAGAGTGTGCATGTGTGTACTTAGATTAGAAACTCAGTATTAGTTAAAAAAAGGCAAGCCTTGGTTGCTACATGACCTTTAGATTCTTTTTTCCAGCAGTTTAATTTGCTCTATATTAAAAACCCAGGAGCTAAAATCCCAACTGAACCAGGGCTCCTAGCAATGCAAAGGTGATGCTCTCAATCTCAGGTGTAAGAATTAATTCATCTCTGAAAAGAGTGCATCTTAGTGAAAGTAGGGACAGTGTTGTTGGCACTGTCCAAATGGAGATGTCGCATTAAAAAAAAATAAATAGCTTTGAAACTCTCTAAACCATGCACGCTCCCTTTAAATCCACAGGCAGGTTCATTTGTAGCTTTTTCCTTTTAAAATCAGTAACATATTTCAATCTATAAACACATTCAAATAGTTTAAAATTAGTAGAAGAAAAGATCCGGATCATTAGGTGTTCATGCACCATAAAAATTCTTGGCTTATGAGCCTAAATTGACCATTACAGTAGAAGGTTAAAAATCAAAGCCCCTACCCAAGACAATATTCCTGCTTCACTTATTACCAAGAATTATTCCAGGAGGTTTTATTTTATCATTTGAGAGTTGATTAATCTAATTTTTACATTTCAAGGGTGATCCTGCTGTCTGCTTCTGTATACAAGAATCCAGAGCATACAGTACAGAGGCGGCTCCAAGAAAATTCCAACTGACTGCTGCTATAGAGTGCTGGATTTTTTTCAAGCTCATTTTAATCACTCACCTAAAAATATCCTTTTCATCTTAAATTAGCCCTCTTTAAAGACACTACAACTGACATCGGTAGCAAGAGGCAGCTATACCTGTGGCTGAGTTCTGTCTACTCTAAAAGGTAGTACAGTACATTTCCGATTTAGCAGGGAACTTAATGCAGTTAAAATTAACACGAAAACTGGCATCAAACTTTCAGCTTCCCCTGACACAAAAACATTTATGATCCCCAGAGAAATTTTTAACAATCAGGGGAACTTTAATGGCAATCAGGGTTGCTGTTTATGTCTACTATACTTGCTGTTCCTAGCTACTGCGAGAATAGGAAATGAATTCCAGCCATTGAGTACAAGGGCAGTCAGCTAACATCCCTTGTAATAAGGCTGCATTTAAAACATGCAACTGTCCAAACAATTAATATAAATGATATCCCAGACTCTGTCCAACATGTGAGTTTGATTTGTTTTTCACAAATTGTGCCTGACTTATCAGCAGAAATTCATAGGGGTAAATGCTAACAATCCTGCAATGCCCTGCCTCTCAGAAACAAGTGCATTGCTTTGGCCAGTTCTGCAGCTTTAAACCCCTCACTCACACCTGTCACCTTATTACCTTAAATGTAACTCAGGTTGTATATAGAACTCCACTGAAAACAATAATACTGGATTTCAGAAAACACGGAAAAATCACTTAGCTTTTAGATTTCAAATATGTACAGTCTTAGTCCCAGATCCCTGAATGCCAGTGAAAATCAGCCTTTAGTTTTAAAATCCGATTACAAAAGCTACACTTACACAATATTGAGTTGATGTTGATCACTAGAAGGTAATTTCATTGAAAACGCATATTCTCAATAGCGTTCCCTCCTTATTAAGACTCTGACTGTTGAAATAATTTGCAGTTTGTGTCTCTCTTTGGTACTGAATATACAAGCAGCTGAGGAAACAGACAAAACTTCTTACATCTACTGTCAGTTATATAACTCAGACATGTTTATGAAACAAATATTTCTATGTTCTAAATGAATCTTCTAACACATTTCTTCTCTTGCATAAGAATAAAGTTGTCATGTACCCTTCAGAAAAACGTTTACAAGATTTAAAGTGCAAAATAGGTCATCAACAATGAACAACAATGAACAACCAAACTACCTCAATTTAAGTCCATTCTTGGATCTCCATCACATTCAACACCTTCAACTAGCTTTCTCCTGCCCTTTCAATGTCCAAATAGTAGGACAGTTGCAGTCCACTGGAACTCTAAAGGCTAAAACTTCTTTCAAAAAGGAAACAAGACATTCCAATAAACTGTTCCAATTATATTTCAAAATCTACCTGTTGGTTACAGCTGTCTGCGTTAGCCTCCTTTGAAAAACCTCAGCCAAAACTGACAGTCTGAGCTGGAAGAGGAACTAAGAAAAAAAACTTTTAGAGAACTGGATCTGCACTCTGCGAGCAAATGCTGTGCGCAATCACAGACCTTAGTGCAATTCAAGACACACGAAACTAGAGTCTTCGGCTTAACTTTCCCACACCTATGTAGCAGCAATACAGCTAAGAACAATCACACTGTCTTACTGTTCGTTTACGTTGAGACAGAGGTATGAGATTTCAAGCCTTATTTCAATGTTTAAAGTACCTGAGAGTTATGCAGATGACATGATCGGAGAGAATCATGAATATGTATGTGTCTCAAATAAAATACATCAGCATGCTTCAAAAAAAGTTCCCCTCTACAAATGAAACTAAAAACAAGCCCCTCCAAACAGCAAAGGCTGGGGAGTAATCATAATTCAAGATATGACACTGTTGAAGCAAGTGAGGAAGTCTGAAAAACACAAAACTGGAATTTAGACCTAAAGTAAGGAATGCTTGGGCATTCCTCTTGTTGGCAAGTAGAGAATATATGATCTACAATTGTTTTAAAATAAAAACCAGTAAATTTTCAAGCCAAAATGAGAAGCAGTTTTCCAGTGAGAAAATGGAATCAACATTAGATGCTACAGAACATTGGATAATGTGAAGTTTATAGATGATAAAATGCATTTAATAAATTAGCAGTGTTGTCAGAAAACTCCATTGAATCCTGCTATCATAAACATCTGGGAAATTAATATTACTTAATTGAGGTGGGAAGAAAGAATGTTCCTTCTTTTTTCTGTCTTTACTTTGATCAAAAACTCTTCATAAACATAAAAATAGTGATGCAAACTGTTTGTTACTGACATTTTATTGAATGCTCTAAGCTGGTTGGTCTATAAGGAAGAGAACCTGTCTTACAGTCAAAATAACAACTTGTTCATTCTGAGAGAACTGAGATTAAAGTCCTTAAAGATCAGTGAATATGAAAGGCAGCATTGGCTGGAAATTAGTCTGCCCCAGTGCACTGCAAATCACCTTCAACAATTAGACACTTCAACCACCACCTTCAGTGGGTTAAATCGGTGCAATCTACTTTGGAACCTCACAGACTACAAATACGTCTTCGAATTGATATGCGTATGAGCTGTACCAACTGCATTTGAAGCAAAAAAAAAGTCTTACTGAAATCCATAGAATAATTACAGGCCCCAGGTAAAAGTAGCAAGAAGAAATGAAACTGTCTTGAGCTCCAAAAAAACTGACAAGCTGGAACATCTAGTGAAAGAGGAGAGCTGGAACAAGCTCTAATAGGAACAGCACTATTATATGGGAAAAGCCTGGTCCTAAACAATCCTAACACATTGAAAATTCTGTGTCATCATTATGCAACAATAATAAATAACAGCCAGATTCCACATACTGTATTTCCTGAATTTATGCTAAACTAAGTTCACGATACCTGAACAACTCAAAACAGCAAGAAAGAAATTAACTAGTACAGTAAAGGAAGAACTCTGCTGCACTCAGATTCATCAGAAAGAAGAGAAAGGGCAAACATTATTCTCTTACCAGCATCTTTATCACAGCATGTGGGCTGACAAGACACTCCAGTTAGCAACTGCAGGAAGCATAAGTGACTTCAAGGGAAGCCTTCTTTAGCTACTTTGATATTATTTTTAGATAGTACTAAAATAAAGCTATAAATACTTTTTTAATTAACCAATAGTACGTAGAAAATGAACAGATATTTCATATAATTAATTTGAACCCTAAAAGGTATCACCATCATTATGTATGGTACCTTGTTGACCTCTGCTAAAAAAGCTTATACAACTATTCAGGGTTGAATTGCATGGATTGCAACTTTGCAGAACAAGACATTAATTCTTACTGTGATCTATTTAGACTGCAAATCTGCCTGCAGATATGCCTTGCTGTGATGAATCTGGTATTAAAAATACTGCAAAAAGAGTGAAATGCAGTCTAAAGACTGATATGATGTAAGTTACAGGCATCCCACAGATGTCCATGCAGATTTGATACCTTAAAAAAAAAAAAAAATGATTCAAAAATACTCTCCAAAACTACCACTGCTCTGTCTCCCAAGACATACTCTCCTCCTTATTCCCTACCTCCATCACTGTAAATCTGGACACTGGGTCCCACTTCCTCTTCATTCTTATACCAGCGTAGCTCCAGTTACCCTATCTTGGCAGGCTACTTGGAGTACAACAGAGCTCTTGCACGTTGTGTAATCATGTTGACTGTCACTTCCAGAGAATTTTTACTGTCCATTTGGCAGCAATGTTTGCTCATCCTGTTTTTGTTGGGGTTTATTGTTTGGTTGGTTTTGCTTGGCTTTTCTGGGGGAGAAGGGAGGGTGTGGTTTTGTGGTTGACTTTTTGTTTTGATTTGACTGGGGGTTTTGGGGGCTTTGTTTTCAGGGTTGGTTGGTTTGTTTTGGTTTGGTTCATTGGTTTTGTTTTAGATTAATTAGTAGTCTGTTCCTAAATACTTGACTACAGATTGCACATCATGGGCAAGATCCAAAGCACTGCTAATTCTACAGTTGTCTGTACTTCCACTGCAGTGATTTCAGGATTAGAAGTATTAGGGTGGTGCTAATGGAAAATCTGAAAATACCAGAGGTTACTCAGCATAGGGCATGGAAGAAGATAGCACGACTTAAAGTGGACATATACCTGGTGCTTTCCTAGAACCCTCTCATGTCTCTATCTCACCAGCACTACAATACTCAGATTCTTCCCTACTCTTCAATGCTTCCTCTAGTTTCTTTGCTGCAATGGTCTCTTTGGTTTAATTTCTGACAAAGACATTGCATGTAAGCAGCAGAGATATGCTGACTATTTAGGCTGGCATTAAATACACTGTATGACTATCAGTGTTAGGCTTGCATCGTCTTTCTCATTGCATCGTCTTTCTCTTCCCACACCTGCCTGACAACTGGTAGTCCAAATGGTTTTGTGGCTTTTTTGGTATCTCTTATTTCTCAAGCCAACCATGTTTCCCATTCCATTCCATGTCTATTTTCTCAGAAAAATTAAATCCCTTCATATATTCTTGAAAACAAACTGAAACAAACTGCCAGCTCCTTTAACTGTTTAATCAATTTACAATGCACATATTCATACCACCATACTGAACACGCATTTTGAAGGCTTCCCTAAGGCTGACACTCAAAGAACAGATTCTTTCTCCCTAAGACACAGAGCCTTCAAGTACATCCTGGAGCTCTTAACATGAGATCCTGCATGCCTAGGGTACTCAGTAGCTCAGCGTGCTGCCAAACACACTCATCGACTGTTCAAAGGCAGTTATGTTGTTGGAAGGCAAGTGCGTACAGAGAGGATTGTGCTGACATGCACTTCCATGCCCAACTGTTGCACAGATACAGCCAAATGCACCTTATTTCAGAAACAATACTGAAAAATTACAATGGAAACAGTTATGTAGAATTGCTATTGCCTTTTTTAAAAATAAGGCTTTTCATAGATACACCTCAAAGTTATGCTGTTGCTACCATCATGAGCCATCTCCTATACAAGCCAAGTACAAAAACTTAGTTCGCTGGAGCCAGATTTTGTGCTTCATAATAACAGCTCTAATGTTGATAATATTATCAGAATTGGGGGGGGGGGGGGAGGTTAAGCATAAGGTGCCATTGTAATAAGGCCTACCTGTTCTGTGACAGGTAGTGCCCTTGAACCTGCATCGATATTCTGTTGTGAACAAGTATGTATCTGAATGCTTCACAATACACATGACTGCAGTAGGGAAACATTTAACATTTGGTAAACTGAGGCAGAAGAAAGTAAATTCTCTGGTAAAGGAGGAAATCAAACTCCCATGTGCATGATCAGTGGACCATCCTTGTTTTCAGAACTCAAATGGACAAAATGGATGGGAAGAGAAAGCATCTGTCACAAACTGATCATCAATTACATTCGAAATTCACATCTCCTGAAATCCATTTACTGCCATTTAGGTTACACCAGGTATGGTACTACTACTCTCCTACTGAGATTAAACTTGAAACAAATGTTTACCAAACAGAAATGGCTGATAATAAGGCAGAGAAGCCTCACCTGAATGAGATAGTGAGAGCACAAACTGAGAAGCTCCAACAGCTGCAAATGACTCCCAGCTGCTAGGACATCCTGTATCACCCCTGGTTCCAAGAGGATCTGTAAAGAAGAAAATGGAAGGTTTGCCATGTAGAACTCAGAGTACATGTAGAAAATACTAACAGGCCTTTGTTATTTCAGACATTTAAGTTAACATAAAAGAACAGAAAGAACACAATTAAGCATATGGAGAGGTCTTTGCAGGATGGAGATGGAGTTCCCATCCTGCAAAGTTCACCTGAATTACCCAAAGGATTTTTAAGCAGATGGTCCTGTGAGAGTCCATAAACCACATTAACTGCTACATTTTTTAAAAGTAAATGCCTGTTATTTATTTATAAAGGAGAATTTTCAAAATAACACAACCTCCTTTTGTTATCCATATACCTGGATGCTTCCATATATACTGATGAATCACGTCAACAGAATTGACTCAGAAGCCTTCACTACTAATATTATTCATGCTTATAAAAATATATATAGACTAGGAACACCCTTCCCATTCTGCATGGTGCCACTTCCTAATTTTCCTAACCACTGTGTTCATTTTACAGAGCAAGGTTGTGATAGCACAGAGTGAGCATACTGCTGGGGAAGTGCCAGAAAGGGCTTAGAAACCAAGACCGATTATTCTGGCACTTACTCGCATGAAACTCCTACTCATTTCAATTAAAATCACGCGCAGGCACAGCCAGGATAATTGGGCCTCAGTGCCTGGTCTGCTGTCTCAAGGTCAGCTTGTTACAGCATCCCTTTCAGGACACAAAAGTCAACTTATCAGCAATCACATTACAAACTATCCAAACTAATGTTATATTTAAATACAAGTGGTGCAACATCCAAAAATCAGAAATGCATGAGTAAAATTAATTTTTCAAAGACAGTTTATTCAGTTTTATCCTTCTTGTACTTCGCCTGGCAACGCTGGTTTCACACCACATGAGGTCAGTCTCTCACTGCTCCACAGGGAAGTAAAGCTTTTTTTTTTTTCCAGCTGCTTTCTCTTCTGCCCACACAATTTGGTTTAATCTCATGTATCATTTTATGTCTCAAATGCAGTGGAACAGGAAGGATGGCAAACAAAAGGGAAGACACTGCATCGTTTGCAATTAGACTGTTTTTGAGAGAAATTAAAATAAAAAAACCACACACAAGTATTCGCTTCCTCAAGCAAAACCACAAACTATCTTTAACATAATGGATATATTAGAAACAAGCAAGAAAGGATTGATTCTTTTTTATATCAAGAACTCATTTACATTGAGTCCTGTCAGTGTATGACATGCTTAAAGCTTGCGCAAATCACTATATATAGTCATACTAAGTTTTAAGTGAACATATATGTAATTTACATACAGTATAAAAGTTCTTTATCTAGTCAGAAAGACATGTAAGGATCTTAATGTAACCAAGAACCAAGGCCAGCAAAATCTGAGTTTTTGGCTGATGCTAATGAGGTTGCTATGCATGATGAGTGGCAGTTCAAATGGAAAGCTAGAGAGGATTTCAATTACAATAATATCTCCAAGAGGTATACTGAAAAAAAGAACAGCACTGTCAAATATTTTCAAGTGAGAATTCAAGGTCAGACTGATGAAACAGGCTGTTTTAGACCTTGCAGTGTTTGTTATTCAGATATCATTTACACTAAGGAAGTTGTCATCGGATGTCATATTACTTACTAACTGCCGGCCATCAGCTTAGCATTGTCAAAGACACAACATGAAAAGAACGAGAACCCTAAAGCAGACTACTATCTTAAAGGCACAGACAAACTATATTTAACTGTGATAATATTAATGTATTTTAAAGCTACACCAATCCATTTACAAATAATACCAGTAACATTATGAGAGGTAGGACAAGAGATGAGGAGGGTGACTGTTTACTAACTAGAGGTGTATTTGATTTGCACAAAGTCAGCAAAAGAAGTTCATTTCAAGGTGACAGACATTTCTTAGATGTTTTTCCACTTCTTACAGCTTTCCTATGCCCATGCAATATTTTTTCTGCTGAGATAACATACTCACCTTTGTCTTTCCCAAGATAACTGAGAAAAGTCTACTTTGTCTCTTCCTAAGACTTTCTGTTAAATGGAACTGAGTATTTACTCAATACACATTTATGTTTATGAATTAGCTCACCATCAGCAAAACGCATGCTGGGGAAACCCCCAAGAAAAAGAAAAGTAAGTAAAGATGGAAGAAAATACTGCAAGCCTCTTTTCTATCAAAACTGGGGTAATTAACAAGTATTCTACAGCTCTTATTTTCCATACATTAATCAATTACTTGATTTTTATTAATCACCAGCATAGCTGTTTATATGCTACATAGGCCAACCAGCTGAACTTTAACAGTAAATGCACATAAATACCTCCATATTCACACAAGTACACACAGTGACTGACTCTCCTGTTTGTCTAACCCTCAGAGAAATAGCTCTGAGGTCTTCACTGTGATACCTGCAGAAAATTAAGAAGAGGGAAAGCAAGATGTACTTTGGATTCACACTTTAAAAATTCATCACAAATTATTAATGTGCAAACTAGAGAGAGAGAAGCTTAATAATTTTCCCTACTCCATCCTTAACCCAAAGGTTACGAGGCATAATTATTAGGGCAGAAAGGATAATATGGAACCATCAACAACTTCAGATGAATTTTGCAATCTTCACCAGTGACGGATGTGCTTTGTATGACACATGCACTCTTCAGACCAGTTTCTCTGCTAGATTTATATTAAAACTAATTAGTGGCAATTCAGGTATTGCACCTGCCTGCGTCTTACAATCAGTCCTCTATTCAACCCTTATTTCTAAGGGTTAATTTTCATTACGCTCTCAGCTTCTCTCTGACCCATGAATGCTACCCAAGAAAATCAGCTTAACACCTCCCTGCATGCAATGGGCAGGACTTGCAGTTAGTCTGAGTAACTTACTTTCCCAAGCCACCGGGTCTGATAAGCTGTTTGTTTCCAAACTGATTTCCTTTGTCACGCTATTTTTAGCCTCCCTCACAATAACTGTTTTCAAACAGGAATCCTGTTCTTCAAGGCAGCCATTCTACCCCTCATCCTCCCAAAAACCCTTCAGATAGCATGCACTAAATCCAGTTCACTCCCTCTTGTGGTCAAATCCATAGACTAAGGGATAGAAAGGATGGAAAAATGCAGTAATTTGGTGTTTCTTTCCGAGGGAGAAGGTGAAGTCCAGATTAACTATCACCTCTATTAAGTTTCATAAGTTTTCTATCTAGAAAAAATAATTAGATTATTTAATCTATTCTCTGTATATTGCAGGGCATTATATTTCATCCAGACACTTTTAAAGACACTAAGCTAAAGCTACTTTAGGCCCAAGGAGGATAAACTGTGTGCCCAAAGATGGACTAACAGAGGAGGTACTTCTATCACCTTCATTACAGCTATTCATTTAAACACCTCTATTTCCTTCTCAGCTGTCTGGGGGGCCATGGAATAAGTGAGGTTGTGGCACGATTCATATTAAAAATAAACTTGCATTATGTTATGACAGTTAAGAAAATATGTATTGTCATGTCAGAAAGTTCTAGAAAGTAAACCCTATGGAATTTAACACAGAAAGAAGAAAAAAGAAAAATCTAAAATTCCTGCCAGTCTGATGCAAAAGAAAATTTCTTCCCGACTCCACTTGCAGTGATCAGCATTTCCAATGAGACAGGCATCTAAGAAAAGTACCACTTGTTTTTCCCTGCTGGAGACCATCCTGTGTGCTTCAGAGCAATCAAAAAAAACCCCTAACTTTTCTTTTAGAGCAATTTAAACTGAATTTCACTGGCAACCAGTTAGCACTTCTGCCCATCTCCCTGTTTATTTGGCTTCAGTGGAATCCTGAGTTCCTTGCACATTGAGAAGTGTTGCTTCAGGGAAGTGTGAGCAGGGGAAGAATGTTCTAGTCTGCTGCAGGCAACTGCCCAAAGCCCTGACTTGTAATGTTTGATAGCACTTGCCATAAAATCCAGATGTCTCATTAGTTACTACCAGAAGGAATCCTGAAAAGCATTTCTTTGATATGTCATAATATTTTTCCAGAAAACTAAATGAAAACCTGTATTAAATGCACAGCATATAAATCATAGAATATCTTGAGTTCAAAGGCACCCTTGGGGATTATAGAGTCCTTGCAGGACTACCTAAAACTAAACCATACAGCTAAGAGCATTGTCCAGATACTCCCCGAACTAACAGGTTTAGTGCCATGACCACTTCCCTGGGGAGGCTGCCTCTCTGATTCTTTCTTTTCAGCTTTGGTAATTTAGAATAATTTTCTAACTTTAAGAAAACAATCTCTATTAGTAAAGAAGCAAAATATTATGGTTTAGAAAAAGAGAGACCATCCAGGACTTGGTCAGAACTTGGTATTAAGCCCTAATAAAGCTGTTGGTTTGCTGTGTTTGTCTGTAGAAAGTTATTTTTCCCAAAAGAATTTCCTGTCATTGATATAACAAACGAAAGCAATTACTTGCTTTTGTAATGCATTTTGAGGTCCTCAAATAAAATTCTAGCTAAATGCAAAATATTTCTATTACTATAAGGACATATGATAAAATATAATTACAAAGAAGAAAAGTTCAAGTCAGCGAAACATTTCAGTATACACAGGACCCCGACTGTGTATTTTTATTTTTGTTGAATTAGGATCATTATCATCTACTGCAAATTAAATCCAGTGTTCTTGCACAGTTCTTCCTTGAAACTATGACGCAGTGCCTGTCAGCTGATTCCAACAATGGTTAGCACTTAGATTTTGCATATGTATATGAGATCAACATAAATTATGTAGTTTGCTGGACCTAAATTTGAGGAGGAATTCAAAGGCTCATCTAAACTCAGAAGGCTCAAAATTTCAGTTTGAACTACTTAGTCCCCCAACACAAAGTTTATAAAAGCCTGTTTTCTGCACTGAAACTTTTTAGATGCCTGAAGGTTTTCCTTTGATCAAAAGCACCTTTTCTTACAATGATGAGCGACTTACCACCCAACTACACTGACCTACTTAGGGCCTACCCCATTCCTCCAAATTAGATTTTCTCTCTTGGAAACAGAAAAGCTAAAACCCCCTAAAAACAGTCAAAATGAGCAGGTAAGAGTGTCCACAACACTCTAAGCCAGTGGTTAAGACTTATTTTGACAGAAGGAATTGTGAGGTCTAAACTTTTCACCAAGAACTGTTTCTCTATATTAATAATGTAAAACATATAGCTCTGTATTGACTGTACATCATCCATCTCCCTTCCAATACATATCTGACACCTGCAAAATACCCCTGTGAGAAGGAAGGGTGAGCAATCTAGTCACTGAGAATCTGGCCTAGTGTCACTGCTGTCAATTGTAAAGTAAGAGAATGACCTTAAACCCCTTTTATGAAGAAAGGATATGCCAACTACAACAGGTAAAGAGTCAACTATGACAGGAAAAGAGTTGTGTCTCTGAGTATCAAATATGAGGATTATGTGGTAAAATGCCTATAGCCAAGAGGGAATGTATTTATGATATTTTTTCATTATTAGAGTACTACCGAGAGCCTACACACATAGAACAAAACCAAGTTCTGCTGCTATTCCTTTTATTACTTAGTATTTATTTCCATGCTAACATTTAATTCTTCTTAATGATTAGGGACCATAGTACTGGCTCAATTCAGTTGAATTACGATATTAATTATATTTAACTTGAGCTTTACAACAACATTTTCTTCTGTTGGACAATCAATTTTCCCTTAAAAGCAAAATATTTCCAGCAGTAATTATGGTAACGCACTGTCTGCATAAGCAGACAGGAAGATGAAGTTTGTATTTTCAGTCCTCAAAACCAAAAAAAAAACCAAGCAAGGATGGCCGTCTCATTTCAGATTGCAATGTCATACTAAAAATTACATTTCTTCATTTTAATAACTAAAAAACTGCAGGCATCCAAAATTGCCATCATGCAATATGAAGTATTTCCACCAGATGTCTCCAATAGATTATTTTACATAGAAAGTTATATTTGAGCTACTACACTTCAAACTGGATGCAAGTTTAGCAAAGTATTAAAGAAATAAAGAGAAGCAAGTTCAAACTGAGTATTTATCTTGTTAGACATGGATACCTGTTGTATTTTAAACCCAGCTGGTAACTCAGCACCACAGCCGTTCAACTCACTCCCTTCTTCTTCCCCTCCCTACTCCAGACGGGATTGGGAGAAGAATCAAAAGAATGCAAACCCCATGGGTTGAGATAAGAACAATCCAATAAATAAATAAAGTACAATATAATACTACTACTGCTACTAATGATGATGACGATAAGGGAAATAACAAGGGGAGAGAATAGTAAACTAAAAGGGTAAGGGGTTAAAAAAAAACAAAAACCAATAAACACAAGTGATGCACAGTACAATTGCTCACCACCTGCCAACTGATACCCAAGCCAACCCAAGCAGCGATCTGCCCTTCCAGGTGACTTGCCCCAGTTTATGTACTGGGCATAATGTCTGTGGTGTGGAATATCCATTTGGCTACTTTGGGTCAGGTGATCTGTCTCTGCTTCCTCCCAGTTTCCACTCCTCACTGGCAGAGCATGAGAGTCAGAAAGTCCTTGATCAGAGTAAACATTACTTAGCAACAACTAAAACATCGGTGTGCTATCAGCATTGTTCTTAGACTAAAGCCAAAACATAGCACTGTACCAGCTACTAGGAAGGAGGAAAAAAATAACTGTTAGAGCTGAAACCAGGACAAGATCTTAGGACTGGCATTAAAATGTTGTCAGTTCCACAGCATTATCTAAAAAGAAATCCACTTTTGGGATGAAGATTTTGTCCAAACATGTTAAAAATAGACACATCAGATCATGTCTTGATACCTACATTTTGAGAGTAATATCAGGTTGTAATTGGCATAAGTGAGGTTTGGGTTAACAAGAAATAGTTTCTGCTTCTTACATCAGAAAGAGTTCACAGACTCAAACTAAAGGCAACTGTTTTCAGAACTCTGATGTAAGCATGCAGTAATCAATTATTTATCAATAACATTTGTGGATTACTCCCACTCACTTACCTTGAAACATTCACCCAGATTCTGTCAGCCTGAGTCAGTACGTAAGCAATTCTCACCACATATAAAACCAGTGCCAGAAGAGAATTTTAAGGACAACGGAAAATTTGACACTGCAAATTCTAAGACCTGCATATCACTGAGATATGCTTCAAAAGCATCTTTATGAGAGAAGTACTACAGAATCCTTCCCATTTCTCTGGGCTTCAAAGTAGCACTTGGTGTATCTGATAGGACAGTGCAAACTTTCCCTTATAATCACTTACATATATGAGCAACTGTACATACATGCAGATCTATATTTAACTCAAGGAGCACACTCATTTATTCAAAGTAGATTATACCTGAAAATGAAAGACTCCAAAGTCTCTAAAGGATTGAAGGCACATATTTACTAGTGAGCTGAGGATACTGTCCTGAAAGCAACATGGGGTGAATTCCTGGCTTAATAAAAGCCAAACCCATCCTTTCAAGGTTCTCAACCTATTTTGCACAGGTTAATTAGGTTTTGAATTTGGCTGAATGACAGGGAAGTACACCTCTATTCACAGCAGACAGGATGGGTGAGACAGAAATCAATTACAATCCATCTTCTCAAAAGATACTTCCATTTAGCAACAAGAATTCCCTCTTCAGAATAATTGACCTATCAAAACTTTCAAGTGGAAAAAACAAAAAGCATACCAATGACAAGTCATGCACTGAGATCTGCAGCCTATTCAGTAATATAGCATGATATCTCTGTCTCTCATTTATATCAAAGAAATCTTTGAATAAGTGATCTGCATAACAGCAGAAAAACGGAAATTTCAAGTGCTAATCTCTAAGGCCAATGCTAAAGTATAACTGTTGCATGGGATGGTGAAAAAAAGTAGCTCCTTTAAGACAGGGAAAAAAAAAAAGTGTCTTCCTTATTTCTATCTAATTCCCTTTGAAAAATGATAAGGCCACATACTCAATCCACAGTATGGAAGCAGATGCCTTAAAGCTGTACAATCCAGCAACTCTTCCAGGGTAACATAATATAGATTTAACCTTTCCATTTCAAAATTAGATAATAAATAAATATCCATCAATGGATTCAGTTGTTGTAGCAATATTTCCAGAAATAGTTTGGTTATCTAGAATTTTAGAGTCCGAAGCAAAAGTAGCTCAATGTTCTGAACTCACTACCTACGAACTCTGAACTGAGATGAAGTCACAGAGCAACACTGTCCAAGCGTGCAGTGCAGAGATATAGCAGATCATATATACATCTGTTTCTTTTGGTGGGGTATCAGAGAGAGGAGGAGAACCGCTTTGCATTTCCTAAAGTAACATGATACCTAACCTGCTATCATAAAAAAATGCTACAATAAACACGCACAGTACCTATAAGCATTTACAAAGATTCTTAGACTGCATCTGTCCAGAGAGTAAGACTACTTTTCCCCTTAATTATATAATTTGTCAAACACAGTAGAGTTTATAAATATTTATTAGAAAATCACCAAGGGTATTTTCCCTTTCTGTCCATGTAATTTAGCATGCAGAATCAATCCACATTAACGTTTTATGAACAGCCCAGCCGCCATAAAAGGGACATACAAGTCCTACATGGTTCACTAGCTGGCGACAATGCACATAAACAGTGTTTTATTAGATAATCCCTCTAAATAACAACAAAGAAATCAAGCCAACAAACAGTATATGAAAAGTAATATCTTAAATCAAAAGACCTTGTACTGAACAGCATACAATTTCTAGTACTTCTGTAAAGGTCATATTCAGTTTTTATTGCAGTTTGCTTTAATTTTTGTCTCTTCATTTGAAGAGCTGTACAATACCTGTCCAGTATATGCAAAGTCCAGGGCTTGTTTTAAACCAAGGCTTGTGACACCATGCAAATTCACCTCATCAGCTTCACTTTCAACCATGCAGAGACTGAACATTGCCTATGGAAAGAAAAGAAATGTTACTAAACATTAAAAACCAATGCCCATTCAGGATACCAGAAGAGAAGTATTGATTTTTCCACCTCCGCTAACCTTTATTTGTCCTTGGATAGAATTCTAAATAGCAGCAGACTTGCAAGTTAGAATGAAATCCATAACAAGTTTTGAATACTAAGCCCATAGCAATCAATCTTGCAACCAAGTCCTTTAAACAATAAGGAAATACGAAAACTAATTGTGGAAAATCTGAAACAAATCCTTTTGGTCCATGTATATTAACTAAGTAATTCAGGTGAAATCAATAGGAACAGTCACACAGTAAGGTATCATTCGATAAAAAATGACTGGACTTAATACAAGCACCACTAGAAATAATACTTAGGTTTAATGTCATATGTAGGAAGGAACAATAAGCCCTACTGCACAATTACTTTTATGACAAGGGGTGGTTATTACAGCATCTTTTATAAACAATCATTTCCAAATAATTGTCTCAGACCAGAATGTGAATAATACTCAAGTTATTGAATGAGAAGGATGGATGGAGATGCAGTCACCTAAATTTACAAGCTCCTCTTACTTGTTACTGCCCCAGTTTCTCAGATCATAGACAAGGTGCTATGGAACTTCTCTGAAAATAACATCGAGGAGAGACACAGTCCTTTTCACCTTGTCTTACCTCCCAGATCATCAGTCTTCGGTGCCCTCCTGGACTGAAGCAACCCTACTCAATCTCTAGATCCTCATTGCAATTTTTTTTCTTCCTGTCTCTGATAAACTTAGATGGCTGGTTTTGCCCTTTGCTCTTTCCTCTCAGCCTGCATTCCTGCTGCAGTACCCCTATTTATCACTCCTTCCTTCCTCTTATCAGTCCTTTTCTCCATTCTTTGCCACTTTCCCACACAGTTTTTAACAAAATATACCACTCACAGTCTTTAGACAGTAAACTGTGAACAAACAAACTGAACAGTTCTACCATCTGTCATGAGTAAAGAGTCTAAACTTATCCCCAGTAGGTTTTGTGCCAAACTTAATGCCTCTATGGAGGCGACCAAACTTTACCTTGGAGATCTCTCATAAAGAAACACTTCTTATGAACATACCCTCTGTCTCTACTCTGACTGATACCTGCAGAAACTGAAGCAGCCAACAAGCACACTGGATTTCATATGTAAAGCCTGTACACTGAGCCCTGCTGAATTTAAAGGAAAAAAAAAAAAATAAGCCCTAATCCCTCTAACAGTTTAGCACATAGCATCCACCTAGACCCAGGTGACTTTTTTAAAGAACCAAGTGTTTCCTGCAAAAGGTAATTTCTTCTGAAAATGCTATTATCTTCATCATTAAAACACCATAATTTTATAATAAACCTGTTGCCTGGAAATCATCCAGTATAAGCAAAAGTGACATTTATCACACAGTTGCTCCTTGTATTTTTGCAATTTCTATTTCAGCAAAGTGGTATCAGGTCTTCTTCCAAACTGTCAACAGAACAGAAGCTTCAAATAGTTTAAAAGATTTATCAAAAAAAAAAAAAAACCACGCAAAACTCATGAAATATACCTAGATAGGAAGAAAAAAAAATCTAGCAAGCTCAGGCAGTTTTCTAATTCTATTAAAAATGTAACCAGAGTTGGACATTGCATTGTCATTTAGATGTATCAAAGGGGCTCTAAGAGGTACCATGAGGCTCCAGGGCTTGTCAGAAGCTGCAAGGTACTACCAGCCACCTGCTCCTTGCAAAAGCAGACCTATGGAATAGACAAGCTTCGCTTCTCAGAATTTCAATGCTAAATTAACTTTCTGGCTAATATTCCATTCACACACCAAAGCATGAATAAAGAATGTGAAGTCTCAAAGCAACACCTGTCTACATAGGGGCAGATCTGCACACCTTCCGTATACTTAGTTCCATCACAGACTGCCTGGAGTAAGGCTGGAAATGCTCAGTGATACAAGATCCTGCATGCTCTGCATTCTCTGACTGTGCTGCAGCAACTGTCTGTACACTACCTATTGGTACACAGGAATCAGCCAGACAGAGTGGTTACTAATAACGTTTCCATACTGATCAGGGGCTGATGTCCCATACTATCAGTTAAGCTCACAGATACAAAGAAACAACCTGATCTGTAGACCACAAATCACTTCTGTGAAGAACTGGCAGACTTACTAACTTTACCTTAGGAGGCTTTGTTTACTATTCCTCTATTGTACCACTGAGACTCCAGCATAAGCTTACACAGGGTTTATTACTATACCTAACTTAGTAAACTCAGCAGGCTCAGGCCGCTGTCACTGTAATCATCCATGGTGTTTGACAAACAGAGCCTCCAGCATGGCTTTGACTTGCTGCCAATTAGCACTCTCCTACGGAATGCCTAAGCCATAGCCCACTATGGTTCAGGGGATAACTCGAGCAATGGCTGTTCCCAATAAACAACATGGATGAAGCCAACCTGTTTGCACAAAGGTTTTGCCACATGGGCATGAGCCATGCTGTGCAAATCACTCCTGGGGCCAGAAAACCCTTTATCCATCTTATTTGCTAGTACAGGCATAGTCTAATAGTGCAATGGGCTATCACATTTGTAAGACAATGGCTTTGTGTGCCATATGCTATATGGAATTAATTTTGTCTCATACTATCCTCTGAGTATTCTGTGGAAGTTTTTGATAATGTGCATGAGCTACATTGTTTTTTTCCAGGGGGCAGGTGCAAGGCCAAAGAAGACGATCGAAAGATAACATCTGCAATGGTCCTCAGCCAGTTCACTTTCAGCTGACCTGGATTAGCCTCCAGGAAAGCAGTCTCCCACACAGATGAACCTAGTACTGCTCAGTGATCCACACTGCCTTCACCAGCAGGCAAATTTGCTATTCAGCCTGGTGGTTTAAAGGTTTAATCCAGCATGAAAAAGGCTGTTCAATCATGGGCAGAACTCAGTCTTTAGTTTGTGCTGCTGTACTTGCCTATTGTAGTTTTAACTGTAGAAACATGTGCATCATTTAATTCTGGCTTGAGACTTCACCAATACCTGTAGATGAGTTACACTTGGACTGTCAAACTCCAATTTCAGATGCATCTCTGAAAGTGCTCTGAGGTTTTCTGAGCTTAAATAGATCCATCAGTCATGCTTTTAATGCAAGGCTAGTAGTCTATTTTCCCCTTGGGTATGTTAAAGCAATAAGATAAACATTTTAATGGATATATTCCATTTGTGGAATATATCTTGTTTAAGCCACAAATTAGGATGGACTCATTTTTGTGGGGCAGGCAGACACTTCATTAGTTGTAAAAAAGAGGTGGAAGGAAGGAAGGAAGGAATAAAAATAAATAACTCTCAGACTCTTGAAAGTTTGACTTCAGAGTAACATGGCAAGTAGGTGGGCATATAACAGACAGAACACTTACATGCAGTTTCACTACTTTGCCCCCAGCAGCCAAAGGCACCTTTATAAAATGGTTTCTTCTGCAAACACAGGACACAAGAGACAGCAAAAGCTCATAACTGAATGGCACATAACAATAGGGTGACTACACTAAAATGTGACCAGATCTGATATTACAGGGCAGAACAGCCTGAGTAAAATATGTTTAGCACAGTCACTGGGTCTAACTTCCCTTGCTCAGCTTCTGCTATTACTTACCTTTCAAAAAAAACAATGCAAGACAGGTACAAAATACCACCAAATCAGAATAATATCTTACTGTTAAAATAAGTACAATTAGATAAAAAAAAGTTTAGATAGATTTTATCACTCAGACAGCACTGCAGCAACCTGTACAGACTCCTTCACAACATACAACCTCAAGAACAGACAGCAGGGTCACAGAAACACAAGATGATATTCAAAATCCCCAAAATAAAAATTGCTCACTCTCACAATGGTGAGGTACAAAATAGCTCCTTGCCTTTGAGTCATTTTCTTTCTTACTCAGATGTTCCATACCCATGAGAGTAATGAGTTTGTCCTCATTTTTACACATCAATCTTACAGCCATGTCAGGCATAGCAATCAGTAAGTCATGACAAAACAACCAAGCTGTATGGTATTTTACACAAGTAAACTCCTTCAGTGAATTCCACACAACTTGTGGCCTTTTGAAAACAAGAAACAGAATCAAGACATACACAGCCTTGGGAGACGGGTAAATGCATATAAAAAGAACAAGTGGTTATGCTGTTAAAAAAAATAAAAATACAGTGACCAAACCTGTAAGTAACTTACTGCTATGACCTGGGGAAACAAACTGGAATTCTTATTATTGAGCTTTTATAAGTTTTGTGCTGGGAATAAAAATAAATAAACATATATATCCATCATATTGGAGAAATGTCTATCATATTTGAAAAATCATGGCAGTCAGGTGACATTCCAGACAACTGAAAAAAGGGAAATATAACCCCCATTTTCAAGAAGGGGAAAATGGATGACCCAGGGAACTACAGACCAGTCAGTCTCACCTCCGTGCCTGGCAAAATCTTGGAGCAGATTCTCCTGGAAGGCATGTTAAGGCACATGAAAAACAACAAGCTGCTTGGTGACAGCCAGCATGGCTTCATTAAGGGGAAATTCTGCCTGACCAATTGGGTGGCCTTCTATGATAGGGCTACAAAACTGACGGACAGGGGTAGAGCAGTTGATGTCATCTGCCTGGACTTGTGCAAAGTGTTCGACACTGTCCCACACGACATCCTTGTCTCTAAATTGGAAAGATATCAATTTGATAGGTGGACCACTTGGTGGGTAAAGAACTGGCTGGATGGCCGCACGCAAAGAGTTGTGGTCAATGGCTCAATGTCCAGCTGGAGACCAGTAACGAGTGGTGTCCCTCAGGGACCGGTGTTGGGCCCAGTCTTGTTCAACATCTTTGTCGCTGACATGGACAGTGGCATTGAGTGCACCCTCAGCAACTTTGCCAATGACACCAAGCTGTGTGGTTCGGTTGATACACTGGAGGGAAGGAATGCCATTCAGGGTCAGAGCAATCCCAGGCACAGCTACAGGTTGGGCAGAGAAGAGATTCAGAGCAGCCCTGCAGAGAAGGACTTGGGGATGTTGGTCAATGAGAAAATGGACATGAGCCGGCTTCAGTGTGCGCTCACAGCCCAGAAAGCCAACTGTATCCTGGGCTGCATCAAAAGGAGCGTGACCAGCAGGTCCAAGGAGGTGATCCTGCCCCTCTACTCTACTCTCATGAGACCTCACCTGGAGTATCGTGTACAGTTCTGGTGTCCTCAACATAAAAAGGACATGGAACTGTTGGAACAAGTCCAGAGAAGGGCCACGAGGATGATCAGGGGACTGGAGCACCTCCTGTATGAAGACAGGCTGAGAAAGTTGGGGCTGTTCAACCTGGAGAAGAGAAGGCTGCGTGGAGACCTCATAGCAGCCTTCCAGTATCTGAAGAAGGGCTATAAGGATGCTGGGGAGGGACTCCTCATTAGGGACTGTAGTGATAGGACAAGGGGTAACGGGTTAAACCTTAAACAGGGGAAGTTTAGACTGGATATAAGGAAGAAATTCTTTACTGTAAGGGTGGTGAGGCAGTGGAATAGGTTACCCAGGGAAGCTGTGAATGCTCCATCCCTGGCGGTGTTCAAGGCCAGGTTGGACAGAGCCTTGGTTGGCATAGTTTAGTGTGAGGTGTCCCTGCCCATGGCACGGGGGTTGGAACTAGATGATCTTAAGATCCTTTCCAATCCTAACTATTCTATGATTCTATGTTTTTTTTATATATATATATATATATATATATATATATATATATGAACACTGAGGTAACCACTGGCTTCTAATTTAGAGCTGTATAAAACCTGTTAAACATTTAAAAGCTATTTGAAGGAAATTAATAAAGGCATTAAATGAACAATAATATGATACATGGAGGAAATACTGGATAGAAGGGAAACTGGTAAAATGCCTGGAAACTTGACAGAAAAGGAGAGGAAATTGTTATCAGGGCCTGTAATAACAGCATCTGAAGTTAGGTAGCTATATAACAAAAATAAGTAGAAGTGTTTTCTGGGTAATCAATAGATAGAAATAGGCATGTTTAGGCACCAATTTACAGAACTTCTTAGGATGAAGTATTTTTTCTTCTCTAATTGAATAGGAAGCCTAAACACATAGACTAGCCTAGATGCCCAAAATAGGTGAAAACTTTAATCCTAAGTGTAAAGGGTTGAGTGAACTGAAGAATGAAAGTCAAAGAGGTAAGATTGAATTGTGTCCTTCTAGTGTATTCATTTTAGGAGAAAAATAACTTTTGAAGATAAGTATTTCTCGAATGAAAACTACAATGACAGCATCAATAAACTGAGAAATGTTTGCACCTTTAAGTTGGTTTCCTGTGACAAATTACTATATATAAGAACCAGATATTTCTTCCACTTCTCTGAACTCACATAAAGTAATATTCAGTTTAAAAGCATTAGGTGAGTGGGTCTTAAAAAAAAAAAGTTACAGATCACCAATTATGAGAGTCTGAATCCACACAAAATGCCTTCAATTTGCCTATCTTAACCTTCTTAAGCTCATCCTTTACTTCAGCTACACCAGCCCCTAGCCAAATTCTTCTTTTATTAAGCTTTTCAAAGCCAGAAAGTAAGCTGAGCTTAGTACAGCAATCTTTAGTAACCCAAAGAGCAACGTTTCCAAATTTCCCCCCTCTTAAACACCATTTTGATAATCACCAGCAGCCCTGGTTCCAAGACCACTACAATACAAAATGAACATTTGGTCCTCCCACCAAGGTATAGCTCTGACCTATACAAATTCTGTTTGACCACCAACTTAGCAGGGAATAGCAAGCACAATAATAAAGTCCTGGGATACTTTAGAATCGCCTGCATTAAAAGCTGCGTTCACGTGATGTTCATAAGGTTTCATCAAAGCTTTCTGCTTGTTTTGCTCAATATATCTTAACTCAGTCCATCTCCCACTCAGCTTACCCTGTCACCTTTTGTCCTTGACTAACTGGCAGTGGAAAGCTTTTGCAACTGATGTGAAAGAGCCTGCCTTTACCTCCAGCTGTTGCTCTTGTGTGCCTGTCCAGGAATCGGACACATTCTCTACTGTAAAGTGCATAAGCATTTCCTGCACTTCCTCACAATCACCACCAGATAGGGAGAGTGGAAAGTTGGCACAGTGAACTAACATTCTTGTAGCTCCTTTCATTGCACCACACTCAAAAAGACGAACATCCAGGAAGACAAGAACTAACAGCAAGTTAAGCTCAACACACATGAGCTTTCTTATCTCTAAGTCAGTACAGAGCACTGTGTTAAAAGAATCACTCTTACTTTTCCTACTAGTTATCAACTAGTAAGCACTCTAGTCAGATATTATGGGAAAAAATTCTTATTAGTCTTACTATAAACTAAACCTTAAATATGTCATCCCACCTAGCCTCTTATTACTAAGGCTGAGCTCAATAGGAAAAAATGGCACCAAGCAACTTGTTTGGTAGACATGTTAACTATTTAACAAATTTTCCCACCCAATTCAGAAACATGCCTGAAAAAAACAAAAAAGAATGATACATACTTACAGCTGAAAAAGAACTCTACAACAATTTTGACAGTGATTAAACATCTATCTACCCAGCAAACTAATTGGTAAAGAACTGATCAATGACATCGTCAAGGTTTTCCTTAGCTATTTATCCCCTGCACTGAATTCTGAAAGTAACTAACACTACACCTAACATTGTTTTACTGGCTTAGAAGAACAGAATTGTAATTTCAAATTTCTGCCTCCACAATTCCACAATTATGTTGCTTGAGATCTCTTTAAAATTATTTTTAAAATAGATAGGCATCTTCATTAAGTACAGTGTTTTATTCAAATTCACTTCCTAAGTATGTGCACTTCTATATTCACCTGTTTCACATCTTTCTTTACAGGAAATTGATCACACTTATTTCATGCATCAGAAAAACTATGAAGAAAGTAAACTAACACTTCTGAGATCTTGGATCAATTTCCTACACTGCTCAGGGAGCTCAGTTTTGATATGATATTTCAAGACATTTTTACTTTATATGCAATTTTAAGCCTGTGAGAAATCTTACTGGCATCAATAGAACAGCTCATTGTGCATTCTTCCTAATTTGGGACCTAAACCTATCATATATAGGTCATTCAAACTTAAAAGTATCCTGTTCTGAGACTGTCTTATCTATTTGGACTTCAAGGTCTTTCAGGCCAAAATATTCTCCTTTGCAGTTCATACTAAAAATAACAACTCACTGTTTACATAATAGAAATAAATCAGAATCTATTTAATCTCCTTTGTTGTACTCCTATTAGGTGTTAACTTCATGTTCTAATCCTTCATTACAATATTACTTCCTCTTTGCTGTTTTCACCTATCACAACAAAAAGAAAAAAAAAAATTCAGAATGTATTAAGAGGAGTCAAACTACTACTTTGACAGATGACGATGTCCACATTGAGTATCAACTGTGTTCTAAATATGTAATGGTAATGTATCCTTATCCAAATAACTAATTTAATATGTGAATGTTTCTTTACTGTGTAAATGTAAAAATGCAACTCATTCTTCTCTCAACTAGGCATGTCATATTTTGCTTTGTTTTCCTCCCAGTTTAAGCCTGTCTATCCTAAGTCAATCATCAGCCATGTCCTCTGGAGTCTTGCACACTGAAAAACGTATCTATCAATACCAATGGCATGAAATGTGATTAAGAGGCTCATTACATGATTCCTCTCAAAAAGTTCTATATAAATTCCCAGAGAAAATGTCACATAGTGTCAGTCACTGATAACTGAGCCTGCCGTAATTCATCTGCTCAATGAAATCTACGTAAATACTGTTTTTTAAGCATTTGCCAAGCAACTAAAATGAATCCTGTTAAATGAAAAGGTGAGATATCATTCACAGTTTAAAGAGAATATACAGTTATAGAAATGAGAAGAAATAAAAGAAAATCTCAGCAACAAAACATATGGGTTTATGCACATACTAAAGTCCCACATATAATACTGTTTGCAAAGAAAATTCCACGGAACCTTTCCTGTTTCTTTAGTACATCACAGTGTCAGACAGTGATACGTGATTACACAGTCCCTAAGAGCTTACTAAAACAATGATACATGCAATGCATTTATTGCATTGCACTGTTAATACATAAAGATATCATTTTCTTAGTATCTTCAGAAATAAGTAATGAAAACTGAAGTAAAGATCTAGCCTACAGTTTAGAGGGCTTAAGGATGCAGGGTTTGTTTTCTTTTCCTGTTTTGGGGAGTAAACCAGCAAGAACAAAGTAATTTTCTTGGTTGTGATAAGGCACAGGATCTTCAGTCACAGTCAAAATAAAAACAATATAAGCATTTGTTTCTAAGAAGTTGCCCTCTTGGCTAAACTTGCATCAAACCTTATTTATGTTTTGATAGTCAGTTTAATAGCCAATGTAATGTGTCTTCCTCAAATTGCTGCTTAGATGCACAAACAATTTATGACACAAAGAAAAAGGATACATTGTAGCACACTACTACTGAGTTGCTGCCTCATCACTAGAGACATATTCAAAACTAGCTGAAGTTGTGCAGTAGAAACTCAGTAATTCCACAATTTTCATGTGCAACCCCATACCAGAATAATTAAAGAAAAAAAAAGTAAGCTGCTACAGCCATAGTAACCTTATCAGTTCCAATATTTCAAAATAAATCAGTCATCACAGGTGGTCCTGAATACTAAAATCATTGTTTTCATTGTGGCAGAAGCAAGAAAACAGAATTGTAAAGACAGTGCCGCTAATGTACAGTCTGTCCTAACAATAGTCACTCTTAAACAGTCCTGTCTTCTGGTATATAAAGGGAGCAGCACAACTATAGCCACATTTTTTTTTCCAGCATCTCCAGTCAAGCACAGAAAAGTATGAGTCACATTTGCAAATTTTGGCTTAAATTGGTTTAATGCTTCCCAGTGAATGCATAATCCTATTGTTCCCGTCCTATGACGATTTTAGCAAGTGATATCAAAAGCAAGCCCAAAATAAAACTAGAAAAAAAGTCAGCTCTAGAATTAGCATTTTAACTACCACAATACATTTCATTCAGGGAGGCAAAGCTTCTTGTGATTTACTTTTGCAGGGAAAAACCATGATCAAATCATTGGTACCTTTAAGGAGCTTATTTTTAAAAGCATACTTCATATAGTACCATCAAGACATATTTCTTACTAACTAAATAATTGAACAGCAAGGCTTAATCTAACAGAACTGGAGTAACATAATCTTAGTTATTATTATAATTAGCTTCTTAAGAAGCCATTTATAGTGTGATGTAAAAGTCATTAGACATTAGTATCCAAATGTTCTAACCAACAGTAAACTATGTCAACTTTCTATTCTGCAGCTTAATTGTAAAAGCATATTGTTATGCGAGAATCCTACTGTTGAAATTTGAAATGGTTCATTTTATGAAGGTTTAAACTAGATACCTTTCATATCTTAAAAAAAAAAAACTATTTTACATTATTAGAAATCCTTCTTTCCAGTCAGAATATAGCATGATTTTGCTAAAGTAGTACCCATAATTCCCACTAACTTATTTATTAAATTGCTTCATACTAAGACCAAAGAGTAAAACCATCTCACTGATCATTTTTCTTCAGTTTTCCACATCCTTTTACTGATAATACAGTTAAACACTAACAATATAGATACACAATCCATGGAGACATTCAAGGCCAGGCTGGATGTGGCTCTGAGCAGCCTGATCTAGTTAAAGATGTCCCTACTTATTACAGGGCGGACTGATGACCTTTGCATGTCCCTTCCAACCCAAACTATTCTGTGTGATTCTGTGAATATGCTAAATAAAAGAAGGATGACTTGGCTAACCAAGCTTGTGTTAATATGGCAGCCATTTGTCACAGTAGCTTTCACCATCAGCTGAGCTCTGTCCTCCATTAGCTATCTCTCTGTAAAATCATATCTTCATTTTATTTTTAGTAGTCTTTGGCTCTTCCTTCATCTCCAACAAACAAACACCCTCCAAACCAACAGACCACAATGACATCAATTTAATTATTCTCAAATTCTATAGTCTTGACACATATTCCTTGGTTGAAATTTAACCAAGGTAAGATCCTTAGGTGGGAGGTTAGGTAAATCCTTAAGTGGCAGGTATGACAGCTTCTGAAAATACATTTCACAAGGCACCCTAATAGTCAGTAATTTTCATTTCGCATGGCCTTTGTGTACATTTGTTGCCTATTTTTATAGCTGGTTCCCTATGACCTTGGAAAGCCAAGTTCTTTCAACAGTACCTGAGAATGCTCCAGATGTCTAAGATGGTAAGTGATAATTTCATTTTTGCACACATACACACACAAACATGAAATTGTTCATACATTTTTGCAGTAGCTGCAGCCTACTGGTGAAGAGTGTGTTATGTTGGGGTCTAAAGATTACTTTTCCACAAAGTGGATACCTAAACCTTTTGACAAAGGTCTTCAAAGGCCTTGAAGACAAGTAGGCAAGAGAGAAAAAGAGATCTTTTCCTTTAAGTGACTGAATACATAAAAAACGGTGAACAAGAGGAGAGCAGGCCAGTTTTCACAGAAGCAATAATTCCAGTGGAACACCTAAGTCTGGTCTGTTTAATATATGCAGAGAAGATCTGGAAAAGGGCAAGAGCAGTGCAGCTAGAAAGTCCATGGAGGCAAAGCTATTGAAAACAGTAAGGACACAGGCAAAATGCAATAAGCAGGACTGTACAAGACGAGGGGTTGGTTTCTAAAATGGCAGCTATAAAACTAGCAGCTATAAAACTAGCATATGAGAGTTTCACAAAATAGTCATCCCTGTGCTCACCCATAGTAAAAAAAAGTAATCAAAGCTTAGAAACTGCGAGGCAAGAGAGAACAAAACCAAGATCAACCCTATGCCCATGCAGAAATCTATGCTTTGCCTACTGCTGCATGCATTTCTCTTACCCTCATCTCACAAAAGTTATACTAGAGCTGTAAAAGCTTCAGAGAAGGGCAAAAAGGATCATGAAGCATCTGGAAAAGCTTCCATTTGAGTAGCATGTGAATGTCAGGAATTTCAAACCTGGAAGAGAGATGATTGAGTGGCATGAGAAGAATACTTAGGAACTGATGGTTCATTGTCTTTTCCAATAGAAGAACTAGAGGAAGCAAAGAAAACTGGGGGAAATCGGATTCAGAACAAAAAGCAGTTCTTCACACATCAGGCCACCTTGTTAGAGAATACAGTGGATGGCAAATCTTACACAGGCTTTATGGGAAAGAGGATAAAAGCTTAGATGAGAAATCTGTTTAGGGTTGCTGAATAGACAGGAAATCACACCTGCTCAGGAAATGCCTCCGAGCTGAAAACATCTAGAGAATTTTCAGACACAACAAGTACACTTAGCCTGGATTTACTCTTTTCCCCCGGGCATCAAAACCATTTACTACTAAAGCAACTAGCCAATAATCCAACACAGTTCTCACCCAATGCTATTAAGGGCATATCTCTCTTTTGAGGCATTACCTATTAAGTAGTAGAATGAGAAGCAGTTTAATTCATTCACTACTTGCACAGTACGTCATCCAGTAAGAGTGGATTGGGACTTGGAGAGGTTTTAGATGACTAAGTCTGAAAACAGGTTGATTTAGGAAGATTAATTCCTGCCAAAGATAAGCAACCAGCAGCATTTTACAAAGCTGTTCAGGACAGTCAAATGTAGAGGTTCCACTTCTTAAATCCAACCTTTTACTAGATTAAGGTCTATAGTGACATGAATTCAACTAGCCAAAAATCACATTTCAGTATACTAAAATGAAGTTGTAAACAGAGTTTAGAAATAATGGCACTGTTGACAGACAATTGAAGGATTTGTTTAAAGAAAAGTATTTTCTCTAAACTTCCAACCAGCATGATGTGCAACCCAAGAGGTGAAAGTACATGCATTGTGATGGGATTCTCCTTATAAAATTGAAGGGGAATGGAAGAAACCCTGAGGGAGCATCCAAAAGAAAGCCAGCGATTTCAGTAATGTTAAAATATCCCAACACCAGCTATATGTACAAAGCAGTCCCGCCCATGGCAGGGGGTTGGAACTAGATGATCTTTAACATCCCTTCTAACTCTAGCCATTCTATGATACGGATTGTGTTTTTAGCTCTTCAGCAATCTTGCCTCTTTCTTTGGCTACTTCTCATGTTATGAGAATGGTATGTAGGTCCTAGTCACTGACGCTAGAAGTGACATGCTGCTCAAATTATAGAATGGTTTGGGGTGGAAAAGACCTTTAGAGATCATCTAGTTCCAACCCCCTGCCATGGGCAGGGATACCTTCTATTAGACCAAGCTGCTTGAAGCCCTGTACAACCTGGCCTTGAACACTTCCAGGGTTGGATGGGGCCACTACAACTCTGAGCAAACTGTTGCAATGCCTCAGCACACTCATAGTGAAGAATTTCTTCCTAACATCTAATCTAAATCTCCCCTCTTTCAGGTTAAAGCCATTCCACCTTGTCCTGTCACTACATGCTCTTGTAAAATGCCCTTCTCCAGCTTTCTTGTAGGCCCCCTTTAGGTAGTGGAAGGCAGGTATAAGGTCTCCCTGGACCCTTCTCTTCTCCAGGCTGAAGAAGCCCAACTCTTTCAGCCTGTCTTTATAGGAGGGGTGCTCCAGCCTCTGATCATCTCCATCTGGACACACGCACAAGAAGTCCATGTCCTGATTATGCTGGGGGCCCCAGAGCTGCACACAGTACTCCAGGTGGGATCTCATGAGAATGATGTAGACGGGGAGAATCACCTCCCTCAGTCTGATGGTCATGCTCCTTTTGGTGCAGCCCAGCATACAGTTGGCTTTCTGGGCTGTGAGCGTACATTGCCAAGTCATGTTGAGCTTCTTGTTAACTAACACCCCCCAGGTCTTTCTCCTCAGGGCTGCTCTCTAGTCATTCTCCACCTAGCCTGTATTTGTGCTTGTAGCCTGTGCTTCTGTATTTGTGCCCAAATAATTCACTATGGTGCTTTCAGCTTCACTACACCCACAGATTAATAGCTTTAATTTCTCCTGAGGTTGTGTAGGAAGACACTGATAGAGACTGCAAAATACAGGAGTGTCTACTGCACCCAACGATGTTCTAAAATATAAGACTTCTTCAGCAGACTATAGGGACTGAGAAGAAAACAGGCATGAAACAGTTCTCTACCACAGGCCCGCCCCAAGAAATTGTCTTTCCATGGGCAGACTCTTAGAAACACAGAAATTGCAGATGAGTCCAACCCAGCTTCAGAACACTTTGTTTAGCAGCACTGAAAAACTGAACCAAGGTAGCCTGGAGCAAGCAAAGAAGATGGTAAAGAAAATTGGCAATTACAGCAACAGGGCTACATTGACTCCTTTCTACCCTGCTCTTAAACTGAGAAAATATATCAACCGAATAGTAAGCAAACACCACCTGTTTTTATAACACTAAATTAATTTAAGGCAATGAGATAGTCTCGTATGGCCTATCTCACTAACTGCAGGGTTGATTCTGCCATACTTACTCATGGTGCACTTACTGTATAAGGACTTCAAAAAAAAATAAAAATAATCAAGAGGATACCTCGGAGAGTAAGACACCGTTTTGTCTGCCATCCAACACTGGCAGAACTGCAAATAATTCATTTCCATTTAATGCGAATTGCAACAGAAACATATTCATTCCAACAGCATAACAACTGTTAGGAATTCAAAAATAGAATACAGAAGAGAGAAGATCTTGTAAATGGTTTTGATAGCACCCACATTGCTGGGCTGTGGGAATTCTGTCTGCAGCAAAGGAAAATTGCTTCATAGACTCACAGAATAAAAAAACGTTAATTGCAGAGATAAGGATGAACAAAGTAAAATAACACAGATATTTGTCCACTTTCAGAGAATATTATAATACTTATTTACAAAGGTTTACAATATTTGCAATCCATTTTTGTGTATACTTCAGATGTAATATTTGTCTAAAAACTTTTTTACACAAGCCACCCCACACTTGCCCATACTACATTGCTTCCAGTGATTTGATTAAACTTCGCAAAACCACTGACAGTGCCTACAATAAAAAAAAATGTTTTAAATGAGGGAATGTATTGTTTTATTTACATTCAACTGTAACTGGATTACTGAATATTTAGTAACAAAATTCTAATTTGTGTTTAAACCTTCGTATTATGCTGGGAATAAAACTTTGAAAGAGAAAAAAAATAGAGTCCTCTTCTTATTTTAGGCAAGGTTATGGGTTTTATTTTCTCCCTAATGAGAAGCAACAGCATCCAGTTCTCATTTCCCAATAAACAAAATGATCCCAAGAAAAGTTTAGACACATAAGAAGAGGATGTATTTCTCAACCTACAGAAGCTAAAAATGGGGTATAAGCACCTTTTGGCACGAAAGTCTCAGTAATGACTTGATAATACTAAAAGAAGAATTACTTTGGACCAGTGGAAAGAAGCTTTTTTAAATGCTATCTGGAAAGACGATTTCTAAATAGCAGCACTCCCAGGGTACAATAGCAAAGAAAATGCCATTTTTCGGTATGGGTACATCAATGGTAAGATACTGAAAAACAAAACCATGTTATACTGCAAAAGCAAAAGTAGTTTTGATTTCTCAGAGCCAGGTCCTTAGATCTAACCTTAAGACATGTTAGGGAGAGCCTTTTCCTCTTTATGATTCCTGTAAGAAGACCTCGAAAGCTATTGCATCATACAGCCTTTCATGCCTCAGGGATTTCTTGCTAAGCATTTGCTCTCTAACCTTATCAAGAAACATGATATATTGGAAATACAAACAATCAGCAGTGTTGTGTACACAAGAAGAAACTATCTGTTGACAGGGAGGAAAGACAGCACAAAAAAACCTCTGACAAGAAATCACTTAAGAATCAACTCCGTCAATTATAATAACAAAATTTATATGCAAAATTTATATCTACTAGTTCATTTCAGAGGAGAAAGATTCTTCTAAGAACCATTGGGGGGGAGGGAAGGAAGAATATTATGACATTTTATAATCTATTCCGGGTATTGATATAATTTTGTTCATCCAGATTACATGGAAAATCTGCATCTTTTTAAGAAAGATCAAATTCCTGTGACTATAAACCCACTCAAATGAAAAATACGGAAGAAGAAAGTTGTTCTGACTGGAAAACCAATGCATTTTGTACAAGAAAATCTTGATGTTATATAATCACCTGCCAACACTGTAAATGCCTACTAATGAAGTCATGCAGTAACATTTCATTTTGCTCCCAGAGGGGAAAAAGGAAAAAGAATCTTTTAATTGGAAATGAGAGTTATCACAATGCACACATACTCGCTAACTCAACTGCCTTGTCTCACTGCAACAGACAGCATGTCATATGGAAAAGTTTGCCTAAAATGCTGTTTCTTGCTTAAAAAAGAATTCATAAGAATATCTATGTTTACTGTTCTTCATATGAATCTTTCAGGGCATGGAGCTAACTACTGCATCTATTAGCTCATTTTGAAAAAAGAGTCCATTCTGAAGAGAAAGCAAATAGAAAACCCTGATTTTCAGGGGGTTTCTAATCATGCAGTTTAACTGTATTTTTAGTGCAGTCATTCTATGCAATTTCCTAAGGGATTTTTTTCTTACAGAAAAAGCCCACAATATTTTTGTGTACAAATGTAAGAAATTCTCAAATCAGGTGCTATGCTTAGGATTTAAATTCCAATGTTTCTGCATACCCAGAACTACAAGACTAACTAGATCAACTGGAAGAAGGGATGCCAGGCTGTTATCTGAGAAAGCTGGCCCTTAATATTTTGCTGAAGTTCAGGTCTACAGCTTGTCTTACTTAAGCAAATGAAAAGTTTATTCCAGACTATAACCTCAAAGACAAACTGATACAGCAAGCTGTGTGACCTCTGCTCTTCCGCATAAAATGGCTCCGATTCCTTCAATCTGTAACATGACACATATTTAGTTACCCTTCTAGTGTTAACAAACTTTTCTTTGCGGTAAAAGAAAGAAAAGTGGTAATTTGAAAAAAAGTAAAAAAAAGTTGTTCAGCTGACTTGTTATTATCATCAAGAAAAAAAAAAACCAAACAAAACACAATTCCAGAAGTAGCGCTATCTAAATCAAAGTAGACAAAGACCACATAAAAAACCTTAAAATGTTCTGTAGAAAGCAGATATCCAGTCTCATGTACAAGCTGTTCTACTGGCTAAAAAAGAGAAAACAAAGAAAAAAAAAAAATCATGATTCATTCTGATGGAGTCCTGTGGAGAATTAAACATAGTTCTGGAGCAGTCTGTGAAAGCATAAGAATTGGATGACAGCCTCTCCAGATAGGGCTGAAGATAGGCTGGTATACTAATCAAATCTTTGAGCCACAGTAAGCACAAACTATGGAAGGTAAGTTCTGCGTGTCACACTGATGTATAGTGGTACCATCTTAGTTTTATTCAAGGCAACTCCAACATCTGATGTTCCCAGAATCTCATTTACGGCAGTGGGTGAGCTTACATCTCACAAAAATTAGTGAAAGGTAAGCTTCCCAGTTACTTCTTCACAAATGACTTGAGGGTTAGAAAACCTGCAAGGTTGGGCCAAAAAATTCCCCCAAGAAAATCCAGGAAAAATTAAGGATAGAAATCATCTTATGTAATATTAGCAGCTAAGTTTGAAACATGGGAGTCTGGTCTTTACAGCCAGTGGAGAAAGATCTGGCACTTCCAGATGGTCATTCATTTCATGCTAAATAAATCTTTTATCCTCCTTTATCATCCTCTGGAAATGCCTGTTTCTCTTCACTGACTCTGAATGAAGCTTGGCATCATTCTCCTAAATCTTTGAAAAGTAATACTCAGATAGCCCAAATTAGACAAAATCCCCCTAGATATAAAACTATTAATAATCTCAGTTTAAATACAAAACACTACTACTTTTTAATCAACTCTTGCTTTTTCTACATTATTAGAATCAGGAACAAAGCATATAGCAACTTTTTTTGCTATATTCCTACAGAAGATAAATCTCATTTCACAATTTTCTAACAAGGCTTTTTGTCCATTAATAATAGAAATGGTTTGGCAGATTTCAGAAAGCATGAGTTCCACATTTATAGCTGATATCTAAAGTCTAAAGAATATGTCCTACCAAATTATAACAATTTTGATGCAGACCAAATTACTAAATGCTGCACTGATCATTCTCTCAGTATTTTTTAATAGGAAAAGATTTACTTGGCAATTAGCAATCTGATCTACTGTAAAACTGTTGGGTTTGTTTTTTCTCTTTTCTGTAGGTCATTAAGATTTTAATTTGCAATAACTGTCCAGCAAATACCAAGTAACTCCATTGGAAATAACAAGGTGAGTCACAGTGCCTCAAATCTTGAGATAATCAGTGACCAAGGTAAAAGAGGCCTACTACACTGCTTGAACAGTACAGCTGCCCACTTTATGATGTTTCTGTGCACAGCGTATGATGACCTCTGGAAGCAACATACATCACAGGTGCAGAGGAATTACATGACACCCTTATTAAAATATTTAAATCAAACCAGAACAGCAGCCCTGTAGCATATCTATCATCAACAAGTATATAGAGTAGAGCTAGAGCTAGAAAGCTTCCAAATCCCTCTCTGTGCACTGGGGTAAAAGGAAAAAAGTGGTAAACAACCTGTGTTACAGCAGGCCAGGGCACCATGACAAAGCAACATTAGTAGCTATGGCAGTACAAAGTCAGCAGCAGCAGAACACGTAAGTATGCAGACAGGCTTGAAAAACCAGCAATCAATTGGCTCACCATCACCACATTGAAAGTAACATCAAGGTTAGTATTTCTGAAGTACACAGAATAAATTAACTTTCAATTCTAACTGAAAGAGAGAGGCAGAGTTGACAGTAAGCCAAAAATTCTGCTCAGTTAATTAAGGATATAGAACAGTTGCCATACACTATTACTATTGTAACAAAACTAAAAGGTCACCATAAAGAAGTTTGTAGCAGGCAATTACAGTGCAGGCAAAATATTAAATAAACTTACTTTGTTAGAGAAAACAGACCTTTAAATTAATTTCAGCTTTAGTCTCTGAATAGCAATAGGATGACTCATGCTTAGAAACACCAGTCAACTGAAGAGCTATAGACAGTCCAACATTTTGCACTGATGCATTATAATGAATGTTAGTACAATTGCTTCATATAAAGAATGTTCTTCCTATTAGAAACCTCAATTTTCCAGTTACCCCAATTTTAGCACCTGAGTTCAATATTCCATGCTGAGTGTTTGAATTAGATTTCCCATGGAATACTTTAATCTTCACATTTCAGAAATGCTTGTTTCTGAAAATAAGTTTTACTACCCTTAAGAAACTACTGTGGCCTCCTTGTTGAGAGTAACCATTTACATCCCTCCAAAAAATCCACTTTTGAGCTTGCTCAAGTTGCATTTATTAATATTTAAACTCCCTTTGCCCGTCCTTCCATGCTCTATTTGCAACCATGTCAAATGTCTGCATTCTAAAAAAAAATTAAAAAAAAAAAAATCATAGAATAGTTAAGGTTGGAAAGGACCTTAAGATCATATAGTTCCAATCCCCCAGCCCTGCACAAGGACACCTCACACTAGACCATGTTGCCCAAGGCTCTAAAAATCTTCCACTTTCTGACTTTACTACAGCATAAAATTCACATGCAGATGTGTACTGCCTATCCCTATTAAGTGATGGAAGAAGACTAATCATAAATAATAATAAAAAACCCTTAATAATCTTAACTTTTCCATAGGCTCAAATTTAAAGCTTGTTCAGTATGGTATCTATACCTTCCCTGCCCTGCCCCTCCTAGGTAATTTTAATATCATTATAATAAAAGAAAAAAAAACAAGAAAAAACCCATATCTTTGTACTTACTCGGAAATAGTCACTGCAGGCTGCCAGGACTGCTTTATGTGCATGGAATTTCTGTTCTTCAGCAATAAGGGTGATATCGCAAAGTATGCCATCACTTCTTTGTTGGTTCAGAGCTGCCAGAACAGCATCATTATGGGAGCTGGACTGACAAAGCCTCTGACCTGTCAGCATTTCCTGAACGCTGAGAGGTGAAAAGAGAAAGATTTTGTTAAAAAAAATGTAGGAAATAAGCAGGCTCTGTCTTAGAGAAAATTCTTCAATATTTCTGACAAGACTGTTTGATAATTCTTGGAAAGGAAAAAAAGTCGTGAACCCTGTCAGGCAAAACACATTATATGGTATAGACATAACAAGAAAAGTTCAGTAAAACAAAGGATTATGAAAACTGATTATATACTTGAATTTAAAAATCTCAACTGTTATGATTTTCACCTGCTGCACTGGAAGCCAGCTGGACTCATAGGATTAATTCAGAATAATTTTTGAATTAAGTGAGAAAAATAAAGGGCCTAAGTGCCAATGGGCTGACAGAAAACTCAAACTGATGCATTAGTAGAAAGCTGTATATATGTATGTCCTACTGGTCCTACTAAAAAGGATGAAGGCTAATGTTAGATGGCCTGCTTAGGTCTGATACACTGCATTACTGATTTCAGGTCATTCCCTTATGAAGTACTGTGGGTTTTTTCCTGTTTGTTTTGTGTTGAGGAAGGGATGTGTGCTTGTTTTTAAAATGCTGAGGCTTACCACCTCTGAATACGTATGAATACAAATTTCCATGTCATCCAGCCTAAGACTGTCTGATCGCAGTTTCTTATTCTACAGCAGAAGAGACAATATAACTGTTGATGCAAAGAGAAACAAATCAAACAAACCTGCAAATCCTCTTTGCCACAAAACAATGCAGTTTATTTGAAGTCTGTGAGACTAAAGCAACTTTTATTACTCAAGAATCTAGGTTTTTACTAAAGATGAGTTTCAAGAGAGTGATCCCCAAGTAAATCAAAATTAATTTTTTTTTTATTAAGAGGTAAATAAGCTATTGTCTTTCCACTACATTCCCATAACTCACTCTGCATACATGCTATACAGGAGCTGTGTGGCTGCTATATTCTCCTTTTCCAGCAACACACACTGTCTATACTGCCTATCCCACTCCTGCACCTTGGACATCTGTAAACTAATGCAGACCTGCCTTGCAGATTGGTTGCTCTAATCTAAACTAATCTTTAACAAAAAACCCAGGGACTAAGACATTACTTCTAGAAGAAGGAAGGCCAAAGTGGAAATAGAGGAAAAACATGTATCTGAATTTCACCCCCTCTCCAATAGTTTAGGTTTCACACATGGACAAACCCTGCATACATTTCAAACTGATGGATTCAAATTATTCTTCTTCCTTCAGCTGTTCTGCTTGTGGAATGGCACTGATATTCTAAATGACAATTATCAAGAAATGTAACTTGTTAAAATACAAGGGAATTCTCAATTACTTCTGTAATTTCTACAGCAAAGTGATTAAGTCAAATTGGCACAAGGATAAAAAGCTAGGTATAGCTAGAGATGGCATCTCTTTATTCCTGTTTTTGTTAACCCCTCACCCAATGTTGTGAACCAAGACCTACATTCCTACACTGCTTTTTTTCATCACCATTCAAAGGTCAAAATCCTTTTCCACAAGAAAAGAACTATTTCACTCCACAGAAAACAGATGAGAGGCACAAGGTCCTAGGGTAATTTTTGTGGGGAAATTTCATATACACATGTGTGAATATATCCTTCCATACACACAAACAAACACAAAATCAGGCATCTTTGGTTTTAAATTTAAGTCTACCATAAACCTTTTTTCAATTCAATGACCAAAGCAGAAAATCAATTGACTGTAACCCTTGCCTTAACAAAATATAAAGAATGGATACATATGCAAGGCAATATAACTGGAATTTATGAATGAGAAGGCATTGACTCATAAACATAACATGGCCACCTTGTAGTGATACTGTTAGTTGATAAATTCAACACCTATCAAATGCAAGGAATTCCCGATTCTCTTCTGCTGCAGAAACACAGCAGGGAAAGCAGAACACAACTGGAATGATATGATGTCCCATTAATATCATCAGGTAGGTGTTTGAGCTCCCATATCAGCCCATGAGTGTTAACTACTCCGTAAAACAGCAGCGTATCAGACTAGTGCAAGGTTCTGCAGAAACTAGACTGATAAATTCTGCCTGAAAGTGCTCTCAAAAACTAATTAAACTATGAATAACAAATTATCTGATGACACAATGGACAACACAAATAAATTAGAAAGGCTACAGTGGCAAGTACATATATATGAATAAGATTCTTTAAGAGGGAAAGAGAATGGGAGATTCTGGAAGGCAGGAAAGTGAGTTTGGAAAGAATGCTTTGCAGCCATTTCAAAGAACTGAAAGAGTAATACATGTCCTAAATAGTTGAACACTATACACACAAATGATCACCAGCCACCAATTCAGGTGCATGAATGCAAAATGCCAGTTGTTACCACAATAAAAAATTCCAAGTATAGACAAAGATAACATATGAAGAGACTATGGGTCCCACATCAATCCCACACATGCTTCCCTTTGCTAGAGATAAGTGGTAAAAACAGAGTAATATTTTGCAGATTATAACATGGATATGTATCTAATAATGTGAATTCCTATCTAAGGAACAAAATCATTAGTTCCACATTTCTACTTTCTGTTACCTGATTTGGTAAACATTATGCTACATGTGAACAACTTCTTACATGCTACCAAGTACTATACCTCAGGCACCTCTCAGATGGCATCTTTCAGTTTTGCTCTTCTGAATATCAAAGTTTACAATCCTGCAGGGAAAGCAGCAAGCATTCCACCTAGAAAGAGAAAAAGGAAAGGTACATTAAAATTCAAAGCATACACAGCCTCAGCCTTACAAATCAATACTTTTCAGGATGTGTAATTCAAAAGCAACTTTTTCAATTCTTCTGTTGCAGAAAGACATGCCATATAGATTAGATGAAATTTTATTGGCGAGATTGAGTAGAGTCTGAAAGTGGCCTTTCCCTTTGTCTTTTCTAGAAATTCACACTCTATCATCTGAACTTCCTGCACCTACTGCCCTAGAGGCATGTCTCCTGTCTGCAAACTCTAGGACACATATTATTTCAAGAAAGTAGAAAAGTGGTGAGGAAGGAAATATCTTCCCCAAAATCCCTCAATTTGAAGAGCTGGCCAGAAGCATCTATAGGTGTTTGCTTGCCTCCCAGAATAACATACAGGTATAAAAATCTTACATCTTTTACAGTGTAATCTCACAGGCCTCTCTAGGGTCTAGGATGTTTGCCATACACCTGAACTCATGCTTTGACTATATTGATTTGTCCTGAAAATACAATTTAGTAGGGGAGACGGGATATGTTTACTGTATACTCCAAAAGGCAGCTCTCACTTCTCCCAGAGCAACACTCTCAATTGACTAATCAGTGCTATGACCAAGTACCTCTGTTAACCTGGATGAAGGCCAATGAAGCTGGCGAAGAGTCTAGAGCACAAGTCCTATGAGGAGCGGCTAAGGAAACTGGGATTGTTTAGACTGGACAAAAGGAGACTCTGGGGAGATCTTATCACTTTCTACAACTACCTGAAAGGAGGTTTGTAGTGAGGGTGGTGTTGGCCTCTTCTCCCAGGTAACAAGAAATAGGACAAGAGAACATAGTCCCATGTTGCACCAGGGAAGGTCTAGATTGGATATTAGGAAAAAATTTCTTCACCAAAAGGGCTGTCAAGCATTCAAACAGGCTACCCAGGGAAGCATTAGAGTCAGCATCCCTTGAGGTATTTAAAAGCCGTGTAGATGTGTTGCTTAAGGATATGGCTTAGTGGTGAACTTGGCAGTGCTAAGTTAACAGTTGGACTTGGTTATCTTAAAGGTCATTTCCAACCTACGTTATTCTACTACTCTATGAACAAATCTTCTGGCAAATACAAACAGTCCAGTACACACAAGCGATGTTATCAGACTTACAAACTCTATAGCTTTTTTTAAAAGGTAAAATATTAAAGTCATCACATAAATTAATCCATGCTGTTTAACGACTACTGAAAGTTACTTTGTAACAAAAAGGATAAAGGATATTGTAACAAATAATTATTCCCCAAAAGTTGCCATACAATTACAGGTCTTATACCAATTTCCCAGTACCTGAATAAGGTGACACTGCTGGTTGCCAGTTTTTCCCGGTAAAAGTAGTCATATTTACTACAAGGGTTTTTTTCTGCTTTCCAATTAACATTATGCCCTATTCAAAGTGCTATCAGAGGCTTCCACCAAGATCAATACTGAAACACCACAAACACCCTTTTATAGTGTTACTAATTAAAGTGCAAATAATCCAGTTCTTTGCTTGTATTAGTTTGCTGATAATTTTCCCTGTGAATCTTCCATTGACTGGCAGTTTTACTTTGAAAGCATAATTTCTAATACTTTGACAGCACTAATTTCATGGAGACTCTGCAACGGATATGTGAAGGCAGAATTAAGCCCTTAGTTATTAGCCAGTTAACAAACAAACAAATGACCGGCAAGAAAGGACAATTAATCCTTTTCCTATTCCCCTCAATTACAATTCATTCTACAGACAAAACTACAGTTCTTACTCGCCAGAGAGGCACTGCGACATGCACCTTTCGGCAAGTGCTGTCACTTGCACCACCACAGTGGAAGGACCACACAAGAGTTTTAATTTTGGAGTCTGGTAACATTGTTTAGCTGATTGTCTAGGAACACAATAGGAGGAACACTCTTGAGAATTCCTTGTAGACCTCAAGTCCTTATTCTAAACCACAGAAGGAGCAACAGCCACTCAGTTCACACGCAATTGTGTGTTTAGCTAGGTAAAATGTAGTTTTTCTCCATCTCATCCTCAAAAACAGCAGCTCCTAAAATTTCAACCTGGAACACGTACCAGGCATAGAAAGCTACATGCTCAACAGCTGAAGTGTCCAAAGAAATAAGCTTTTGAAGACAGGGTTGTATGGCCAATTATTAACTGATGTAACAGCACAGCCAACACATGACATTTCAACTCCATATATAATGCATAAAAGAAAAAATAGATTTTAATGGAATAGTCAACAGAAAGGTATACTGGTTTCTTTGGCTGCATGTTTAAACCATATGTGGATCACTTAATGTAATACTTCATTGTCATTGAGTTACAACTCAATCAAAATTGAAGAATGGAGATGTTTCCTATTTTCCTCCCTTTTCCAAAAAGACCATAATGCTGAGCAAGGGGGTGAGGTCATTGAGAACTCATGCTGATGATTCAGCTGGATACTCAGCAAACTGGTATGCAGTGCTTCGCAATGATGGTTTCAGAACATTTCATTCTCACCATCAACTTCATTTCTAGTTATATTAAGACACTTCACTTCATCAGGGCAGTCAGGTGAAATTGCCGACTGGAAAAAGGGAAATATAACCCCCATTTTCAAGAAGGGGAAAATGGATGACCCAGGGAATTACAGACCAGTCAGTCTCACCTCCGTGCCTGGCAAAATCTTAAAGCAGTTTCTCCTAGAAGGCATGCTAAGGCACATGAAAAACAACAAGCTGCTTGGTGACAGCCAGCATGGCTTCAAAAAGGGGAAATCCTGCCTGACTAATTGGGTGGCCTTCTATGATGGGGCTACAGAACTGATGGACAGGGGTAGAGCAGCTAATGTCATCTACCTGGACTTGTGCAAAGCGTTCAACACTGTCCCACACAACACCCTTGTCTCTCAATTTGATGGGTGGACCACTCGGTGGATAAAGAACTGGATGGACGGCTGCATACAAAGAGTTGTGGTCAATGGCTCAATGTCCAGCTGGAGACCAGTAACAAGTGGCGTCCCTCAGGGATCAGTGTTGGGACCGGTCTTGTTTAACATCTTCGTCACTGACATGGACAGTGGGATTGAGTGCACCCTCAGCAAGTTTGCCAATGACACCAAGCTGTGTGGTTCAGTTGATACACTGGAGGGAAGGAATACCATTCAGAGGGACCTTGACACGCTTGTGAGGTGGGCTGATGCCAACCTCATGAAGTTTAACCATGCCAAATGCAAGGTCCTACACCTGGGTCACAGCAATCCCAGGCACACCTACAGACTGGGCAGAGAAGAGATTCAGAGCAGCCCTGCAGAGAAGGACTTTGGGGTGTTGGTCGAGGAGAAAATGAACATGAGCCGGCTTCAGTGTGCGCTCACAGCCCAGAAAGCCAACCGTATCCTGGGCTGCATCAAAAGGAGTGTCACCAGCAGGTCCAAGGAGGTGATCCTGCCCCTTTACTCTACTCTTATGAGACCTCACTTGGAGTATTGTGTACAGTTCTGGTGTCCTCAACATAAAAAGGACATGAAACTGTTGAAACAAGTCCAGAGGAGGGCCACGAGGATGATCAGGGGACTGGAGCACCTCCCTTATGAAGACAGGCTGAGAAAGTTGGGGCTGTTCAGCCTGGAGAAGAGAAGGCTGCGTGGAGACCTCATAGCAGCCTTCCAGTATCTGAAGGGGGCCTATAAGGATGCTGGGGATGGACTCTTCATTAGGGACTGTAGTGACAGGACAAGGAGTAATGGGTTAAAGAGGTGAAGTTTAGATTGGATATAAGGAAGAAATTCTTCACTTTTAGGGTGGCGAGGCACCAGAATGGGTTGCCCAGGGAGACTGTGAATGCTCCATCCCTGGCAGTGTTCAAGGCCAGGTTGGACAGAGCCTTGGTTGGCATGGTTTAGTGTCAGGTGTCCCTGCCCATGGCAGAGGGGTTGGAACTAGGTGATCTCAGGACAGAAAAGCACAGCATAATTAGTAAGTGGCCCTGCTGCTGCCAACTAACAAAGCAACATTTCCTGATCAATGTACCTTCTATGTATACACTCATATGTGATCTATGCAACATTTCAGTCATTAAAGCAAGGGCTTCTTTTAATTCTAACTTTGCATTCATCAGTACCAAAAGGGGAAACTCAGCAGTTGACTTATATACACAAAAGTTTTAACTAGGTCCTTAAATGGCGTAAGTCTTGTGCTAGAACTGCTAATACAGAGCTAACATTTGTAACTATTACACCACTACAACATCCATATAAATGCCATTGCTGCCCATACTGGCACAAAGGATTCTAGAGCAAAAATTCCTTACTCCACCACAGTTGTGAATATGGACATCCAAATATAAGGTTTGAACTCTGTTGTTTGGAGAGACAGTGGCCAGAAGCAACTCTCCTCAGATATGCAGAATTCCTTGTATCATAAAACAATGTATTACAAACAGAAATCAGAAATATACCTAAAGAGGTGCCCGAATATTCAGCTAAATCAAATGAGAACTTTTACAATAATCAAGTCTACGCAGATAGACATTCTGATTAAATTTATAACATATATATATAAAGATATGCATACAAAATACCTGCATAAGAATAAAGATCATAGCATATTGGTTTAATAGCCACTGTCCCAGTCTAAAGCAATCCACTTTGATGTCACATCTGAACAAAGGTACTTTTTTCAGTCTCAGTGCATCAGAACTTAACATTTTCTGAAGAATGAAGGAAAAATGGCCATTATTCTCCTAGGAATGCAAGTTTCAGAATAGGAAAAAAATCTCTTAGATGCCTTCAAACAGCTTGATAGCATTTTCAAGGGGGCTTTCATCAGGGTTTGCAAAACATGTCTAGGATACACTGCCTTTTTTCCACACTGTTGGACTTGTTCTCATGCCACCCTGCAATCACACACAAGGGTACCTCAAAACATGGGCCTGACTGGGCCCTTGAGTACAGACAGGCTACTAAGGGCTTTCTCTCTATTTCTGTCCCTCTCATGATCCAAAGTCAACACTACTAGAAATACAGCTCAATAAACTGTTAAGCTTCTCAATCAAATCATCAGGAATTTCAGCAGGCCACCCACCTCCCTACTCATCAAGCAAGTATTTTCATAATGGTAAACTCCCCTGAAAACAGCAGAGCCCAATTCACATTTTTATAAACAGGAGTAGGAAACTTTAATCAATTCTTTTTCCTCATCTTCTCCAATCTGCCAATTTTTTAAGTCAAGAAATGTCCAACACTCCTGATATTGCTGGCTGCAGTTAGGAAATCCTATGCCAGCCCAAGACTAGTAGGGAAGAAATTCAAGCTTTTTCTGACCTTTTCAAAAAGCCCAAACTCTCTAGCCCACAGAAAACCCTAAGCAGCAGTGAAAGCAAACAGGAGAAGGGCCAAGACAAGGGAAATAACTAAGGCCTATTCTTCAAAGAATTAATAAAACATTTAAGCAGTCCCATACTCAGTTCAATATTTTATCCAGACAAATCAAGCTTTCTTAAGTTCTGCTATACATCCTTTCTCCTCCCCAGTGCCAGTGCAGCATGCCTCACTTTTTATTAAGTCTACATCACATTATACAAGAGTACTATAACATTATAACAGCATCTTAATAATTTAGTCTATACTGCACTGATTTTGTTTAGCCATGGAGAATTTCTTTATGCAACTCAAGCTTTTTAATAATTGGAAATTCTCATGCATTTCTCCTTGTAAAAAAAGACAGGCACTTTGACCTGTTGCCTGGGTGCACTGAGAGTTCTTTCTGTTTCAGATAGCTAGATTTCTCTTCTTTATGTAAACTGATATACACAGAAACTTTCTGCATTAGAAAGTTTAAGACATTCTATTGTCTTTCTATTTAACTCCTTTAAGTAATTAAATGGGTTTAAAAGATTAGTTTATAAATTTATGGATAAGACTTTTAGTTTGAATGAAAAAACTTTAATTCCACCTAAATCCTTTTGTTCTAGTGAAACACTCCATTACACTGGAGATTAACAGCAAAAATATAGGCCAAACAGAAAACACTTTCTATATCTTAGCTTTGATATACATGCCAAGTTTGCCATTAAAATATTTATTTTACTTATTTCTTTGAGACATTTACTTGCAAATAATGAAGACCACTAACCACTGATCCTATTTTATAACTTTTCTTATTGCTTCATTATTTGTTCACATCCTAGAAAATCACAAAAATGAAGAAAAAATCTGAAAGATTTAACTAGTGCTGAAAGAATATAAAAATGATTTGGTGGAACATGGGGGGAAACCAGTATTTTTTCATGAAAACACAGCAGTGTTCAGGGCGACGTTGGACAGAGCCTCGGGCAATATGGTCTAGTATGAGGCGCCCCTGCCCACAGCAGGAAGGGTTGGAACTAGATGATCTTAAGATCCTTTCCAACCCTAACTATTCTATGATTTCAAAGCAAAGCAATTCTAAAGAAATCACACTGTCCATGAAAATGATCAGGTCCAGCTAACATATCAAACCAGGGTTTGTTATGTGGCAGCCTCACAAAGTGCTAGACTTTCTATATATTCTTTTGTCTTAGTCTTACGATGCAGCAGAGTAAAAAGCAGTTTTTTTACTCTATCGGGAAATCTTGGAACAGTATGCCACTGTGCTGCATCCATCACATACTGTTAGGCTACACTGCTTCTCCAAATTAACAATGTAGCTCAAGAACTGTTTGTTCAAACATTATTAAAACAGTATGTAAGCAAGCAGTATTTCATCCTTTAATTTAGCTGATTGCAATATTGGTTTGGAAATACTAGACAAAGCAGTTTCTTTCCAAAAAGCATTTACTGGCAGAATGCATGTGTCCTTTTTCAGAAAAAGCTCTCATTCATTTAAATTAGTTTAATCTTGAGAAGCCAATACCACATTCAAGGTTTACACAGAATCCATCTGAGGCATCGAGAGAATTTCAGTTTCATTATCCCCCCCCCCCCTCTATCTTTTAGAAATTAATTGCAGGAAAGAAAGTTCTTGAAACTACAAGCCAACAGAATATGGATTAGATTAAGACAGGGAAGGGAAAACTAGAAAACAAAACTCATTTAGTCTACTTCATTGCTAGAAATAAACTTGAATGCCACAAAATTCACTATTTATCCCCTAATAAGCTTTTTTTTTCCTAGCTCATATTTGTGATTTTAAATAGGGACTTAAACCATAGCCCAGACTATCGCAGGACTAATTCTGTGCATAAACAAGCTCTGTATTTCAGATTTGATGCCTCAGAAACATTTCTTCCCCTCTAATCATGCTTGCTTTGTCTTGAAAGCTAGTAAAACAAATATATATATATATTCATAATGGAAATGTATATTAATAATGACCTTAAAATATCTTTTCTACATAATTCAAGTTTACATAAAATAAATATCTTTGACAGTTTCATCAACAATTTTCGTATTTCCTTTATGCAAATAAGGACCAAGCTACAATCACCCTCAATATAAACTCACCTAACATAAGCATTATTTTTGATCATAAATCAGAAATGAAGCAATTTGAAAAATCATGATTTTAAATGTGTTCCTATTGCAAAAATAATGTTTTTAAACAATAATAAAGAATATTTTAAATAAGAAACTAATTCTGCCCTCTTCACTAAGGTGATTACATCCTAGGCAGCAGTTACTAACCTGTCCCTCTTGTCAAAAAGTTCACTCCTTGCCCATGCCCTAAGCCCCACACTGGGTTTAGAGGAAAGCAGGATGTCTATTGACTATCTAGAAGTCAGAAAATTCCATTTTAACAGAGCTGTACAGACCACTTAATCATTGGTCATTAGCTATCGCAGTTTAACAAGGAGGATCCTCTTCTACCTTGCCTGGGTTGCTCTTTCGATACACCTGCTTTCTGCTCATCTGCCTCTAGCTCTAAGTAACACACTGTACTGCTATGTGAGAAGTGAGGCTCTGCCCTTCCCAGATATTTGGCAAAGACAGACAAATTGCAATTTAAGAAAAATCAAAGGCAGCTAACCTGTTCAGGGTGTTCAGCTTAATACAATATTCAAGAGATACTCAAAGATAGCTACAAAGAAGACAAAGACTCCCTTTTTACAAAGGGTCACATGGAAAAGATGAGGGTAACAGGTAGAAGTTACTCCTGGGAAAATTCCAGTTGGACACAGGAGGAAAATTTTTCACAATGAGAACAATCTGGCATTGGAATAATGTCCTCAGGGAAGTGGTATATTCCCCAACGTTGGGCACGTAAGATTCAGCTGTACGGGGTGTTGGGACACCTAGTCTAGGTCATGCTTTGTCTAGAAAAGTTGGACCAGATGATCCCTGAGGTCCCTTCCAAGCTGGCATACTATAATTCTATGATGTTTTGGTAAATAAACAAGATCCTTTCTTGCAATCATGGCCAGCATGAGAACCCTTTTTAAAGACAGGTCATAAAATTACACAGCAAATTATACCTTTTCCCCCTGTGAAATTTTACAACACAAAATTTGAGCCAAATATCTTTCAGACAGCTCACTGAGATCCACACAGCTATCATACAGAAACCTTCATTGCAACCAGATTTGACACCACTGCTCTTCTGATGATTCATATTTGAGTGAGGTAGGAGAGCAGGTTGCCAAAAACCCTTACGGATGTCTTCAAGTGGAACAAAGCAGGTACTGCTTTGCTCCCCACAACAACTCCTGCTGCTTCAGACCCATTCACACAGTGACAGAAAGACTGGAAAGACTGGCTTGCCTTTCTGGGAAGATCTACGTTATTCATCTTCTATTAAACAATACTGTGAGAAAGTAAGGAAACTGGGGAGTCCTTTATAGTAGTACAGAGAAGGCTTTTACCCAGTTACTCACAAATAAGGTTGCTGATCATCTATTTACCATTAAACTTCATAAAATGTCACTGTATCATTTCAGTATTACTCCTCAAGTGTGTGAAAAGCCCTCCAATTTTTTTTTTTTTTTTTTTAGAGTTGAGAAAGCCACTCATTCATCTATTTCCACATTACTTAAAACAACCCTACCTATCAAAAACATTATTTTAAATTATCAATTTTAACACTTATTCAAACTAGCTAGCCAAACCCTGAGGCTGCTCAGAGAAGATGTGGCTGGTCCATCCCTGGAAGTGTTTTAGGCCATGTTGGACGGGGCTTTGAGCAACCTGGTCTAGTGGAAGGTGTCCCTGCCCACAACAGGGCAGTTGGAAATTGATAATTTTAATCTCATTTGACATATGTAGCTTTTAATTATCTTTCTAAACGGTCTCAGTTTTCAGTAACCATTAAAACTTGTTGATTTGTAATATTTTACACTAGATGTGATTATATTTTTTTGTTTCCATGAGTACAGATAATATATAATTCAGTTAGCAATATTCCATTTAGATATGTTTATTAATATTCTTAATTCTGACTCTTCAGTTATGTTAGAAAGCGGTGAATCAACACTACTTTCATTAAATTTGCAGTTTGCCAAACTAGATCAGACAGAAACTCATGAAAATTCATATGCAAAACTACTGTTAACAAGACTAGAAATACTCAATATATAAAGAATTCAAGAGATTTTGCATTTTCAAGCAGCTATCTTCAATTAGTTATCTTCTTTCCCTCGAGGCTCTCTTTCTCAAATTATGTATTTTAAGTACTGAAAACCAATTTCACTTGTTCCACGCTTCATTTTAAGTTCGAAGAAAGAACATCATAAACCAGGTACAAAAATGAACTGAAGGGATCATAAGCATCCTATTACTCTTTCCTATAGGAAAGCAAAATTTCAAACCAACTAGATATGTCATGACATAAGGCACTTGTATTCTGTTAAGTGTTATTTTCCCTTGGACAACTTCAAATATCTGGTTTAAATTTGGTCTTTATTTAAAACGAAAATGCAACATTTAAAACTATCAGCAGTACGCTACATCCATTTCCTTCCAGAATGACTTCATAACAGATCTTGAAGGAGACTGTCACAGACACAGGGATAGACCATTAAGATTTACCCATGGCAATTTTTGTCCTAGTTTAGAACCTTATTCATAGGAGCTTTTTGTTTTATCTTTAAAGTACTCTGGGTTTAATAAGTCAGAATAAATCATCTTTTCAAGCTATAATTCACCTTCTCTGGGTAAAAGTCACTTCAGAAAAAGGAATATATGAGCTTATTATTCACAGAAAATAAAAAAACTGGAAGATAATGCTGTCCTTTCTCAAATTAAATTGTCAAAAGGGAAACAGTTAAGAAAGTTTGACTGCAAACTTGCTCTTCTGAGCACTTCTCCCCTTTACCTGGAAGACACTACTTTTTCCCTTTTTTGTTGAGATCTTTGAAGTTTGAAAGATTTTTTTCATTCCATACAAAAACATTCAAGAATGTCACAAGTGTGAGGAAAACTGCCACTTCCCACTGCTGTTAGTGAAATCATAACTCAGCTCAACCACAAGCTTCTCATCTAATGTACTGCCTTAATATAGTGACTTTCAAGAGAAAGAATTCATAGTAGTGAAAGAAATACCTTAGATTTAATGAACATAATACCAACGAAGTAAAGAAATGGAAAACCTAGATTGTTTGGAAAAATAGGAGTCAGTCAAAAGATTGCAAGAAAACATCCAGCAAAATAAATTATAAAATAAAAACACAGTAAAAAAAAAAAAACAAACACCAACAACACAACAAACCAAAAGCCAAACAAAAAAAAAAACAAAACAACAACCAACAAACAAACAAAAAAAAAAACAAACCAAAATCAGACTGTTACACTATTCTGATTAGTTACAAACCATTTTCTTGCAAGACCGGAAAGGTCATTGCTATCTTTGGGCCACCACATACAGTTGTAAGTTTATTGTCTATGAATACCAAATTGCCATCTGACTTCACAGAATCATTAAGATTTTAAATCACAGAAGTTTAAAATGAAACCACAGGGATAAAGGATGTATAAGCAAAACCATATCTTTACATCTTTATATCCTCTTTGTAGCTTTACATCTTCTGTGTATCTGGATACATATGGATTTGGAATAGTTTTTTCTGAAGAGGCATTCAGATTAAAAAAGAAAAATTAAAAAGCCAGGTTTATGGTCATCTGTGTGACTTCAGGCAAATTTTACCTATACTACCACTTGACCAAAAGGTTGCTGCATTCTACTGATAAAACTGCATGCAATCATATAACTCAATGCAGTAGCATATTACCCATGAAAGGAAAAAGTCCACAGTTCTACTGGAAGCCACACATTTGGAGTCTGATGACTTTCCAAATACATTTGTTTCCAGGATGTGCGTATACCGTTTAACACTTCTCATTTGAAAAAGATACCAGTTTTATACAACTGTAATAATACAACATTATGCACTACCAGCTTAGCTTGTCAGGGCTATTCACTGTTGCCATCATTTAAGCTATGATGCTAATTACTCATGTGGCAAAAGAAGTCCATTCCTTACAGCTGACCCATGTGTCATTGTTAGGGAATGGCTGGGAGAAAAACATCACATATTGATTCTGATCTAATTGAAGATGTTCCTGCTCATTGCACAAGACTGCACTAGATGACCTCTACAGGCCTCTTCCAACCCAAAGTATTCTATAATTCTACTAACTTATTTTCTCATCTTTCTGAAACTTGAACAACAGCTATGCAAAGCACTCTCAAAGTAAAATACCTAAACCACACATTGAGTCCCCGGTCATTGCAAAGCGACAGGGTGAAAACTCTCTGGTATTTTAGTTTAAAAGCATACTGCTGCTGGTATGAACCCAAATCTTCAGTTACATTGCTAAAGTATGCTTTCAAGATTTTTCCTGTAGACCTCAAGAAAAGAAAAGACAGGATGAGTTAAGTAGCCTGTAATTGAACTTTCTTTTGGTATTTCAGTTGCATTTTCATTGGATAAAAACTAACAGAATAACACACCCCACCCCCCCACCCCCAAACCTGTTCTTTAAACCTAAGCATTTTTCTTCTGGGAAATTTGACATTTGTTGCAAAACGTTGACGTTTTCTCTAAATTAAGTCAGGATGCTTTATAGTAGAAAGCAATATAGATTTAACTGGAGAGATCATAATTATTTCCCCTGATAACTCTAGAAATGAACACTGAAGTTGTCAGTAAGAGCGAGGCATGCTCTGAAACGCTGTCAACTTCATCAAGGCCTCACTCAGATAAGCCTTGGAGTTTTTAAGTGTCATGACCATCAATGTGCTTTTACTGAACACAACCATCATTCTTTTCTAGAATAGTAAGAGTCAAAAATACATGGGCGTGTTTTTGAAATCCCTTCCAATCTGCATACGGAATATTTATGTCAGACAGAAGTATACAGTAGTGTAGATAGTATATAATCTTGGCAATTAGTCTAGATTAACTTACACATTTTATACCTATGACTGAAAGATAACCGATCATATTTGCTGCTTAAAACCACACAAAAACCCTAAGAAAAGCATAAGTGATTGCTGCATATGCACCTTGCATAACTGAGATGTCCAGGTGACCAGTTGTGTGTCTACATACTACACTATCATGAGATATATAATTAATGGCATTGGCAGTGAATGAGTATTTATATCTTTCAGTAAAAGCACAGAGAGTTTATATATCCCCACAGGACCTACAGTAGTCCTTCAACTTTCTCCACAAAATATTGTGGAGAAAATATTCATATTAAAAAAAAAAAAAAATCATCGATTTTAAAGGAAAAAGGCTGTGAGTACCAGTAGCTAAGTAATCATGCACCTTCTAAGAATGACCTTCAGTAGCCACGGGGTGGCAGAACTTGACTTGAAGATAATTACCTCCAGGACAGTGACCAGGCTATTTCAAGGAGTCTGTTCCATCTGACTCCCAACATAACTGCAATAGCACAAAACACTTGCTGTTCAGTGGGTGTTTGCAACAGCAGGAATCAGGAAAAAGAAAGAAGCCTGTACGTATGACCAGCTGGCAGTTCTCCAAACATCACACAACTGCAACAGATACTGACCTCCATGTTTCTGTTTTGACAATTTATTCAAGTCACACAGTAACTGCTCACAAAAATCACTACCAATTTTACCTTATATCATTAAACGGGCATGAAATTTTTCATATACTTTAACAGGCCAAAAGAAACCCTAGACACGTCTTCATTGGAAGTATAGATAATTTCACCCACATGCATCTTCAGAAGGCTGGGAAAATTTCATCAGTATTAATCAATTTAACTGTGCCAGTGCTGGTTCCATTGCCCATACAGCCAACTAGCCCACATTTTGTCCCTTGTGGCTCCCAAAACAACATATCCATATCCAAACAACTAATTGGGAAAAAACACCAACTCCCACCCAGGCTATGCCTGGAAATGTTTTGGAAGAGCACTAGATGGCTCAGGATGAGACCTTGCCAGAGACTGTTGCAATGGTTTGACTAAGAGGGATGTCTTGAGTTTCAAGCTCTGGCATGGAATGAGCAAAGTTACTAGCACAAACAAGGCTTTTGAATCCTCACATCAAGCACAAGTGGTGTGCTAGAATATTCAAAGTTGTAGCAAACTCCTAACATTGGAACCATCATAGGTAGTTTTAAAAAATTTGGTTTTCTCTATTTATGACGTTTTCTCTTTTATAAATACATAGAAGCAGGAAAGAATAACCTCATCTCAGTAATGGAAACACATAGAAGTACTCAGTGAATACAGAGATACTCTAACCAGAGAACCCTGAACATCTGTATTTTATATCAGCTCTGCTTTACAGCTGACCAAACAAGAAAAAGTAAACACAAATCTCCCATTTCCTTCATACTTGTGCACCAGCCTGTACATGAAACTTGCAGTACAGCCCTGTTTTCAAAACACCAATTCAACATTCTGGGCCCAGCTCCCAGGACAGAACCAGGTCTCCCTATCCCCAGAACACCACCTCCATCACTAGATAATGGATATATCTGTTCTTACTTTCCTTCTGACCCAAAGTGCATGTTCTTCATTGGACAATAAACCACAACAGCAGGAGGGAATCAATCATCCCATGTGTACTTAATTCTGCCTCTAGTCTGACAGTTATTTTACTTACTGTAGGAAGTGAGAGAAACAGTTTCAAATGCTCATCACAGCAAGGACAACTGAACTCAGAGCTATTATTAGGTGGGTGCTGCAACAACAATTATTAGATTATGAAAAAAAAAGAACAAGATCAAAACAAACCAGGAGAAGCTGAATTTCAAAAGAAATAAGTAAACCACTTCTTTTGTGAAACAACTTGCTACTGAAATTCATAAGGGCACTGTGAACATGGGCACCCACTAAAGACTTTGCAAGGCTACAGTTAAGTGTTTACTTTCAGAAGAGTGAGGAATTTTAAACACATATACCATTGACTTTTTCCTATCATCTAAAGTGACCTCCTGGTCTTCCCTTCATATACATGTAAACTTCTTGCGGCTTGTTGAGAATCTTCATTCTCAAGAATCTGTCATTGCTCGGACAATAAATTGGGAAGCTCAACAAGTCTGTGGGGTTTGTGTATACTGCTCCTAGAACCAAACACAAGATGATTTGTGGAGACACTCCTAAATGCCGAACTGAAGTTTGTAAATTGCATGCCAATCACTAGAAGCCCACTGCATTTAAGAAACATAAAACAGTGCCAAGCCTAATTCCTTGGAGAAAATTGGAGCTCAGCTTTTGCTAAGACGACATCTGTATATGTGACAATACAAAAAAAAAGAAAATTTAACAAGGCTCTAGGAACGCTTGTTTCAAAAATAACATGGATGTTTAAAAAATTATTTAGTCAATAATTACCATGTTAAAAATCACTAAATGCTACAAATAGCTACTCATAAGTCAAGTTAAAGCATTGCTTCTTCTATAATGTAATAGGCACAAATTAACATGCATGACACTCCACCTGAACACAAAAAAAACACTTCTTACTGTGGGGATGGTTAAACAACAGAACAGATTGTCCAGGGAAGTTGTGGAGTCTCCATTCTTGGAGATACTCAAATCACTTCTGGACACAGTCCTGGACAACCTGCTTTAGCTGACCCTACCTGAATAGGGGTGGGTTAACTAAATGATCTCAACAGCTCCCTTCCAACCTAGATGATTCTGTGCATTGTGTGATTCTCTATGGTACAGCTGAGAAGATAATGCATGCATGCTGTATATTCATAATCTTACACAAAATATATCACACCCTACTATTTATTTTAGGTCAAACCTTGCTATTTTCAAATTCACCAATAATTTGGTCAAGGTCTTCCATGAGAATCAGACTAAATTCACAGTTTAACAGCCTTCATTTCTGTGAATCTTTATTGCAATGTTTCATACTTTGCTGGGAGAAATGCTGCTATATATTTGAAAAAGTTAGTGAAATATTAATGCTAGATCACTCCTACAGATGCAGATAGGCAAATTATGAAATGCCTAGCTATTGGCAAGCAGTTCTCCAAGGGTAAGTGTAAAACATTCCCACTACTGAAGAAAGAAAAAACCAAATCTTTAAATAATCAATCATGCATATTTTAATCATCACCTTGCAGTAAAAGGAACTGAGCTCATTACACAGTGGAAGATAACATTTTACACTCCGCCCTGATACCTAGGATTTCAGCATGGAACAGATCTTTGGGTTTCAATGGGAAGAACTGGAAAAGGCAGTCAGGCAACTGGCAAGCCACAGCTGAGCAAAGCGGCGGCAGGTGCAGTCCCTGGAGAAGATACACTTCATTCAGCACTAAATCAACGGTGTTAAGCGTAAAGCCAACCTAGCCAGTAGTTGCATCTGCCTGTGGGTGGGCTCCAAGATGGTATTCCTAGAGGCCCTGGTGGACATGTCTATCAAAAACACACTGCTAGGCAGAGAAGGAATTCAAAAACAAAGGTGACCATGAATTACAGAAAGGACAATAATGGTCTATTACTGTTATTACGATATCCCAGAAAACAGTTAAAATTTTCCTGCATATGGTAACATCATGATTCTACAAAAGAACCCTGAAGACATTTTTTCCTCCAAATCTTCTCCATGGACACATTTAAGGACAAAACAGTTCATTCTGACTTCTGTAGTATATCACGACTCTTTGAGATTTTCTTTTATTCCAATTACTTTTTCATTAGTTTACATTCCCAGCCACTAATCCACATGGAAGCTGTCTATGTTGCCTCTACATTTGGTCCACAGCAAATAATAAAATTTAGATTTATCAGTGCTAGTATATCTCCAGAAAAAGCAACAAGACAACATCACCACTAAAAGCAACTGACCTTCTAAATCAAAATTTGATACAGACTGATTTAGGAAGAAAAATGCTAATTCAGTCTCTACCACTAGAGAAAAGTTTTGCTGCAAAAAAAAAGGTAAGCAGTGATCAGAAAATAAATACTTTTTAAGGTAAAGAAAACCCAAATTAAACCAGTTGTGGCGGTTTCCTTCCCTGTCACCAAATGTATCTCCTGGAATCAAACTGCACCTGGAGCATTAATTTCAAACACAGAAAAAAAGTTTATAGGTCTGAAGATTACCAAGAGAAGATTGAAAACATAATCTAGCCCCAGATTTACGACTTCTAATGGAAAGTGTCTGAATTTATTTAATTCCTGATGCCTGGGAACTGACTTCTGAATGCTTCAGGCTGACAACAGTAAAATTAAAAGCCATTGAATAACAAATGGAAGCTATTCATCAATGTCTTGAGCTGGCAACACAGACACAGTGGCCCAAAAGGTGCTGACTGGAATAAAGATGCTACGAAGTACCCACCCATCTCCTTCAATGACTAAGCCTAAGGATACTCAGATAGATCCAAGGACTAAGAGGATAATTATACGGTGTTAGATTTCTCTCTTTACCAAATGGGACACACAAGAACCTGGATTTGAATCAGAGTATTTGCAGGGGACAGACTGCTCTTCACCTTGCCAAGAAACTGAGCAGTTGCATTGTACATGATCCAGCAACCCAAGCACAGACTCCCTGCTTCTTTTCCATCTTTGGACAGCAACATACTGAATGTAGCCAAGGAGTGCAGGACTGCATCTAGATGACCTGAGTCACTATAACCAAACAAAGGGTTGACTAGCTTTAGCCAGGTTCATTCATTTACCTGGCAACACTACAGTCACCCGTACCTAATCAGGAGACACTTGTTCTCTAACAAATAGATAAATAAATAAACTGGGGGGGCGGGGGGGGAGGAAGAAAAAGAGGAAAAAATTAAAAAAAAAAAAAAGGTTTGAAAGCTCTCTACCTTGCAGCTCTTTAACCCTTTGATCTGACAGTGTTGCAAGTGACCAGACAGAAGCTGTTGCATCGCCACTATGATTAGCTTTGCAGCATGCTTTCATGCAATAATTGGTTATATTTGAAAACCAAATGCAAGCTTTTACTTCTGAATTTATACTGATTCTGAGATAACTAGATAAAGGCTCTTTCCATATACTTCCAGGAGAGAAAGAGCACAAACTACAGACCAACTAGAACCAGAAGAAGCTATTTGATCTTAAGTATTTATGAAATTCCATCAGTAAGCACTACTGACAGTACAAACCTTCTCAGACATGACTTGAAATCTGATACAGCAATACTGCTAGGATTCAAGTATTTCCCCAGTTTACCATTGTGTAATTGTGGTCTTTGAAGTCCATTTCTCACAGAGAATAAATTTTCTGAATCTGGATTGGAATTTACTAATCTGCAGTTCCTAAAAGATCACCACCTCACCAGCATTCAACACAGCCCAGTGCAGAGGCTTGCAAAGACATCTGGGTAGTTTCCTCAATGTTACCCTCACAAAGCACAGTACTAACAGTACTGCTCCTATAGGCTTTGCTACTTTGTTCAGAACTAAATGGGTACCTCTGAATAGCACAGTCAACTTGTACGCCCTGATAATATGTTTATATGGAAGGTTTCATCCCTACTGTAAAACACTATTTTCTTTTTCCTGCCACCAGTCATGAATGAAATACTCCGCTCATCTGAGCACTGCCTACCTATCACTTTGGAGAGTAATGTTAGACTGAAAAATGGCAACACAAAACTATAAGGAAAATAATTTCAATGTAGTAAGTAATAATTTCATTAATGTAAGTACTAAAAGAAAAGCCTTCCTTTATGAAAAGTTTTATTAGAAGAAAGGATTCTTTGCTTTAGCTAACTGCTACATTGTGACTGCAAGATTGTAACACTCAAACTGGTAGGAAATATTCTTGGAAACACCTTGGGGAGATTCAAGACTTCTAGCAGTATTGAATGCAGTAATTGGAGAAGATTTCCACACTTCTCTAGGGCCAGCATTGGTTAAATCATTGCCTTTGGTTTCACAGTATCTTCTACAGACTAAGGAGAACAGGAGTTGTTACTGAAATTTGTCCCAGGTTTGCAAATAATGGTTTTCAGTGTTTGCAAATAACTTCCTTCTTTTATGCACAATCTCTTCTGCTTTGTAAACCATGAACAACAGCTCATCTTTTATTTGTTTTCAGTTTCTCACAGAACCAGTTTGCTATGATTGCTCTCTCCTACACAAAAGCTGGTCAGGATTTCCAAATACTGCTTCTTTTTATTTATGGCAAGCTGCAGTAAAAACATTTGCCTCCTCCAGTGCAAGAATTTAGTAAATATAAACACTAATTTAACACCTATTACACCCTAGTATATGAAAGAAAACTTACAGTCAACGTGTTCTTCTCTAGTCTGCATGTATGCATTACAGGGTAAAGCAACTGGTTGCCCTTTTTTTTTTCAAGGGAAAATGGATACAAGCTCAGCAGCAATGCCGGCCTCTATGCTTCTTTCTTTTTCCTAACCTGGCTAAAGAGGGTATAGAGACTTCTGTGAGGTTGCTTTTCAATTTTTAGGAAGTTTTGGTGGTTTTCATTTCCCTTAAAGCTTTAAGAGGCATACTGGTGATTCAGTCCATAGTACACCTCCACAAACAGTGATGCCAGCAAAACACAAGACCAATAAACTGCAGCAGGAGAGCAGAGTGATCATAAGTACCTCAAGCCAGTATTGCTGCAGGACATCTGTCCTGGGTTCAGCTATAGCAGTCATTTTTCTCCTTCTTTGTAGCTGGTGCTGTGTTTTTTACTTTAGCCTGAGAACAAAACTGAGTTACCAGCTGGGCTTAAACCACAACATCTTATATCAAACCATGACAGAAAGGCAAGGAGACTGATCCACAACTTGTTCTTCTCCACGTATCCAGACAGGCTGCATGAGGGAACATAAGTCCATTAGATTGAATGTTCTGATAAAGCCTATTTCTTCTGACAGTTTTCAAACATGTGCATCACACACATAAACAGATGGAAAACAATCTTAATCGAGAACAGCTACAGGGACTTCTTTTTCTTGTTCTAAATTTATAGCTCAAGATTTTCTTCAACATTTCCCCGACCTCCTTAGTCTGAGACACAACTTTTCCTTATCTGGAGAAAAGCCTCTGTTCAAGGAAAAATACCCAAAACGAGGATCTTAAATTACTTTAATCTTTGATCTTTAATTAGGATCAGGAATTAAATTAGAAAAGAAATAGCAAATGTTTAGACTTCTAAGGCTTTTTCAAGTCTATGTGAAAGAAACATTTCTGTTTGGAAACCTTGTCCTTTTCTCCTCCCTCCCACAGACTATATCAAGTGGCTTCGGAAAAAAACAAAACCCCACCACACACAAAAAAAAAACAAGCAAACAACAAAAGGTCACCTTTCACCTCTCTCCTGTATTTAAATCTGTCCTATATTTAAATCACCATAGCTAAACCAACAGGGGTTTATCATCTCCTTTTAAATGTTCAGGGCTTCATCTGGTTTGCTATGAGCTCCTTGTTAATCACATTGTAATCTCTCTCACTACCTGGACCAAAGAATAAATCTCAAAAAATAAGTATGCAGCCTGCGCAAATTCAGTCCTTGTGTGTCCAGCAGCAACCTTCAAAATTCACAGCACACACACCAGTGACAGGACAAAAGGTAAACAGTGCAATTCACTGAAGCAGTCTATGCCATTGAAGATGCTTTCACTCCCCTTCCCGAGTGTACAGGCAGTGATTGTACTGCTATCATCCCATAGGCATTACAGTACAAACCCATACTGACATTCCATGACAGTGCCTACAACTAGCCAAAATGCAGGCAAGTGCTCTACTCTACCAGCCCTCTTACACAAGAGGAGGGAGGTGGAAAGCTGGAGGTATTTAGGTCTTAAACTGCCACAAACTACAAATGACAAGGCTCAGTTACTACAGCCTTAGTTCTCTTCACTTATCCAGCAACACCACTAAAGATCAATGCAAGTCCACAGCGAAGAGTAAAGACAGTAAATTCAAATGGCCTGTCTAGCAGTTTTCCTCCCTTTAAGGTAGTTTAGAGTTGCACTATGCCAGACTTGGAATCCTGTGGAAATGTGAAGAGCTGCAAGATGTATAAACTACATTGGTTTTAAACTCATCTTCAGTCTCTTCTGTCATTGCCTCTATACAAACACCCATAGCATGGGGAACAAACAAGAGGAATTAGAGATATGTACACATCTCTGGGGATACGATATAATAAGTATCACAGAAACATGGTGAGATGGCTCCTATGACTGGGGTGTTGGAATGGAAGGTTACAGGCTCTTAAGAAAAGACAGGCCTGGCAGGAGGGGAGGGGGGGCTGCCCTTTATGTTAGGGATAGGCTGGAGAGTATGGAACTCAGTCTGGGGACAGGTGAGGAGTCAACTGAGAGTTTGTGGGTCAGGGTTAAAGAGAGAACAGCTATGGGGGACATTACTGTGGGATCTGTTAAAGACCTGATCAAGAGGACTCTGTGGATGCAGCGCACTATAGACAGATAGGAACAGTCTCATGCTCACAGGCCCTTGTCCTCATGGGGGACTTCAACCACCCTGACATCTGTTGGAAGGACGGCACGGCCTGGCACAAGCAATCCAGGAGGTTCCTTGATTGTGTGGAAGACAGCTTCCTTCTGCAAGTAATGGAGGAGCTGACAAGAAGTGGCATGCTTGACCTCGTGCTCACCAGCAGGGAAGGGCTCATTGGAAATGTGACTCTCCAGGGCAGCCTTGGTTGCAGCGATCATGAGAAGGTCAAGTTCAAGATCCTCAGGACAGTGAGAAGAGCGTGCAGCAAGCTCGCTGCCCTGGACTTCAAGTGAGCAGACTTTGGCCTCTTCAGGAACCTGCTTAGTAAGGTTCCATGGGATATAGCCCTAGAGGGCAGGGGGCCCAAGACTCTTGGCTGATATTCAAGGATCACCTGCTACAAGCTCAGGAGTGTTGCATCCAGACTAGAAGGAAGTGCAGCAGGAGGGCCAGGAGACCTCCTTGGATGCATGAGGAGCTGCTGAGGAAACTTTGAGGGAAAAAGGGGGCTTATAAAAGATGGAAGCAAGGACAGGCAGCCAGGGAATAATACAGGGATGTTGTCCAGGAAGCTAGGGACCAGGTTGGGAAAGCTAAGGCCCAGTCAGAATTAAACTTGGATAGGGATCTGAAGGATATCAGGAAGGGATTCTAAAGGTACATTGCAAATAAAAGAAAGACTAGGGACAACGTGGGCCCCCTCCGGAAGCTATCGGGAGAACTGGCTACCCTGGATTTGGAGAAGGCTGAGGTTCTCAATAACTTCTTTGCCTCAGTCTTCACTGGCAAATGCTCTGACCACATCACCCAAGTCTTAGAAGGCAGATGCAGGGACTGTGAGAATGAATACCTTAGGCCCACTATAGGAGAGGATGCGGTTCGAGACCATCTTAAGAACCTGAACGTGCACAAGTCCATGGGTCCTGATGAGATCCATCCACGGGTCCTGAAGGAGCTGGCAAATGAAGTTGCTAAGCCATTGTCCCTCATATTTAAAAAATCATGGCAGTCAGGTGACATTCCAGATGACTGGAAAAATGGAAATATAACCCCCATTTTCAAGAAAGGGAAAATGGATGACCCAGGGAATTACAGACCAGTCAGTCTCACCTCCGTGCCTGGCAAAATCTTAAAGCAGTTTCTCCTAGAAGGCATGCTAAGGCACATGAAAAACAACAAGCTGCTTGGTGACAGCCAGCATGGCTTCAAAAAGGGGAAATCCTGCCTGACTAATTGGGTGGCCTTCTATGATGGGGCTACAGAACTGATGGACAGGGGTAGAGCAGCTAATGTCATCTACCTGGACTTGTGCAAAGCGTTCAACACTGTCCCACACAACATTCTAAATTGGAGAGACATCAATTTGATGGATGGACCACTCGGTGGATAAAGAACTGGCTGGATGGCCGCACGCAAAGAGTTGTGGTCAATGGCTCAATGTCCAGCTGGAGACCAGTAACGAGTGGTGTCCCTCAGGGATCGGTGTTGGGACCGGTCTTGTTTAACATCTTCGTCACTGACATGGACAGTGGGATTGAGTGCACCCTCAGCAAGTTTGCCAATGACACCAAGCTGTGTGGTTCAGTTGATACACTGGAGGGAAGGAATACCATTCAGAGGGACCTTGACACGCTTGTGTCAAGGTTGGCTGATGCCAACCTCATGAAGTTTAACCATGCCAAATGCAAGGTCCTCCCCTGGGTCAGAGCTCTGCACACCTACAGACTGGGCAGAGAAGAGATTCAGAGCAGCCCTATGGAGAAGGACTTGGGGGTGTTGGTCGAGGAGAAAATGAACATGAGCCGGCTTCAGTCTGCGCTTGCAACCCAGAGGGCCAACCGTATCCTGGGCTGCATCAAAAGGAGTGTCACCAGCAGGTCCAAGGAGGTGATCCTGCCCCTTTACTCTACTCTTATGAGACCTCACTTGGAGTATTGTGTACAGTTCTGGTGTCCTCAACATAAAAAGGACATGAAACTGTTGAAACAAGTCCAGAGGAGGGCCACGAGGATGATCAGGGGACTGGAGCACCTCCCTTATGAAGACAGGCTGAGAAAGTTGGGGCTGTTCAGCCTGGAGAAGAGAAGGCTGCGTGGAGACCTCATAGCAGCCTTCCAGTATCTGAAGGGGGCCTATAAGGATGCTGGGGATGGACTCTTCATTAGGGATGTAGTGATAGGACAAGGGATAACAGGTTCAAACTTAAACAGGCGATGTTCAGATGGGATATAAGGAGGAAGTTCTTTACTGTAAGGGTGGTGAGGCACCGGAATGGGTTGCCCAGGGAAGCTGTGAATGCTCCATCCCTGGCAGTGTTCAAGGCCAGGTTGGACAGAGCCTTGGTTGGCATAGTTTAGTGTGATGTCCCTGCCCCATGGCAGGGGGGTTGGAAGTAGATGATCTTAAGGTCTTTTCCAACCCGAACTATTCTATGATTCATATCCAAAGATCTAAGGCATGGAATCTGACTCCATAAAGCATCTAACACAATGGACCTGATTATAAAGTCTTAAAGAAACTAAACAATCCTAATAAAATAAGTAAAAAATTACATGCTTTAAACTAAGTATATACTTGAGGGTCCAGTCACATTGGTACAAGAGAACTCCAGGTACCAGGCAGCCAGCCCTGGCTACAGAAACATTGTGGAATTTGACTTACTCCCTGTAAAGCTGAATTTCTACATTTGTAGGAATTCACCTCCATTCACAGTTATCCTGCCTAAGTAATCAAGGAAAGCACATCCACTCCTCTGACATTTTAGCAACTTCTATGGTTTTGCATTTCTGTAATTCTCTTTGGAGTATGGAGCACATATATGAAAAGTAAATGTACATATTTTCATAGCTGTACCACATCATTGAATTTCCTATGCACTTTTCCAATGAGCAAATAATAGCAGTAGCATTTGTATGCAAAAGTCACCACAGACCACAAGAAATGCAGAGTGTATTTTAATGTAACCTCACTGAGGATGAGAAGCCCAGCACAGTAGGAGTATGGCAGAGCCTCCAGTCCTGACGCATTAAGACCCTGACAGAAAGGACCCTTTCTATTCCATTCCTGCTTGTTTGCCCCAGTTTTCTACTGGAGGGGGGAGAGGGGGGCAAGAGGGAGGGGAAAAGAGTTCATCTAAGGAATATACCAAACCCACAGAACAGGTACTGTTATCCCTGCTAAGGAAGTTCCACACTTCAGCCTTTAGCTCTTAAGATCTCTGTTATGAGATAAAACTGGGGAGCAGTTTCCTGAAGTCAAAGTCCCATCTCTGCTCTGAAAACATCACCTCAGTTATCTTTTTTTTTGTTTGTTTGCTTGTTTTTCTTGTTTTATGCAACTAAAAGGTCAGTGACTGAAAGGGAGCTTTCAAAACTAAGTACAATATGAGAAAAAAAAAAATCCTTAAAGGGAGAACCTTTTGATGGCCTATTATTTAGAAACATCACTTTTTCCTGATCTAATATAGATTTAAAAAATATTCAAAGCTACTCTCTTTGCATAAATGTAGCTGTTGGAAAAAATGTTAATACTAACTTTCAAGAATTTAAAAAACAAACCAGCAAAGTACACATTCCATGTATCCTGATGACATTTCCTCAACCACAGTTTTTTATCTGTTCTGTCTTGATAAGCCAGGTACAATCCCAGTGTAGCTTACGAAGGGCAGGAGCCCTTTTACTTTACTTAACCTGATGTGAATCCTGATGGAAAATGTTTCAGACATAATAAGGCCATAAGCTTGCTCATGTCCACTTCAAAATTTGTTACTAATTTAAGCAATGTGTTTATAGTTAACCAACCATTTCTTTAAGAGAAAGAAACCAAACCAGATAGAAATCAAGTCATATCAACACAGCAGAATTGGACCTCAATCACTCTTAGATATGATAACTTTAAAACAAAAGCCCCCCCCCCCCGTTACCTGAACTAGTGATGCTGAAAATTTTTTCAAGCATACTCTTCTGAAGAGTAGCATGAAAGGCTATTTTGGAGGTTCAAGGGGTTAGAAAAATTGAAGCTGTTAAAGTTTAGACTACTGGATGAAAAAATACACATACATATTTTGAAGATAAATCCTAAGTAATCACAGCATTCAGAAAAACACAACAGTAAATTAGGCTGCAACATCACATCTTCTATACTGTCAAAACCCACAACTATACATATCGTTCCTGTCAGGAAAAATAAAGACAGACGGCTGCAGAAAAAGACACACTTCAAAACAACCACAACCTATAAGTACTGATGAATCAAAATATTTACAATATTTCTCTCCCTATAAGGCTCATTCTCTACAATTAAAGCTCTTCTAAATTGCTGCAGCATATTGCTATAGAAATGTTGGCAGACCACATTCTCAATTTACATAATTGTTCAGTGAAATCACCTAACATAAGAGAAAAATCATATTTTCTCAAGTATTATTTTCTGAAGCCTCCAACTTGAGTCAGAACTGTTTACGTATTTTGTTGCTTTCTTATCACAGAGAAATCCTCAACTGCTGACATCCAAGCCAATATCTTCAAATTGGCACAAGTGTGAATGGAATTTGCATGGCATTCACTACTGGAATGTAATTTTTTGAAATGACACCTTTTATTTGTCAAGCCAACAGAGAGACATATTTTGAAGAGTTAGCAATGTACAAAGACCCATCAGTACTGCACCAGTTCTCACAGGGCACTGCCTTTTGAGTGACTTAGCTGTCCACTGATATCACAGAGCACAAAAAATACTCTAATTCAGTTACATTGTGAGTGCAAAATTTCTTAGCAAGAAAGAAACATTGCTGTCCACAGAAAGTCTGGTAAGGGACTTCAGTGTCAAATCTTAATTATGTCCAGCCTTTTCCACTCTTGGCTAGGTTGTTCAGCAGTCAATAGCACCAAGTTCCTCCACGCATGCTGGAAATCACAGACACAGACTCCCTGGGACACAGACTCCCTGGGACACAGACTCCCTGGGACACAGACTCCCTGGGACACAGACTCGCACCTGCCCAGAACATGCTGCAGCTCCTTCCTGGCCTACATTAGGTATTTCCCTTTCTATAAAGGTCAGGGAGATTCATATTCAGGGTGGTTGATCCACATGGGAACACCCAGAAACAGAAGCTTCAAAGCTCTCCTGGTTTCCTAGTTTAAACTACCAACTCCAACAGCATTGCTCATTTTCTTCTCTTGAAACTACCCCCTGGAGGTGCTTCTGGCCCATGGAATTTCTTCAAAGATTTAGCAAGAATGTCCCTCAAATTCTCTCCTAAGCACATTTATTCTCAAATTGAAGGTTCTAACTGTTCACCCAAAATTCAGTCAAAGGCAGATCTGACTCATGAGCCCACATTTAAACAAAATTAAGAAACTGTTTAAAAAACACTGTGAAAATTATCGGCTCCTTACTGATTTTCAGTAATCTAAATTTGACAGGAAAATTTTAAAAATCCCTTTGAAAAAAAGTTAGTAAAAGCCTGTAAAATTAAAGCATCCCATCTACAAGCATATACTCTTGCAAATGGGTAAGCATATAGAACATCAGAAGCAACATCAGACTTCATTTTATCTCATAAGTGGTCAAAAGGCCACAAAAGCCAGAACACAAAGTGAAGATACAGAAATTGCCATGTCAAGGATCTTATGTCTTTCACTAAGTATAATTGTCAGATAATTCAAGAAATTAAGGGGTTATGCCATCTCAAGAATATAAAAATTAAAATAATGTTTCTAGAAATTGAATTATTTGTTAGGGAAACCTCTAATTTCTAGTCTTCTGGCACTGTTTCTCTAACCATCTCCAAAGAAGTGAGATACTAAAATTTGAACATGAGATTCTCCTCCCTGTCCCCACAATCAGTTCCAGAGTAATTGAAGTCCTCAGAGCACAGAACACACTGGCAAGTGCCATATAAAAGCCCTAGATGTGTGAGAAATCTGAAAGATAATTTCTTTACACTAAAAAGAATTAAAATGAGACAACTATGTGGTTACTGTAGGTGAGCATAATTGCAGTGGATGATATTTATGGCTAGTTTCCCCTGATAACACTGTCAACTGCTCTCACCCAACTGCTTAAATTAATTTCATTTGTCACTTAATCCAATTCCCATTTCTAGTCTAATTTATAATCATCACTTCTCCAGCCTAGCATGGCATTAAATTACTGTCATTCTTGGCCATTAAGTCAATCATATTCTAGTCAGCAGAGTCAATCAAAATCACCACAGCAGTGCCATCAATTTCATATTGAAAACATTCCTTTTTTGCTTAGTTGTAAAAGCTGATCATCAGCGCCAGAAGCTACATTATATCAATTTCTGATTTTTCAGGCAGAAGCAAGTCATTCCAAAACAAAAATGGAGATAACAAAAAACATCATTTGATTTAATGAATGCTGCATTTTCTCTGGTCAAATCCTTCTCACTTTACTTTGCAAGTAAAGGCCCACGCAAGCCTAAATTCCATCTGCTACCAATGTTTCAACAATACTTCTCCTTACTGTAACTGCAGATTTATTGTGCCCCTTAACACAAAGGGAATGATCAGGGAGGAAAAGAACTAAACCGAAACCACCTTCCCCGATGTTACTCAAATTTCTTTGTGTGCTCAAATTCAAATCCCAAGCCAAGTTAACTTACACATTTAGCAATGCACAGACTTTGTAACAGGAGCTGCCACCTCAAACACAGCTGTTCACATCCTTATTTTTAGAATACCATGTTTTTCTAACAGTAAAGACAATGCTTAATCGTATCTGTGTTCATATAGCATTCTGATCTATAAACAATATCCCAATTTCTGTATTAAAATTCTCTTCTTTTAATGTGTTTGCTCTCAGAACTAAATGCAAGATATATCTGCAAATTTAACTGGATTGTTTTTAAAGAAACCCTGAGGCAGCTTCTTCTCCCTTTTAATATTAGTCCTGTTTTCCCCACATCTGTCAACTCAATAGCTGCCCAAATGCACATTTTCTCCATGCATGCTTATACAGAAAGTAACAGGGACTTTTGTTTCTCATATGCACAATAAAACAAAATATTTTCTTGAACACTGTAAGCATCTAAAGAACTCTTATACTTAAGAGGCATCCATTAAATGGTATGATTGTATTATTCTAGTGTCATACTAAAGGAAGGGCTTATTATTACCTAGCAGTTTCTCAGAGTAGCCATACCTAGCTTTACATTTCATACATAGTAACTGCAAAGTGCTTTACAAATATCATCAAATTATTCACAGTCTGAAAAGGAGACAAAAGATGAAAGGGCTTTTTTTTCCAGAATACTTTCAAAGTTAAGATGAAAGGGCTTTTTTTTCCAGAATACTTTCAAAGTTAAGTAAAATATTCTTTCTAATAATTTGTAAACTTAAGCAAAACAAAAGAGATCTGACTGAGCACATATACTGCTAGATTTTAAAGCATCTGTGGTATTTACATTACTCGTTTGGCATATTGCTGGATGTCTGTAGGATCTATTTAAATAGTAAACTTGGTTTTTGGATAATAACTCTAAACAATTGTTGAAGACCCCCCAGGGGCCTTGCCCCTGCTAATCGTTTCATGCAGGCAGACCACAGAATGGATCCTTGGAACTGGTAAGGCTACAGTAACTCTACCTTAAGCGCTACACGTAACAGGATTGTGGCCTCTAGGTCTACAACTGATCTTTGCATGACTGAAGAAATGCTCTCATTCAGATTTACACAAATAAAACACCTTGCTTCTGATACATTTGTAAGATATCCTCCTACCTCCTACAAAGCCAGACAAATTTATAATAAGCTTAAATATATATATATTCATGCCATTTGCTAAAATCAACATCTGCAGTTTAACTTACTGTGCTAAGTTTTAAACTGTAGCCCACATTTTACTGCGGTGTACGGTGCCAAGTATACTGCTTCCCAGTGTTTGTGTAATGGTTATGTATATCAACTGTCAGTCGGACTCTGCCAGAGACCGTACAGACAAGCCGGATTTGCTCTGCAGGCTGAATTCACCCTCCACCCATGCCCAGGGAGTCTGGCAGCAACGAGTCCACTGCAACATGCAGCACCGCAGCAACCTGTGGTTTACTTTTTGTACAACAGCTCCAGATAGACCAAAGAGGAGATTTAGAGCCGAGAACCAAATCTTTCCCCAGCCTGAGCTAGGCACTCAACCACCTAAGCAGTACCTTTTAAATTCCCAGTGCTGCAGATTTAATCTTCCAGCAATCAAGGTGCCTAGCTCTTTCCCAACTGGGAATTCTCCCATATTTAAACATCAAAAGGAGCAAAAGCTTATTTCTGTCCCCCAAACGAGTACCTTCAAGTCTGGATACAAAAAGAGAATAGCTCGCATTAAGTAAGGAGCTGCACTTCATCTCCCGCTTCGAGGCAGCAGAGCCATGTTTTAGGAAACAGCCACAAACCGAGCACCTGGAGCACGTCCCCACACAACCCCGGAGGGAGCGGGACTCACCGCGCCGCGAAGCCTCCCCCTCCGGCTCCGGTTCGTCCTCCCCACCGCAACCGAAGTTACACTGAGCCCAGGTCCGGCGGCCCCGCTGAGGCGAGCATCCGCCGTTACCCCGGGACGTCACAACGGCCGGAGCTGCCGTTTGAACTGTCTCCCTGGCAACCAGGATACTCACCCCACCGCAACGTCCCCTCAGGCAGCGGTGCTGAGAGGCCGGAGCCGCAGCCCCTCAGCCTCCCCCCGCCACCCAGTTAGGTAACTGCGGCAGCGAAGCACCGCCTCAGACCCGGCCGCTCGCTCACCTCGCGACAGGTGCCGGGCCCGCGCTCAGCGGTGGCGCCGCCTGTTCCGCCCCACTCCGACGGCAGCGGGAACAGAAGCTCCCGCTCCACAGAGCCGCCGTCCCGGCTGTGCAGTTCTGGTGCCTGAACAGGAGGAGCTTCCCCGCCCCGCTCCGCCCAGTGCGCAGGGGCGGCCCGGCGCGGCAGGGCCGCACCTGCCGGAGGGGCCGGGCCTGGGCCACGGGTCTGTGTCGGCGGTGCTTGGTCGCTCCCGAGAAGCTGCAGGGCCATCGGCGCTTCAGAGCGCCAGCAACACCACGGGCTTCTCGCCCGCCCGGGCCGCGGCCCTTTGGGAGGAATGGAGGGAGAAGGTCCGGTCAAGCCCCTGGAAGTAGCAGTAAGTTTGTAGGCAGAGCACCTGAGAGGCGAGATCACCACAGGGACAGCGGGCTGTCAGCCGCGGGGAGCTGCGAAGGAGGATTTTAGGACAAGAAATAGGACTAGAAAGGAAGAGGTCTCCAGAAGGGCAGGCCCGCTGCAGGGTCAGGGCCTGAGCGCTACATCCCAGCTTATTAAAGCATCTGTGCTTTATTATCCTATTAAGGATTTTGATGCAGCTTTTTAAAAACCGTATTGCCAGAGTGACGAAGGACATCTCTCTGAGATAAACCTGCTGCACGCAGGCATGCTGCAGTAGTGTATTTTTGCAGATGTTCTCTTTGCAGGGACATGATACCCAGTTCTGCAATGAGGCTCAGTAACTGCTTTCCTTTCAACCTCACTTCATGAAACTGTGAGGCAGCGGGAGCTTTTCTTCCCCTGCCCTCTAACTCGTCCTCTAAGATGATTGTGGAGAATATTCAGGAGAACTCAAATCTAATGATTAGTGAGATACTCATATAATTAAGAAAGACTGGGCAGTGCATTAATATATAGCAGAACATACTGTTTCGAGAATTGCATGGAAAAGCTCTGGTTTTGAGCAGAGTCTGCATCTTGCTACTGGATATTCTTGGGAGTCAGTTCTGGTTCTGTACAGTTAGTACAAAACCAGTAGATCATCAAAACCTCTGTCACCATCTCCAATATACTTCCTTATTAAAATTTAAATACATGTCACATCAGAACAGTTCAAGATCTTTTCAGATGACAATTCCCTAAAATGTTTCTCCGAGTGTGGGCCTTTAGTTAAACCTACTGACAGATGAGTTGTTCTGCTGTAATTTGTCCACAAAAGCTATTAGAAATACTATGATTCCTCATCTGCAGAGCAGACAGTAAAAACTGGAAAGTCAGTTCGGAGAGTTCACAGCACTGAATGCTCTATGTGATGCCTTTTGTGTAGTAATGCAAAGCTTTTCCAGGTCAAGCCTAAAGGAGGTCGGTGCTGATGCAGTGCAATACTAGGCAGAGGCTGGTTTCTATTTCAAAATAGAAATATAAACACAGCAGCACCACTTCCTATCAGGGCCAGTTAACTCGTGTCTGCACTGGATGAGTCACAGACAACTGATATGTGCAGGAGTGTTGTCACATTTTGGATGAATTTATTATAAGTACAACACTCATCATTTATGGCCAAACTGGTATTGGAAAGACCTGCACAGTTTAAGGGGAGCCTCAGTGAAGAACATGCTTGGTAAGAGGATTTGCTACCAGGTACAATACATTGTACTGAATATTAGAAAAACTTTCAGAAATTAATACTGATTTTCTTAATTCACTCTTATGGAAATGTATATTGAAGAGCTTTTTCAATCTTCAAAATCCTATTCCCAGTGCTGGAGAAGGAATGCAGATGTTTGATGATCCCATAAACAAGTCAGGTGTAAATGTGAAAGGCTTGGAAGAAATACACATCAAAACTGAAGCCTACCAAATCTTGAAAACAGGTGCAGCAAAAAGAACTACTGTAGCTGCTAACATGAATGCATGTTCCAGTTGATCCTACTCTGTGTTTTCAGTTACTATCCATGTGAAAGAAGCCAGAGCAGATGGACAAGAGCTTTCTAGAACTGAGAAGATAAACTTGGATGATCCTGCAGGAGGTGAATACACTTCAGTTTTGGGTGGTTGATAAAAGAGCTTGGGAAAGTGGAAATACCAAGTAGTCTGTTCTGACTGGTGAAAGAGTTATTACTGCTCTTGTGGAAGGAGACACAGAGACTTAACAGAATCCTTCAAGACTGTCTTGGAGAACAACAAAGAACATCAATAATTGCCACAGTTTCTCACACATCTATAAATCCTGAGGAAACATTGAGTACACTGGCATATGCTCACAGAGCAAAGAACATAATGAAGCCTGAAGTTAACCAGCAGCTGCCAAAAGGAGCTATTATTTATGAAGATAACTGAAGAGTCTCAGCATCTAAAAGGAGACCTCGCTGCTGCACAAGAGTAAAAGGGAATCTGTATTTTCATTGAAAAATCATGAAGCCCTTAAAGAAAAGCTGACAGTTCAGAATATATTGACATAATCAGTGCCATGGAAGAAGTGAAAACAGTTACTAAACCATTCACAGTTAATAAAAACAAACCTTAACAATGCAAACAGGTCTGCAAGTCAAGGAGAAAGAACTGAAAGAAGCACAGATAAATCTGCAAGAAACCAAGGTTCTTCTAGCTAAGAAAGAATATGGGAATTCAGTTTTGGAAAACACCAAAGAAAAACTTCATGGCACAGCTAGCCATTTATTGTTATTACAAAAGATGTATCTATATAAAAGTGGATCATAAGAAGGCAGTTGATCAACACAATGCTCTTGTGCAAATACATCTGCAGGAGAAGTGAAGGGTCTGTTCAATAAAATATAAGTTTCAGTTAGAACAGTCTGAAGAAGCAGCTGGTGTTGACAACTTACGCATATTTTATAGGTGGTCTCTTATCGCAGAATCACAGAATCCTAAGGGTTGGAAGGGACCTCAAAAGATCATCTAGTCCAACCCTCCTGCAAGAGCAGGGTAACCTAGAGTACATCACACAGGAACTTGTCCAGGCGGGCCTTGAATATCTCCAACGTAGGAGACTCCACAACCCCCCTGAGCAACCTGTTCCAGTGATCTGTCACTCTCACAGTAAAGAAATTTTTCCTGATGTTCACATGGAACCTCCTATGCTCCAGTTTACACCCATTGCCCCTTGTCCTGTCACTGGACATCACTGAAAAAAACCTAGCTCCATCATCCTGACACTCACCCTTTACATATCTGTAAACATTGATGAGGTCACCCCTCAGTCTCCTCCAAGCTAGAGTCCCAGATCCCTCAGCCTCCCCTCATAAGGGAGATGTTCCATTCCCTTAATCATCTTTGTAGCTCTGCGCTGGACTCTTTCAAGCAATTCCCTGTCCTTCTTGAACTGTGGGGCCCAGAACTGGACACAATATTCCAGATGCGGCCTCACCAAGGCAGAGTAGAGGGGGAGGAGAACCTCTCTTGACCTACTAACCACACCCTTTTTAATGCACCCTAGGATGCCATTGGCCTTCTTGGCCACAAGGGCACATTGCTGGCTCATGGTCATCCTCCTATCCACCAGGACCCCCAGGTCCCTCTCCACTACTGTCCAGCAGGTCAGCCCCCAACCTGTACTGGTACATGGGGTTGTTCTTCCCCAGATGCAAGACTCTACACTTGCCCTTGTTGAATTGCATCAAGTTCCTCTCCGCCCAACACTCCAGCCTGCCCAGGTCTCGCTGAATGGCAACACAGCCCTCTGGTGTGTCAGCCACTCCTCCCAGTTTAGTATCATCAGCAAACTTGCTGAGGGTACATTCAGTTCCCTCATCCAGGTCGTTGATGAAAATACTCAACAGCCAGCACCGACCCCTGAGGGACTCCACTAGTCACAGACCTCCAGCTAGATTCTGCCCCATCGACCACAACTCTCTGCCTTCTTCCTTCCAACCAGTTCTTGATCCACCTCACTACCTGATCATCAAGCCCACACTTCCTTAGCTTATCTATGAGGATGCTGTGGGAGACAGTATCAAATGCCTTACTGAAATCAAGAAAAAACACATCTACCAGTTGTTCAGCAGCTAATGTATTTGCATTAGTTGTATCAGCATCTTTCACCTCTGATAAAAAAATGTTGACCACTGCTTTCTTATATGTCTGAAAAAAACATGACTCTGCCATTTGCTAGTAAAGCTGTTGAGGTTGACTGAGGAGCATATATGTGGATTAGGAAGAGCATTAAATATATATTAGCTATATGGTGGAAATTGTCCTGGAACTGAATTGTCAGTTTCAGAATAACACAAAGAAATTTTCTGCTGTGGCTGATGAGATGGAGGGTCATAAAAAGAAATTAATGTCTTCTTAGGAGATCCATGTCTCACACTGAAAAAATACAGGAAGAGACAACCAGTGGTTTTTAGTCAGCTGAAAAATATGGGAGAATTTAAGAGAAGTGGAAATGACAAAGTTTGTAATACAAAGAACACAAATGTATTAGTGTCCTTGCTGTGAAGCCAGCTGGATCTGTCAGCACAGAAGGTACAGAAGAAATTAGCTGGTGTACTGTCAAAAACTAGAAGTTTGAAGACCACCATCACTGCTGGGCAAGAAAATGTTTACCTGGAAACCATGGACCTAGTCAGCAGTAAAACTTCTGCTTCAAAACAAGTTTATTGCAACTCTGGATAATTTATTTCAAGAGCTCAAGGACATAAATAGTGAAAACAAAAAGGTGCTGGTGGAATCCATTGTCTGTTCTCAGCAACTTCTTAGCAATCTGACAAATGTGTCTCAGGGATACTGGTAAAGGGAGAGAATCTGAAACTGCTCAGTCATTTTTATGGATCAGTAGCAGTCCTTCAGCAATGAGAAACAGCAGCTTCAGTGTTTACAATAGAAAACAGAAGGTTTATGATTGAGATCAGTACTTTGTACTGGATATTTTTTTCTGCATTAAGCCGCAGTAGATATGGTTTGGAACTACCACATTTTATTAATAGATCCTACAATAGATTTTGTTATATGCATATCAAGAATACAAACAGTCTCTTGTGTTCAAAGATCCCTGACATACTGCTGTCATTAAATCAAAGTAATTAATGATTTTAAAAGCACTAAAAGTCACTTATGAGATCTAAAAACTTATGGTCTATACTGACCTTAAAAAAAGAAAGAGCATGTCATGTTGCTGCCAGCCACAGTCAGGGTCTCCACATCTGTGCTCTCATTTAGAGACCTGAATGACTGCTAAAAAAAGGAATCTACTTATCAATTTCCAGTATGTGCTCACTACCTAAAAGCCAGTCAGTAAGAACTTATTCAAGGAATGGAACTGTCCTGTGGCTATTGGAGGCTGGGAGCTAGACAGCAAGCAATTCTCTGTAATGGGGAAATGCAATAGATTTATGTATTGTATACAACCTCTCTCAAGAACAATAGTGAATTGTGGCTTGCAGCACTTACAAAGTGCGTGACATAAAAACTATCCTTAAATACAGACTTGTCAGACTCTTACATACATATATATATATATATATAAAGCTTATGCTGCTACAAATACACTGCCTTAGTATAAGTCTGACTTCAGAGACTGGCATCGGTGTAATTTCTTTATCACAGCAACATATGGCAGTTTTCCCTGCTGCCAAAACATGGCCATGTTTCAGCCTCAGGGTACAGCTGGGCTGAACTTAAAACTGATACTGTTTTCAAACATACATAGAGAATTTTATGTTACTCCTTCTGACACCATAAAGGAAAAGTAAATTCAGAATTCCTGTCACCAGAACCAGTATGAACACTATACTGAATTGTGGTTCCAGCCACGCTAGGAAGTGGTTTTTCCTTCTAGTTTTTGGATAACATCTAAAATGATAACCATCCTATATCAGGATCATGTATCACTCTCAGCTATGCACACTGAAAACTTCTTCAGTTTAGACCTCAGTACGGATTTGCAAGATTCTGAAAGTTATGGTGACTTATGGTGAGTTCCCCACATAACCACAAGTTTTAGTGACTGTGTGCAATCAGTGATTCTGTAAACCTTCTGTTCTCAGAGACTCTTTACAACTCATCCGTACTTAATCTGTCATTTCCTCTTACAGTTTTTTTTCCCTGATTTGCAAAGCTGAATGTAAACCTGCCGTACTGATGCATGTTATCTCAATGTTCTGAAAATTAGCCAGATAAATGCAGCCAAATCCTAGTTACATTTGAAAATACACCAAGCAGCACTATTTTGATTAAAAGCATAAAAATATCAAACACTAAGTTCTGAGCAGTTTGCTCAGCTGAGCATGTTCCAGATTACATGGCAAAACCACATGCATCTAAAGCAAACAAACAGAATAAAGGTCCAACATGAAAAAAAGGAAGAAGAAATAATACCTGCAACCCCATTCTCTAAGCTTGCAAATGGAGCTAGAAGAAAATCTGTAAGTGCCTCAAGTTTTCTGCTTATTGGTGGAGCTGACAAACACCAACTGCATGACAGCCCTGCTTAAAAGAAGCTCAGAGGGCAACAGGAAATTAAAACAGGTAAAGGAGTAACTATTCCCTTCTCAGTAGTAGATACCTAAATAGTAGTGTTTGCTGTAACATTGGAGTTGTCTAGGTTACTGCTTTGGCCTGGTTCTTTCATTTGGAACAGGTTTAGTCAGATGGTGTGACATTCCCTACAGGAGGAAGGAAGCTTTCTGATGGGTAGCAAAGTGTGTAAAGTCCTGTTTTGAAACTTTTAATGCTTTCTCCGCTGCATGTGTTGTTCTGAATACAGCTCTGGATGCAGTCCTTAACAGTTACAGAAAGGAAAAAAGAAAGTGGAGGTTAGAAAAGAAACTAACAAACAGTTCTCTAAGCAACCTATATAGTACTGTTTGCAGCTAAACTGGTGGCCAATGAAAGTTAACAATTTTTTATTCCTTCATCTCCCTTTTCTAGACCCCCACTATTTCCAAAGAGCAGTTAAACATGGCTCAGCCTGAGACTGCTTTAAACAAAATCATTCTCCACTTCTGCACTGTTGAAAGCAAAATAGTCTGGCACGTTAGATGTGACATACAGCTTTTATTTCTGTGAAGTAGGAGGTGTATTTCTAACATCAAGCAAGCATATTTCACTGTCAGGACTCTGAAAATGTAGTTGCTCCATTTAGCATGTGGCTGCTGCAAGAGGGGCTGGAGGCTGTGATGTGTGGGAAGCTCCATGACCAGATGAAAAGGGGTTATGGTATGCCTGGTGAAGGAAGTGTGGTGAACCACATGGAAATTGGTCAGGAAGGGGTAGAGAGACCATGCACTCCTGCAGTGCTTTTTCCACTGTGGTGAATAAGCTTGTATATATAATGCTTTACTGAGGTTGGTGCAAGCCATGGCACCATCATGCTGCTAACAAAAGCGCAGGCCTCAGTGTAGAGCACTTTGCATGCCTTTGTTTTCAAAATCAGTGTTCATAAGGAACCACAGCCTCTTCAGGTTATTCTTCCTTCAGCTTTTTCTTAAGTTCAGGTCCCTCTTACACAGAAATTAGCATGGAGATAGTGAAGATCTTAAAGAATGACAAATTTTGCTGCACTTTTAATTCTGGAACAATTAGACAACCAATAATTTCCCTGATAAGAATAAGAGGGAGGTGTTAGAAACTGAAGGAGAGTCCATATAAATAACTTACAGCTTAGTAGATGTAGTAGCTTAGTCTGCCTGCAGAACCAACGGACTTTCTATCATCTCTTCCACAATCAAAGCTGGCAAGCTGACCATACTGTTCTGCCTTCAAAAGCCTGAATGGTGAGTAACATGAAGTTTTGTTAGAGCCACTTGCTGCTAGTCCCCTCTCATGAGGAAAGAAGCAGTAGCTACGCACCAGGCCTTACTGCAGGCAAGCTCTGGAGCCTGAAACAGCATCCAGAAGATGAATATCTAATTCAGCAGAAATTTTGCCACAGCCTAGAATGTTCATTAGGAACAAAATAATTATGCACACCAGCAATTTGATCATTGCGGTGTTTAAAATAAATGATTTTTAATTCTTCAATCATAAAGCCCTGCAAGTCAGAACAATATATGAAGATGAGCAGAATAAAAAGAGCTAGCAAGTACACATTAGAAACACAGCATGTGGCAGAAATATGAACGTGTAGCACTTCGTTCTCAGTCTTCCTCAGCCTAGGACTATTCACTCTCCAGGCACCACCACCTTGAGAATAGTTGATTCCATAACTGCTCAGGGAGTTCCAATCTTTCATCACACAAAAGCACTTGCAGAAATCAGTGACTGTAGGCTACTGCACCCTGCTCGTACAGTGGGAATAGTTATATATGTACATATTTGGAGCTGGACTTCTGTAATTCAAGGATTTTTACCAGGTACACTAGTCCAGAGCACAATATATCTTTTTTTCATCATTACAAAAAATAAAACACAAATGCACAACAACAAACCAAACCTTGAATGGAATATTTGATGGATTCACGTGATTGACAGTTAATATTTATCTGGAGTTCAGATTAAGTCTATTGAGCTCATTTTGGACAAAGACACCTGTATGCATGGAATAAATATCTTTTTTAGGATTCAGGACTAGATATGCCCTCTAAGACCATACCTAAAAGCCCTAAACTGGGCTTATTTCAGAGGGATCAGAGAATATGGAAATCCCGGTAGGCTGGTGCATAAAAGATGAATGACAACAGCATGATGGAGAACAGTCACCTAGATATAAGAAAGAGGAATCTGGCATTTCTGATGCATGGTGCATACTAGAGGAAGGCAGTTTTAGTCTCCCAAATTAGGATATAAGAGATTGTTCAGTCTGTTTAATGTAGACGCTTCATACAGTCAGTAAGAGGAAGATCCTTAGCACATCAGTTAGAAGTCCTCATCTCTTCAGTAACAGATTAGGAGATACAATATCCCTACCTTAGATAGCAAAGTCTTGAAAACCCTCAGCCACTTTCTGGATTATGATTGTACTTGAGGATGACATATGTGCTATGCTGCTTACCCCTTAAACAAGGGGTATCTGAAAAAAAATTGAATTAAATATTTTGCAGTAGTTAAATGGTGGCTTTCAGGGTCACAATTCTGGATTTACCTACATTCCCCCTATGTCCTATTTAGGCCCCTAAATCCTTTTTTATAGATGGCTCTTGGTCTTTCACAGCTGCATCAGTATTTGTCACCATGTAAAAAGTGTACAAACCTACCTTCATACCTCTAGGGTTCTGTAAAACTGAGCACACAGAAATTGCAAGGACTGTACTAACAGAGCAACCTAAAAATCTAAGAAGTAGAAAGGCAATATGGTTTTTGAGTAACTCAAAGTAGAAAAGTTAGCTTGTACTCTCGTGCTTTTGCTTCTTAAAGTTCATGCCTTTGTGTTACTAAAAAAGAATTGAAAATGTGACCTGGCTAGGATGCAGACAAGTCTGAGTCCTCATTTAAATTTAAATCCTTTGCTGACATAGATGTCTTGATTGGGATTGCAAAAAAAGAACCCCACCCCAATTATAATCACTTAGCATAGCTGTTGCAAGAAGATTGTAATTATACCTGAGGCAAGAAAGCTACTTTATCAGCACACTTCATTTTGCTGAGTACTGATAAATGGCAGGGATAGTATCAGAGCATACAGCTATGCGCTTATATCTTCAGCAGTTTTTAGGCTAACCTGGTCAAACTTGAACGGAAACAGAGGAGTGCTTACAAAGGTTACTAACATCATCTGAATGTGGCTGCAGTAACTATCAGCTGTGAGACAGTATGTAACACTATGGACAAAAAGGGGCAATAAAAATTTATACATATTGATGTAGACTTCATGTGCTAGCTGACCTGTGGGTCAAGGAATGATCATTGACCTATTTTATTTGCTGGTATATAGAACCGATTTATAATCTGCTTTTTATGTTTCAGATAGAAAACTTTGATTAAAAAAACAAGTCAATGGTTTTCTGCACAGGCAGTGAGTTGAGCTGCATTACCTTGCAGGCAGAGGAGCCCTTCTTGCAAGAGGTTTGAGGGGGAGCTACTAGCAGAAGGATTCTCCTTTAGAGACAATGCACTATTAGATTGCAGCCTTAAATTGCTCCTGTTAAGCACACAAAAAACACATCAATTTCAGGATGATGGATTCCACTCTGGGAACCAGGCACATTGTGTGGATTTTTTTGCTCAGAAAGTCCTATCTGACTTTCTATATGATAGAAACGGTGCAAGAGACACTAAAAGGCAGACTGCATCTTACTTTCAAGAGATGTACCTCTGATCTATGAAAAGGTCTAAATCCTACTTTAGGTTAGTAGGAGTGGTAACCTACTTCCATCCCAGATACAGTAACATACCTTTTCTCTTTTTAATCTGAAGTCAAAGAAGTCATTGCTCAAATCCTTCACCAGAATGACAAGCCTGGAGTGGAAGTTGAACAATCTGGTCTGAAGCCAGGAGGGTTAGGAGGTGTCTGCAGGGGAGCTCCATACATCTGAGGCAAGAAACAGCAGGGAGCGAGACAGATTATGGAAGTTATTAAATGAAGCATTTGGTTTATGACAGCAGGGGCTATAGATGACAACAGATTCTCCTGTCCATAAAAGCAACAAAAGTATATGACACTGTGGGTGTGTGTGTATGTGTGTGCATGTGCCTGAATGTTGTCTGGTGGGGACCCTGAAATTCTGAACATGGAAACTATGTCCTGTTCCCAGCTGTGTTCAGAAAAAAAGCGGGGTTATGCATATTGCTGGAAAGGAACAAGACTCACATGTGCAAGATTCCTTCAGAAAAGTCATCATGGAAATGACTGCAAAATCAGAAATGCTGGCCAGAACTCTAGCATTAAAACAAATATTGTTGGTGTTCAACTCTCAGTATACAATAGCAATAAAGAAAACATAAATGTGAACCTCTCTGGCAAACACAAGTAATTCATTAATAAAATTCTAAGTTGTAAGAAGTATTAACATTTAAACCTTTCGGAGTTTAACTATTACTAGGAAACAAGAACTTGCATTGTTTTTCATATTTTTCATAATAGCTTTTACTCATACACTAGCTTACTATAGTTTGGTCTTTCACTCTATTTTCAATTCTTACACTGTGTTACCAAAAAAAAAAAAAAAAAAGACATTATTAATTTATGCTTCAAAAAGACAAAACATCTGGAAAAAAAAGTCATTTTAGCAAAAAGGTGCAACTACTGTTTCAAAAATTGCAGTGTTACTTTCCACTCCATTTTCTAACCTGTGTTAGGAAATGATGGAAGAGCCCAAAATACATGTGAAGCAACAGAAAAAAAACCTAGGCAATGGTCATCATCATCTATTCAGTAAAAAGAGAAAAATACATCTAGCTTTCTTACTGGTATCCTCAACAGTCTGAACCATAAAGTTCATTTTGTGAGAATATCCATTCAGAGTATGCTGCAGTCTGCTAGTGGTGGTAACTGATGCTAACGTTTCAGCACTGGAAGAGAGAGAAAGAACAGATTCTGAAACTGACATTCTTCTGTTTCCTGTCAGAACAGGCTGTAGCTCTGCTTACCTGCCCTGTGCCCAGGGATGGAGTATGGTACATCCACAGGAGTGCAAGAAACAGAAGAAAACACCACATCATCGTAGCAATTAACCATTACAAGATCACCCACATTTCCCAAACAGATTAAGGTATTAAAGAACAAGTAACTTTTCATGCTCCCTCTGATGTCTGAAAAAAAGGTGCAGGAGCAGCTTGCAGAAATCTTAAAATCTCAGTTCTTGGTGGGGTGAGAGTTGAATTTCCCCATGCTGCAAGGAGAGATGCCCTGCAGAGAGCTTTTCTATAGTCTTGCAAGAGATTTTACACAAGGGTGAAGCTGGCCTATGTTACAAACTATTGGAAGAGTCTGGCAGTACTTCTGGCAAGGGGAGCTGGGCTGCTGTAATTCAAAGGCCATCAGTACATATTTCCTCCGGAGTAACTCAGTATGTATGGAGTTATTTCAAGTCTCCATCATCCAGAGGCTGAGATTCCTGCTACTTACAGGTAGAGCAGAGAACCTCATCTCAAGACAGCTGATAGATGTTGAGGCCTGAGACCACAAAGTGCTCAGAGGGATTTTTGTCAGTAACTTACTGGAAACAGATTCTAGCAGTTTTGTGCAAGTGACATTTATCATCTGTTATAATTCAACATTACAGCCTTATGTGGAGAATTCCTTAATCCATATTAAAAAAAAAAAAAAACCAAACAAAAAAACGAAACAAAAACCCAAACAAAACTCAACCATGAGACATCCTGAAAAACTGTTTATCAACCAAAGAAATCCTGACTATTTCAGTGTTGAATTTCTAACCAAAAAGTATGTTAATCTCTACAGAGTCCTAAACTCATTCTTGAGAACGCTCCTGAAGACATCTTACATAGAGAGGAACTCTGCCTTTGAGTCTCAGTCTCAGTCTGTGTTGTAATGCTGGAGCTTTGGAGCTTATTTATGTCCTTATTATACAATCTAAAAATGAAATTTCAGTACCTAGAGGTAGTACTTTAAATATTTTGGGACCTCTTTAATGGTCTATTTTAGTGGCCCCCAGAGGAACCTGACACTGACATATTTAGTCACTCTATCTCCATATATAATTAGTAAACGTGATTGTTCAAAATTCATCTGTCCCCCACATGCTGCCCCCAGATTTTTGATGCTGTGGAAAGAAGAGACACACAAAAGGGCCCTCTAACTTCAGGATTGATTTCTAGCTGAACTTTAATACTGGTAGTCACATGTTGGTATCATTGAAACCTTTTCTTGTTTCTCTAATGCATTTTCTACCAACACAATTTGTATTTGTGATTTGTGATACATATAAATGAAAATGTAAGAGTGTAATTAATTTTCTGTATTACTGTACATAAAGTACACTATTTAGGAATAATGCAAAATTAACTAAAATAATACAGCATTATTCGTCTTAACTATATCTTCCTCTGTGAAATAATGTAACCCTGATCTTCTTTACATACATTTAATGGCTACTATGCTGTACATTAAGTGTATACCAAATCCTTTGTAGTGGACATCACTCCTGTTACAACAGGCATTTTTCCTGCAATGTTCTGCAATAATCCATAGCGGTTTATTACTAAATCAGATAAAACATAATTTTTTGCAGTAAATTAAGCAAGTAGAGAGTAAGCCTATTTTCCCCAGTAAGAAATATCACTATATGCTATCTAAAACAGTGCTTCTTATAATGGCTTCCACAAGACATTTCAGAGTAAGCTGTGGGACAAACAAAACCCATGTAGTAGGTAACAGTAGATGGTTATGAAAATCTTTCCTTAAGACTTTCCTTCCTGACCCTCACTGGATCAAATCCCAACCCTGAGAATTTTGGATCCATTTCAAATGTAGATTTTTTTTCTAGAGCCTTGGATTCTTTCATATTATTTTATATTTCTATTTATCCTGTTCTGTATAAATGTTACTGAAGTCAACGGGACTTTTTATGTTTTAACATCAGCCCCTAAACAGTTACTATTTAAAATATGATCAAAAAGGAATGCAATCACAAATTCAAGAAAAATTTGGAGCTAGAACAGCAAGACTTGATTATTGTAATCCGGGTGACTGCATATCTTAGAAAAGTTAGATGGTGGTTTGTCATTTGTTTCTTGGACTAAATGCTACATCAATATGATGTATTTCTCAAATCATGCTCTGTAGTTTAACTTTTGGTAATGCCATGTTACATATTCTGCTTTACTTCAAGGCTTTTACTTAAAAGCTGTCAGTTGTAACCCTATGGTAACAATATGTAAATGGAATCAATAAAGCTGGTTCTGTAACTACTTATAGAAGCAGGGAAATTCAATCCCATGATACATCAAGTCACAGATAACAAAATTAAGAAAGAAAATTCTGTATACAGAATGCATCTGCCTATATAAATATTTATGCATGATCATAAATTAAAAGCATACAGAGAAAATACAAATATCCTTTGGGGAGAGAAAAATATTACATGAGAGTAGAACAGCATCCTACCAGCACATATAGATTATATATTTCTATGTGTTGTATTTAATGAAAAAAACAGATAATGACTATTCCAGCAGATAGCTGGTGAATGGATCCAGAATACTGGCTATCTTCTGTACCATCAGATTGCTACTGCAGAGTCAGTGCAGTAAAATCATGGCTACTACTACTTCATACAGTCAGCTGTCCCTCAGTTGTCACTGTGTTCCCATGGCCATTCTTTGCAGTACAGCCAATGGCATGACAACCAAACATTTTTAGTTCTCTTGGGTTTTATAGCCTATGCTTACAAAAACAAAAAAAAATATCTTTTTTTGCAAAAAACTTTCAATCTCCCTTAGATCGTAAGACTGTAACAGAATTTCCTATAATTCACCAGATGCAAGTATTCATACTAAAAAAAGCTTTTTTCTTAAGGTTTCTTAAAGTTCCCACCAGATTTTCCTAAAAGCTGGACACATCTGAAAAAATCTATAATTACATTCACTGGTGACTCTTTTGACTTACTAAAGTTTCAATTAGAACTGAAACTATTCTTAATAACAAACATTATTCGCATACATTACCGATAATAACATATTCTGCCATTTTTCTTTTTACGGATAGACCATGACAGAGAAAATGCTAAGAACTTCCTGGCCTGTTATTTATAATTTCCATGATCTGAGAGGTCAACGACAGAGCTGGGAACAGACCCTTTTCTGCCTAGACCACATTGTTGCAAAGCCCTTTAGTATCTGATATGCCACATACTAGAACAGTTGTTGGCTTTCCACAAAAAGAACATGTGAGTAACTTTCACTGAATATAATTTAGCATATAGAGTAATTTTGGTTTTTAGCAAAAAACTAAGAGGTGTTTGTCTCAACAATGTATTATTCTGGTTTATCTTTTTTTTTTAATGTGCTTATAGCTGAAGGGAGTTTCACATCTTTGGTTTTCACTTGTTACTTCCACAGTAGACCTTTATATGTGTAACATAAACTTAAGCCAGAAAAAGATAGATACAGAGTAAAGCAAACACAATGTAAAGAAACATGTTGACCTAGTTTAAAAAAAAAAATCAGGGGAAGGACAGGATGTCCACAAACATTTTTCTCGGGCCCGAAGGGAAGGTGTTAATCTTGTGTGACTCTGGTGCATCAGCGAAGGCAGCCTGACATGAGCTACCCCTCCATTTCACCGAGTTTCTTGACTACTGGTTCACCTCCTTCTCACTGCAGCCAGTACAGCCATTTCTGTGACTGATGGAGTGAAATGACCTGGGTGCAAAGTGCAACCTCTTACAAACCAACCACCCACCCAACCAACCTGGAGGTAATACCTGTTCAAGGTATTCACACTCCTCCTACCGGATGCCTTTTGTTTCTCCTCCCATGTTTCTGGGGGCTTTTTGTGGGACCAGTCAAACCATCAGTAGCTGATACGGCTTAGAAAAGTTCCAGGACTCCTTTATTAAATCAGATCAGGTATCTGATACCGTTTGCTCTGAAGAGTTCCTACACCCTTGCTCTGGCAACAGAGATGAACAGAAGCCAGGGTTACAGGAAAGAATGGCAGTGTCAGTGCTCTCAAATAGCACTGCCAGTCAGAAAAGAGCATGAGGATCTGACCCATATGAGTAAAAATGAAGTTGAAATGTACACATAATTGCTATCATTAGTTAAGTCCAATACCAGGCTGCCTCATTCTCAAATATGCTGGCTCCTACTGTGCATTTCCAAGTCAAAGTAACCTGCTAATTAAGATACAACAATCAGATAGGAAAATTCTGAAAGATGACATCAGGTAATCCAAGCCACAGTTAATCCTGAGAATTTAAACATAATGTCTTTGAAATTAATGTTACCTGACAAGGGCTAATGACCTGTCTGGGCTGGTGTGTGAGCCTGTAAATGTGAGCGTGCCAAATTCTCCATAAGCTTCATCCATGTAAGGACTTGACAGAAGCTCCCTTACATAAAGCACTGCAGCCACCTAGCCTTGAAAAGTTGCAAGTGTTCAGCAACACTCAGCCTGCAATTAAGCAAAAGCTTTCTGTGTATTTCTAGGTACTTCAGGAGCCAGTAAAAGATGGACCTGTTGAAGGCAGTAACACAGAACCAAACTGAATTAAGTAACAGAACAACCAGAAATAACTGAAAGGCAGCAATGATCGAAATGTCCTTCTTCCTTGAGGTTGTCTTTACAAAGTTGCAGGACAGCCATTTTTGCTTGGCTCATAATCAGTTCTTGGTAATGCAGTGTTCTCTGGTTGTGCCTAACGCTGATGTGATAAGGAACAAATGGATCAATGCTCTCATTGTAGTTACTGGGAAACCAGTAATCAGGACAGAGGACTCAATTCCCTGCATCCCAATTACACATGAATTTGCTAGAGCATCCCTTTAGACTGACATAAACTATGAACCAACAGCAACAAAAATCGGAGGAAAGCAGTAACAGTGGTAGAAAATGCGGACAGCATCAAATATAAACCTATGCCACTTCTGTATAAGGACACTTGTAATCTTCCTCTGCTATAAATCTCTAGGTTGTTCCCAGGCCATAAATCATACAGCAAACCTCACGTGCCTCCTCTCAAAAACTCTTTAAATTGGGCATTAAAAAGTCCCTCATCTCACTGAGATTACCTGTCCATCTGGATTAATATCGTGAATCCTGTTTGCCTGTATAGTAAAAACAACAGAGAAACCCTAGCAGAGCCTCACAGGAAAAAAAAAAATAATGCCAGACATTCCTGTTTCCCTTTTCTAAAAGGAATTGTCAGTAGACCAATCAGACTTTTGATGCTAGTTGACTAGCAAAATACATCTTTGATTTTCCATTCAGCTACAGAACTAGCAGAGAATGAAAAATTAAGAACACACAATGTAGAATCAGAACCGGGATGAAAAAGTGAAACACAAAATTCGAAGAATGGTCACAAATGTACTTTTTATTTTCCAGGTGCATAGTAGCTTTAGAAATTTCTCTCTTACAGGTGTGAAAGGATTAAAAGGAGATCTAGTGTGGCAGCCCATGGCAGGCGTGTATTGTGCGAGTACAGTATTTTTCTCTGATGTGTTTGATGCAGTCCACTGTTGAGAACACGCTGCTGGTATAGATGAACTCAGCTGGATAGCCTATGCTCTTCTCATGGCCTGCTTTCTGAAAGAGCTACTTGAGAACTGATTTATTTCTTCTGGTATTTTTAAAAGCCCTGGAAAAATTCAGGCTCCTGAATTTTCTGGTTTGAGAAAAATGCATTCCATTTGTAACACTCTGAAAGCTGAATACACACAATTTTATGCTTCGCAGAACTACACATTCTTTTTTTTTTTTTTTATATAATCACACTTGCAGGCACTTTATATGGAAAAATAAAAGAATCCAAGCTCTTCATTAGTGATATTTAATATCATATGGTCACACTGGTAAAATACCAAAATATAATAAATTATTTTTATATCAAATATATATAGAATAAATAGTTCTTCTGCTCGCTGGAGTCTAAGAAAGATTCTTCAGAATAAAAACCTTGTACTCCTGATGCTTCCCCAGACATAAAAAGAACAGCTTTGTGCCAGCCTCAGTGACAGGAAGTGACAGGCAGAACATGACATCACTCTTTATTTTTAACTGACTGCCTTCTGGTGAATTTATTTTGCTGTCGGTAAATACTACAGCAGTGTTAAGTCACATTCAGGCTTTACAGAGACATAAGCCCTTTCCCGAGTTTGATCCCAGAAGCTGGCAGTTCTTAGCTTTTGAAGGAAGGATCTTTATTCCCAAATTGGGCATAGTGGCTTACATCAACGGCCAGACAGTAAGGATATGTCTCAGAGAAACACTAAAGTTCACTTCAAAGGTCTATAACCACCAAAGGCATTCATGTGAATTTTACCATTACAGCGGCTAACCACTTCAAAAGAAAAAACCATGAAATCCTGTACTCAAGAACATACATTTATTCAGCATTTGACTACTGATATTTAATTGAACTTGCCTCAGTCAGAGTCTAGCAGCTCTGAACAGCATCCATGTCCCTAGTACCACTAATGTCACTTTTGTTCTTAGCATCACTACACATGCAGTGCCTAAAATAAGACAGGGTCAGTAAGTTTATTACCAGAGAACATAAATTAAATTCACATTTCTATCCTTCTCCTGCTGCCAGTAAGTCTTTAAAATGAAGAAGGGGAGAAACTGCACCTCTGCGATCCCCCAGGAGGGCAGAGATCCAGCATGGATCATGCTTATGCTACTTTGTCTCTACTGCTTTTGTGTATCTAATTGGCTTTCCTCACCCACCAGCTTGTCTTAGTTTCTCTCTAAGGAAACCACTGTTAATCATTATGCAGTACTCAAGCACACTGTAGCCTTAATAACTACCACATTACCATTGTTATTGTTAAATAATGCTACTACTAGAAGACCAAGTTCTGAAAGACCAAGTTTTGCATGCCCACAAGTAATATGCATGACTAGATGGATGCAAGGGCAGAAAACATGTGTTTTCCTCCTGAAAAAGAGCACAGCAAGAAACTGGGTCCTGTTTCTGTCCTTCACTACCACCCCCACTCCAGATCACTTCATTCATAACTATTGCCATGTATTAAAAGAATCTGCAAACAGCACAAACACAACTTAAAAACATAAAACAATTACTTATTGGCTAATAAGTAATCACAGACCAGCTGGAATTAATGTAATGAGCCACTAATAACCTCCTTTGCTAAGACACCCTCTGAGGCTTGGCTGACCCCAGAATCACACGGAGGACCGTCGGGTTCTATTGTTTTTTGCAACAGGCTGAGTCCTTAGTGCTGCTTTTCACCTTCATCTCTGAGGAATTTCTATCTTTGCATGCTTACGTTCTTTTCTTAAATCTTTAAACTGTCGGTTCCATCTCAGCAATTTTACCTCTATCTACAACTTTACCTTTCTCATCTTGCACAGCTCTAGACTACTTTCCCACAGCTCTTTCCCAAAGTTTAACCATTTCTGTGCAAGTCAAAGACGGTTATTTGGTTGGGCTGGAAGAGGGGGGCTGCACCCTCGTAACACTGCATAGCCCACACCCACAGATCCTGAACAGTACTGGGGTATTGTCCAGATTTCCACGTGGAGAGTGTCTTCTAGGTGGTACCTGCTTACAAAATTCACTGTCACTTAACAAACCGGTGAGGTGCCCGTAAGGAAACGCTGTACGCGTTAGGGACAGTAAGAGGCACAACGCCCCCAGCTTTCACGTTACCCTTACTCCATTACAAACTTAGATTTAAGAAGCGGATGAGGTGCGTTACACGTACGCACACACGTATACCCCGGCCACCACCCCAACCGCGGCTCTGCGCGGCCCCGCCTTCACTCCGCTCCCGCACCAACTCCTCCCGAGCACAACCCAGCGGATAAACCAGGCGGCGACAGCTGCGACATGACGTAACGGCCAGCTCCCACCGGTGTGGGGACGGTCCCCCCGGCTCCGGTAACCCGCGCGGGTAGAAGGGCCACGGCAAGAGCGAACAGAGCAGAACACACGGGCACTTCCAGCGGTCTGGCCGCCTCCGCTACCCGTCAGCAGGGCGCAGGCGCAGCCTCTTTCCCCGCCGCTAGGCGCTGCGCATGTGCTGCTGTCCCGCGCAGGCGCGGCTCGGGAGCTGCCGGCGGCGGCGATGGGCGGACGCCTGGCCCGCGTGTTTCGCACTTTCAACGTGGAGAGCCGGGCCCGCCGCGAGATCAGCAGGGAGAAGCCCAGGCCCGCGCCGCGGCACCCCAGCTCCCGGCGGGACGAGCTGCCCGGTGCGTCCCGGCCTCGGAGGCTGCCGGCGGGGCGGGGGGGGTGGCACCAGTGTCTGTGGTCCCAGCGCGGGGCCGCAGCACGGAAGAACCAGAGCGGGTGCTGGGGCGCCGGCGAGCCGCGGGGCCGTAGCGCGTCCCGGTGCGGCGCGGGGCCGGTGACATTGAGCGCGGGGCGGCTGGGCGCGCGGGGCACGCTGGGAGCCGCAGCCGGCGGCGTTGGTTGCTGGGGCGGTTGCCGGGGGCGGGCTCCGGGGCCCGGTGTGCTCCGTGGAGGGCGCCCCTCAGCGCGGTGAGGTGCGGCTCTCGGCGCCGGCCCTGAGGGAGCCCCTAGCGTCGCGGGAGCGGTTAACCTGGCAGCGCTAACCCAGTGAAACGTGTGACTCAGACCTGCCTTCTCTCTTCTACCTTCCGTCCCCTCCCTTTAGACCACCCCGGGATAAAAGAAGAAATTTACCGGAAGGACGATAGGCTCCTCGCCTTGTTGAGAGATGTTTATGTCCAGTCCAGAGATTCACCTGTGCGGGTGAGCATGTCTCTCTGCAGGAGGCATCCTAGCATCAGCTTTGTGGTTTTCAAACTCGGCAGCAATTCCGTAGAGAGGGAAATGCTCTGTTAGTGCTGAAAAGCTACCTTTTTTTTATAGGTATAGTCATAGAATGGTTAGGGATGGAAGGGACATTAAAGATCATCCAGTTCCAACTCCTGCCATGGGCAGGGACACCTCACACTAGCTCAGGATGCTCGAAGATAAAAGTGATGTTTTCATTACTCTTTCATAGATCAGTAGCAGTGACTGTATTTGACCCTGGGTCTTGAACATGTGACACATCGCGACTGTACAAGTTTTTAAATGCTACACAGTCTTCCTTTTAACATGCTGTTGATCTTACTTTGTTTCTCACCTGAATTACACTTCTGCTTCCCCTAAGGCAGCAGGGTGGTTGGCCAACCTTTTGCAAAGGCACAGGAGTTTGCGAGACGTAGAGTTTTTAGAAGAGATTGGAACTACTGTGGAAGCATGGATGGGGTAGAGGACAAAGACATTGACATTTTAGTGGAGTCTTTAACTGCTGATGTTAATGTCATGCTGTGCAGAGACTTTTCCTTATGTAGCTGAGGAAGTGCCATAGCTAGGGTTTTTTTTCTGCATAGCCTTCTGGATTGTTTGGTGATCAGTTTCCTCATTGCCAAAAGGTGCAGTCTTTGACTTGGAAGGCAAAGCATACCCCTTCCAGCATAATGCAGACTGGGGTTCAGTCTCCCCTTTTCCAGCACGTTACCTTACGTCTTGTGCATTTTCCCTGTTGCATTACTGGACTGCTTTACTCTAGTTGCTTTATTCAGTAACAAGAGTTCTATAATCATCCAGCAGTAATATTCCTAAGTCTAATTAGCCACTTTCATAGCACCTTGTATTCAAGACTAAAAGTATTCAAAAATGCAAAGAGATTTCTGCAGTGTCTCCCTGAAGTTTCCAGGTGATCTCTGTCCTTAATGTTCATAATAGCGTTAAGGACTCTAGTCTTGAAGTACTAAAGGTCTGATTTCAGTTTCTTTCAATATTCATTTGTAAGCCTGTCAAGAGAGAGAAAAAGCCAAAAGGGGAATAATCTTAGTGCTTCTTTCCATGTCTACTCTGAGGTTGCTGCTGTGTTAAGCCTTGCTCTTGTGGTGTGTCTGCTTGCAGTTGTTAGGAAGAGTGTGATTAATGTGTTGGCATGGAGGCCGGTGGACAAAACTTCATTTAAAAACTTTCTGCCTTTCCGTATGTTATTCTGAATACTCTGTGCATCATGTATTTGTGTATACATACATATGTGTATATTTGATGCTAGGTCTGTCTGCAGAAAGTGGAAGAGCACCAACTCTTTAAGTGGCAGATACCCAGGGACAGACACTTGAAAGATTGTTCATTATCTGGGGACGGTTTGAGCACAAAGTAAAAGAAAAAAATGGAGAACTGGCAGCATCATCAGACATCCTATGTAGTTTAGAAATGGGCATGTGATTATAGATGCTGTAGCATTCACATGAGTTTTTTTCAGCTTGTGAGTTAATACAGGGTGTCTGTGGGCTGATCAGTGGCTGTGGACTCATCATTTTAAAAGAACTTTTTCTTAACTTTAAGAAAGGCTTTCATTCTCTCTTTTTTCCAGTGTAATTTGCTGGTTAATTAATAAAAGACAATATGAGAAAGGCAGATCTGGTTTGGAAATGACTTGAGAGGAAAGAATTCCCATGTCTGAGTACTGTAGTAGTCATGGGAACTAAACTCCGTATGATGCTGCAGAATCTTCTTTTTGTCCAGTAAAGCTTGTTCTCTATACAGAGTAAAAGAAGAGATATCTTTTAGTTGCAAAACCTAAAATCTGAAAAAGAAAGGAAGGGGAGAGGAAACTGTATGAAAAAGATTTTCGGTGGTATCAGAAGGATACCAATTTGTAGTGTGATTTATTTTCCTCTTGCCATGAATCGGTACCAAATATTAGGTTATCTGCATTTACGTTTGGCTACCAAAAGCTATGGTTTGACTTGTATGAAGGGCTGCTAAGTCTGTACAACACTTAGAGTTCAGTAGATGGTAGCTTTTCAGAAGTTGGGTGGGAGTTGACATCATATGTAGAATGGCTGTGGAAGAACTGACAATTTCTGTGATGTCAAGAAGCAAGGCTGGCCAAGCATTATTTCTGGGTTTTAATGCTATGAAAATATGGAAAGCTAACGGGAAATGCTGTATTTAGGAAAATGGCTTGGCTGCTACAATAAGCATAGCAAACAGAACTGCTGTTAAGCTCTTCTTGTTTTCCTTCCCACAATTAGGTAAAAGATGGAGGTGGTGAACATCTTCCACATAAACAGGAGGAAAAGAGACTTACAAAACTAGGCCACTTGGGAGATGCAGATATTAAGAAAGTTTCCAAAGGCAAAATTTCCACTGTGGAGGCTCTGACACTTCTTAATAATCATAAACTTAATCCTCAAATATGGACTGCAGAGAAAATAGCAGTGGAATACAGTCTGGAACTGAAGGATGTCAACTCTCTTCTGGAATTCTTCATTCCTTTCACTGTGAAGGAATTTCCTAAAGAAACCAAAAAAGTTATAACGTCAACATAAAAATAATTACCAAAACCTTGTGTGATCTCACTCGTGTCTTAATTTTATTCTTGAGTATATTCAGTGTTTGGAAAGAGTTGGTAATGTGTCATCCAACAAGGCTGCTTCCTTATATACCAGTGAAGATGCATTCAAGCAATTCCATTCTATATTGGATGGCTTCATTTAAATGCAGCAATTATAGGATACAATTTTTAAACCTTAATATAACTAATAAGTAAGTTGTATGAGAGCATGTCACACTGATTATCCCATTTGTATGTACAAGTTCAGTTAAAGTACACAAGTTCACTGAGAACTTTACCTTAACATCACATTTCTTAGCAGAGACTTCCTGGCCTTCAGCTAAATCAGTGCTCTGAGTGTACTAGCTGTGTCGTTTCATGTTGGTGTTCTTTCAAGGACTTGCTGTCAAGGTCTGTGTATACACAGACAGCTGAATTTCTTTTGTATAAGAATGGAATAGTATTTATACTTTGCAAAGAAGGCTAACCACAAGATAATTTTGGAAATTAAGCTGTGTCAAAGTTAAAAAGAAGATGACCGTTTCTGGTGCTGGGACAGTAATGGCTGATGTGTAGCTCCTTTTCCCCTCTGTTCTGATTTAGCTTAAATAGCTACACCTTCCCAGGTACTTTCTGTTAGTCAATGAATTTGTAAAGAGCGATGATCTTCTAGCATCTTGCAGCAGTCCCTGGCACCTGTTGTGTGAGAAATAATTCTCATAATTAATAGGTAACTATGAAATGCAACTGGATCTACTAATTGGACCAACTAGTTGGTCTTGCGTAATTGTCTGCCTGTCCTGTTACAATAGCCCTTTTTGCCTGTGGAGGTCCTGCCTGACTTACCCAATTGTGGGTTAGATCAGGTCATGCTCACACACAGCAAGTTACTCACATGCTACCAGATTGAAGATGGACAGTATCCTTTCCACGTTAGTAAAGGACAATGCAAAGTGTGAGGTGGTAACAGGTTGTTACCTCATTGAGGAGGGGAGATAATCAGAATCGATATTCAAAAATTCATTATGGTTGCTTTCATGCATATATTCAGCGAGCACTAACATTCCTAGTGCCATCACCAAAGAAGTGTTAAGAGCGCAGGAGTTAGTAGCAGGTATAGAATGTAACTTCCTGTTGGAAGAATTTTTCTGCCAGGTCTTAGATTTCAGAGTCTGGTAAGTATCTTCCCAAGATGATCAGCTTGCTATTTCACAGCAAGATTCCACTTCTCTCTGAGATGGGCAAGGTATTTATGCTACAGTTTGCTATAGTGTATACAAGGTTTTGCTTGATTCATTCTGAAGTTCATAACGGTGTACCTTGGAGCATGACACCTATGAGTGCATTGTATGAAAATGTGAAATTGTTAGTCTTTGGATGTATGGATTGGGGATAAGCCTGTCATTCTTCCTGTAATGTAATGGGGACAGAGCTGTGCTCTTAAACTAATGCATCTGAGTTAACATGCCACAATAAGATTTTTTTGCTTTTCACAAAATATTCTGCTTTATAGAGTGCTGTATCAGAAATACCTTATTGTTTGAGTACTGTGCATCCTAATGTGATATTTAAGGTAATATTCAGAAAACAGCTGTGGAATGCATTTGGTACAGATTGTGTTGTTATTAATGGAAATTGATTTCCTTCTTTAAAAATGAATCTTTAATTACGTATTGGAGTTGATTAAAAACTCACTACAATCGGCACCAGACAACAGCTTGCCCATGCCCCTTGACTAAAGTGGTATGTATTTGGGCTTATTTTGTGTGCCTTTGTGACTTGTAATGTGGCTGTGCCATTTCAGTAGCCTGTTTCACACAGCCCCTAGAGGCATTATCACAGAATCACAGAATCCTAAGGGTTTGAAAGGACCTCAAAAGATCATCTAGTCCAACCCTCCTGCAGAGCAGGGTAACCTAGAGTACATCACACAGGAACTTGTCCAGGCGGGCCTTGAATATCTCCAACGTAGGAGACTCCACAACCCCCCTGGGCAACCCGTTCCAGTGCTTACTACTGCTTTGTTTACAGCCTTTAGCAGCCGTGTGCTTTGGAGCATTTGGTGCTTATCATGTTCAGTGCTGCAGTCATCTTCAGGACAAAATCCTGTCTGTGAGTGAGATAACTACAAATCTATCTACAGTTCCTCTGGAGTCAGGATCTCATCCTCAGAATGTATTGGCGATGGTGGAGAAGCAGGCAGGTCCCACAGCACAGAGGTGGGCCAGGGATCCATCTCCCTAGAAGCAGGTGAACTCAGTGGCCCAGAAGGCTCCATTGGAGCAGGGAGTACTCCAGCACAGCACATTTACTTCGGGAAAATGAGATGCGATGCAGTTTGCTGTTGGCATGCAGATTCTGCCTATCACCTGCCTCACCTGCTGTGCAGCATCAAACCTCCATTATGAAGGCATTGCTAATGGTATATGATCATGTAAAATCTGAACCTTTATCCAAATTATCCATAGTCCAAACGTTTAGCTTTCTGTCTCTGCAGGTATTTTACTTGTCCAAAGCTCACAGAAAGATCCAGAAGCATGGATCTTTGCTCTGGTGGGAAAGCCTGTCCCTGATCAAGCACTCTCAACACCACCGTCTTGTCCTGTGTAGGTGACTGGACACAGCCAGCCGCAAGGTCCTTGTCAGGTGTGTGCATTAGCTGTGTTCAAGTAAGTATGTGTTTGAAGATAACGGCTGTCTTTAGGGTTGATGTCTGCAAGAAAGCTATTCTCACTTTTGAGTCTTTTCTAGAACTGCTTATTTCCTTTCTTCCAGTTTCAGGGGACTCTATTCATCAGTTGTCTTGCTTGAGTACCAGGTTTCGATGCAGTTTCTAATCTGAAGAATAATGGTGTTTTCTTTACGCTTCTAATTTGATTTTGTCTATGTCCTTTCTGTCTGTTCCTTTCCTGTAGCTGTTTGGCTGTCAGCTTAAGGAAAAGGTACTCTTCAAGCAACTGTTTTGAAGAGATAATTATGGGGAATCTGGGGGAACCTACAATTCAGTTTTCTGGTACTCATATGTGGGGAATTTTTCATGCCTCATTGCCATGCATTTGGTGCACCAAATTGAGCTCATATGTTTTTGGCTGCCATATAGAATAAGAACATTTCATAGGGAACAACCTGCCTCTCTCAAACTGCTTTCTTCTTGCCAGATTAATGTAAAACATATATCAAGTGTAAGCTTTGTAAGCCTGTGAGACAGTTGTTTCATTTCTGGTGTAAATGACACATTGTTAACGAATGTCTTTATGTGTGGCATTATTACTCCAGTTTTCCAAATGTCACTGAATAAAGCCAGGGCTACGTTGGGCGCTGAGGCTGAGCCTCAACGGGAAATGAGGGTTACATTCCTGGTGAGACATCAAATTTAATTTCTTCTGGCAGGTATATTGGAATTCCTGGCTTGAATTTTTTCCAAAAAATGTCTCTGGGGGAATCCTGTATCTCACCCACATTTTCTAGGACACAGTCCCGTTCCTCTAGCCTTGTTCTGTTGTTAAGTCTATACCGAGCCTTCTCCAGCCAGACTTCCCTGGTATGAAAACTTTATGCAGCTGCACTTTGCTTTTTACTAGCTCACATGGAAATGTTGGTTGTATTCTGCCCTTTCAGTGTCAACAACCTCTTTCATTTCTCCAGAGCTGTCTTGCCTTCTAGGAGCAGCACATCTGCTGAGGTGAAGATGAGAGGACTGAGCACATGTTTTGCTCTACAGAATTTGTGAATAGGATGTAGCTTTTCATACATCTTCAAAAGCTGCTCTTCTGGGATGTGTGAAACTAATCTTGTGCTGTGTCACCGTGCATTAATCATAGCTAGGTTCTTTCAGTCTGATGCCGAGACAGCAAGATTTGAGCTATGAGGCAGGAAAGAGTTTTAACTCTGCTTTCTGTGCAGGTTAGTCAGAGGGAACTTCTGTATGAAAAGTGAACTTTCTGTAGCCTTCCAGCACAGGGAACTTGTCTTTTAAGCTGTCTCTTTTTACTCAAGGAGAAAAAGTGTTTGTATGTAAGAGATGTGTACTAAACTTACAAAGTGGAGCATTTTATTTCAGTATTGAAAAATCAAGTCAATCTTCAAGTAGTCATAAAACAGGCCCAAAATGCAGAAGTTTTAAAAGGCATCTCTCTCACTTTGTTTCATACAAGCATTGTGCTTTCATGTTTGAGATTGCATGACGCTTCATGGCTCTGTTCTGCAGCCCGTTTCTAAAGAGGAGTTTTCTGGTTCTCAACCAGATGGTGCCAGTGTTGAACTGACAGCAGGAGAGGCCTGAGCAGTGCAGGTGAGCTTCAGGTGCATTTTGGCATTTCAGAATGCAGCAGTTGAAGGCCAACTGACGTGCTATTAGCAATCAAAACACTGTGTCAGTCAGTGCCTGTTGTTACCCAGTCTGCTTCTGGCATTCGACATGTAATGAATTCCATAACTTTTCACAGGTTAGGTACTGCTGTGTTGTTATCAGAACTAATTGTTTCCTGCTGAAAATAAACCCCCAAAAACATGGATTAATTTCACTTAATTTCACTTAGAAACTTAACACTGGCTTTCTTGGTCTGAAACAGAGACTTAGATTTACATAAGGCAACAGCAGCACATCTCCTGTAGCATGCTGGAGGCAGTGTGCTAAGGTAGCTCCTGCGGCTCTGTGGGGTTTTGATGTGTCTGCTGCCAGAAGGAGAATCTAAAAACTAAACCCACCAAGGTGGTGGTTCTGTGACTGTTGAGCAAACTCCCCTTTGGGTATGGGTTACTTCAACTGCTGAAGCTTTGGGTTTAGGTGAGATGGGAGAAGTGCTGCTGTATTATCCAGGAAAGAAGTGACTGGGGGCATGACAGACCCTATAATCATCTCCTATCAGGATTCCTTGCGCAGGAACGGAAGACACATGGAGCCTTGTAGGACCGAGGCTCTCAGGCCACTACTTTTTGGAAAGCTGAGGAAGGTGATGGTGTGGTGGAGGAATTCCTACCTTTGAAATAGTTGCCCACCGGCAGCCATACCTGTGAGCTGGGTTCACCCAGGGAATAAGGGATCCCACTGCTGATGAGTGGCAAACTGTGCTGGTAAAAGTGAGATTTGCTTCTGTCAGGGGTTGCTGTAACTGGAAGCCTGAATGTCAAGTCGCAGCTGGAAGCTCTGCCTATGAGAGAGATCTGGGCTCTGAATAAAGGACAACAGTGCTGGCAACTTGGGTGCAGCTGGGACTGCAGAGATGGTTATAACTGCCTGTGTTGGCGAAGGGAAAAAGAGATCAAGGTGGAGTCTTCAGAGCATTTTCTCTGAGCCAAAGCATGCCCTGTTATTAACTGCACAGGGAAAACTACTCCCAGGAAAATCGACACGACACAGTTTGTGACTCAAGCAGTTTTGACTATCCAGGCCATATGTTGGGTATGAAGTGAGACCAGAGTGCTGTAGCTTGGATAGCCAGAACAGTGTTGAGCTGCTGTATGGACAGTTCTGTTGAGAGTTGTATGTATGTTGCATGCATATCACACTTGAATGCCTCCTGCCCCGGTCTCTGGTGTTTGTAGCACAGCTCTGTAGCCTTAAGGATGCCAACAGGCTTGACAATTAGGTGTCTCCTCTTAAAGTGAAGATATGGATTTGCATCCCCCTTAAGCTGAAGCAGAAACTGCATTTTAGGTAAGAGTCCAGCTTAGCTGTCTCTGTGCCACTCAAACCTGTGGATCTTATTTCGGTGGTGTAATTCCTTCCAGCATGAATTTCCTTTGTGAGCCTCAAGTGTAGCAGAACTGGAGTCCCTCTTGGTGGAGCTGAGGTGGTGAAGTGGTAGGGGCTGTAGCACACTGGGTGGTGAAGGGTCTCAGTGCTGCTCAGGGAGGGAAGTCTTGCTTGTCCTTCCAACCCTGTCCCCAGTTCTACAGCCCACCTCCTCTCCTTTTGCTAGCTCAGGCAATTGGTAGACCACTTTATGAAGCACTTTAATTCACTAACACAGAAAACAAATCAAAAGAACTATATTTAAAACGAGAAGGAGAAGCAGTATATTGTTGTCAGCATCAGTGGCTATCCTTTGGCTGAAGACAGGATATATTCAGATTCTATTATCAGCCGTGTCCTCTGGGAGAAGCAGTTTATTAAAATCGTGTATGTTTATTTTTGCATACAATTTAGGGGCAAAAAGCTGAACATGCAAAGGTACCAAAGTGCTTCTGTGAATTTTTGAATACATCATCCCCAAGTTATTTGCTTTGGGATGGGAAAAACATACTCTAAAGCCTGGGTTTTATATTGTAATAAAATATGTTGGCATGGTGGTATGAGATGACATTTATTTCTGAGAACAATTCAAGCAATGCATAATGTTCAGACACCAACAATATCCCTTGCTTTGCTAAATGAGGATTTTTTTTTTCTGTAATCAGTCTCAAACAGAAATGCTAAGAATTCTGTTAAAAAAAAGTTTATACCATCCTAGTTACTACCATTCCCACCCTTACCTAAATCCAATCCTCCCACTCTCCCCACTACTCACTTGGTGCGTATCATCTGTCAGGTTCCTAGTCCTGTCTCACAGATCGGCAATTAACTGTGTACAATGGGTGAGGCTGATTTACTGTCTACCTAAAGCTACAGTGAAACTGGAAGGCATAGTAAGTAAGTGCATTGAATACCAATGAATCAAAGCAAAGCAGGCTACTGAAGATGTCTTTAGGAAGAAATAATGCCACTCTATCGGCTTTGCTCCTCCACAGAGGAAGAAACTGGGAATAAATTCATACTGTGCTCTGCCTCTCTCAATTAACTGTCACCAATTAAAGATTTCCTGTGTGGAAATGCATTCACAGATGTCGGCACTTAACAAAGATAAATTCCATCCGCTCACTTCTATACATGCAATACTTCAATATTAAACATTTCTTTTTATGTTGCAAAGTTCTCATTAATGTAGCAATTTGAGAAATTGAGTCATTTTTCTTGGAACTCTCTCAATAGGTTGACATTTACTCATAGTTTCTTAACCCTTGCGAAAGAAATGTACTACTTTGTACATTTTGAATAAAAATTATTTGAATTTTATCCTGGACACATAGCTGTGATTAAAAGCTGAGAAGATACTGGAAAAAGCAAGTCTGTTCTTTCAACAAACAACATCAATACCTGTTTGTGATGTGTGGGGTCCATGACATATATAATTCTCTAGACTTCAGAAAGTGGTGAAACTGCAATGTTTTGGAGACACCGTAAGAGAAAATGATAGTTTTACTGGCAAAGCCCTATAGGAAGCCCTTGTTGGACGTTTATCCTCCAAATCTTGTGTTCTCTGTAATTCTGCTGCTCTGGAGCTTGTTACAGAACTCACCCCTTGCTATAACACTACATTCTAGTATACAACATTTAATTTTGCAAAAAAAAAGTGCAATTATTTCTCAGCCAAGAACAAAAGTTTGAGCTGAGTGTGAACCCTGGTACCCAAATCCTCTTGCCTTTGCTGCAACCTGAGCCAGTGCTTTGAGAAATACAAAGTGCTCCCTCTGTCTTAGCTGCTGGGTACTTCTGAAAATGAAAATCTAAATGCAATTAAAGTCAAAATGCGGAGCACAGTATTTGTACATATTACATAGGGCTTTTGATATGTTATTAATCCTTTCTGTCTTGAATTTAACCCAGACTGTGTGACAATTTCCATTACTCTTTTTTTAACAACACGAAAGGCCTTTGCTAAAATAATCCTTTGTCCTTGATGAAATTATAGCACCTCCTTTGCCTTCGTCTGCACAGATTATCTCAGCTTCCCCAACAAGGGAGGAAAACAGTAAACAAACAGATTCAAATGTCAGGTTGAAGAATGTGTCATCGAGGATTTTCAAATGCTACATCCTTTCTACACTGGGCACAAGACACAGATACGTTGCAATGTTGCATTTGTGCAGTCTTGATCAAAGGTTTGTTTCAAGTGGAACACTACTTGAATCTGAGCTAACTTCACATGCTGCTATATCCATGATAAGGAAAAATGATTACTTAGATAAAAATCCAGTGTGCTTTGGTCAAACTGTTTCTATGGTTGCAGAGTGGTATCTAAAGATTCAGCTGAAAAAAAGTGGCTTAAGGATGAGGAAACGTCTTATCTCTTGCACCCCTTCACTAGATACACTAGACAAAAATGGAGTTCCAGGCTATGGAGGAGATACAGGCAGATGATTTTGTTGCAGAATCCTTGCAAATAACCCCTCTCCCCAAATAAAACTTTTCTCGAAAGTCTTGCTGAGTCCATATATGCTGCAGGTGACCTCTTTTTCTTTGATGTTGTTGGCTAGAATGCTTTTAAGTGCTCCCTGAGATTTATAAGAATATCATGAGATTTACATGGAGGAGGGCTCAGGGGACCTGACTGCATTTTTTGGCAAGGTGACTTACCAGGATGCACTGAAATGTAAACTATGGGAACAAGAACAATATTTGTTTTGGCTGTGTTCTGCAAGGACACTTCACCCCACAGCTTTTAGAGAAGTCATCACACAAAACTTAATTTGCTGATATGTTTTTCTCTGGTTTCCTATTAGAAATAATATTGTCTTATTTTTTTTCTGAGGTCTGCTAGCAGCAGAGTAGGAATAAAAAATAAGTATAATATAAGCAATGAACCATGACTGTTTCTAGGCATGCTTTTCTACATATGCATCTCTTCCCATGCTACAATAATATTTCTATTTCACTTCTTAATTATATTTATAAAATTGCAGACCATTAGGAGCATCTGTAATTTCTGTAATACTTTCTGAGCTTGTCCTTAGTCCATCAAGGTTACAGAAATGCAGCTGGACGAATAATCAGTACTGGAGTCTTACTGACCTGTGGGAGGTGGATGACAGTTTTAACAGGGGCTGACCTCCAAGTCAAGTGCAGTTAGCCATCTAGGCATTAGGGATCTAATGGTTATAGAGATGAGGAATGATCTTAGTGGAAGGAGAAAAACTGAGTAGTTAATTTGGGAAAGAGGCAGACCACTTGCTACATTAAAACATTGGGCACCATATTGTACACATTTTTTAATTCATGGAATCACAGGATAATTATATTGTAAGGGAATAATTTATTTTGTACAGCTGAGCTTTGAATACTTCCAAGGCTGGAGATCCCACAACATGGGAAACCTGTTCCAGTGCTTAACTGTCTTCATGGGAAAAGTAATTTGTTACGGCTAGGCAAAATTTCCTCTTGCAATTTGTGACTGTTACATGTTCTGTTGCACGCCTCTGGGAAGAGTGACTCCATATTGACTATGCCCGGCCAAACGTCTCTCAGCATCACCAGAACATCCATCCATCCATCTGTGCTTTACTCCTTTGATTGATATGCTTTAATCCTTTGACTGGAATTACATCCTTCTAATTCCTGTTCCTACTTGGAGCTAACTCTGCCACCTCATCTGTAAGACATGAGTGGAGAGAAAAGGTACTAAAATATAGCTTAAAATACAACTGTTCAACAGAATACAGATACACAATTTAGAGATTATTCCTGCAATAGTAACATCATTCTTTCTGCCAGCTTGTGTGTTTTCGCTGTGTATACTTAATACCAGGCAATGCGTCTGTCTCTGGAAAGCAGCAGCCAGGGCAGTGGGTGGGAGGACAGGGAAACAAGAATGAAAATCCAAACAAAACTTATCTCTGGTTTTGCTCTGTGGTTTAGCAATGGAAATAACATTGCCTTATTTTATTTAATGAACAGCAATGTAGAAAAATTACATGTAAACACACAGCTGCTCCTCTTCCCTTAGCAATTCCTCTGTAGTAGCATTTTCTGGTAATAAAGCCACATTACAGTCAGAGCACTTACAAAAGAAGTTGTTTCCATTTCTTGCACACTTAAAACATCCATAGTTGTTACTCATTTTCTAGTGCCCCTACCTTTATGACTGGACACGTCTGTTATAGATCAGCTTTATAATTTAGGATGCTTTGATTCTTTGTTTTGATGGTATTGATACACAGGCACAAGTGAGTTGACATTTTGCTTTCAAGCCTCCCACATTTCACAAAGATACCACACAAAAAATTGCACATGGTTTCTTTATGCTTCAGGTCTACATCAGAAGTATGAAGAAATCTGGGGGCAGTGGCTGACACCTCTACTTTTTTAATCATTGACTTAGCAACATACACCAAATGGTTGTCATTATATCACTTAAATCACTCCAGAAAGAGTCTCTGATGGTCCTGTGACATATACATGTTTGTCTTTCTGGAAGGTGCTCATCTTAAGTTCAAGGCAGCGATAAAAGCAAGCTGAAAAATTCTGACCTGCCACAAGAAGACTCTGGAAGAACCGATGAACTTTAGCTTGTGCCAATGCAGAGGGGCACTGTTACCCTCATCAAGGGAATGGGATGAGGGAGACTGTCCAGTGCCAATCCTGCAGCTTAGGTATGTGAATATTTATTTACATAAATGGTCAAGTTCCTACCAATGATGCATGTGATCAAACATATGCACAATTAGGTCCTATGATTAGCACTGAAGCTTCTGTAAATGTCTCAGAAATAAGGCTAGCTCGGTTAACATCCTGTTGTTCACTTTTTCTTTGTCCAAGGGATGAAAAACATTCAAATATACTCTTTTATGAAAGCGTGAAGTGTCCTTTGTGAAGATTTCCAAGTAGTGAAAGGCATGATAATGCTCTGATCATATGTATTGATCTGACCATGTGAGAACACTCTTAAAGTACATATGATCTTAATAAAGTCAATTAGTCTAACACTGTAGAGGCTTCCTTTTAACACACACTGATATAGCATTATGCTATGTTAAGAAATCTCTCACACTATACATCCCAAATCACTAAATGACAGTAAACTTTAAAGAAATGTTGCTTATAGACAAATATGATTTATTTGACAATGGAGAAAGACATGTACACACACATACTCAATATTATCATTCTATTAGTGTAATAGCTTAGATTTTGGGAGCAGTCTAAGCTTTACCCAAGTGTGTTAAGCTACATTCAAAAGACATAATATTCCTGGTTTGGTGTTTTTTTTTTTTTACAATCTCCCAAGAGACAGATTGTAAAATCTCTGGATCATCAACTTGTGCTGCATCAGATGCTGGCTCTGTTGTGTGGATCACAGAATCATAGAATCATAGAATAGTTAGGGTTGGAAAGGACCTTAAGATCATCAAGTTCCAACCCCCCTGCCATGGGCAGGGACACCTCACACTAAACCATGTCACCCAAAGCTCTGTCCAACCTGGCCTTGAACACTGCCAGGGATGGAGCCTTCACAACACCCTTTGGCAACCCATTCCAGTGCCTCACCACTCTCACAGTAAAGAACTTCCTCCTTATATCCAATCTAAACTTCCCTGTTTAAGTTTTAACCCATTACCCCTTGTCCTATCACTACAGTCCCTAATGAATAGTCCATCCCCAGCATCCCTATAGGCCCCCTTCAGATACTGGAAGGCTGCTATGAGGTCTCCACGCAGCCTTCTCTTCTCCAGGCTGAACAACCCCAACTTTCTCAGCCTGTCTTCATACAGGAGGTGCTCCAGTCCCCTGATCATCCTCGTGGCCCTCCTCTGGACTTGTTCCAACAGTTCCATGTCCTTTTTACGTTGAGGACACCAGAACTGCACACAATACTCCAGGTGAGGTCTCACAAGAGCAGAGTAAAGGGGCAGGATCACTTCCTTTGACCTGCTGGTCACACTCCTTTTGATGCAGCCCAGGACATGGTTGGCTTTCTGGGCTGCAAGCGCACACTGAAGCCGGCTCATGTTCCTTTTCTCATTGACCAGCACCCCCAAGTCCTTCTCCACAGAGCTCAGTTATATCCCAGGTAAGTATAAAGACATTTCACCTGCCTGTATTGAAAGAAGCATCTGCAAGTGAGATGAAAAAGACACATGACCAGATTGAGGGAGGTGATTCGCTCTTATGAGACCCCACCTGCAGTGCTGTGTTCAGCTCTGGGGCCCCCAGCACAAGAGGAATGTGGACCTGCTCAACTGAGTTCAGAGAAAGCTATGAAGATTATCAGAGGCTGGAGCACCTCTCCTGTGAGCACAGGCTGAGAGAGGTGGGCTTGTTCAGCCTGGAAAAGAGAAGACTCCAGGGAGACCTTATAACTGTCGCCTTCCAGTACCTAAAGGGGGCCTACAAGAAAGCTGGAAAGGAACTTTTTACAAGGGCATGTAGGGATAGGACAAGGGGGAATGGCTTTAAACTGAAAGAGGGGAGATTCAGACTAGATATAAGGAAGACGTTTTTAATGACGAGGGTGGTGAAACACTGGGACAGGCCCAAAGCATTGGTAGATACCTTATCCATGTAAACACTCAAGGTCAGATTGGACAGGGCTCTGAGCAACCTGATCTAGTTGAAGATGTCCCTGCTCACTGCAGGGGGGTGTTGGACTAGATGACCTTTAAAGGTCCCTTCCAACCCAAACTATTCTATGATTCTACAAAAGTCAGCCTATTAAACATGTACCATCGAGAATGAGAAAGCAACAATACTTTATCTCTTTTCACTCATTATCATAAATAAACTGGATCCTCATCCAGATTTGCCGCACAGGGTAGATATCAAAGATTTTTATAATATTGCTTAGTGTTTAGAAAATATTTAATCACTGCAGAGTGCAATTTACATTATTCCCATTTTTCATGCCAACATGATTTGTATGGCAGCCAATGTACGCTAATTAGAGAGTTTCCTAATTAATTTTTGTCAGTGTGCTGCCCTAACATGACTTAAAATGTACAGCTTAATGTATTAAATGTATTAAAACTGCTTCTACTTCCCATTGTATAGCAGGGAGTAATTTGCTATTACCAGCAAGTGTTTACAACAATCTTTAGATGCACATATTCTAATTAAAGTGAACATCCAATATGCTGGCCAAGGATGAGTCATACTTTACAACAGCTCTACAGGGAAGGAGATCTGAGTTTTGTATTCTTCTAAAGCAATGGCCAAGAAGAATAAATTGTTTTCTTTTGTGTGAAATATATTTTGTGCTGCCTATTGCACACTTAAAGGATGGATTAGTGAAAATGAAAGCATGAAGACCGGGCACACAGACTGCATGGGACAAGGACAGTAGCTGCAGTGGAGGGCTGGAGGGAAGGCTATTTCAAAACTTGGTTGATTAGGTTTTGTTGCTAAGCACAAAGCCTACTCTGTGCATTTTTATCACTCAGGAACAAGATATGCCATCCTAGTTACCATGGTTTCCATTCAGCCAGATTGCCCTCTTAGAAAAGAGGCAACTTTAGTTTTACATTCACTACATATATTCCTTAGGTATCTTAAGACCAGAATTGCAACTTTAATTTTCTATGGACAGATCATCATGATTTGGTTCTTGAACTGTACTATCCCAGATCTAAAATCACCTCCTGTCACCCAAGAGAGGCTTGAAAATAAACACCTTCACAGAGATGCCTTCTGTCAAAGAGCACTGAACCTTTTGAACATCACAGGTTATGACACACCCTGACAGTAGATGTATTGTGCAATTCTAACTGGGCACCAGATTGTACCGTCACATCACTAGTGGACAGGGATGGACTGAGGGCTTGGAAAAGGCTGCCAGGAACCTCCAGCAGCCACTGCTAGCACCCTGCCCTGCTGCCAGGAGGGCATGCTTTACCCCCATGATGGTTGAGGTGAAGAAAAACAAGCCCACAATGTGAGGGCAGTCCCCTCTCAAAAGGAGTAGTCACTTGTATTCTCATGAAAGAAGAATGAAAACATTTTGAACACAGTATTAATTCCGAAAGTGCCAGGCTAGATCAACAGCTTCTGATTTCTGCACCTTCTAACAGTTCTGGAAAGCACAATGCACAGTGGCCCACTCTCTATCAAGGCCCCTTGTGGTCTCTAGCTATATTTAAATCACACAACATTCCATGTGATACTTTCCTAGGATAATCTACAGTAAATTAGTCTAGGCAATACAGAAAACATGCAAAGAAGCAAAATATAAAAAGGGGTAGGTCTCTTCTGTCAAGTAACAAGCAATAGGACAAGAGGAAATGACCTCAAGTTGCACAAGGGGAGGTTTAGATTTGATATTAAGAAAAATTTCTTCACTGAAGGAGTTGCCAAACATTGGAACAGGCTGCCCAGGGAAGTGGTGGAGTCACCATCCCTAGAGGCATTTAAAAGGCGTGCAGATGCGGCACTGAAGGACACGGTTTAGTGGTGGACTTCGCAGTGCAAGGTTAATGCTTGGACTGTATGATCTTAAAGATCTTTTCCAACCTAAACAATTCTATGATTAATGCTATTAGAACAATAGCTAATGTTCTCTTTTTTTAATGAATTTTCACCTTTTCCATGAAGCCATGGTGTTCTCAGCATATGATGAACAAAGACAGCAGAAGCTGGTCTTTATGTAGCAAATTGCATGTGAAATGACAGATGAAATATACTAAGACAAATAGCACAATCTCATTTTTAAGTATCTATTGAAACAACCAAGACTGAAATAATTAGTCATACCAAAGCCAATTTCAGTAGGCTTCAGAGTCAGATCACAATCACTGAACAAACCTCTTTGCGATTTTCTGACCCATCACTGTGAAATGAGGCTCCATCTATACTTGTCACTAGAAACTGCAAGGAAAACCACTCCCTACCCTAACTGTCCTTCTTTCTCCTACCTCTATAGCTGATTAGAGTCGTGGTAAATGTGTAGTAACTAACCAGTGGAAAATGTTGACAAGTTAATTGGGCTCATAACTGCGAAGGAAATGAGACACTTCTGCAACTGTTTAGATCAGCTTTGTCAGAAGTAAGTCAGTTACAAAAGGTGACACATTCAATTCTACAAAGAACACATGGAGAATAAATCAACTTTCTGGCTCGAATTACAGTGCAGGAGGGATAATTACCACAGCAGAACATGTACATAGAAACAAAAACCTTTCGTAGGCACAAACACAAACAAAATTAGACAGAAAATTAATGCTGAGTATCCAAAAAAATATGAAAAAGCAATATTGAATAAAACAATGATATAATTTTGAGATGTGAAAATTTACATTCTCAGTGGGGATTGAGAAGGGCAGCTTTGAAAAGACTTAAAAAACATACTGAGAGGATGCTGATGGTTCACTAGGCATCCATTTGTTCCCTGAAGCCAATGAAAAACTATTGAGCTGCTTCCATCTATTTGTTCCACAGTCCCCATATGCCTGGTAGGCGGATTACATGCATGTGCAGTCTGGCAGGCCTGCTTCAGTTAGAAATGTATAAAAATCAGAGCTACTTACAATGATTAGAAGTCATATGAAAAACCTAAAGTGAGTTTTGACATCTGGATCAACAGAACTCAACTCTTTAATACAACTGCCCTGCACCAAATTTTGCCAATTGTGTGCTCAGCTAAGTATAGACTGGCAATTTGTTCTTCTTGCTACCTATCCTCTCAGGTATTATAAACCCGTACCTGGTTTAAAACCTAGCAATAACATACACTGTGCTAATTAAAATATGTATGACATTTCAAGTCTGTCTAGGTAAAATAAACTTGGGCAGGTGATGTGATATATTATTGAGTTTTACAAAAATTCACTTGTTATAAAAGCTTGGTTTCCTTATTCAGCATGCCACTGAGTGTTTTTAATGACTGAGGGCACTTTGGAACAAAGGACATACATTTGGAAAAAAATAACATCTTCACTTCGAAGTCACCTAATCTGTGGGAGTTTGTTCGAGTGTTCTTGGAAGGCAGAGTGAGGCTATAACAAAATCTAAGTTATTTCTCATCTATAATAAATGGCTACAAAGAGGTAGAAATTACAATATTACCAGTCCCAAGCACAGGAAAGTTTTGTGTCCCAGTTGCTAAGAATTGTATCACTGCCCTCAAGCATCAGGGAATTTTAAGAAAAATATGGAGTTCATGGGATTATTTGATTTACAATTATTGAACTTTCGTTGCAGACTTTTAATTTCTCTCTAAAATCATAAGGCTTAGAAACTTTCATTAAAAGCCAAAAGGAAATAAGGCTTTTCATCCACTAGCAGGACTGAAGCAGGACTGAAGGACTTAAAATTTCTTGAGCAAAAATAAGGTAATTTATTTTTTCTCCCTTATAGGGAGAATAGGAAAGTTAATGCAAATTCCACAGTATCTTAATCAGATATTGAGGATTGGTTTGGATTAAGGCTTTCCAGTGTATAGTTAGGCATTTTCTTCAACATTTGTTTCTTATCATTTTCACAAAAGACAGAGAGTAGCTCTTATATTCTACAGATGGAATATATACCTACAGATGGTATTATGCTCCAGATATCCAGAAACCACACTGCTGATCCAACATACAGTTTATTGTTGGCAGAGAATAATTTCACCATTTCTACTCAAGAAGATATTGCTTTTTAGAGATGCCTGAAATAATTCCATATATTATCTGTATACTACTTTGGATTACCACTAAATAAAGGTATTACATGAATCTGCAGTGGTGGTGTTCATTACGAAAAGCCTGCAGTAGATTACCAAAGGAGTTTTTGTCTAAACTAACTGATATTTACTTCCTTTGAATTATTCCAAGGAAATTATGGCTTTCAATAGATTATAGTTATCCCGAGCTCTTCCTTTATCCTTATTTTCATACTTCATATAATCTTAGGCATGACCACTGTGATAATCTAATGTAATCTAAAATAAAGTGATGTAATGCTTCCTTACTTCAAAATAGAAAAGAAGATTTAGGGAAAAACCCAAACCCATCTATTGATCAAGCAACTTCAAGTGAGAGACAATCCTGCATAAACCTTAACAAATTACTGCAGTAATTTACTGCCTTCATGGTTCTGGAACTGATCTTTATTTCTAGACTGATTGTGGTAAGCCATTTGTTGCCTCTCCTTTAGCCACTATTTATGGTACTGAAAACAACTGTATTTCCCATGAAGATACTTACAGATTGTGATTTAATATAACAATGTCATCTCTGTAATGCATATACAAAGAAATCCACACAGAATTAGTCTATCAACTGTTGAAAAAGAATAGGAAATACCTCTAGAACTACAGTGGTCAGGAAAATGACAGGCCTACTCAAAACATCTACTATTCCAAGAGATGCTAACAGCTAACTCTAACATGAATCCTGCCGTGTTTGCTCTGTTGAAGAAAAACACCCTGGAGGCTGTAGAAGTCATTGTGTTTTCACACCCTGTAGACTGTTCAGAGTCCTGCTATATCTCTTAAGTATACTGTTGTTACCACGTCAAGCTGTGACTGAAACATTTTCTATTAAGGCTGAAACTAACACTATGGTACAGTAGACCTTTTCCATTTCTAGCTTCTGCACGTGTCCCTGTAGGCTGGATCTTTGCAATAAGGGCACTAAAATGGCAAACATGCTTTGAGAAATGTGTAGCTACTGTGCACTGTCAGTCCTTCTTTTAATGTATAATTAAAGTGCGGAACTCGTTGCCATGAGATGTTATGGAGGTCAAAAGTATAAGCAGATTAAAAAAGAAGTTTAGAAAAAGAAACCCCAAAATCAAAACACAACACTGAAGTGAAAGTCCATGTGTAGCTGTTAAACACAGCAGTCAGAATGTAACATCTTCAAGGAAGAACAAGTGGAAACTGCTGGAAACCAGATGTAATCATTTGGTACATGACCTATTTCTTGCGCTGCTCCTGTAAGCATCTACTGCTCACCCTTAACACCGGGATAAAACATGCCAGCATGAGTGTCATGCTAAAGCTGTATGGTAGCTTTCTGGTTTACTCACCAGAATGAGATGTTCATTGGTCAAGGTGCCAAACACCCATTCACCAACGTTTTCGCACTTCCAAGGACCAGCAATATGATACCGAAGCATCCAAACAGACTAAGAAGAAACAGGCCTTAGGGCAGCGTGAGCTCTAGCAGTTTTTGAGTTAAACCCACAAGTCTGTATTGTCAGTTGATTTTCCTGCCCTCTATCAGGCATTTCTCAATCTGCCACAGGAAAATATCTGAGGATGCATAAGTCTGGAAGCAAACTGTTTTCACCCTGTCCAGAATTGTTGCAAGCTTAATATTTCCACGGTCCTTGCTGCACAGAGACTATCATTCGGATTGCAGCAGAAATAACTGGTTGCATAGAGACAGCTACTGAGCTGTGTCAGATAGTCACCACAGAAATGGCAGGAACTGTTGTCAGAGCTCACTTGCCTCTGGAGCTCAGCTGTGGACCAGCCTCTGTGAGCATTTCTAATCTACTTCTGCACAAAGTCAGCTGGTGTCATTTAACCTATTGCTTAATGTATTTTCAGTTAATCTTGGCTGACCTTTTGCTGAAGCAAATAAGAAACACTTGTACGAGCCTTTCTGCCTGCTCAGCTCTCAAGAGAGTGCCCTCCAGCAGAAAAGCAGTCATGTCTGAAGCTTCCACAGCTGCTTTCATACAAGTTATTTAACACAGCTCAGTAAGACTTCACTCCCTGTACGGGCAAGGTGTATCAAAGCAGAATTTGGATTTTCTACTTTTAATCGCTAAGACAGAGCTGTAGCTATGTCCCCACACAGACAGCAGGATGCTCAGACTGTAGAATTCAGGGGGTTTTTTTTGGTTATTCTGCACAAGAAAGAAAGAAAAACTCCAGGCTGTGTTGCAGCCTTCTGATTAAATTGGAAGAGCTGGAAATCACAGATGTCAACTTTGTACTGAAAGGAGTTCATCCCACAGTAACTTCTGCTGAAAAGCTGTTCCAGAACCTGATTCTTCTGATGATTAGAAATGTTCTAAATTTCAAGCCTAAATTTATTCATAGCTCTTCTCCCTCCTTGGTGATTGCCATCTCACTGCCTGTGTATTTATAGTCATCAATCATAGTATTATAAAAGACTTTATATAGAGCAATCAGGAGAAGTATGCTTTAGTAAACATGATCTGAAATTGAAAATGGTTTTATTTTCCCAAGTTTGTGGTTTAAAATACATCTTTGCTGTAACCACCTCCTCTGTGCATTAAAAAAGGAGAAAAATATATCAGAGCTGGCATCAGCTGGACTATTTACAAACAAAAAGGGACAGGAGTATGCTGCTCATTAACTAAAGGTTGATTCTTCGATCATGTTTACTTTTAATAAGACAGTGTTGCTTTAAAAGGACATAGAGCTTTCACATTTACAGTCCTCCCCAGTAATCAGCATTTGTAAGCATAGAATAGAGTCAAATTCTTCATTTTTTAAATGGCTATTTTACTTATTTTTTGCATATTTCTCACCCCCAGAAAATACCCAAAACCAAAACAACCAAAAAAAAACAACCAAAAATCCCCCACACCATCAGGTACTTTTATTTGCTAGAAAACTGATTTAAAACGTCTGTATTTTTAAAACAGGAAGCTAAAATAGTGAAGAGCCTTATAAAAGAATAGCCTGCTGTCTGTGTGATTGCCTTTACAGTTGCCCTACATGTGGAATAGGCAGGAATTAATGTGCCAAGCAAAATGTAACATGCAAAATGCCTGATCACTAAAAAGCCATTACTTCTTTTCCTGGGTTCAGCAGTAGCAGTCATTTTTTCTCCTTCTTGGTAGCTGGTGCACTGCTGTGTTTTTGACTTTCGGCTGGGGAACGGTGCTGATAGCACCGATGTTTTTAGTTACTGCTCAAATGTTTGGTCTGGCCAAGGACTTTGTGAGCCTCATGCTCTGCCAGGGAGGTGGGGAAGCTGGGAGGAAGCAGAGACAGGACACCTGACCCAAACTGACCAAAGAGGTATTCCATACCACAGCACGTCATGCCCAGGATGTAACTGAGAGTTACCCGGAAGGGCTGGTGCTCTGCAGGGTTGGAGGAGGTATCGGTCAGTGCTTGGTCAGGTGGGCTGGGGCGAGTTATTGGCTGGCTGGTGTTGAGGTGTTGTATTCTCTTCCCTTGTTATTTCTTTTTCATTGTTATTATTGGTGGCAGCAGTAGTGATTTGTGTTATACCTTAGTTACTAAACTGTTCTTATCTCAACCCGTGGGAGTCGCATTCTTTTGATTCTCCTTTCCATCCCTCCGGGAGCAAGGGGAGGGCAAGAAGGGGGGGAGTGAGTGAACGAGCTGCATGGCTGCATTTAAACCACATCACTTCTCTAAGTAAATGGATAAGGGGGAAAAAGAAAAGAAAAAGGCATTTCTTCAGCATGTATCTGTTTGACCTCTAGTCTGAAGCGTTAAAGTCAAAGGGCGCATCATATATATGCACACATACACACACAGTTCAATGTCAAGAAGTCTCTAATAACAACTTCCTAATTGTTCACTTCTAGCATTTGTGCATCTAAACATTAGAAATGAAAATAAGAAAAGAAATAAAAACTTAAGAAGGTCACAATGATTTTTAATGAGCACCCATTCCCTTCCTCCTTATATAATCAGCGTGGAGATCACCAGCCACAAAAGAAGCAGCTGACTTCTCTATCCCAGGACTCAGGTACTGTTTCAAAGCACCCAATTTGCTCTCTCTGCTGTCTTCTTATCTAGGTTCTACTTCTACATCATTTTCATCTAGTCTCCCTCATACCAAAGATATGATTGATATTATTTAAACAAGAATTCCACTTCATTTGAAGTAGAGCTCTTCCTTTGGAATAGTCAAAGCACTGGGAGCAACAGACATTCATAAACTATACAAGAAATTGTAAAAGTAATCGTTCACAGGATTCAGAATGAAATTCTGCACATGTATAGGTTAACATCAATTCTAAAAATTAACAACACTCTTTAACTGGCTAAATGAGTTGGCTTGCTCTGAAGCATATGGATTGTCACATAGCACTGCCAGATCTAACAACCAGATATAACTCGGAAATGTTAGTTACTGAGACTGAAGTTCTCCGAAATCACTCGCTGAATTTGTAGTAGCATTCAAGCAAGAGGCAAAAAAGGTGTCCGGCGTCACCGGATATGGTAGCAAGAGATGGATAGTAAAAGGACTGGGCAAGGATTTACCTTCCCAATAGCCATGGAAGCCAGTGAAATACAAAGAAAAAGGCCTGAAGAAGGTGGCCAAGGTTGTGCGTACTCTACAAATAATTTATCTTACTGTTACTGTTTCTATTTGCTTTTCTGCTTATGTACTTATTATCAAAACCTTGAAGCCCCCTTAGAGAGGGAGAGGGCTAAGGGTAACAAAAACAAGGAGAAAAATAAACTACAATGAACAACAAACTACAATGAAAGGGAAGAACTACAGGATTGAAAATCCAGAGATGGGGAACTGGAAGAGGGCATGAAGCAGAGAAACGCTGACATCCCCTGCCGCTTCTTGAGGGTTAACCAAGAGGCAGGGGGATGCTCGCCAGTGATGCTCTTCCTGGAGTTGTGGGAGAATGATGGAATGAATGGACACAGGCAATCAACAGGGACGGGCTCTGGGGGAGACTGATGAGGAGGATCAGCCGGCAGGGTGACTCCGCGGCGCCTCTCTGCTTCCACCTCGGTAGCGCCCTGGTCGGGCCTCTCATAGGTAATAACGGCCGCACTCCAACCCCTCGGGCGCTCGGCCCGCTGAGGTAAGCGGGGGCGGGGGAGGAGGAGAGGAGCCGGCCGCGGAGAGGTTCGTGCTTGTGAGCTCCTACCCCTCCCTCTGTGCCCCGAGGAGGTGCCTTCTGCAGGGAAGAGTGGAGCTCTCCCACTCACCAGGGTGGCTGAGCTTTTCCTCCTCGAAGTGGTTGGCTTGGTGTCTGCTCCTCATAGCTGGCAGTGTAAGCTCCTCTCCCCTCTTCTGGAGGAAGAGCGGCTCTCTCCTGAGGTGGTTTCGCTGCTCCATCTCTTGAACTGAGGCGCTTTCACACACAACCCCCATGCACCTCACGTAAGTTACCTGCATTTCCAGCAATCTGATGTCACAGGTTATTTTACTTATGAATGCATGTGCTCCTGTGAAGGTCTCGGGGTTTGGTCACAACTAAAATGCTAAGCATTTACCATGTGTAGTTTCTGGCAGTTTGGCCTAAATCTCTGTAACACCTGCAGTGTATCCTTATTACAAGCCGGGCTGGAAGTAAAATGAGAGCTTGAGGATTCTCCAGGTTCCAGGATAAAGGTACCATGTGCTGTGTGTCATTAAGGCCTGGACTGTGTTGTGAGCGTGGTTGGTTTTGGTTCTATGTAAACCACAGTTAATGCAGCAACATGTGTGCTGCAATAGCTGTAATAATTCTACTGTTTTACAAGAATTGGTGAAAATGAAGTGGAATTGAGGGTGCAGCCTGACTGGAGAAGCTTACTGATACTCTTTCGCTAAGTATGCATTTATTACCATTTTAGAAAGGGAATTAAAGGGCCTTTTACTCAGAAGTTAAAATTCAGGAAAAAAAATCAAAGACTGTTATAAGTATATATTCCTACATAAAGTTTGTCATCATGGTATTAGAAAACTCAGTAAGGTTTTATGAACATAGGTTATAAAGGGAACATATAAAGCTGAAGCAAAGATTTTTGGCAGCGTTGCTGTACAAAACAAAGCCAAGATATTGATTGATGATGCTGTTACAAGATCTGGACAAAACTACAATAGAGGTGGGAGTGAGAAAGGGAAGGAATTTGTTTAGGGATTTGTGTGTTTGGGATTTGGGATTTTTTTTTGTTATTGTTTGGTGGGGGAGGGGTGTTTGTTTAAAAAAACACTGTGGATTGTCTTTCCAGATATTTGATGGTTTGCTGGAGCGTTTTCATGTTATTAATATGCTACTGAACTGAATTAACTTTCACCTTGTTTTTGGACAGTGGCATACCTGCTTAAAACAGAAATATCTAGACATCCTCCTTTCTTGGCTATGAACAGATCCCACCCCCCCACCTTCAAACTGCCAGATTTCTGTGAAAATCAATCGCTGTGTGTTTTCAACAATTTAAATGAATGCAGAATGTTAGACTACTTGGTTTCTTCCATTATCAGTCAGGTTTCAAAGTAGTATCTGTGCAGTATTAAAGTTCTGTAAGTTTTTATAAATATATAAGGCAAACATACTATTTATAGCATGGGCAATGCTGACTTTTTACTACTTTCATGGGAGGTTGGCATTTAAGATTTGATCTTACACATCATGCCTCTCTTTACTAGGCTTTATTGCGTTAACTTAGTTACGTGGATTTAAAGTAATGATTGTGTGTTGAGAAGCTACTTATTAGTATTTGTCTGTGTGCTCCCAATGACTTTTTGCACAGGCAAACTACATCCACAGTTGTTGATCTGAGGCACTGATGAGGAAGAAGGGATCTGAGAGATGTGTTCCAGTGTTAGAATAAGGAATAGGGTAGTTCTGAGTTTTGATATTGGAAGTGCCACAGAAGGTGGATGAGTATGTTTCAAGAGGCTAGAAATACTTAAAGTTTCCTTAATATGGGTTACTGTGTTTTCCCTGTGTTTCCTGCTTTTACATTAATACATAATTGTGTTGCCATTTATATCTTCAGTGTAAAACTTCTTGAAGTGTTAACCTCGTCAAAAAAGAAGTACAGAGTGTAACTACACCAAGACTTCATTATGGTGTAATTGGATAGCTTAGAAGTAAACCTTGCTTTTTATAGCTGTTAAAAATAAAGCTTTTCATCTGCATATCATCTACTGGTTCACAAGTTTTTCAAAAGCCTGCTGCACAACAAGACTTATAGCTGGAGGAGCAGCATTTCAGAACCTGCCGCCACTTTCTTTAAGTAGCTGAAGATATTGAAATGCTTCTCTTTTTTTATTAGAACTGCATTTGTACAGATTTTATTGATGTTTCACAATAAGACCTAAGAAAGAATTTTCTATTTAAGTGCTTCATGTCTATTAAAATCACTTAAGAAGCCATACAATCAAAAAAGAAAATAAGTTGTTTGTTTTGAGGGGGGTTTCTCACTTACCCTGCAACAGATTCCATCAAACAGCAGCTTTGTGGTACTATCTCTACAGGAAAAACCTTGGACACTATCAAGCCTAAAAATAACCCAATGCAGTCTGTGATTAACTGGGCTTATCTTCGAGAAAACAGAGCTAAATATGAAGCTATGAAGTGGGCAGGTTACTTTAAAAATTTTGGTTGTATTGGTACTTGTCTTTATATGATAAAACTGTTGAACGTGTAAACATTTCTAATTTTTGCTTTGAGATGATGGAATCTTTCAGTATCAAATCAGTTAAGTATTTGCAATGAAATGACCATGTCAGCATTTCTCAGCATGGTCATGGAAGACCTACATAACTAAGCAGTTCTTGCTACTCAATTAGTATTTTAACTTTACCCTTTGCAATGTTGTTGTTTGGTATGTGGCTGCAGCAAAAAAACCCAGACCTGTTAAATACAAGGGCATATAGTGACAGGACAAGAGGGAATGGCTTTACACTGACAGAGCAGAGTTTTAGATTAGACATTAGGAAAAAATTTCTTCCCTGTGGGGGTGGTGAGACACTGGCACAGGTTGCCCAGAGAAGTTGTGGCTGCCCCATCCCTGGCAGTGTTCAAGGCCAGGCTGGACAGGGATTTGAGTAACCTAGTCTAGTGGAAGGTGTCCCTGCCCACGGCAGGGGGTTGGAACTGGATGATCTTAAAGGTCCCTTCCAACTCAAACAATTCTGTGATTCTGTGACTGCGGCTTGGAAGGGCCTTGATTTGAAGTGTATAAATAAAAGTTGAGAGGAAAAAGTGCAGCCAGAACTTCAATGAGTATTTCTGGAGGAGAGACTACAGCCTGCCTTATCTGATGTACACTCAAAGTACCTGATATGCACCAGGGTCTCTCGCCCATTTCAGATTAAAAAAGATCCCCAGTCCAGCCAGTGGGGCACTTCCTGTATTCATGTATGTTCTCAGATATCTTTCTCTCTGAGGAGTACGAGTTGTAAAAGCCTCAATATGTGGAGGTCACTGTTAAATTACTAGTGCTGTTCTAAAAATGATAAGGCATATTTAGGACAAAGGAAACTTAAAAAGAATCTTAAAAACTAGCTAACCCCAAGTGAAATTAAAATAGGGTAGTATTTTTTTTTTTCTGTGCAACTACACAATAAAAATTTTATATTAAATCCACTGAACACACAATTTTGTTTTACACTCACTATTTCATGTTAATTCTTTGCTGAAGTTACCAGTTCAGAGGAAATTCCAACACTGATACTTCCCAATGGTAAATTATTTGCCTGCCTTACTCTGCTGCTCTCTTTCAAACATGATTTTTTTCACTATTATTTTTGTTTAACTGGCAGATTTATGAAGCATTTGTCATCAGTTAGCAGTTCAGAAATCTGTTTTGTTACAGAGGCCACATTATAACATTAGGCTTACAGTGCATTGCCTTTGGCTCTTGTCCTGGGTTCAGCAGTAGCAGTCATTTTTCTCCTTCTTAGTAGCTGGTGCAGTGCTATGTTTTTGACTTTCAGCCTGGGAGCAGTGCTGATAACACCGATGGTTTTAGTTGTTGCTCAGTAATGTTTACTCTGACCAAGGACTTTCTGAGTCTCATGCTCTGCCAAGAAGGAGGCAAAGATGGGAGGAAGCAGAGACAGGACACCTGACCCAAACTAGCCAAAGAGGTATTCCATACCACAGCACGTCATGCCCACTATTTAAACTGGGGCAGGTGCCTGGAAGGGTTAGATCACTGCTCAGGTTGGGCTCGGTATCGGTTGGTGGGTGGTGAGCGGTTGTATTCTCTTCCCTTGTTATTTCCCATATCATTATTATTATTGGTGGTAGCAGTAGTGATTTGTGTTATACCTTAGTTACCGGACTGTTCTTATCTCAACCCGTAGGAGTTGCATTCTTTCGATTCTCCTCCTCATCCCTCTTGGAGTGGGGGGAGGAAAGGGTGGGAGTGAGCTAGTGGCTGCGTGGTTCTGGGTTGCCGGCTGGGCTTAAACCACGACAGTTCTAAATAAAATGGAACTAGGTATTTATTTATTTTTTTTTTTTAATGAGTAGTATCTGTGTTGTCCATCTTGATTTGCAGCATCTACTACAAGTAAAATTTATTGGTAAATGAATAGCAAGTTTTAACACGATGTGCAGAATTAGGTTTAGTGATACCAAATATGTGACATCAGAAAATAAAGGTGTCTTGTGGCAGAAATCCTGTTTTGTTATGCTTTTCCTAGTCAGTGTAGTTGCAGAAAACACTGAATTTGTTCAGATGCTTCACTGTAGATAGTTTCCTGCATTAAGATTTTGGAAGGTCATTCCAGTTAGTTTCACTAAACAACAATGTAAGGACTTAAAAGCATTTGCTGAGAAAAAAAAAATACTTATTTAAATAAGTAAATAAGTAAAAATAACTGCTTTTAAAACAAAGATATCAATATGTATCATAAAGGTTCTGCTGAGAATTGGATTGAGTAACTGGAGTAAATATAAATCTAGTCTGAATGTGACAGAATAGCAAATTTACAAAACTATACATAGCTGGGATCTGGATGGGGGAACGACTATAGTTAGACTTCTTTTATTATACCCTCTGCCTGTAAGCACAGGAAACATTAAATTGTGGGGAGAGAAGAGCACAGAGGGGAAAAGAAGTTTATAGCTCTTCTCTAGGAAGTCTATGAATCAAGATTTTTTGCCCCTGATTCCTGAATTAAATAACAAAATGAAACAAATGTCATACCAAAAAGAGTGTACCAACTTCATTAATACTGCACGTAGCCTCCCTGCCCAGATCAGAAATACCAGGAAGCATGCTGCCTAGAAGGGGAGGTCAGTTGCTTCTCTTACACAAGAGTGTAAATGAACAGAAGTGTTGTTACTCATTCCTTTGTTAAAACTGGGACATGGGATGAAGACACACAAAGCTGAGTTCCAGGGGCAAAATATCACTCTGGGGACGATTCCGTGCCATGTCTTCCACTACCACAAGCTTCTGAAAAGATTATAATTGCTGAAGGATTGAAGTTATAGCCCAGACACTTCAGGGTCTTATAAACTGGAAGCTGAATGCTGAATTTTCCCAAAACATCCCCATGGCAATGTGGATGCGCACAGATGCAACACAGCTTTGGTTTATCTTGCTTCAAAGGCAAACATTAGCAACTGAAGCAGCAAATACCCTTTGAGAGGAAGGTGGATTTATGAGGTTTGTTGACCATCTTTTCAGTTTTCCTATGAGAAGTAAAAGAGGAATAACTCTGGTAACAGTCAGATGGCCAAAAGAGAAGACAAGAGACACCAAATGCATGTCAATACCTGAAATTACGTAATAAATGATCTCATATTTACTTTGACACAAATTTTGTTCAAATGTTTTCTCCTTCTTTCTCTTCCTCTCAGAACAAAACCAGGATAGAATACAAAGTGCTGAATCTGTGAGGAAATGACTAGTTGTTATTTACTCCACTGCAAAAACAGCTCTAGAGAACCTCATTTTTCTAGAGAAAGGTGTGAAAGCATTTTCATGCTGCATTTCAAACTCAGTTCCAGTTCACAAGCCTTCTGCATCAATTCTCAGCTAAATGTCATAAATTTCCATTTCAAAATAGCAGTCTGTTTTTTCACTATAATCCTTACTCACCCAGTCTTTCTTCAATCCCTCCAGTCACTGGGGTGAGCTTGCTTGCATTCCACATGCGGGCAGAACACAGCACTTGTGTAAATTCAAGCACATGAATAACCCCACTGAGGTAAGACCTTGGTACTGACCCTTCATAGTTATACTCTGCTGTGTTTTCCCATGTCTTCAAATTAATTCAATTACAAAGAAATAAGAGGCAAAAAAAGATTATAAGAGGTGTGTGGGGGGGTTATGTTGGATATACTAGAAACCACATTCCTGAAGCCTTCCTTTTCTTCAGACCACAGAGTTCAGAGGCAACTTTGAAATTCAAGACTCTTTTGTGGTTTTATATAACTAACTTGTACTTATGCTTAGTAAAATAAGCGCAAACAGAAAATCGCTTAACATCTGATTTTTGTTCTGTTCATCTGCATGTCTTCTTGCTACTGTTAGGAAAAAAAAAACAAAACTGCATCATTTTAAAACCACACTCAATGTTTCGACAAAAGCAGACTTTTCCTTTTGAGTAAGTCTTCCTTGCTACCCCCACCCCAACATTAGCCTTTGCCCTATTCTGTAAAAAATCTGTGAGGCTGGATTCTAGCAAAAACTGAAGAGCAGTCATGTTATATTCTAATTTCCCTTCAAACAAATCTAATGGTTGCACAAAAAGTTCTGACAATTTGTTCTGAGTTTTTACATGCTATACACAAAATCATCACTGAATAGAGTTAAATATCATAAATATGAATAATCAGGAAAGTCTAAATAATTCTGAAATGCTCATGTAAGATACTTCCAGTTGACGAGTATTCTGACAGTTGCGCATAAAGTGAATTAGCATAAGCATTATGTTACTTGTATTGTAAAGATACTAACGTCTTAATGTAATCAGTGCAGTAATGAAGTGATGAGTCATTGCCCTACGAAAATGACCAAGGAGTCTGGAAAAGGCTAACAAACACTGTAGTCCATAAAGATACCCTGCTCTTAGTATTATCTCAAGAATTAATGAGACCTGTCTCCACTGTTACAAAAGTAGACAGAAAGAGGTGCTCCATCTTCAAGGCTTTCTTTGCACTGAGGCGTTTCTTAAAGCTGATCAATTCTACCTTACTGGATTTGGCACAGTTTGGAGCAGTAAAGCACACCAGCAATCAGCAAGTTGACCACTTTGTTGTCCAAGCCCCTCTCTGGTAAATGAAACTAAAAAGGCCAGTGCTTCATTTAGCACTGCTCTTCCATGCCACATCACACTGCTACTACTGCAAGAGGGTGCAGTTCTGGAAAAAATAAAAGGAGAAACAAAAAAAAAACCCAGAAAACAAAAACCACACTTCACATCTACTAATTAAATTTAATCTCCTTGTGGAACCTGCTTCTGGGGTGAGGTAATTCAAAGGATCCTCATTTGTACAACAGAATTTTCTCCTAGCTTTTTCCTGTGCAAGACCCATTTTTCTCTGCTTTTTTGGGTCTGAATGACTAAGCTTTTCTACAGTCTCTTCTCAAGAAAACATTTTTTTCTTCTGTCCAAGGAACAGCTGGGGGAACTAGCCCTTTAATGAATAACTTAAAATACAAAGTTAAATGGCTTTATCTTCAAGCTTGTCCTAGGGCAACTATTATAAGTCTAACCTTTCTATAGCTGTGAATCCAGATAAGTTTCTCAATTCTCTCTGCATCTGCCCAGACACAAATGTGTATGCATATGCCTCTGCTATGGTTCACAGTTGCTGCCTCAATACCTACTCTGATTTCCCAAAGCAGCGCTGAACATCAAGGTGAAAAAGGTCACAAGCCATGAAAGGCACTTTCAGAAGGGCAGGGAGAACTTCATCATTTGGGTTTTTTTGGTAAGACAGATAGCATCCCAGACTCAGTAAGATTATTGTACTTACTATAGAGGTAACAAAAACAACCCAAAACCAACCCAAACCAGGCAGTTCCTTACAGAGCAATCCTGCCTGGCACAGTCTTTACCACAGACACATATCCCATAAATCACCATCCCTTCTCCATCTTGCTGCTTCTTTAACCTTATGATGACTCTCCCGAATCTGGGGTGCTCCTTGGCAACCTCACCTAGAAAGCTTTAGTTTCTCCTTTCAAATCACTCTTCAGATGCTTTCCTAAAGCTCCTTTCCTAAACAAAGAGATGTGAAGCTCATACCTAAAACCCAAGGGACATTTATACAAATCCACTGGGTACAATTAGGCAGATTGAGAATTAAACAACTGCTTGTAACCACTGCTGTAGGTAGTTCCTTGCTTTGGCAGCAAGAACCAGGCATTGTTGGGTTTAATTACTCAAAAATCCCACTACAGGATCATTTTAAAATATATTGTTGCCTCTTCCACAAGATGGAGTGCAGTGATAATATCTGAGGATTTTCAGATTCAATCAATATATCACATCTCCCCTGTGCTAGAAAAAGTCTTTAAAGACTTTAGTCAACCACAGCAATACAAATCAGAAGGCCCAGTGGGGCAGTTTCTCACTGGTTAGTTATGCTTATTTCAGATGGGAGGAGTTCAGAGTGCATCTCAGAAAACAAATTCCACAAGATTTTTTTCTTTCTATACTCAAAACAAGGAGTAGAACTTAACAGGGGTTCTCCTGTGATGGGAAATTACAACAAAAAAGTGCTCACACCACTTGTTAAAGAAGATGTAAGAATAAAAAAATAGTTTTACTTGCTCAAGAATTCTTTACGCAGCCAGAAAGAATAGCTTCCTCTCTGCATTTGCCTTGCAGTTCTCAACCATAGGCTTGTGTGTGCAGTGCAGCTGAACTCAATCAAGAGTTGCACTTCTCAAAAGTCAAAGCAGTATCAGTGGATGTAGCAGTTAACATCCTGCTAGCATCTATCACATCAGCTTCATGCTGAAGAGATCCATTTGGGACACTGAGAAGCTTCCTTATTCTCCTGTGTTCTGAGTTCACTGTGAGCAGTTGTGACATGATGTAGTGACCTACTGCTAGCAATAAGGTAAACTCAGTTTGAATAGAAAAAGGAATTGTGAAAGACATCCTGGCTCAGACATCAAGTTCTGTAACACAATACAGAGTTTTCCTATCAGTTTGTATCCTTGTACATCCATTTAATATGATAAAGTGAGTCTTGCCAATAATGTATGTTTTAACTATGAAAATAAGACAACTAGCTAAAAGCACAATAAGCTACCCTGAACCACATAGATTTTGGTATGAAATTATGGTCTACTGCCTTGAACATCTCGGCATCAGTAGTCACCCTATTCTAGGCTGCAGGTGGTACGGCTGCTACATACTGTGTGACCTCAGCATTGCAACTATACCCTATTTGGCAAATCTTCCTCCTTACTGTGTTAGCAGTGTGGGCAATGAGGATACATAATAGCTTAGTCCTTAAAAATCAGCCACTATAAATTTATATAATTGAGACAGCGACTCTGAAATCTTTTATGTTAATTTTCCCTTTATGTACACAAGGACTGCAATACTACCACATATACTTGACCCTGCTGAGGTCAAGTCTGGAGTACTGTGTCTGGTTCTAGGCTCTTCAGTACAAGAAAGACAAGGAGCTACCTGAGAGGGTCCAGTGGAGGGCTGCAAGAATGATCAGGGGTTTGAAGCATCTCTCTCATGATGGTAGATTGCAGGACCTGGGCCTGTTTAGTCTGGAGAAGACTGAGAGGGGATCTCATTCATTAATGCGTATAAGTATCTCAAAGGCAGGTGCCAAGAGAATGGTGCCAGACTCTTCAGTGGTGCCCAGCAACATGATGAGGAGCAATGGCCATAAACTAAAACACAAGAAGTTTCACCTCAACATTAAACAGAGGAAGTTTAGATTGGATATAAGGAGGAAATTCTTTCCTGTTAGGGTGGTGAGGCACTGGAATGGGTTGCCCAGGGAGGTTGTGAATGCTCCATCCCTGGCAGTATTCAAGGCCAGGTTGGACGAGGCCTTGGGTGACATGGTTTAATGTGAGGTGTCCCTGCCCATGGCAGGGGGGCTGGAACTAGATGATCTTAAGGTCCTTTCCAACACTAACTATTCTATGATTCTATAAGGAAGAACTTCCTTCACGTTGAGGATGGCAGACCACAGGAACAGGCTGCCCAGAGGGCGTGGAGTCTCCATCTCCGGAGACATTCAAAACCTGCTTGGACACTTTCCTGTGTAACCTGACGCAGGTGACCCTGCCTTGGAAAGGGGGTTGGCCTAAATGATCTCCAAAGGCCTTCCAACCCTGGGTGGGTGATATTTTCTATATTCTTCTATGATATTTTAGACCCAGCCCAGTAGAAGACTGGGAGCTCTGCGTTTGTTGCTCCTGCCCTCAGCGTTTCTTTCAGCTGGCTCTGCAGAAGCGGGGTCTCCAGCTGTACAGGCACAGCCGCTGGACGCCTGGCGGTGGGACACGAACGGGAGCGGGGCAAGGGAGGGGAGACAATGGGAGGGGGTCGAGCCTCGCCGCCCCAGCGCAGGGCACGGAACTCGCGAGGGCAGGCGCACCCATCCACCCACCCACCGCCCCGGTGCGGGGGCCGCCGGAGCCGCTCGGCCGGAGCGTGCGCGCGTCCCGGGTGGGCGGAGCCGTAGTCGCGGCGCGGGCGGCGCTCGGCGGCGCTGTAGCGAGCGGGACGGGTGGGCGCGGGGGAGGCTGCCGGTAGGCAGGCAGGGCAAAGCAAGGAAGGGCACGGCACGGCACGGCATAGAAAGGCAAGGCGGTGCTGGTTTGCCTGTCTGCCTCCTCCTGGGTCCGGCGGTTCCGCGGCGTTGCCTGTGCGGCAGAGCCGCCACCGAAGCGAATGGGGAGGTGGCGCTGAGCGAACTGCCCTCCGCGGGGCTCGGCAGCAGAGGGCAGCGGCGCGGCGGGCTAGCAATGCCCCTCGCTCTCCTGCTTGCGCTGACCTTCTTCCTCCTTTTCCCGCTCCCGGCTTGGAAGCTTTTGTTTTCCCCGGCCGCTGCGATGGCAGGAAACTTCCCGGAGAGAGCTCAGGCCGGGCTTGTGCTGCGCTGGGCTCCGCGGGGCACCGGCCACGCCGTGAGGTGAGGAGAGGCATTGCGCCGTAGTTGGCGCTGGATCCGCCGGCGGCTGTTCGGCGAGGCTGAGCTGCGGCTGCCCCTGCTCCACAGGGGGCGGCAGTCTGGGCGGCCAGAGAAGGCAGAGTTGCAGCAGAGACCGCGAAGAGCCGCGCACGGTTGTGCCGGTTCCTCTAGCCGGGGTCCCACGGCCGGGAGGGGAGTACCGGGGGTTCCTGCCCGCGGGCTGGGTCGCTTAGGAGATCGGCGCCCTGAGGAGGCCCAGAACTACCGGGCGCCCCCTCTCCCAGAGCCGTTGGTGGGTAACGGTCGGCGCCGTGCGGGCTCGGCGGCGGCTGAGGGGAGGCGGCAGGCGGGTGCTTCTCCGGGGCAGAGCGGGGCCCGGGGGCGGGACCGCCGCCAGCCCCGGGCGGGAGTTCTCAGCCGTGTCCTGTGGCCGTGCGGGCACCGGTGGGGACTTTCCTCCGGTGGTGGGGCCGCCCTTCCGGCTTGGGCTCCATCCCTGAGAGTTGGCGTCTCTCGCTCTCCGAAGCTCTCGGGCTGGGTGCCGCCGTGCGGGTCACCGCGGGGTGGAGGCGGCCCTTCTCTCCCTGCGGCGGGATGGTTCGGTCGGGCACGGCGGGGCTGGCGGACCTGCTCCTCAGACTTCTGGTCGTGCATAACTTGATCGCGGAGAACCCGCCGGTGTCTGGTGCGGTGTGCGTGTTTCCCTTCATGTGGGGAGTCGCTCCTGGGCAAAGAGAACTGTCTCACTTCAAAAATACCAGTTGTTCTTTACCTGCTTATGTAAATACGTAATTTTTATGTGGATGTTCCACACAGTTTACATCATACTTGATTTTTAGCAGTCAGCTGATACAGTGCAGCTTAATATATAACAAAGCATATCGTAAAGTTTTCCTTGTAAATAAGTAAAAACACTTTTCCAAGAAAACGGTGGATTTGCATAAAGATGCAGGTGACATGCATATTTTAAATAGTCAGAGCTAGGAATAGCTGGCAAGTTTGATCCATGCCCAGGAGGGTTGTTAAACAAAATTGTTTGTCCTCACTGAAAACATGAATGTTTAAGTAGTGGCAAATGTGTTTTGCTCAATGGATTTTCTGTGGGACATCCTATGCATTCTGTCATTAGAGCAAAGGCAGCAGAGGTATCTGGTTATGAAAGGGGCAGTTTTAAACAGACCAATTCTAGATATCTGAAATAAAGAGATTTCAAAGAGTATTGATAACACACAATAGCTGTGTATTGACAGTTGTCACATGTGTTTTTACTGTTTTTGCACAGTTATCTGTTGTGAAAAATGTACTTGCCAGCATTAGCTGGAGCTATGTTTTCAGGATAACGTAATAGATTCACTAGTAATTATGTTTAGTCTACAGAAGCAGATTTGTTGATGACTAGTAATTAGAATAATAATTGTTTCTAAGTAACTCTCATTTTAAATATTTACTGCGATGATGATCTGCCCTCAGAAACCCAGCTTCTTATGCGATTTTGTGACACTCCTTTATTAGAGTAGCATTCCTGTAAAAGCATATGCTAAATGTATAGAACTTTGTTTTTTAAACGAGAAAATAAATGAGACTGGATTAGTAGATGATGTGCAAGGTCTGCCTGCTCAGAGGAAATGGGAAGAAGCCAAGATGAGCTCTGCTAATTTGTAGTTTTCTTGTATACTACAATGTGTAGATGACTTTTGTCGGATGGTGCTAACCAGGGTCTGCTTGTATGCTTCATTGCATGCACTACTTTTAAAGTCTTCCTCGAAGAAGCCTGGAGAGGCTATGGCTACTTCTCTACCAGTTAATTAAATGTACCCAATACTCTTTTCTGATCCTGAAGCTAGCTGGCATGGTTTAGCCCTTGTCTTATCTGCTAAACTTTCCTGCCTTCAAAAACAGGATAGCTGAATGCAAGCTACTGGTTGGGACTGGCTTCTGGGTAGTGTTAAATCCAAAATCATGACCCAGAATTGCATAGGAGAGCTGTAGCTGGCCTGGGTTAGAAGGATGCTGTGTCTATCAGTTCAGCAGTCCTCATGACTTGAGTTCCATTTCTCACGAGTGGTTCCTGGCATAGCTGGATTTACTAGTGGAGGCATAGACTATCGGTAGTGTTGTAAGGAGCCTCTCTTAACTCTGCTCAATCATAGTGATCTAATTTCCCTGCATTGAGGATCTCTGGCACTATAAAATGCTGCTTTTCATAGCTGGCTGCTTGGAACTGTCAGGGCTGCTTTCTTCTGCACTTGTGCAGGGGGATGAAGAGGGAGTAGGTGGAGCTTTGGTGGCTTTCCCATTTGCCCATAAGGGAGGGGTAAACAGATCAGGGAAAGGCTTGTTCTGCTTATCCAGAAATGTACTCCCAGAGCAGTGCATGTCTGTAAGCAGTCCTGATGGCTAGATGTGAACATGTCTATGGCCTGCATTCTCATGCTGTTTTGCTGCTTTCCTCCTTATTTTACTACAAGTAGCAACTTGGACAGGGCAAGTTTTGTTGTTTCATTGTTTGGTTTTTGTTTTGTTTTGATGCTCTGAGGAATATTTACTTCCAGGTGCCTGGAGAGATTACTGGCCTGTTAAAATCATTGTGGACTCTCCCCATGCTTGTGGTCATCTTCTGTCACTGAAATCATGAAGTTACATAGGCTTTGTTCATAACGTTTCTGGAAATGTGCGTTTTGGTTCATGTTTTTGCAGCATCGAATTGTTTGGTTCAAGAATGGACTTACGCATGTGCGTTGTATTTTACACTCTGCCTGCTTTTTGAGTATTGTTATGTGTAATTTCACACAGTAGTCTCATAAATAAATTTCAAAGCAATTCTAAAGGATGTCAGACTTACTTGTCACAAATGAGGAAAGTGAGGAAACAGGAAGTATGACTATTTATCTAAGGCATCCTGGAGTCTCAGGTTGGTTGATCACTCAGGTTACACTACCTCTCATAGACATAAAAAATACTTTAATACAATGATGTATAATTTTTTTCCTCTATATTTGCTAACCTGACCAGTAGTCCAGTTTGAACTAGATAGGAAGATTGTTTAGTCGCCTCATTTCCAGTAGAAGATCATGCTTAGATACTTGCCCAAATGTTATGTATGTTGTGGGACTTGGTAAATGCTTTACTTTCCAAACAGGCAGCTTGTTTTAGTGACATCTGAAATGTCAGGTTTTTTTGAATGAAACCTCATAAAATACAAATCTTAATACTGAGACATTTCAATACATACTGTAGGAAAAAGGTGAGCTATTCTTCTGCCTCTGTGAAAAAACACTGAGTCAGTAAGGTGTATTTATACTTAGGCACATGTTGAAATGTCTGAGGAGCCCTACTGGTTTGAATGGCGCTTAGAGAAATCTCTTCTATTACTGTAACCTAATTTACTTCAATCTAGATGTATATGATACACACGCTGTGTTTGAAAGAGTATTGTCAAGACGACATAATAACAAAAGTGTTCTGAAATGTAAAGCTTTGAAGTGGGGAATATGTGGCCTTTGGGAGCTGTGGTTTATACTATCTAGGATCTGATTTTTTTCAGAGCACTTTGCATCTTAAATTGGGCAACAAAAATGAGTGTATGGTTATGATTTTTGCATCAGGTTAAAACTTAAACAGGGGAAGTTTAGGTTGGATATAAGAAAGAAATTCTTTCCTTTTAGGGTGGTGAGGCATTGGAATGGGTTGCCCAGGGAGGTTGTGAATGCTCCATCCCTGGCAGTGTTCAAGGCTAGGTTGGATGAAACCTTGGGTGGCATGGTTTAGTGTGAGGTGTCCTTGCCCATGGCAGGGGGGCTGGAGCTAGATGGTCCTTTCCAGCCTTAACGATTCTATGATTCTGTCTCTTCCTGATTTTCTTTTCCTTAGAGTTATTAAAACAAGGTTTGAGTTGTGTTGATTAAGTATGACATGGTGACACAGAATAGTTGTGGAGAAAGCAATGCTTTGAACAGTTGTCTTGGTGAGCAATGTGCCTTCTAAAGGAAGGTGGTTTCTGTATGGATAAGTAGTATTTAGTCACGTAGTTAAAGTCAATGTCATAGTGTTTGATTACAGTTCAGTAATGGCTACTTCTCAAAGTCTTCAGAGCTTGACTTTTAAACATTGATAGTATTCATTTTTTAGCAGTTTTTAGGTGTGTAATTTTCCAAGTGCCTTTTTTGCTTTTGTCATGGTGGGTTTTTTTTTTGTTTGTTTGGTTTGTTTTGTTTTTTCCCCACCCCTAAAGCAAATGGCAGCAAAAGGATTATTTTTTCTGGGGTATCTTTGATCACTTCTTGTGTCCTTAGCAGAGTTAGAACCTCTGAATGCCAGTTCAGGCTGAATCTATCTGAGCTGTAGCATTAGGTCGTGATCCATACCTGGATTGACAGTGAAGGGATGCTTTATACATGGATTACAAAATGACTGCATTACCACATTATTTTTATATAGGATAATATAGCTGGCTTAGAGGATCGTTTCCATTCTGCGGCTTAGTTTCCATTCTGCTGTCCACAGGGCAGTACTGTTTGGTAACTTTGTTTACTCTGCAATGTTTTAGGGACCTCTTACTGACCTATTTCTTCTGGTCTGTCTTGTTCCCAGCTGCTTCCTGTGTTTTTCTTGCAGATCCTTCTCTTGTTTGATTTTAATATGTAATTCCTACTTGCTAATCACTTTATTTGGACAGTTAGAATATTTTATGCTGATCTAGTTTGCAGCTCTCTAGTTGCATGGGTCAGGTCAAGAAAGCAAAGGGGAAACAGGCTTTCATATCCAGCACTCAGTTATAACAGGCTGTGGTGAAGGAATAATCGCTGTTATATCTGAAGTGGGCTGAGGCTGGAGCATAGAACTACAGGATAATTGAGATGGAAGAGACCTCAGGAGGTCACACAGGTCACTACTCTGCTCAGTGCTTAGCCAGATTGAAACTTAGGTGAGGTTATTCAGATCATGTCCACTTGCTTTCTGAGTATCCTCAAGGATGGAGGCTCTGCAGCCTCTATGAGTAACTTATTCCAGTGTTTGACCACTCTCACTATGAATTTTTTTTTCCCCTAAGGCCTACCCAAAGTTACCATATTGTGGCTTGTGTGCATTGTCCCTTGTCCTATGCTGTGAACCACCAAGAAGAGTCTGGTTCTTGCACTCATTAAAAACAACAGATTTTTTTCAGATGCTTAATAACACACTTTGAGGAATACATTTAACTTGTCAAACAGGTGAAAACCAATCCTCTTCAAGCCAGTCTTTTACACCTTATTCAATAGCATGCTGATCAAATCCAATGAATGATGTTCTTTTTCTTTTTCTTTTCAATGTGGGCAAAATAAAAATGTTTTGCTGGCCTTGTTTTCTGAAACCACTGGGGTGTTTGAAATTTCTCCTTTCTTTCTCCCACGTGATCATGTATTGTAGTTTCCAGCAGGTGCTTGCCTCATTATGTGCAGTGAATGGATGCTGGTGGTTTAGGAGGTAGATCTGTCTCCAGTCTGAGCTTCTGAAAGCTAGCTATCTTGTCCTGTGGTTTGGGGTTGGGTTTTTCTTTTTTCCAACCTCATTAGGTCGATGGACCCCTACATAGCAAATTTAAACCCACTTACAATTGGCTACCTTTCAGGGATCTGTTAGAAATAATCTGCAGAGGACTATGGTGATGCTGAGGTAGTTTCAAGTAGCCTTCCAGGCACAGTCAATGGAGAAAAAATAAGCTTGTTCAGAAAGTGGTTTATCCCACCTACGGCTGAATTACTTCCTCTGTGTCTGCTTTGTATCATGAGAGTCTTAATGATGTTTTTAGCCTTGCTGTCCAGCTTTTAGGTCAGCTGTATTTAAGTAAGGTTAATCCTTAGTGAGCGCCTTCACAGTCCTTTGTTTTCTTATAATTATTCAATATATAGTCACATGCCCTATGTACAACCCATTCTGAATGCTTAATAATTAACTTCAGTGTTTGTTTTTTCTGTGGTGGTGTTCATCCCTATAATATCTCAGTTCTTCAGGAACGTTAAATTATTTTTGTTACCTCACTATTTTGTGCAAGCTATCTTCTCATTTTAAAGATAGAAAATGGAAAAAAAAGTGATAGAAAAAGGTTCACAAACAAGAGGTGTTCTGTTTGGCTTGCTTTGAGCACAAGGGGAAAACCTTGCAACAAAGTGGAGAAAATATGTGTATTTTTAATGCAATTTGTGAAATAATAATCCTGTCTTTCTAAAGATGTCTTAGAACTTCAAAACCTGACATAACTTAGAAGTGGTTATTGCTATAACCTCAGTAGTGTAATTCACAAAATTATCCCTTTCAAATGATTGTACAAGGTTCATTGTGTGTAATGACAGAAAAGAAAGTATGATGTCTTGTGAAAAACATAGACGACTTTTTTTGTCAAAGACTTGAAAAGTAATGTGAAAACACATGATATTATGTGTTGATTAAATTTTATCTTCAGTAGATAGTACTCCAACGAGCCCTCTATTACTTGATCATTTTGATTTAGACTCTTCTGTCAGTTTGTCACTTCTGAATTTTCTCTAGATGTTTTTCTGCAGTCTTACTTGGTATTTGTGGATGTGTTTAGAAATACATACATGTAATGCATTCAGGATTTTTTTTCCCTGTATCGCTAACTGTATGTGTATATGCTTTTGCATAGATAAACTCCAGAGTGCAGGTAATTATTTCAAGTGCATTTGTATCCAGATTTCCTGTTCTTTGTCTTACTACTGAAATGATTTTAAGAAACAAAATAAAAAATCTCCAAAAATCCAAACTTCCTACATCTAGCTAAAGACATGCCATGAAAATTTGAAGGAATAGGAGTGTTATGTTTGCACTTCATTCTCTCAGCAGTGCACACATGCACCCTGGTACCCCAGACCTTCATATGCTTGTATTAAATACTCAAAAAATCAGTGCATGGCCTGGAGAGGAACTATCTAGGGTTTATTTTGGGAAAAATCAATTGAGTAGCAGTGGAGCCTCCCAACTCTTGCCTTATTTCTGATCTGTAGGGTTCATGAGTTGGTAGAACTGAGAAGTTAATTCCATCTTTTCACACTACTGAATTCATTCAGCATGTCTGCTTAGGCTCCAAGTGTGTCATTTATGATAAGGAGGTGACATTTAAAAGAAATTTGGCAGTATTTAATACTGACTCATACAGACATGTTCGGAGTATTTATAACAGGGAGAGGTTGTACTATGCTTTACTGGTATCAGGACATCTGCTTCTGTCATAAGAAATTTCCATCGTATTTATTATGAGGATAGGGACAGGGCTAAGTACATTTGCTTACTGAAGTTAGGAGTCTCTTTCCTCCCCATGCCATTAATTTTGATAAGAAGGTAAGTTCTGATTGCATTTATCTTTTCTGGAAATAACAAATCAAAGCATAAACAATCAGTAGCACTTCTGCTGTTAAACTGTTAGATCCAAATGAACTGCATTAAATGCAAGGCCACCACAAATGACAGACTTGAAAAAGCGTCTCCACAGTACAGTGGCAAGAAGGTGATATACTTTGAGTTATCAGCAAGGCTGAAAATATTAATAGTCCCTGTATATTCACTCTGATTTCCCACTGTTTTCAAAGTCTGTATCTGTTCCTGGATATTCAGCTGTTTGAATAATCAATTACATTCTTCATTTCTTGATGCAAATATAAATGAGTATGAATTAGGCATTGGTTTAGGGACTGACCAGCCACTTTGGTGGTTTTCCAAGATTTTGCACTTCTAAAACAGTGAGGAACATAGATGGTCTTGTTTCTGTTATGATGTTTCATGGGATCCTGACAATCTCCAGAGCACACTGAGGATCCCAGCATCCTAACTCCAGGAGGGGAGGGCCTGGTGAATCACTCCTGGGGTAGGCTGGTGTCAGCTGTTGACAGGGTAATTTGGAACTCTGGAATGGACCTGTTAAGCATTATGCAGCTCTTATATAGAAGCGTACATCTGACTCAGTTTTTCAGGCAGCACAAATGTATGCAGGCTGATACAGATACATAGAGGTGTGGAGTTCATACACAGTACTGTTAAGAAACAAGGTAATTAAAATAGGTGTCTGAAACAGTCTAGAAGAATTTGCTTTCCTGAAATGCATGTTCCATCTGACTGCTGAGTAAGCTTATTTTATTACCTCAAAGCTGTGTTGAAGCCTGAGTAGGAAGAGAATGTGTGTGTGTGTGGAAAACAGATACTAATAAGGAAACAGACTTCCTTAAGGTCTTAAATTGGGGCTTCAAATTGATGAGCACTTACCAAAGTTGCCAGACATTGCCAAAAGGCCTACCCAGTTCATTACCCAGCCAGATCACTGCTGTGTTCCAGGTATTTCAAATAGCTGTTGTCAACATCATGAAAAAGATAACTCATTCCTTGAAAACATTTTCAAAAATACATGTAGTCAACTGTATTTATCAGTTGATTAACAGCCTCTTACCTGAGAAATTGGTGTGGTCACTCATACAACATATCATAGTTTAAGATTAAACATATAAGTGATTTTAGACTAGTATTTGTGAATACAAAAGAAATTTAACCCATTTCTTCCCTCACCTGGGAGAAAAGGTGAAGAACTGTCATTGATTCTGTCTGATATAGTCAGCCTGCTTCTTTCTTGGAACTAACCACCACCAGAGAATCTGAAAAATGTTGGTTGTAGTTAACAGTCATGTGGGACTTGTTTGAACGAAGCATCAGGCATCTAGAGCAAGTGCTACTGTAGTAAGTGTTTCCTAGAGGGATGCCAGCCAATGAATAGCTGTGAGAAACACTGCTCAGTACATTGCCTGAGGAGACTACTGATTTATGAAAGCTCAAATCTCTCTTCAGTTGCTGTCAGCAGGTGAGGCAATATGGTCTGTATGCCACCACTGTATAGTATAGTGAGGCAAAGCTAAGCAGGTTTATATCTGAAACGGTTCACTGTATGGCAAAACCATTCTCTGGATTAAAGACTGCCTTGCTGGTTATGGGTCTTTGAGGTGTAGGCAATGAGGAGATTGTTCTGCTCTTTGTAACTGATTAATATGCCTGTTAAGTAAGAACTGAACTTCCTTTTACCAGGTTAGAGTTGCTACAGTCATGCAAAATAGTGTATGGTTAAGATGCATTCTGCAATTTTAAGTTGCATCCATTCATACTGGTTCTAGAAGGCCTGATGCTCTCCAGTTTTGTTTTAGCTTGGCTACAGTATCAGGGAATTGCTAGTTATTCCTTAGTCTCTGAACTAGCTTTCCTAAATATTTTGAATTTGCAATTTTTATGCTGTTAATGTTAAACATAAATGTTGTGTTGGGGACTGGATTTTTATTTTAGTTTGTACAGAGGATATTTATAGTTTTAGATGCAAAAACCTGAAAAGTATTTTTAAGACACCTGGCTCTACTTTGTAATGTGGTTAACTTTCATCAGGTTTTGTGGGGGGGGGGGGTTGTCTGGTTTTGGTGGGGTTGTTTTTGGTGTGGTTTTTTTTTTTTCCTGCCATTAATAGCATTGCATCGCAGGTCTTTCAGATTACTTCTCTCAAAAAAGCCTGAAGAGAACAGATTGACCTCGCGCAGTTCTGAAACATCCTTCAGCTGGGCATAGTGGAACAAAGATGAGAGAAATTATTTCATTCTGAAATTCTTAGTGGAAGATGGTATACAAGATCGCTCCCTCTCAGAGCCAGGACTTGGGTCTTCAGGAGCATCAGGAAAGAGATTCTATTCTAACACCCAGAAGTTGAAAGACTATGCCATTCTCAGTATGTGAATTGCTTATTCAAGCTGGAGCAGGGAGTTTGCGAGAGAGTGTGTGTGTGTGTTAAGAACATTATTGCCTTTCTAGATTCATTTATGTGCTCACTAATCAGGGTGACTCTATGCTGTTTAAAATATAAATGTTTTTGAGCCTATTTCCGGTGTACAGGAGGATATGGTTTGGGAATTTAGCTTTCTGCAGCCAGATGGATTATAGTGTTGCTAAGGAAACAGACTATAAATGAAGTGGCAGCTGAGTGTCCCTAGAATATCAGACTGCTTGAAGCTGGTATTTTAAACTCATTTAGGTGGGTAGATAAATTGATGATGTGGTGAGAAGTTAATTTCCTCTATTTTATGGTTTGTTAATTTTCATTGCTTTGTTAGTATTTACAGAGGATACCTTCACTTCCCACTCATACCACCTGATGTGTGGCTCACTGAACAAAAAAATTTGCAGTTAAAATTAGAAAATGGACAAGAGCTGTACAGTAAAACAGATCCTAAAATAATCATTAAAACTACTGCTCAGCGCATAGATAATGTAACAGAGACCTGGTAGCAGTATGGTCCTGAAAAACAGGGGCTAGGAAGGCCGCTGAGCTTCTTCAAACTACATGGGGAAGAATAGAGCTTCTACAGACCTGGTAAAGTTAGATTTTGTACTTCATGTATAAGCTGCTTAAAATAGGTTATACCCATTTGATTTACATATGTGAAGTAGCAAGTAAATTGAATTGTATTTTTGAGAGTTGCTCTGACAAAGAAGAGGTCTTGTCTCTTTTTTCTAATGCTTTTTGCTGAAAATGCATCAGGTTTCCAATCCAGGGTTATTGACTGATAGAGCAGGATTTTTTTTTCTTCCCGCCCCTCCGCCCCCCTGGAGGACAGCAAGCATAGCTCGGTCATTCTGGCTGAGCATGAGGCTATAGGAATAAAGACTTAGCTGAACCCAGAGGACAGAGAGCAACCACTGCTGTTGATAAGATGGGCTGATTGGACAAGGAGAAGGCAGGAAGATTTCTGAATAGCCTGAAATACCTGCAGACTTCAGCCTTGTAAAAGCGTGTAAGTATGATGTGGAGCCTCCCTGTCCCACTTACCAAGGTCTCCAGTGTAAGAGGTCAAGTAATGTGCCTGTTTCATATTGCTTGCTTTACTTTTAAGTGTGTTATATTCCTGCAGTTAAAATCCCTTCTTTGGAGCCTGATGGCCTTCAAAACTGAAATACTAGAGAAAGTAGTGGTGTCCATGTTCTCAGCATTGTGTGAGTTGTTTAAGATAAAAGGAATGACTAGACTGTATCTAGAAAGGATATATTTAGAGTTGCACCCACTTCTAAAAAAACCTGATGATAACAAGTGGATGGATAGTGAAAGGCAACACAAAAAACTAATGCAAGAGTCTGTTTTGAAGGTGTATCCCATGCATACAAAGGAGTAAATTCAAATATACAGGCAAATAGTTAGAACTTTATTCAGATGTGTGTGCCTATCTACTCAAAACGAGACTGATGTGGAGCGAATATGCATGAGTTTCACAGGCTATGTTTGCTTAAGAAGGAAAGGAATAAAACTGGGCTGGGAGGACAACAGGCAATGTTTGAGTCTGTAAAGCTTCAGAAATTTGCCCTAGCTACTTCTGTAACAAAAACGAGATCTGGAACGGTCTTTGTAAGACTGAAAATGGTAAGAACATGACAAGCAAATACAGTTTGTGAGCTAAATATGAAATAGAAGGCCAAGAAGGAATTTAAAGTACATATAGGTGGTTGGTAGAATTGCTGTTCTATGTTTTCTGGTTTGAAATGAAACTATTTTCAGTAAAATACATTCTGGAAAATGAGTCATTGTTCCAGCAGTGTTAAACCTCTTCAGCATGTGGTATTTAAACTGTTATTTAGAATACATTGCAGAGAACTGTTTCTGGTCTTTTCAAGCCAGGTGGGCAGCACATTGTGGAGATGGCATTAAGTGCACCATAAGTTTTCCCTCCATGTTTGTCATATGACTGGATTTAGCATATTTATGTGAGTACTGTCAATCTACATATGGATCAGGATCTGCCGGACGTCACTGGAAAGAGTAGCAAAGAGCAGGCTATAGCTGTCACAGCATGTAAATCATTACTTTTCCTTTTAATTGCCCCTTCAGGATTGAGACTTTAATTGTTATGGTGGCTGTTTACTCCCTGAAGGATGCTTTGCATCTTTCCTGAAAGTCTCTTTCTCATCTTCTGACAAATTGTGTGCATGTTGTGTGGTGGAAGGGGCTGTAGCACCCATGAGAAAGCTGGCAACAAAGAGGAAGCTGTAGGTTGGATTAACTGTTGCTGCAAAGTGCCCATAGGAAAGGGACAGTAGGAAGAAGACAGCAAGCCTGATGAAAATGTTCTGAGGGATTAATTGTGGCTCTTTTACTGTTGATTGAACTGGAATGAGAAGTGTTTTGAGGGAACGAAGTAAATGTACTGTACTGTAGCCAGGTGTGCCAGAGCAAGTCTTGTTAAAGTGAATCTTTTTTGTGTAAACAAAATAATGATGTATAAACAAATAATTTTGGCTTTTATTGCAGAGATTTTTTAGAAATATATATATGTTTATATTCAACAAGATTTTAAATGGAAAAAAATGTTAATTATTTGATAGGCAAAAAATTCTCTAGAATTTATTTTTAGCAGCTACGTGAGTGGAAGGGAGCTGCTACCAGAAGCTTGGCTATTATGTCTGGAGAAGGAGAGTGGTTTTGATAGAAATAAAGAGAAAATAATCAGAAGATAAGACAAAAATATTTAACTTTAAATCAGTCCCAAAGACAGGCAGAAAAATTACATTTTTATGGACAGTCATAATACCTTCTGTAGTATCCTGATACTGAATGCATTAAAATGACCTGCAAACCTTCCCCAATAGTTTAAAATACTTTTTTTTTTCTTTTTTTCTGCTTAGAAATACATCTCTTCTGACTTCATATGTGGTCTTTTTGATGTAGTCAATGTTAATTTTAACATTTTTGGAGTTTTTAAAGAGATTTATAGAAAGTACAAAGGCAAGAGTTTCGTTTTTTTGATCTGTATGGTGGATGTCATTACACTTGTTTTCTTATAAATCTTGAACATAACTTTGAGTTGTTATTAACTTTTGTCTTCTAAAAAAATTATACAGATCTTGGTCTGAATTTTTCAACAGTTGCTGAATAGTTGCAATTGAATTAGAAATTACGTTACATTTATTATTCTATTTCTAGTTATCCTGCGTGCAAGATGGTAAATTCCGCACAGTATTTTTACAAGATCAGTTTCATATTGAAATTGAGACCAAATAAACTTTTCTCTAACTATAGAAATGTTTTGATGTATTTTTCAAAAGGATTTAATTGAGCATACTTAAACTCCTTTCAGTTAAGTGGGGAGTTATGGCCTTGAGCTACCAAAGTGGAAGACAGCATGAGTTAATGGGTGACTTCTTCCTGGTAAGGTAATGTGCTTTCAAAATCACCAGATTGATTCATTTTAATATTTTGGTTTGTAAATTTAATCAATTTTCTAATCTGTTTGTGATGGGTGTCCTAAGCCCTGCCTGTCATGTCTGTGCAGAAATTGTTCGTGCTAGTATTGCATTGGATATGAATTTATGTGATATGTAATCTCACCCTGAGAGTTGTTCAAATGGTAACTCTCATTTTAACTGTCTTTTTTAATGTTTGGTATGAGTAGATTTCTAACTAGAACTGTTTCTCAGAAACAATTGCTATCTTGAAAGTGTTACATGAAAATACATGCGCTCATGCTCGTATGCATCCACATATATACACATGTTCCTGTGTGTATATACATGCACATATATGTATCAGAAAAATGTATTAACAGCGTAAATACGCATATAAACTGAATTTATGTTTAATTCTCAGCTAAATCTTACCCTTGCAGCCTTTAAGTACTTTCAGAGCAGGATTCTGCAAGTAGTCACCTCATTTAACTTGCTAGCAGCACCTGTTCTCTGTGCACCAAGTGCTGAGAAGTAAGATCCGTAACATCTATATTACAGGAGCAAGACTCTTAGGCAGCATCACAATTTGACTGTTGTATGAGCTGTATCCTTGTAGGAAAAGCAGAATCAGGGTAGATTGCTTTGTTTTGGGAACTAAACCAAACCACGGGAACCATTGTGGGCAGCACACTATGTGAAAATAGTACAAATTCAGTCATCCTAATCACTTTTCCGTTAGCATCCCTGCATCATTTCATAAAAAGATGATTTTTTGTTAAAATCAATTTTGTTTCAAAAAGCAGGTATCTTTTTGTGAAAGAGCTTAATAAATTCCATTAATTTAGAATGCTGTTGATGATGGGATTGCCATTTTTGCGGATGAATTTTATAAAACCTTGCATTTTGGTAGAAGGTAGCTTGCTAACGGCTGTTGTCAAAAGTGCAACTAACAAGAAAATCCATCTTTCCCTGTTCTTAGCAGAAAGTAGTGCAATAGTGTGTCTGGTGTACTGGGACGCTACAACAGAGGCAGGAGTGATGTAATATGAGGAGCCTGTAGATCTTTACCTTATGGCATCTGACAGTGGAACATCTTAACAGAATTCAGTCTTCTGGTCAGAAAATATACTGGAAAAGTTGTGCTAGTTGAAAAGCCAGAATAGCCTTAGGATAACTGTTGAAACTTTCTGACTAGAAACAGGCTTTTTTACTTGCCTATTATCTTCTTCTGATAGACTGACTTTTTAGTGAAGAAAGGAAGCTTTCAGTATCTCAGTTTATTTTTGCCCATATTTTGACTTAATATCCCCAAAAAATGCTAAGAAAGCCTGCTAAAAACCGGCCATGGACTAGTTGCCACTAGACATAGAGAACTGTTGGTAAAGTACATGGCGGAAGTTTGAAAATCCGTGGCATATTGAAAACACATCGTAATTTTCAAGACCTTCTCTTGCCTTTTACTAAGTCTTTAGTGTAATGTGAATGCTTGTGGGAAACATTTTAAAGTTTAATGGTGTGTAAGGTCTCTGTGATTTTTAGTTTCACTGTTTCAGTTATTTGGAAGTGACAGTTCCTGGTTTGGGGAATCAAAATAGACTTAATAAGATGAAAATTCATCTATCATCAGTAATTACAAGTTTTGCACCATTCTTGCTTATGGCACAGCACTGTCTCGAATGTAAATACCTTTTAGTATATAAAAGCCAAATCTAGATCTTATGGCTTGATATGTGTACACCAACATCTCAGAGCTTCAGGTGAGATAGGTTGACGCTTTTAAATTTGCTCGTTAGGGTCTACTTTAGTCCAGATTGATGCTTCTGCTTCGCAACTGGGGAGCTGGGTTCAGGAAGGAGTGAATGAGGAAGAGGTCAGTACTGCCCATTCAGTAGCTCTGCCAGCTCTAAATGGTGGTAGCATCAAGGTTGTAATTCCACAAGTAGAGTTCTTTGCAGGTAACAGGAATCCGTGCATTCATAATTTCATTGTAGGATCATGAAGAGTTACAGAGCTTTCCCCCTCTGTTCTTACAAAAAAGCCTGACTAATCATTTATAATGGGAAGAAAAAAGGAATGTTCTTTGGAAACAGTGTTAACTGCTGATTTCCAAGAGAAAACTGCACTAAGCAGCCTTGCTCAGTTAAGAGGAAGGTCTGTAAGGTACTCAAATTTAGTAACATTTTCCAGATTTTGAAAGTCCTTTTATTTTTAGCTTCTTGGAGCCTTGAAGTGGAAGAACTTTCTAGTGTATGATAATGTTTTGAATGCTTTTCTAAATTTATTTTAAAGATGCTTTCTATAAACATTTAAGTAGAGAAAAGGAACTGTTCTTATCTAGGGGAATGTGGTTGTCTGGAGCAAAGACCTGGCAGGTTGTTACTATATTTAATCTGTCCAAGTTCCTGGCAGAGTCTTCTGTCTGCTTGCAAAGCTGTTCGCTTCTTTGATACTTCAGGAAGCCTAAGAGGGAAGATTAACAGTTTATAATGCTTATCTCAGTAAAGGGGAAACAAATCATTTGGTGAAAATCTGTAATAGTATAATGGGTACATTTTATTTTATACATAAATAAATCCTGTTTTTCCTTCCCACCTTGTTCTGTGGAATAAATAGAAGTATCAAATTGTGGTGCTAATGGAAAACAATTTGTGTTAAAAGATAATCAGAAAAATCTTTCAAACACTGATTTCAGTTGTGGCCATAATTGTTGAATTGTGGCTTCAGTGGTGAAAATGGGTTTATTCTGCAGAAGGTGAATTTCTCAGCAGGTGCCAGTCCAGCTGATCAGGCCTTATGTTTTGGGTGTTTGAGGTTGGGTTGAAGTTGGTTGCAGATACAGAAATTCAGCACTCAGATGGTTGGAGGAACCAGGACATTATGAGTGATTTTAAAGTACTGTTAGTTTTTATTGCTTCCCATGTAGAAGGTCATTGTGCACTTCTTGGCTGGTTTGTCCTCCAACCCCTGTGTAGAGCATTTACATAGAAACTTGTTCGTGAAGGATCCTGACATCTTTTTCTCCACTGTGGAGGTGACTTACAGATGTTCTATTAGTGGCTTCTGGAAAAAAATTAAAAGTTGTATAGCCTTTTAAAAACTAGCATGTGAATGTATGTGTGTCCCATGTATTTGTCCTTTTGATTATTATATATAAACAATATAAATAAATCAGGTCACTGGGATCTTCTAGTGTGACATAAGCTCAGCTTTCAAGGCTCACTGAGATTTTCTGGCTTTCTTCTGAGAGTATATGGAAAAGCTACATTGAAAACTTCTGTTCTCAGTTAACAACAGGTATGTTGTGATAAAATATGCAACTTTTTAGTCATGCTAGGTCCAGTTTACAGAAATCATTTTAACTTGAGGCGTAAGAGCTTTGTGCTGATCGATTGGTGCAAGAGTATGCAGAGGAAGTGCTGAGATCCTGCATTGAAACTTTCATAGTTTATTCTTCTCTGTGCCTTTATACTTATATCTTTATACTTATATCTTTATGCTAATAGCTTCTTCAAGATGTTCAGTAGCCACCTGTGGACTTAAGTGACATTTTTTCTGAGCAGCTTTGGGTGTCTCATTATCAGGATCCTAATATTTTAAAGCTAAGCATGTGTTTTAACAGACCCAGTAAGATTTATGGCAGCTAACTGTTGTGTGCTTGTCTACGAATTAAATAAATGCATCTGAATGAGATCTAAACAATGTTTTGCTCCAGTCCTGGGAAATGTTAATATTAAATGGTGAGATTCTTATGCTCCAGAGGCTAGATGGCTGAGGGTCTTTTTGGATTGATGAAACTTGGATGCCTTAATCCTGCCTAAGTTCTGCAAGAAGGGGGTGTGTGATCTGCCTTTTGTCAGGAGACACAGCACATTCTACCTCTCCCAGTAAAAATAGTTTTATTACAGGAAAAACTTTTGCAATTCTGGTCTTGTCCTGCCTCGAGTGTAAATATCTCACCAACTTGTTTTTCTTTTTTTTTACAGGTTATTTGGAAAGAGACTACTTTGCTGAACAGAACAACTCAAGATGACTTGTGATTCCTGTTCTACATGGGAGCCAGTCTGGATTGGTATGTTGGGAGTTTTTTCTTACTTACCAAACTCATTTGTAGTGATAGCATGTATAATCCCAAGGTCTACTTAAAATTTAGGAAGCTTCCGACTTGTATGTTAATAACTAGGTGAAGACTATGAATTAAAAGAGTGTGTTTTCAGTTATGTTTTCAATGGTTACTGTTCTAGGTACTACAGCATTTAGTTAGCTCTTCAACATGAATATGGTTAATATGACCTTTGAACTAGTGAGAAAGTTAGAAGTCAGGGGAAATATTGTGACAGCACTAGAAATATAGAACTTTATAAGTCCTTTCACATGATCTGCAAATTGGGAACATGGTTTTTCCCAAGAGCGAAGAAAATATAATTATTTTTTATATTTTTGTGTATTTGTGGTTTAGAATAGTCATGAAGATTCCCATGGCTGACATTTCTTGACAATTAATGCCTGTCTGAATTAAGGACAGGAAAAAATACCCTCAAGAGGGCAATTAGTTGTACTTAATGACCGAAAGCAGAGGTGGCTGTTTCCCATAATAATTTCCTATGAAAATTGCCACAGTAGTGTATATAGAGTGGAAAAAAAGGACAATTTCCTAAGTTAAACTAATGCCTCTTGTGAATAGTTTCATGGGTCATCTGCTCATGCAGTGTGGTTTATTAGTTTCAATTTAGGATATGTAAATAGGTATTAAAACTGAAAATTGCTAGTTCCTTTTAGGAGGAACAGTTAGGTGAGTAAGAGCGTTGTCCCTGCTGATTCGTGCTCTGACTCATTGTTTGCGCTGGCTTTAGCAGAAGGGACTCTATTGCAATAGATTCCTGCCTCTACTTAATGGCACAAGAAACTGCTTGATTCCTGTTGTGAGTGGAGTATTTCCTGGGGTGCTTTCTGCAATAATAGGGTGTCAGAGTATACTTTGGTATTTTGTACCAACATGTAACTCTTTTTGAAAACAAAATAAGCTCATGGCCTTTGTGTTTGTTGCTGACTTTATCCCTTTTTCCCCTAAGAATATTTTTTAATGTTGGTTTGGTTGGGGTTTTTTATGCTGCAACAATTGTTTTTGCCAAATTTTACCTTTGAAATAAAACCATTGATAGCAACTATAAATCATGCAGAAATTTCCCATTTATGAGCACTTAAAACATCCCTGAGAAGTAAGAAAGATCACTGTACCACTCATTGCTGGCTTCAGGTTTTTTGAATAAGAATGATTTCTGTGTGCTGGACCAAATCTTGGTGCTGGGCAGTACTGAAAATATGCTTACTTTTAGCAGTTAAATCATTGAACATTTTGGCAGCTGTTCACAGTGTGTTGATCTGTATCAAACATAAACTTATTATGGTACTGTTATGTTCCCTGTTTTGTCTATGTTGGACTTACTGGTTTTGACTGATGTTGGCTTTTCATGTAAGATCTAATCTTCCATTTCTGGTTGAGCATGCTATCCAAATTTTGAACGGAAACCTTTTAGCTTCAAAAGCTGTTAAAAACAGACACCATAGTTCTAGCAATAATTATATTTGATGAATAAAATTTGTGTTACTTAGCTTTAAGTGTGTACTTCATTGAAATAATTGTGTCTATTATGTTCCATAAAAAGAAAGTTGCATATGAGTGAGAACCTTGCTTGAGAGAAAGTGTGCATACCCAGTAATTTTCAGGACTGAAATGGAAAAAAGTGATTGTGTGAAGCTTTTCTGCATCTGAAAAGAATCAGTGAGAGTACATGTTCCAAAAGTGAGAGTGCTGTGACAAAAAGGTAGCTGCCTCTTGCTTGAGTACTTTGACCATCAATAAGCTTACCCATTTAAACTACCAAAGCATGGTTGTCTTTTACGAGGTATGTGATTACCATTCAGCAGTGACTCTGGCTTTGAAATGACAGGATCTGTCTTTCTTGAACAGCAAGTGAGGACTGAAATGACTTGAATTTATGGTCTGAATTGCCAGTCACTTTTACGAAGGGTGATAGCCAAGAAAAAGCGTTATTAAGTTGCCTGCAAGGTTAGATAAGTGTAACTCCAACACACATTTGAGCATGCAGATTCAGTATGCGGTGCATGGAGAGATTTCATACCTCAGAGTGATAAACAGAGTTATAGAGAGAAGGGTGCTGCTGGGAAACCATCAGGAAGCAGTGAGCACAGGAACAACACTCAAGAGTTTCTATCTACCTGGGATCCAAAGCCTGCAGTTCTCTTGTTAGATTAGGTGTCTTTGTAACAGCTGATCACCCCTCACTCTTTTGTTCCTTCTTGAAAAGAAGAGAGGGCTGATGACTTATGCAACAAATGGCTAACACTCCCTTCCCAAATTTAAGCACTTGGCTGGGTCCAGGCAGCAGCTTGCATGAGTTCGTTATCCTCCCCTTCTCTTAACGCTGTGCAGAAAAGCATAGAAGCTTCGCACTGAGGGGGTAGAAAGCACAAAGCAGGAGGTAGCTATTTGTTTAGAGAGCTGGGATAGTAAGACAACATATATGAAATTAGTTTTCTTAGTCACTTTTTCTGGATTTGTTAGGAATAGTCTATAGACACCTGAGAGGCCTTTTTACTTTGCTATATACTGGATGCTACTGGCTTGAGGAATGCAGGGTAGCACAATCTTTTTGACTAAATAAATGGTGCAAAACACATGTGCTTCTGGTCTGGTTCCTTGTGTTTAGAAGGACAATTTGTGATAAAGCAGTATTTTCTAAAACTTTGATTTTTTTTTTTTTTTTTTAATTTTTATTTTTAATTTTTTTACCTTGGAACACCGGAACATTTGCAGTTGTTTTGGGGGTTGTAGTGTATGGGAGTTTGTTTTTTGTTTTGTTTTTTCTTTTTTTTTGGGGGGGGGGACTTTTGGGTGCGATTGTGGGGTTTTTTGTTCGATTTTTGTGGTGTGGTTTTTTTTTTGTTTTTCCTCTTTAGAGCTTTTATGATGTGTGCTGTCATCTAAGGTTCTGTTGAACTTTATAAATCGGAGTGCAGAGCTGTGTGCCATAAATATGTTTAAAGAGATGAACATACTGGAAAGAGCCCAATGAAGGGCTACAAAGATGATGAAGAGACTGGAACATCTTCTCTGAGGGAAAGCCTGAGAGAACTTGGACTGTTTAGCTTGGAAGAGAGAAGGCTCAGGGGGATGTTATCAGTGTGTATGAATACCCATAGGGAGAGTGCAAAGGGGACAGAGCCAGGCTCTTTTCAGTGATAACCAGTGACAGGACCAGAGGCAATGGACACAAACTGAAACACAGGATGTTTGTCCTAAGTATCAGGAAAGCTTTTCCGTTGTGAGTGTGACTCGGCACAGGTTGCCCAGACAGGTTGTAGAGTATTCATCCTTGGAGATACTCAGAAGCTGTCTGGACATGGTCCTGGGCAACTGACTCTAGGAGGCCATGATGGAACGGTGGGGTGGGACAAGATGACCTGTAGAGGACTTGTTCAACCTCAGTCCCTCTGGGATTTTGTGATTCCTTTGGTTTTCCTATTGTAAGAGACAACAATAATTCGTTTCCCTGTGCCACTAATAATTCTGTAGACCTCTATGATACCTTTTTTCAGTCACTTTTGAATAGACATCAGGTGGAGCAGAACTGAATATAGCACTGAGGATGAGATGTGCCATAGAAGTGTATTGTAGCAGGTACTGCATATGAATTTATGGTGTATGTAGGTAGCTCCTGCTTTTCTTCTCTGTTTCTTTGCTAACAATTCTGAACACTTGCATGATGTTTTCATAGACTATCAAAACTTGAAGATCTGTCTGTCTTCTGGATGGTAATTATTGGCTTAGCATCTGTTACTGTACCTATAACTTTTTTTCTGTACATGCATAGTTTCACTTCTAGTAACACTAAATTTTATCTGGCAGTCTATTAGCTTGTCACTAACTGTCATAAGATCCATCTGTACCTGTTTATAGTTGACCTTTTTTTTTATTAAATTGCTCTGAAAAACAGTTCATGTTCATCATCAGCAAATGTTGTGGTTTCACATTTGCCTCTTTTCGCCTGTAGGTTGAAGAGTGTGAGCCCCAGTATAGGTTATCTTTGTAGGATCATTCTGCTGACCTTTTTTCCACTGCAAAACTAACTGCTCCTTCATTTCCTATTTTAAACTGATTATTGTCTGTGAGAGGGCTTTATATTTCTCTAGTGGCAGATTAGTTTCTTTCAGAGCCTTGGTGGAAAGACCTTGTCAAAACCAACCTGAAATGCAAAACATACCTTTGCTGGCTTACTGCTTGCAGAGCTCTAAAAGACACTGCCCCAGGGATCTAATTTTCTGTACTCCATGATTTTAAATCCAGAATTATTTGTTGAATTTATGCTCTTTTGCAGTCCCTGCAGAATGCTACAGCTTCCTTCCCTCTTCAGTGTTCTTGGCTAGTGGAATTGTAAACCTTGGAGGAACTTTGGGTGAGATTTTCATGTTCATTGTTAAAATCCTTGCTTATTTGTTCTGGAAAGCTATGTTAACCTTTCTGCGGTTGGTTACGGATTTTATTCTAACAAATATGTTAAAGACAACTAGTAAAGAAAGGTTTATAAAGACTGAAGAGAGAAATTTTGGCTACTTTATATGCTTTAGCCTGTAATTAGCATTAAGACTTCCTCTAGAGGAGTCACTGTAAAATAAAAATTAGAGGGGCTGAATGGAGAGAAAAGGAAAATCTAGACTAAAGTTAACAAAATTTGTCATTTTTGTGAAATGTCAACACACATAGCTGAGTATACTCTTGCTGAGTTTAACAATCTTTGAAATATAATAGGATAAACAAGAAAATTATTACATTCCCTTCCATTCAAGCAGGAAGACCTCTAGAAAGTGGAATTTGTATTACTCTGTATCCTGGGTTCAGCTGGAAAGTTATTTTTCTTCTTCCTAGTAGCTGGTGCAGTGCTGTGGTTTGGCTTTAGTCTGAGAACAATGCTGATAACACGCCAGTGTTTTAGTTGTTGCTAAATAATGCTTACCCTAATCCAGGACTTTTCAGTCTCATGCTCTGCCAGTGAGGAGGGGCACGGGAAGCTGGGAGGAAGCAGAGACGAGACACCTGGCCCAAACTAGCTAAAGGGGAATTCCATACCACAGCACATCATGCCCAGTATATAAACTGGAGGGAGTTAACCCAGAAAGCCTGGGTCACTGTGAGTTGGGCTGGGTATTGGTCAGCAGGTGGTGTGCAATTGTATTGTGCATCGCTTGTGTATTGGTTTGGGTTTTGTTCCCCCCCCCCCTTCTCTTTTTTGTATTCTCTCCCCTTGGGGTTTACATTCTTTCAGTTCTCCCCCTTCTTCCTGCCTAGAGATGGGGGGGGGGGGGGGGGGGGGGGGGCAGGAGAAAGGAGGGGAGTGAGTGGCTGCATGGTGCTGAGTTACCAGCTGGGCTTAAACCATGGCACTCTCGGTTTTCATGGAAGGTTTTGGCAGAGGGGTCTACAAGGGCCGGTTCTATGAGAAGCTGGTAGAAGCTTTCCCTGTGACTGATAGAGTCAATGCCAGCCAGCTCCAAGGCAAACTCACTACTGGCCAAGGCTGAGCCCATCATTGATGGTGGTAGCAACTTTGGGATCACATAGTTAAGAAGGGGAAAAAGTTACTGTGCAGGAGCAATTACAGCCAGAGAGAGGAGTGAGACTGTGAGAGAAACAGCTCTGCAGACACCAGGGTCAGTGAAGGAGGGGAGGAGGTGCTTCAGGCACTGGAGCAGAGATACTCTTGCAGCATGTGGTGCAGACCATGGTGAGGCAGGCTGTCCCCCTGCAGCCCATGGACGTCCATGGAGGAACAGATACTCACTTGCAGCCTGTGGAAGACCCCACACGAGAGCAGGTGGATGCCCAAAGAAGCTGTGATCCCATGGGAAGCTCATGCTGGAGCAGGCTCCTGGCCGTACCTGTGGCCCCGTAGAGGAAGGAGCCCACACTGAAGCAGGTTTGCTGGCAGGACTTGTGACCCCTATAGGGAGCCCATGCTCTAGCAGTCTGTTCCTGAAGAACTGCACCTTATGGAAGGAACCCATGCTGGAGCAGGGGAAGAGTGTGAGAAGTCCTCTCCTCTGAGGAGGAAGGAGCAGCAGAAACAGTGTGTGATGAACTGACTGCAACCCCCATCCCTCTTCTCCCAGTGCAGGAACAAAGTTGAGCACAGAAAGAAAGGAGGGGTATGTTTTAGTATTTTTTTTTTTCTCATTATCCTTCTCTGATTTGTGATTGGTAATGAATTAATTTCCCCAGTCAAGTCCGTTTTTTCTGTGATGGTAATTGGTGAGTGATACCTCCATTTCGTTCTTTCTCCCCATGAGCCATTCCCTCTCATGTCCAGCTGAGGAGGGGGAGTGATAGAGCTGCTGTGGTGGGAGGAAACCTGGTGTCTATCCAGGGTCAACCCACCACAGACTCAATGATATTAGGATATTTATAATAGTATCCTCTGATACCGCTGAAAATTGCAAGAGAGAGGTTAATAATTTGTGTTGGAAAAAATGCAGAAGATGGTCTGGCCCTGGAAATCATCTAGTTGATAGGAGCTTGCAGGTAAGAAGGGAATAGCTTTTCTATGGAATGAGAGGAGGAGGTCATAGTACTGCTGTTTCTTGATGAATTCTTGGCAGCAGCCTGGACAGGCTTGCATTTGGATCACTGGAAGTCCAAACTAGGGACTTTGTTCTCTTAAAGTCCATTTCTTTGTTGGTGAAGTATTACCCAGAACCTCCAAAATACAGGCAGGATTTGTGTTGCCAGATAAAAGCTTCTTGGTCACCATGTGCAGAGACGGAGGAGATAGATTGCCCTCTGAAGATGCCTATAATCCTCTTCTGACTAAACACACTAAGACAGCTTGAAAGTGACTGTTACACTCATCCAGAATGAATGAGGTGAATTCCACTTTATGTTTCTGGGCATTGAATCTTTCTCGTTTCCTGCTTGATCAGGTGCCAGAGTACTCTGGGAGCATTTAATTTAGTAGTCCAAGATAGAGGAGAGGAAGTAGCGCTGAAAAGGGGAGACAATTCCTTTGCATTTTATTTGTCTCTAAGAGCAGTACATGTCATAATACAATAGACACAATAATAGTACAACAAAACAGTACACAAACTATAAAAAGAAATGTTTGATTTTATCAGCAAAATGAGGAGGGAAGAAGTTCAGCAGAAGATCAAAGGATTAGATTTACAAGGAAAAAAAGAGTGTGCATGTGGTTAAATTATGTGGAATACCAAGATGAATTAACAAGGACATGTCTAGACCAGTGAAAGCAGGAAAGCTTGCTGCAGGGGGAAGGATTTTAGCAACTGAAGAATAGCTAGTTTCCTGCACCTTGATATGAGTCAGTAACTAAATGAAACAAATTGAGAAATACTTTAATCCTGTGGACAAGTTATTTAATAATTAATAACAGATTAGGATGTTTTACATATTTTTCCTAAGGCATCTGCTGCAGCTGACTGACATGGTACAAAAGATCCTGTATTATTTAGGATTTCTCAGATAGGGAGGCTTTTCCATGTTTACCAAATGGGCAGATAGGCGATACTGATATTATTTAAGCTGTTTGGAAATATTGAAGTGTTCAGCTGTAGGCAATTTCATAACAAAATCATGAAGTTAGCTTAAAAATCATGAGATTTAAATAACGATACTGATTTGATTTATTCTCTCTTCATCAGTTAAGTTTGTTTTCAAACAAAGTTTTCCAGTCCTGGTTATGGTAGAAAAAAGTCAGCGAGTGAGAGTGTTGTACAGTATCAGCAAGACTACCAGAGCAGGGTCTGTAAGAAAAACACCAAACATTATGAGACTCCCATGACTTCTGCTTAAGTAAATTCAGTTGACCTGAAGTGTAAATATATATGAAGGATCCCTTTGTCATTAAGGAAAGCAGAGCAATTGTTTGATTCCCATTGGTTTCAGATTTCTTTAGATTTCTTTATCCAGATTGCTGTTCCCTAGTACCGTGACTCCTTGAATGAAGGTGTAACCTAGTTTTACATTCCTGTATACAGTCCACTTTGCAATATTTATCCTGTTTCTCCATTCTTTTGCAGATGGAAATACTGACACAAATATAAGAACTTTGATGCTTTCAGACTTTGAATTTTGATTTGTTAAATGACCAGGAATAAGATACTGCCTGAGCAAGATGAAATGCCTTGAAGACCTTTGGTTCTGCTTTCATTTCTCCTGAAGCAATGGTTTTCTCAGCAATGTTGACGCTGGCCCACTCTGGGACCTCAAATGCTACTTTTATTGTTTATGAAAATGCCTATACGAATTTTACCACTCCACAGTTCTTGCTTCGTAGTGGCACAACACAGCCGTCGAGATATGGTTCAGGTGCTGTACTCACCACTGAGAGAAGTACTTTTCTGGTGAATGCTACAGCTATCCTGCCATCACAGGAAGTTTTCAGGAGCTTGAGTTTGCCACTCCAGATCATTCTTTCTGCTGCTATGATATTTATCCTGTTGGTTTCTTTCCTTGGAAACTTTGTTGTTTGCCTCATGGTCTACCAGAAGGCAGCTATGAGATCTGCAATTAACATTCTCTTAGCAAGCCTGGCTTTTGCAGACATGCTGCTGGCAGTGCTGAACATGCCTTTTGCTCTGGTAACAATCATTACCACTCAGTGGATTTTTGGGGATATATTCTGCAGAGTCTCTGCCATGTTCTTCTGGCTTTTTGTCATAGAGGGGGTAGCCATTCTTCTTATTATTAGTATTGACCGATTTCTTATCATAGTTCAGAGGCAAGATAAACTGAACCCTTACCGTGCAAAGATTCTCATTGTACTTTCCTGGGCAGCATCTTTTGTTGTTGCTTTTCCATTATCAGTAGGGAATCCTAATCTGCAGATACCCTCAAGAGCACCTCAGTGTGTCTTTGGCTACTCGACAAGCCCAGGTTACCGAGCCTACGTGATAGTTATCTTGCTAATTTCTTTTTTTATTCCATTCCTGGTAATGCTGTATTCTTTTATGGGCATACTCAACACCGTCCGCCACAATGCAGTTCGTATCCATAGCCACCCTGATAGCATATGTCTCAGCCAGGCCAGCAAACTTGGTCTCATGAGCTTACAGAGACCTTTTCAGATGAATATTGATATGAGCTTTAAAACTCGTGCCTTCACAACCATCTTGATTTTGTTCCTTGTCTTCATAGTCTGTTGGGCACCCTTCACCACTTACAGCCTTATAGCCACATTCAACAGCCACTTCTACTACAAGCACAACTTCTTTGAGATAAGCACTTGGCTCCTTTGGCTCTGCTACCTCAAGTCTGCACTGAACCCACTGATATACTACTGGAGGATTAAGAAGTTTCATGATGCATGCTTGGACTTGATGCCCAAATACTTCAAGTTTTTGCCACAGCTACCTGGCCATACAAGACGGCGCATTCGACCGAGTGCCATCTATGTGTGTGGGGAGCATCGGTCGGTAGTGTGAAGCTGCAGTTGTTTGACAATGATTGTTATTTTCTGGGTTTATTTTTTTTAGGCTTTAGGTTGAATTTTATTTTGTTTAATATGGCTTTTTCAGTGTGGCCATATCTTATAACTTACTTAATTTTCCCAGTACTCTGTGCAATTTTGGGAGGTAAGATAGAGGGAGGGAAAGTGGTTAGTTATACTTGGGTTTACTTCCAGAATACAATGTAAACAAAATAACAAATGTTACCTCTAGGATTCCATGGAAATCCATTCTTTTAAATGAAAAACACATTTGTAACATTTTGTCAGGTTTAGGCTTACTAGGCCTGCAATTCCATCTAATTGTAGGGACTTTTTTTTTTTGTATGCTGCTAAGATACAGTGTATTTAGTTAGTGTAATTTCTCTGAAAAATGTTGCTGCTGTCTGCCAATATATTGGAGCCAAAAAGTCTCATTAGATTACTCCTATTTAATTTTAACAATATTTCAGAAGTTTTCATGGTGACACTAGAGAACTTCTTCCTTTTTTTAATCTTTACTTTAATACTTCCATTAATATTTTTTGTGCACTTTACAAAATTTACTATGGAATTTGTTCATTGGAATATTTTGTTCTGTATTGAAGGGGTATTATTATCATTATTTGTTATATTGCTGAATTTCAATGAAGGACCAATGTAAGCTCTAGGAGGGCAATTTATGTTGGTATAGCTACGCCTACAGTCACAGATTCACTGTTTTTCTAACAATTATCACATGTAACATTAACTGCTCTGTTATCAGGGGAGTTGGAAGGAAAAAATGGAGGAAAGAAAGGGATGAAAATACCATGTCCGGAGGCTTAGACTAACATAAAATGTAGAAAAATAGAGTTTATGTGAAAATTATCCCAGGGGAAAGGGTGGTTGTAGTTGTTAGTTTAGGTTGTTATGAGCTATCTAAACCTGATGGTATGCCTGAGAACCTATCTGAAATTGTGACTTTGGGCCTGCAATTTACACTCTGTTGGTATAATGCTGTTTCTGCTTGGAGCTCATGTAAGGCTAGTTGTGCTCTGAAATCATGCTGTCAGGCATTCATTGGGATAGAATTAGAAATAGTAAACCAGCAAATAGATAGATAGCACATGAATCATAGTTGAGACTAGGACTTCGTCTTAATAGTAATTACAGGGAAAAAAGCCTCAGCTTCTTTTCCGGTTTAAGTATTAGGCTGAAACCATAAACTGATAATCCTAGAATGGCTTGTGTTAGAAGGGAACTTGGAAGTTCATCTAGTTCCAACCCCCCTGCCATGGGCAAAGACACCTTCCATTAGACCAGGTTGCTCTGAGCCCCGTCTGATCTGGCCTTGAGCACTGGCAGGGATGGAGCATCCATAACTTCTCTGGGCAACCTGTTGCACCCCACAGTGAAGAATTTATTCCTAATAACCTGATCTAAATCTACCCTCTTTCAGTTTAAAGCTATTATTCCTTATAACAGTTGGCCAGCAGTGTTTGCTGTGGATGCAAGTTGAATTCTCCATTTTCCCCCCATCCTACTTTACGTTGACTTTTTTCCTCTATACTGTTATCTGCCTCAAGATTTTACTCTGCTCTTCTCATCTATTAGGCATCAGGTTCTCTCATTGAAATGCCAGATCACCGTTATGATTAATGTCAGGCTATCTCAGTACCTGCCTGGAAAGCAGAAAGGCAAAGGTTTTCCTTGATGATAGCAATCCAGACTCAGCTTTTTTTTTTTTTTTTTTAAATCTGCTAAATAAATATTTAAGGCAAGTAAAATTAAGACTAAGGTTTGGGCCTTGAAGTGACACCTCCCCCCCCCGGGGAAGAGTGCCTGCAGAACAGGATTAATGTACACCAAACTTGCCAACCAGGGTTTGAGCTTCTCTTGCTTCTATCTGTCACTCAGTACCCCAAAGCATGAGGACCTCTTCATTGTTCTCGTACCAGGTGAGCAAGTAATAGCAATTTTACCCATTTCTATCTATCTACACAGTATAGGGCGTTTCCTTCATGCTTATATCCATGTGTATGAAGGAGGTGCCCTGTTCTGTGTGGATGTCCAAGGACTGCTTAATTTCTGAAGTCAAGTAAGCATTTACACCCCAGATTTTATTTAGGTCTTCAGTGAAGAACTGAGTAAACAGTTATCTCTGTTCTCTTCTTCAACAACAAGCAGTGAAAGTGTTGGCAATATTTATATTTTAGGAGTATAATAGGAACAATTTTGAACTTAGTAATTTATTTTATTTTTTTTTTAAAGCTGCTAGCTGAGGTTATGGGTTACATGTAAAGGCACCCAGGCAGTGGCGGTGCTATTGATACGTGTGCTGTAAGTTCCTTGTCAACTTCACTGATCATGGTATGGATTTTTCTCATCAGAATGACAGGCAGTAAAGGAGTTCTTCTGTAAACCAGAGTGTTTTAGCTTGTCTTTGCGGTATAGATTTATTTCTCCATTACATTTACATTGATAGTGGAAGTTTATGACCTGGTTAGTATGGATTTTCTGTTCCAGAGCTGTCATGCCTGTTTTTCTCTGAAAGCAGCAAAATTGTATTTAAAGCTAATGTAATAGAGTGAAAGCATACACTGTCTAAGATGGCAGGAACAGGTATTTTTGCTGTCTTCCAGAGCTATAATGTAAATTGTTTGAATGAATGTTGTAAAACATGGCAATTCAAAAAGTAAAGAAGATGAGTAATACAGGAAGGTTAGTGAAATTACTTTCTTGAAAGGGGAGGGGAAAACATTCTGTTGGGATTTCATAATCTCTGATAAAGTACTGGCTGTGAAGTAGAAATTGCAAACATCAAAGGAGGTTAATTTATCTTGATAATTTAGTGCTTGTTTACACTGTCTATAACAGGGTTTCCACTCAGAGCTGCATCTGCGGATACTTGGAAAAAAGAAACCCAAACTGAGTGGCCCAAATTCAGAGATGACTTACTTGGTGATACAGTATTCACACTTAGCCGGTTTTAGAGGTGATCAGAGCATACAGTGAACAAAAGGGTGTTCAAGAAAAAAAGAAACAAGGTAGCATAGAAGTATCCCCAGGGTAATGATGTGTTTACAGATCCATTTGAGCTATTGTGTCTAGTACAGGGTCTTTAGAACAGTGCCTTGCTAATTACAGCTGAAGTCCTAGGACCAAGTTGGAAGCCACTAAACTTAGTCTTGCTGTCTGGGATCCTGCCGAGATCACCATAACCTTGCTATCTGTAATGTTAAAACACATGTGTTGGCTGGATTGGGGCTATGGAGGCATTTTAGTGGGCTTGACCAACACCAACGATTTTAAAACTGAAATTGATCTTTCCTGATTCTACTGGGAAACTATAATTTTCTTCCTCTTCAGAAATTACACTCATTACTAAACTGTTGTTCTCCCATTATATTTTCAGAAATCTTCGGTCTGGAGGATTGAAATGAATGTATTTTCAATTATGTTGCAGTTTAATTCATTCTGTTAAAGCATGCTGCTTACACAAGACTCATTTGTACAAATTGACTGCTAAAATGATTCTTTTGTACTAAGTTGTGTATCTGTGACATTTGTTATTCATGTAAAAATGTATATAGAGAAGAAACTTGTTTTGCCTCTTACTGCTTTCTGTTACTATTTTTTTTCACTTGTGTGCTTAATGCTTTCATAGTTTCTTTTATTTGGACATATGCATAAACAACTGGAAGATTTCGGTGGTCTTTCTGCAACAATCATTCAACAATGCCCTCCTTGAAAGAGATTTTGATTTAATTTTGTGTGGAAAAATAAAAATTCAGAGCACAAGTTTGTTGCAGTTGGAATGGTGAGAAATTTCTTAAATCCAATTTTCCAGGAGTCACTACTTCGCCATTATCAACTGGTTTGATATTTTTTTGAGGAGTAGTCATTTTCTGATGTGAAGAAACTTGAATTACTATTTTAAAACAAGCTATTAAGTAGAATGGCATTCTCTTTTCTGTATATATTGCATCTGTGAAAATACCTGAGAAACAAACAAAAAAGAAAAAATAAACATGAGCATTCTCCAAAAATGTAGCAAAAATCTGTAGAATTGCTCTATCTTTGTGCATTTGCAGGCTTTTTGGATTTATTTTCAGTTTCAGACACTTTATCCATATCTTAAATAACAAAGGTTGTTTGCCTGATTTAGATGGTTTTCTTTAAGCCAATATGTTTCTTGTATAAAGAATTTACAGAATATTCTCTTCTGAGATATTGGAGTAGAGATGTGTCAGTCTATCTAAAACAAATGAAATAACATCCAGGAAAAGAGAGAGCCTAAAAAGAAAATAATTTTCCTAAAACCGCTGCCTGAGCTGGGTGTACTACCTTTAGCTATGACTGAGTAATTAAGATCATCTTACTGTGCAATAAATAAAACAGGCAGTGGTACTGCATGGCATGATTCATTTCAGCACAAGACAGTGACCTTTATGATTCAAGTGCTGCATATTTGTATGTGATGGATTATTCCTCATATTAGTAGAATGAAAAATGTTCAGCATCTTGACTGTTTTGGGGAAGTTTTCAGCTTGCTAATGATTTAAAAAATATCCTGCTGGAGTAATTTCTCTAAATGATAAAGGGTCAAGACATGTCCCTGAAGAACACCTGAAAGGGGATGCATGTTTCCAGTTGCTTAGGTATGTGGGCAGCTGAGCAGAGCCATTCCTAAATTTGAGACTCTTTCCCCCTACCTCTGCAACAACCACATCTTAATCCCTTCTCCTCTCCTGGTGCCCTCCCCAAGGTAGTGCTTTCTGTGCTGCTGTGTTGCAGCAAGTATGCCAGTGGCAGAAGATATTGGTGCCGCTGGCAGGAACACGTGGAAGTGCCTGGAGAAGCTGCAGAGCCAGGAAACCTCTTTCACCCAGTGCCACTCCCTCACATCTTGAGTATAGGTTTGGACCATCTGTAACAGGCTGAAGGCGAGTTTTAACACCTTTGGTTATAAGATTAGGGCTGTCAGGGAAGAGCAGTTACAGAAACATGTATATTTGCCACTAGTGCTAGTGCAGGGTTCTGGTTTAATCCCTAGTAGAATTACAAGTTCTGTTCTTTTGGCAACAGAGCTGCAACAGTCCATGGCCAGTTCATGGCTGAGTAAGTATCCTTTAGCTGATCTGTTTCTCTCTGGCACACTATCTGGTTAGCATCCACCAGGACAAAATTTCATACAGACTGCTCAAACAAAAATGAAGACAGCCACCACTCTGCTTGGATATGAGGCAGGGCAGGGGGAAGAGCTGTGTATTGAAGGAAAACGTGAGTTGTAATGGGTGATGCTAATCAACTGCCCTCTACAGAGGGAGTTATGGATACTTTATGCACAGAATATTGGGTTTTATTCTACTTTATTATATGACAGCGAATGTAGCTTGATATCACATCACTAACAGTACCACAGATAAGTGGCAGTATTCATAAATATCAAAGTAGAACTTGTTCCTGTTTTACTTTATTATCATGTCTATATAAGCAGCTTTGCTGGTGTGTGGGTGCAGAACATAGCAAATAATGAGACATACTCCTCATTTAATTGGTGCTCTGCCTTTAGTAGATTACTGGTGTTCAAACCTCTGTGGTTGACCTGAAATAAAATTAAACCTGTTCACCAACATGAGTAGGAATTCCACTAACACTGCCCTGTCTGTCAAAAGAGAAGGTCTAGTGAGAGATGACAGTAATTCCTCCAAGAGTCAGTTAATCTGATCTCCAAAGGGGTATAATCACAGCTGCAACAAATTTAACAGTGTCTCCTTTTGATTTACTGGGGCCAGGCTGTGTGTCAGAGACAGAGATGGATGGACTTTCTTATGTGATGTAGATAATATAAAGCTTATTTTGTAAATTCTAGTTTCAGATGGGCATTCCAGTGTTCACTGCCATCAGTGCTGCAGCATTTCTGGATATATGCAGAAGCAGATGTATATGGTGGCATACATCTGTGATATTTTACCTATTTATAGCATAGGCAGCACCGCTGCTCATTTGTAGTCTTTTTTGTGATTTCTGGTGATAACTGCACTAGAAACAAGATTGTGCATTTACAGCTTCATTCACTTCCTCTAGTGCTTTGTAGACAAGAGGCACAAAATACCTGCACTTTTAACCGTGATATGTATTTTCTCCTGCAAAAGTAAACTGGTCTCAGTTTGGGCCAATTTGTTTGAAGGAATTAAACAGTTTTGCTTCTATGTAACAGCATCTACAACAAGATTTAGTTTTGTTCAGATAGAATGCATTACTTTTGTACCTTTAATTACTTGGTTTTTGATTTCTCATGTTCTAGTGTAGATAATACTTTATAAAGTCACTTCTAAAATTACCCAGCCTTCTAGCATGATTTTTTTTTTTTTTCCCCAAGTTCTGGTAATTATTCTGTTATTTCAAGTTTAAAAATCCATAAGGCATCATTGCATTGGTTGAGCTGCTCTCCTGTGTTTTCTTAGCCTATGTAGAGGGAGCACTGAGAGATTTGTGAGACTAAATGGAAAGTAAGAAGCCTAGGGACTCACTTGAGGGGGCCTGACTTTGCAGCCTACTAGTCTGGGCAACTTGGAAGCCTCAAAGATTATCCTAACTGCCTAGCTGAGGATTTCAGGTTTTGTTCAGGGATTACCTGATGAGAAATGCATCATCTCACAGCACAGAGGATGCAGGTCCCTATCTGACCCTCTCAGTGGGGGTCTGCTACTCTTCTGGTGCTTCTGTCGTCTGTAACCACTCTTTCTAATCATGTGACAAGTTCTTTTAACTAAAGCAGGTCTTTAATGAAAAAGAATAATTTAAAAAGAATAATTTAAAAAGAATTCTATGAGTTTTTTTTTTTAAGCGGGGCTTTTGTTAGGACAATAATTAATTCATATTATACAAAAGGCCAGACTGTATGACGGCAGTAATTCTTTCTGGCTTTATTCTGAGGCTGATTCCAATTACATGAAACTTCACATTAGTAGTGTCATTGTCAAGGTGAGCCTGAGTATTTGGTAAAAAGAATCTCAAACATAAGGGGTACAAAGAAATGGCACTTTCAAGAGGGTAATTCATTTTAGGTCAACATTGGTGATACTTGATTCTGGAAGGCTGGCTTTTCTAATCAACTTTCTCTGAGGAATTTATTATCTGAAAACCTGTGACTAATGAAAGATGCTTTATTCTTTTGAGTTCAAGCTAATTTCCATGAAGATTATTATTACTAAGCAACAGATTCTGTAGAGTGTCTCCTGAGGGGCTGAAACTACAGCAGGTACAAAAAGTAAAGCAAAGCACAGTGGAAAAAAAGGTGAAATATTATCCCCAGACAGAGAGGCCACAAATGGTACCATGTACAGGGCCTGGTTTGGAGTCTCCTTCCTTGAAAGCTGTTGTTTGACCAATAAAAAACTCCTACAGGAGTAAAAGATCAACATAAAGCATATCACTATCTACTGTTGATGTAAAGCAGGATTCAGCCTCTGCTCAAATGCAGAGATACACCACACTGTGACTAAGGGGGTAAAAAATAAGTCCCAAATATAATTCAGCATATTCAATTCTTATGGGAAAATCGATTATCTGCAATATATGTTAGCCATATTAAAAGAAGAATGGTTACTCTAGGTGTGAGGGCAGAGTGAAACTAAATAGAGGAGTGCTTTCTTGAATAGCAAAAGATGATGTAATCTTTTTTTTCAATGTTGGTTTGTGTCAGAGTAGAAATACAGTATTTGCAGCTTGCTTAAGTAAAAAACCACATCTGGATATTCAGGTTTTTTGATGATAGAGATTTCACTCAGTCCCCTGGCTTTATCTACTGGCTTTGCTAAGTACAAGGTACGCATGATTGAGGATAAAAAAGAAAAAAAATCAAATCAAAACCAAACCAAACCCAAACTCCACAATGGCTTTCAATAATCTTTTGAAAGTTGCAGAAAGTTCCTTTGGCCTTTTTGTGTTCAGTTTAGGTAACTGTTTAAGTGAAGCAGTTTTCTAGCATAAAATTTGCATGTGGTGAATTTCAGCACTTGTTCAATAGAGTTTTTAAACTTGACAGCAATAAAAACATCAATATGCAACTTAACTCACTAATCATGGTATGTGTGGGATATGTACAACCTGGAAATATGCAAAATATTCTAAATATTCGAGTTTAATGATAAATATACCTGGTCATGAATGTGAGACTCCCAAAGGTAAGGGTAGGATGTCCAAAATCACTGTTAGTGTAGGAGTCTCCTTACCCCTCCAAATATTTTATTTGCTCTGATCTTTCCAGTCAGTTTCTTTTTAACACAGTTTTGGTTTGTTTTTTTTCCCTCAAATGCACCTTTCTTCTGATACTGCAAAGGAAAGTTGTGCTGTTACCTGAATTTTTATAAAATAAGAATTGAGGCATAAGATAAAATAAAAAAAAAAAACAAACAAAAAAAACCAAGAACAGAATCTCTGGTCAGATGCTTCCCTGTCCCTGGAAGTACTGAGGGTCACCAGGTGTTTACACTTCCAAGCTACATGAGCTCTGTTTTTTGGGCATGCCCAGAAGCAGCAGTGTCTTCATCTTGCTGTGCTGTGTGTACCTTAGTCACACTAAAGTCCTACAAGTGTCCAGGCATTTCATGCAACTGTTTTGCATGTAGAGCTAATAGAGTAATTTCATGCCGACCCTTTTCCTCATAGAACCAGGACTTTAGTAAAACGCATGTATTCCCTAAAAGGGTCTCTTTTCTTCTAGAGAAGGCCTCTAAAGCTATCACACCTGGTATCAATAACTGGTTTTGAACTAATTAGCATCTTACATGATTTTCCCCCTCTACACTCTTGTGAGACCCCACCTGAAGTATTACATCCAGCTCTGGGGCCCCCAACAGAATGACATTGTCCTGTTGGAACAACTCCAAAGAAGGGCCACAGAGATGATCACAGGGATGGAGCACCTCTCCTATGGAGTCAGGGTCAGAGAGGTGGGGTTGTTCAGCCTGGGGAAGGCTCTGGGGAGACTTTATAGGAGTCTTCCAGTGTCTAAAGGGGGCCTACAAAAAAGCTGGAGAGGGGCTTGGTACAAGGGCACATAGTGATAGCACAGGGGGGAATGGCTTTAAACTGAAAGAGGGCAGATTTAGATCAGGTATTAGGAAGAGATTCTTCACTACGGGGGAGGGTGGTGAGGTGCTGGTACAGGCTGCCCCGAGAAGTTGTGGCTACCCCATCCCTGGCAGTGTTCAAGGCCAGGTTGGACAGGGCTTCAAGCAACACAGTGTAGTGGAAGGTGTCCCTGCCCATGGCAGGGGGCTGGAACTAGATGATCTTTAAGGTCCCTTCCAACCCAAACTGTTCTATGATAGTATGATTAGCGCTATGTAGTGAGTATCTTAATCCTGTCAATTACTGCCCAAGGAATACTCTGCAGCTCATGGCTGGGAGGATCTTCTGGGAGATGTCCTGTCAAATAAGAATAATGTTGCCACCATGAAGCACTATCTCAATACTCAAACAGGTAAATAGTTTGAAAATAGAGCTGGACTGATCTGGAATTGCAGATAAGGGTCATGTTCAGCCTTGGATTTATGCTCAGTTCACACCTAAAGTGGCTCACACCTTTTCTAGGGCATACAGTATCTGGAACATAAATTTTGTATGATGGATATTTTTTCCAGGTGACTCATTCTCAGTGTTAAATCTTACCCAGTTTAAAGGGATCTAGCTTTTAGAGAGGCCAAAGACCATTTTTTTTAGAGTCAGTTTTCCCATGGCTTCTCAGACAGAGTAAATGAAGTGAAAATAGTGTGTGTGGGGGAAATGGCTGGGAATCTGAACCCCTCATATCTTTCCCATCCAGTGCTGTGTAGGAACATTACAGCTCAGTTTAAAGATCACCACTGTCTCTGTTAGATCTGTTTATATGAGATGTATCAAGTGATCGGATGGCTGTTAAAAATGAATGTGCTGTTAGAAATAGGTTATCTTTTTAAATTATATTCTCATTTCATTACAAGCTCTAAATCATTTAAGCATGGGTTTGGAATACATAAGTTGCAGGAAGTCTGATTAATTGATTACAGAAAGTATTGTGTGCACTGTTGCAGCAATTAAGATTTTAGAGGGTTGCCATAGGTCAATTATGCATCCCTATCAATGCTTTTATTTCAGGGATTTGAGTCATAAACTTGTAGAAAATTGCAGGATTTTTCAAAGTTTTTTATCAGGACTACTTTAAAATCTTGTGTTGGATAGACATAGAGCAGTTATTTTTTGTACTGCCTTCGGTATATTTTGTTACATCCCAAACTATAAGGAACTAAGAGAGTTGTATGGTTATTGTTGGAAAAGGTGTACAAATACATATAATCTGTAAACTGGGAAACCAGGATTCCTTAGTTCTGCTACTGGTGGAGTAACTAATATTATTCTCAAGACTAATTTGGCATGGAAAATTTCAAGTTATGTTTCTGCAGTAAGTCTGAGCAGGCAGAGGTCCACAATCAGGTGTGACAAAGTGAAGATGCCAGAAAAATCTAGAGAAAAATCTGAGTCACAAAGTTCAGCAGATCCCCTATGTGAAACTTGTATTGAAGTGGATTAAAACTGTTGAGAGGTAGAGCTTGTCAAAGCCTAGATTTCCTTTCTGTAGGAAATGGTGTTCAATGCCGTTCAAGAGTGTTTTAATTCTGATTCAATAGGCAAGGTAGAGGATTCAAAATTGGCTGCATGAGCAAAGAAACAATTCCTTTAGAAAAGCAGAAGGTGTCTGTTTTGATATGTCTTCAGCAAAATGCTGCTGCATAACTCTGTTCCAGAGGCTCACGGAGTATTTGGGATCCCAGGCAACCTGCAGAGTATCAAACCAGGGTGTGGAGAAATCTTGTGAGGAGGAGCATCAGGAGGCTTAAACTGTAAAACTACCAACTCCCTAAATGCTTTTGAGATCTCTGCCGCAAAACCCTAGCCAAGCTGTGAAATCCCAGCTAAGCTGGGGCTCCAGAGACATAAATCCTTTTCCTTGTGTATGACATGAAGCTGGAGACCCAACATCCTTAGCTTCACAGCACCTTGCATGAGGGCCACCTAAAGCTTCAGACAGTGGACACCTCAGATTGCCTAGCCCTGGGTATGGTGAAGGAGCTGCAGGCTTTAAGACAATGTCTGCAATGCTAAATGGGCCAGAGCATAGTAGAAACAAACAGCTGAACACAATCTTTGCTGTTAAGTATTTAACATGTTTAATTTTTCATGGGCCAATAAGCCACCTGCCAGGCATGGCTAGTATGTGGTTAATACAGGACAGGGTCCATGTGATTTAACAGTTTGAGCATAGAGACTGTATTTTGAAGAGGGACCTTAAATGGATGAATCTGTGCTAAGCCATGTCTTCTGAGAGGTGAGATGAATCCCTGGCTTGTTTTATTTACTTGTTCTATTTGTGATGTAAGCAGAGGTTTAGGAATTCCTACTAATTCCCACCATCTAGGGAAAGTTCTCACCTGCCAGAGATTGAAATGGAGGCAAGCATTAGAACTGATCTGTTTGCAGCTTATCCATCAACATTTGAAGACAGGATATGCAAAAATTATAGTGGGTTATTTTTAAGAAAACCATGTACATAACATAGCTATTTTCCCCTAGTTAATCACTGAAAAAAGATACCTTTTCTCTAAGGTATGTATTACAAGTCATATGTTTTAATAAAAACCTACATGTATTTGGAAAGGATGGCTTACAGACATGGTTAGGAAAAGATACTCAACTTGCTTATGTCTTTAAAATATTAATTCCAGGTCATTCTATAGTACCTCAGTCAATTTTTGTATGCTACTGGTGTTACAAGAAAAACGTCTTGGAAATGTTTCAGGTGTTTAAAATGTATTGGACTCCTTTTTCAATATCTTCACATCCAAGGCTGGACCAGCTTCATTACATGGGGCCAATTTCTGCTCTCATAATAGCAATTGTAAAAGTGAAATAAATCCATTCATTTCAAAACAGTTGCTTACATGAGACTAATATTATCCTGCAGTATTTGGCTCTACCCGATCAGTACAGAATCATAGAATCCTAGAATAATTAGGGTTGGAAAGGACCTTAAGATCATCTAGTTCCAACCCCTTTGCCATGGGCAGGGACACCTCACACTAAACCATGTCACCCAAGGCTCTGTCCAACCTGGCCTTGAACACTGCCAGGGATGGAGCATTCACAACTTCACTGGGCAACTCATTCCAGTGCCTCACCACCCTCACAGTAAAGAATTTCTTTCTTATATCCAATCTAAACTTCCCCTGTTTAAGTTTTAACCCATTACCCTTTGTCCTATCACTACAGTCTCTAATGAAGAGTCCCTCCCTGGCATCCCTATATGCCCCTTTCAGATACTGGAAGGCTGCTATGAGGTCTCCACACAGCCTTCTCTTCTCCAGGCTGAACAGTCCCGACTTGCTCAGCCTGTCTTCATATGGGAGGTGCTCCAGTCCCCTGATCATCCTCATGACCCTCTTCTGGACTTGTTCGAACAGTTCCATGTCCTTTTTATGTCGAGGACACCAGAACTGCACACAATACTCCAGGTGAGGTCTCATAAGAACAGAGCAGAGGGACAGGATCACCTCCTTTGACCTGCTGCCACACATTTCTTACTGCATTTTGAGTACGTAAAAATAACAACAATGGGATGTCTGTAGCCCTTTCTACTGTCCTTCTGTCCTGTTGGAGTGGTAAATGACACAGCTGTCATTCACACTGCTGGAAAATGCGTATCTTGCCCAAACAAGGTGGTACCATTTTCAAATGACCTAGTTTGCAATACTCAAGTTATTTTGGGGTGGAGGGTGAAAACTCTTAATCATTATATCATGTTAATCATTATCATATAATATGATACAGGCAGTGGCCTTTGAACACTTAGAGCCAGTGTTCTGATTGAGGCTGACTTAGAAGGTGAAATACAAGCATGCTTACAGTAGAAACACGGGTAAGTATTTTAGGCATGGAAAGAAATGGTTCTTGTAGAGCACCAAACCTTTGTATTTGCAATACATTGATAACCTAGATGTCATTTTTCTTATCCAGAATTCATTGTAGTTGCTTAGTGAGCAAGTCTTGAGAAATGAAATTTTGTCATTTTTTCCCAACGGATTTATCCAAGCCAGCAGTATTTTATTTTAACTTATTTCCATTCAGGGATATTTAATCACAATTTTCCATATGAGCTGTGCCTCAAGTGATAAGATATCCTACTGAGCTCATAATGTGATAGAAAACTTTGGTTTACTTGACTCAAAGCGAGTGTGTTCATGTGTATAGTAAAATCTGATCTTATAATGGCTTATAATTCAATACTAGTAACACAATCATTCACTGCAAATGCAGAGGAAGTACAATTATGGCTTAGGCAGTAATGCGCTTAAACCTTTGAAAAAAGAAATTATTTTCTAAACATGCCTGTCAGAACATGCTGTTGCCCAGTTTCATACAATTTCTAATATTCCCCTGTGTCTGAGGGATTAATTTAAATGTTTGCAAGAAATTGCGATTACTCTTTTTCAAGGGCATATTATAAACAACAAATGTGTGGCTTTTCTTTACCTGGCTGATGTTTCCTAGCAGCCAGGACTAGTATAGCATAATAACTGTGGCTGTCTCTCGCTGGCTGTTCATTCACTCCTGTCCCGCTAAAAGAGCTGTACAGCTATGTGGAGTGAAGCCTCTTCCAGCCGAAGAAATAATCAGAGACATGTATTGCTGTGAAATATCCTCATGTGAAAGTAATACAGAGGATGCTTCATTTGGAGAATAATGGCCTCTTGCTTGCAGTTTCTATGTATTACACCCTGAGATGTTTTAGAAAAATGGCACTGTAGTTCCAGTTAGGGTTTAACAGCTGGGAAACATTCACTGTTGTGTGACCTGCGGGAGCTATGTCAAGTTCTACCCCACTGAAACATTCGTTTAACAAGGCAGTGAATTGAGTTTAGGATTTTTGGTTGGGTTTTTTATTTTGATTAATTTTTTTCTCCAGTCAGTATAGACTGGTGGGTTTTAAAGGGAACAGGCTGGATGTTTCTAAATGTTCTTCGTGTCAGTGTCGTGGATCAGTGTCATTTTGTGGGGGGTTTTTTATGTCTTATAGTGAAATGCACATTGCTTTAACAGGTGTGTATTTGAAAGGTGATAATGGGACCCATTATGATTTCCTGAACATAACTACAGTTCAAGATCACTTTGTGTTTCCTTTCTGTAATAGCAATGTGAGAAATAAAAGGAACAGTAAAATGGTGCATTGTTACTGCACTTACCCACTTGGTACATGTCTTTTAATGGCATTTGCTTTGAATTCTGTCAAGAATAAGCTATAACTATTTGTCAGCTTTTGAAAAGCAATGTAAGTCTAGCAGAGCAAGGCAAATTTATGCATCTTCTGTTGTTTTTTTCAGGATTCTGAGAAATTTAAGTTACTCTATTAGAGAGTCATTACACCTAACTTTCAGCACCAATAAATTAGGCATCTAATCTAAACTACTCTCATGTGCTCTCTCACCTTTAAGTGGTGAATCACCCCTTCTATCCAAGAAACTTATTTTAGGAGGATGAGTCATTCTCCAGAAGTGGACACCTGCTTCCAGTGACTCTCAAGGAGGATAAGCTTCAACTGGGGGGCTAACTTTTGCATCTCTGAAGTGTGGTAAGAGCAAGATACTTTTTTCCCTCCCTTTCCAGCTATTTATTACCATGGCCATGTTTGTTTTAAAGAGAGACACACAGAATTACACCATGATTGTTCCATGGTACTTATTCTGTAGTTTTACTGAATCAAATCCTATGTGGGCAGGGAAATGAGGTATCACATATGGCATTCCCACTATGTTTTGAATATGTCCAACAATCCTCTCTTCTCAGAGGCATAAAGAGGCAGTAGATTGCTTTAGTTCAAATTTTGACTGTCCTGTGTTGTCTCATCTTGTTTCTTGCTTGCTTTTGGCCTACTGTGTGAGCAACAGAAACAATGAGCACCTTGTTCCTCTCCTGTGTGACATTACTTAAAGCTTGCGAATGACACCCAAGTTTTTAGGTGACAGTTAGACTCTCACCAGTGCAATTCTTATGACAGGCCTTGCAGGCATTCATCCTCACCCTTCCTTCAGGACTCATCACATTTTACTTTCTTCCAGTAATTTGCGCCATTAATTTTACCTGTAGCTTGCGTACTCTATTTTTGCATGATTACCATAAGATTTTGACTTTCAGTTGTTAAAACAATAAGCCAAAACCTTTGTGAAGGCAGATCTTCTGGCCTAATTATTATTATTAATGTTGCTACCATCAAATTCTGAACTTAGTACTTGTATTGTTAGCGGTATTAGTTACTATCAGACTGCTTTATACCACTGCCTGTTATGGTGTGGGTATACAATAATGTTCTAGATATATTTTTTTTAATGAATAATTTAAAATACAGCGCAGAGAAAAGTTTGTCTGAAGGGTTTTCTCTTGGCTCCCAGCTGCGTCCAGCAGCATTTCTCTCTTTCCTCCATCCTCTCAGGATATTTTTAATAGCTCCAGCAAATCAGCCTTTCAATTCCACCTACGGAGAATTGTCCTCATAGTTTGGAACCTAAATATAGATACAACAGAGCTTGTAATGTACTATGGTACATGATTACTGTAATAGTTACTGTAATGTACTATTGGACTGCAGTACACAATCCAGGTTGCTGTAACCTAGTGCTGTGTTAAATAGGCAGAAGAAATACCATCAAATGTTATAGCATATGGTGGTATTCCCAGGAAATCTGTGGGGTAGGCGAGATGAATTTCTAAGAGCTCTTTCCAAGCTTTAACTAGCTGCCATCAGCACTGGTGCTAATCAGTGTTTGCAGCCTCATCAGAAGGGTTTTCTGCAAGGTCTGTCTAGGGCACTGAACTGGCTCTTTGTCTGTTGATTACAGGTTGAAATAGGGGTTGCTAACAGGGCAGGAATCTCTTCCTTGCTAAGCATGCAAAAGGGCTAACATTTTTTAGCCCTTGCCAGAACTGATAAATTTATTTGAAAACTGATGGAGTTACAAAAAGGCAATTTTTCTGAAAACCCCTTGTGCACAAGGAGGCGGTTTCTGGTCTGTCAAGCTTTAGTGTCTGAGCGGAGGTAAAGGTGAAAGTGGACAGAAATACAGACAACTATTACATTATCATGTTAGATGGCAGAATTACAATAGGAAGGATTACTGTGTTTCTGTGGACACAATCATAGTAATGAATGTCAGGTATGGGAACATGTAGATGAAATCATTTGTTCTCAGCTATTGCTGCATAACTCCCACTAAGACTAACAAAGTCACAGCTAAATTTGTATCCCTGCTGAAGGAATTCAGTGAGGAAAGTTTTGCTGGACTCCAAAGCAAGCTGCTACACCTGAATAGAATCAACAGTGACCTGAGCTTTACTCTGAGCAGGTAGCTCACCCCAGAATCAGAAAAACAGCAAGCAAAGGAGAGAGAGTGCCCTCAGCTCTCTTTCCATGCATTCCACTTCTTCCTAAGGCCATCTTTCTCTTTTTCGTAAGGTAGTGCCAATGGCTTGTTTACAGACTTCTTCATCAGCTGTTTCATTATTCTAGCTAAGCTAAATAACTAGTGTTGGAAACATAAGGATAAACAAGATATATTTTGCGTGTCATTGTTTGATTCTAGGTATGAGAAACCAAAGCACTTTTTAAACCAATCCTGCTGCCATTTTAACCTCCCTTATTACACTGGGTCATGACATACATTTCCAGTAGTTACAGTTTCATCAGTAAATGGTGCCTGTGCTTCTGCATGTTTGTAATGCTCAGGCTAAGAGAGTTTAATCATTTTTAAATGAATTGCAGTGCATATGTTTCATGGTTTCAACACAGATTTCTGAAGTTATCAAATAACAGGTGGTTCTTCAAAACTCAACATCAATCCAGTATTTATATTCATTTCATAAATTGTTTTTATAGTCAAGTAGAGAATACAGCAGTGAACTTGTTTACTACAAACACAGTACTTTTAGTTTTAACATTTAAAAATGTTACTGCTTTTGAAATTTCTGAACGTTACAGAAGTGAGTCAAAACTCTGATTAGGATTATAGATTGGAACCTTTACTGATCATTTAGATTAGAGGTGTCAAAGTCCAAGATTAGGGGGCCTTCAGCTACCACTAACATTCTCAGAAACTGAGGGTAAATTGAAGTAAATGGAGTTTTCCTAGGGTTTTTCTCAAAACTTGATGTGGGCAACAGAATCAAGTCATATTCTTACCACTCATTAACATACTTTTACTAAGTGGCATACTTATCTCAGGCTTTGCGTGGAGATTGCCAATGATGCAGATTCGTCAGCCATACCATAAGGTCTCGCAACGTTATTGCACTTATGGTCTCCATTGAGCATGAGGTGCAGGCAGAGCTTTCTATATCCTGGCACTTAGCACATCATCACTTGCCATCTTGTCTTTTGAAATGTAGTAGAAAAGTATAAATGAGGGAGGGAAGAGTTTGGACTAAATTTTTTTGTCTTTCACTGTGTTGTAATATCATTCTTTGCCTTTAGTGAACATCATCGGTTCCAACTGAGAACAGAGCTGCATGTTACCTCACTGAGAACTCCAGGTAAACTTATCCCAATGCCAACACTTGTTGGCAACTAGGTGAATCAAAGCACTAGCTGCCAGTATGGAGGAATATAGGAAGGTCACTGCAGATGTTCTCGGAAGATGGGTGAACCTAAGTCTCCTTATGCATTTCTTCCCGATGAAATCGGTTATGTAGTGCAAATCTGATGTGGTGTTTCTTGTGCTCATGAAGCCAGTTGAGACACAAGGTGGATTGATTTGAAGATAAGAAGTAGGGCTTTTAGAAAATCTGTCAAGGTTTGCACTTCAGGGAATATGTTCAGTTAACTTGCCACAAGAACACTGGGAATATGCAGGTTCCATTACCCCTCTGTAGCTTTGCTTCATGTAGGGTGAAATGGGATGTTTGAAGAAAAAACATTCAAAACTTCCTATAATATCACACAGATGTTAAATTCTCTAACTCGAGAACCAGATATTGAAAGTGTGTAATTTTTTTCCTACATACTCAATAGACTGTGGCATTGTATAAGACTTTATAAATTATAATACCTTAAAGCGGTTTGTCGGCAGTTAAAAAGTGGACAAAGTGCTAACAGTTGTCTGCCAAAAACCAACTTAAACACTGTTGTAGAAAAGGAGCACTGTTTTTTTTCGGAAGTATTTGGTAAGGCTCTGGGGAATTTTTTTTTCACAAGAAGTATTAGGTAGGGCTCTAGGGAGATTTTCTAGTCTTTCGGAGAACTGCCAAACAGGAAACAAATTTTACTCTATATTAAACCTGAAGTGAATACATTACTGTCAAAGTAGTTATTACTGGTTTACTTCTGTGTGCTTCTGAGAAGAAATTGGCACTATAGATTCTGTCTGGGTGGGTGCATGAACAGATGGATGCTTTTTGTCACATTTTATCTGAGCATTGAATAAAATGGTAATGACGTATTTCACTACGGCAATTTCTGTAACTGGAAGTCTCAGGAACAAAAAATGTTAGATCAGTGCATATCTCTTCCTAACTTAGAAGCTATTCTGGTTTGTCTCCTGGTGACTTTTCTGCTTTACATGCAACTCTAAATTTACTTCTTAATAATATCACCTCCTAGGCTAGACTTGGAAAGGACTTCTTATTCATCTGCTTGAAACCACAGGCAATGTTTGACATTATGCTAGGGTGATTTATCTCCCTCAGATTAAACAGCATACTTTGGGTGAATATTGGATTGTCAGCAGATTGAAGTAAGAAGCAGTCATGGTGTCCTGAAAGTTGGTGGGGTTTTGTGGTTTTCATTTTTAATAGCAAATGAGAGTGCGGAACTTCCCAAATGCAGGAATGAGAAAGACAAATGCTGCTTTGATAAGGAAACACTAAGCAAAATTTGCATGAAGGCTGAGCAAGTTTTAAGTGAATGAAACTTTTCTTTGTGAAGATTGTTATGCGTAGAAGACTTGTTCCATGCCTCATTTGCATATTTTATTGAAGAGTTGTCTTTTAATAAAAGAAATTAATGATAAAATAAAACTATACAAATTCTCAGTCTGTTATAGTCTTTTCTTTAAAATTGACTTCATTATTGTGTATGGTTGCCATAAATTTTTAATGATGTCTATTAATGTAATCTTTTCTGATAATATTCATGAGATAACCTTTAATGGGTGATTTCCTGGATTGCCAGTACAGTTTCTGTATACACTGTGTGTCAAAGTGCCAGACAGATGATATAAATGATGCAAATTGTGCAAAAAAGGGCAAAGCTACAAAATTAGCTAACCTCTGCTCTTCGTATTTTTATCTTCCATGTGTCACAGTTTTTAAAGAGGTTACTAATCTTGTTAGAATTGGCAATGACAGAGGGTGATACCATCACTGAAATAGAGGCGGTGAAAAATATTGGCTTATTTTAGCTATCTGACTCTGTGTTTTTTCTCTTGAGGTCCATCTGCTATCACTGGCTCAGAAATCTGATTTAGATGCACCACAATGCCCTTCCATTCCAGAAGCTGCGTAAAGGCAGTACTGAATCACAATCTTAAATCTAAGTGGGTGGAAAGTGCGTTTCATTACACTGCAGCTTGAATTCTTCAATTTCCTTTCCCTTGCTTCTGGGAAGCTCAAGTGCTTTGCTATTTTAGCCGTGGGAATAGACATAAACCTTAAAAAGCCTTCTTTCATTGAAGGGTGCACTGCAGGTTGCCTGGTTTTCGTTCTGGTCTCCACTTGCTTTAGACACAGCCATTCATCTTTAGTTTGCTTCAGTTGAGTGCAAAACTTGGCAGAAGTATTTAATCTTGCTGTTTTACTGGCTTTTCATATCTCACCAGCGTTCGTTTCTCTGCCTACACTTTCCCTGCTTGTCAGCATCACCTCTTCAACACCTGCCTACTCTTGCTGGCAAAGGTTGCAAAATCCTGTCGTCTTTGATACATGGTTCAGGGTACTGGTACCCAGCTACAAGGCAAAAAGGTTATGGTCGAACTTGTGGCATCCATTCAGACTTCCAGGAGCCTGCTCTCATTGCTGGGGCTCAGCATCTATCTCCTTAGGGTAAGGAAAAGAGTCGTTGTCAAGTCAAGCTTCTGTAGACAGGCAAGGGCCACGGATATTGATATAGACCAGTCTCCTCTGGTGGGTGGGTGCCTTAATTATGCAAGCAGAAAGAGCTGCTAGGACAGTGCTGCCACAGGAGTTGGGGAACATCAGGTCAGTGCTTTTGAGCACCAGCATCCCTTGGGCAAACATGAGAGTCCCATCTTTGTAGATTCAGTGCCAGACCAACAACCTCTTCCTAGCACATCGATAAAGGCAGGCTGTCAGCTTGTGCTGTGGCCAATGCCACATACCTCCTTGTCCTTTTTCCCTAGTTTCCTTTTGTAACAACTGGGACGCCACAGGCTCTCTACCTGGTATCAGCTCCTCAGTGTGAAACATGCATTTGAATGCTTACCTGCCATTTTGTGGATTTTCCTTAATGTCCTGGTTGCCCTGAACATTTACCTGGGCTACCACAGAACTAAGTCCATGGGCACAGGGCACCCTATAAGGCCAATATCCCCTGAGGGTCTTTGTTTGTATTGCCCAAGGGCTAGACTAATCTCTTGTCCTTGCTCCCAGAAACAATATTGGCTATTATCACAGCAGTACCCTAAGGCAGAGCCAGCCTTTTCACATTTTTGCTCCCTGCCTTCCACGTATGCCCAGAGAAATGTCTTTGCAGGACCTGCAGTCTGGGCTACAGCAGAAGTCTGTGTAGGAGGCAAGGGGAAACAAGCACCTAAATATCTCCTTGCTGGAGCCCTTTTATGAATTTCAGGTCTGGTTGGGAAAGGGAGCTTTGCTGGTGTCCAGAAGGGTGACAGTGACCAAACTTTGGCTCTCTAGAGAGAGATATAAAGCAGTCTTGTACATGAGAGAAGTAGATTCTCTGTCAAAGACTTCTTGTAGGGATTTCAGTGGGAGTTTGGAACCTCAGAATGGGAAATACAAACCTAGCCCCCGAGATAGGAGGTATGGATATTTTACAACTTAAATCTCCTTTGTTGCTCTGTCCTGATGTGTCCTACATGGATTTGTTCCAGATGTGACCTCATACTGCTTTCCAGATGCTTTCTGGGCAGAAAATTAATGTATTCTTTGTGGGTTCCTTGCTGGCAGCTGATGTGGAGCTGGAGAATAAATGCACACCACTGTGGCTCTCCTCAAATAGCAGAGAGCTGGGACCAAGCACGCATGAAACCATGAAGCTAACTGGATCCAGCTCAAGCCATTTGAGTGCTGAAGCCTTCCCTTTGTTTGAAGTGTTGGGTATAAATGCCAGCCAGAACATACCCCAGTTAGGCTAGAGCTGTGCATGGGCTGGGCGAGCAGGTGGCTAAAACCAACCCATAAAACATAGCACATCTAAGCTCTCCTGGCCCTCTTTTCAATGGTGTCTTTTTTCTGGGTTTCTCTCTAGCGTGTCTCAATGCTTTGCCATATTTCAAAGTTTAATTTAAATGCTTCTTCCTAAAAAACCCTTCATATAGCAAATATAATTTAACAGATTGTGTAACATATTTTCCAAAGTAAAATGCTGATGCTGACTAAAGCCAGCCTAATCCTTCCCAGTGCAAATATCATTAACAGTGTTTACCCTACACAAGTGATGCTTGCACAGTTCCTCTTTCAATTCAGGTAGCTAGCCGGTTTCTTTAGAAACTGAAAGATGACAATAACAAAAGATTGACAACTTAAAGGCTGTATCCTTCAACAAACATTCAAATACACTAAAGCAATGTTTCTGTGATTGGAAATGAAAATAAACATGCCTTCTTCATGGAGGAAGTTCACTAGATAGGTGACCTCTCTGAAGGATTAGTCAATTAAATTTGAAAGCAATTGGGAAAATGTTTTAAAGATGTGCCTTAGTTCATCCAACCTCTCGGGCAAGGAGAAGACAGTTACTGTGGCAAAAGGCCACCAAACTAGTTATCTGTGTTTCCCCTGGCCTCTCCTGAAAGTTGGAGGCATATGCCCATTCCTTCTTCACTTTGCCTCCAACCCAGTCTTCTGTACTGTTTCCTGCTCCTCACCTTCCTGCAGAATAAGAGCAGGTGAAATTACAGATGCTATACAGGAAGTCCAAAGATAAATTGTGAATCACCTTCGGCTATAAGCCTAATTCTGGCTGCTTCATCCCTGTCCAATCAACAAATGATTGCCTTTTTTTTCTTTTTAAAGTCTTTTCCATCAGAAATTGGCAGGTAGAGCAGAGCTGGAGCCAAGGTACATTTTTCTGGGACAGTTTCGGCATAATTGATCAATGTCTATTTTGCAGACAAGGGCCTCTCAGAAAATCTTGGTGCTTCATTTTTTGAAATGCCTTGTGATATTTTCTATAAAAATCTTATCCCTGAACCAGCTTGCCCTAGAAATGTCAGTATATTGGAGAGCCTTGCTAGTGTACATTTTAGCAGTCCAGAGCGTCTCAGCAGGCTTTAACAACATTGCCAAGAGACCTGTGGAGAAAATTAATCTCTAGCAGAACCAAGTTACTTCAGAAAATAAACCAGGGTCTTAGATTATTTGCTATCATGAGGCATCTTCAGCAATTATAAATAACCTCCCTTGCTCCCTCTCTCATGCCTTTCCGGCTGTGCACTTGACTCAGAATTATTTCCTATGACTAGGAACACATGCCACCATCATGTCTCTTGTATGGTGGGAGGAGGTAGGACCATGAAGATTTTTGGTTAAGATAGGACAGCTTTCACTACAGAAAGGTTACAGAATTGGGCAGGCAGTTTTTACCTTGCTACAGTAAAACTGAAAAGAAGAAATCTAGGTTCCATTTGTCATTGCTGAGCTTGGGAAGAAAGGCTGATCAAGTCAGTAGTAAATAAATAGGGTATGTGGCAAGAAAACAGGTGGTTGTGTCAGCAAGAATGTACTTGACCTTCTGATGTTCCTCCAGACTTCTGTTTCACAGAAAGCTCTAATCATTTTGGTTAAATAGGCTTATAAGCTACAAATTGACAAAAAGGCATAAGAAGGAAATTATTCATCAGGCAGAGAAAGCAAGCCTGCTCTCTTCAGCTTTTTTCCATCTGTTGGTCTCCATTGAGAAACTGAAAAGGCAGCTGCTGGGGAGTCCTGATCTGCTGGCAATCCAAACTGATGATTTGCTTTTGCACAGTTGCAGTGCTTAATCTCTGTGTTCCAGCAGGTTTATTATCTCAAGGGTTTTTTAGCCACTGGGTTTCTCCTAAGGCTTTAGTTTTCAAAACGTCCTGTAATCTAACATAGTGCAAATCTAAAAATTATCCAAATTTAGATAACTTTAGGCTTTGGTGGGGGAGGAGAATGATACAGCAGTTTTCAGTTTGTACTAGTTTTTTGTAGCTTTGAGTTACAGAAATAATAACAGTATTTAAAGGAGTCAGCAAGGGGCTGTATTAAGAACAACACCTTTCAAGGCTATGAGCATGCCATCCATGCAGTGTTATGTGTGATTCATTCAAATCTACCGCGTGAAGCATTTTTTTTTCTCCTTATATTTGTTACAGTCTGCAACTGTTTTTTGTGTCAGAGAAATCCACGTTTGCTTCTTCTGAGGCCCTCATTTCTGTGGACCTCTAATACTGAGTTGAAGCAGACCAGGCTGATCTGACTGGTGTTAATTTGAAATTTCTCTGCTCATTTCTCACACTATAATAGTTACAGCACAACCCCACCACATATGCCAGGCAAAGACTTATTAAAGAGTCCCTTAGAAGGAAAATATATTGCCTTCCTTTATAAAGGACATCTTATCTTCTGGATTCATATTCTTAAAAATGAAAATCACAACAGAAGAAAATATTGGCCCCATTTTCACTTATAACACATACAAGTCCTCAGAATTCATACTAGAAGTCATTGGTGTCTTGGGAGACCTCCCAGTCGAGCTGACAGAACTCTCAAGCCTCACTCTCTTCTGAAGACTTCCCTAGATATATGTGAGTGCTACATCACCTACCTGTTCCTCCCTCTGATTCTCCTTACGATACCTGGATTCGAAGTCAATATCCATATTGTCCCAACACACGGGATGAGCTGTATCCCTTTGAACAGATCGTCATGACTGACCAGGACAATGCAGGGCAACAGGCAATGACTATAATGCTGGACTATTGTTCATATGGATCTTTTGAAGATGAGCAAAGACAGGAATAGAAACTTGAGAAATGGGTGAAAAAAGCTGAGGAAGTTATCATTGCAAGTACATGCAGTAGATTTCCAGGCCAGCAGATCATTCCTCTTAGAACCTAGAGACTGCCAAATAAGCTGCAAAAATAAGAACAGAGGAGTCGCCCTGACACGTTTAGCAATTGCAACAGCATGTATAGCATAAATATTTGAATAGCACAAAATACAGTGGGGATATCACTTATGGACCAAATATTCTTCTACTTATGTATTTTCCTCATGGTTGCAATACTAAAATGAGTAGGGAAGAAGACTGGTCTGACTCAAAAGAGAACTTTGATTGGAGCTCAGGAAAGAAAGAAATTTTCTGACCTTTGGAAGAAGGCACGGGCAACTCAGGAGGACTACAAGGATGTTGTGAAGTTATGCAGGGAGAAAATTAACAGGGTGAAAGCTCAACCTGAAATTAATCTGGCTACTGCCATAAAATACAGTAAGAAATGTTTCTATAAATACATTAGAGACAAAAGGAGGGCTAAAAGTTGTCTCCATCCCTTATTGGGTGTGGGTGGAACATAATGACAAATGATAAGGAAAAGGATGAGGTACATCATGCCTTCTTTGCCTCAGTCTTCAGTAGTAAAACTAGTTGTTCTCCAGGAACCTAGCTCTCTGAGCTGGAGGAATGGGGTGGGAAGCAAAATGAAGCCACATAACCTAAGGGAAAATTGTCAGCCACCTACTACTACAGTACCTAGACGCACACATGTCTATGGGCCAGATGGGAAGCTGCTGAATGGTCTAGAGAAGTCTTATGGGAAGTGCCCGATGAAACTGGGGTTTAGTCTGGAGAAAAGGAGAGTCTAGGGAGACCTTATAACTCTCTATAACTAACTGAAAGGAGGATGGAGAGAAGTGGGCGTTGGTCTCTTTTCCCAAATAATGAGCATTAGAACAAGAGGAAACTACCTCAAGGCTTAGACTGGTTATTAGGAAAAGTGTCTTCACTGAAGCAGCTGTCAAGAATTGGAACAGGCTGCTCAGGGAAGTGGTGGAGTCACCACCCCTGGAGGTGTTTAGATGTGTAGATGTGGCACTCAGGGATACGGTTTAGTGGCGCACTTGGCAGTGCTAGGTTAACGGTTGTACTCAATGTTTCCAACATAAACAATGTTTCTATGAATCAGCGGTTAAGAAGCAAGGGGTCAGAAGGAAAACAGAAATGTTTTCTTTTCATGTTTGACACAGACAAAGGTTAAAAATTCTCCATCTCTATCTGAACTATAAAGTTTTGCAATGTGTCCTGGTGTAAACCACGACAGAATATGTGGCAGTCACCTAAGAAATACAGAATGAAAATCCATTCCAAATTTCAGAGTTATGAGGAATAAACTGAGAAAAAATGTTAGATGGTTCTTCTATTAAGATCTAGCATAAATGAAATTAAGAAGAACAGAAAAGAGCTCCTGGAAGTCTGTGCTTTAACATCCTCTTGACTCATAATGCCTGAAGTGGAGCCTTGTGTTTCATGGTGGGCTTTGTATATGTTCACTCTTCGTATACACAGTCTTAACTGGCTGGACTCAAGCTGTGCAGAGGAGCTGATCTGGGACTTGGAAAATCACAGGCATATGTTTTGAGATGTTTCACTTAAAGTGGCCAAGATCTTACCATGAAGGAAAAACAATTCCAAGTTTTGCTGTCCCCTGGCCAAGGACAAAATAACTTGTCACTTTCTGACTATGCGGTGGAGATTTCTGGTAAGAGAGGAGGTCCTTTCCTTAATGATGTCAGTTATGTGGGTGATGTGGACAGAACCCTGGAGAACAGCCTGTGCCTAAAACCAGCCTAAATTAGAAGCTTAATCACACAGCCAATTTAATAGGTGTAGAAAGACAGACGCCTCCAGAGAACAGTATAAATCTTAGTGCAAGCACATCCTAAAAATAGTTGTGAGAAATCCACACCTGAGCCTGCTCTATGTGCAAGCAGTTTTCCCGAAATGGGCAAAGGAAATCTGGTGAAGAATTTAAAAACACATGCCAAGAAATGACTGCATATGCTAGGACAAGGTAATAGCATATTCAGAACCCCTCCCATCCATGTTTTTCTGCATACACAGTTGCATAATAATTAGGAAATTTAAATCAAATTGTAATTAATAGTAACAACACAGAGTAATAAATTCATACAGAATAAATGTAATAAAAAATATACAGACCAGAAAAGGAATAATAATTTATTTTACTTTGAATTTAAGAAGTAATGAGGCATGTTGGCTGTCCTAGAAATGGGTGAACACCAGGAGAAAAACGAGGGTACATATATATCAGTGGTAAGATTGTATGACATGGTTTAGTGTGAGGTGTCCCTGCCCATGGCAGGGGGGTTGGAAATAGATGATCTTAAGGTCCTTTCCAACCCTAACTATTCTATGATTCTATGATTCTATGTATGTGTATGAGTTTGCAGCCAGTTTTCCCGACTCCCTCACAAGATAGCAAAGCAATGAGATCAATTTGAATAGGAAAGTATACCTAGAGGAAGGCAGAATACAATTGCCCGTGTGGCTGAAGAACCTTGTAATCTTATGGTCATATTTCAGATACCATTTCTGTGAGAAGTTATTCTTTGCAGTCTTAGGATTTGACTTTCAAGATAAGGTTTGAATGTACTATTTTATATAAAGCACTCAGACTTTAGCACATTTATCTTCTTTTAAATATACGTATTTTTATGTGCTGGCAGTGGTGGTTGCAGACATGCCAAGACACATAAAAGAGAATGACAAGAAGATGCAAGGAGCCTCAGGAAATCAGTGGTTTCATGTACACATTTTTTGTGTTCTTGCAGCATTAACATCTCATTTCCACTGTTTCCAGCCTTGGATTTCTTTTGTGTTATGCCAATTAATAAGCTGCTGTCAATCTATTACCTCTGTGCAAACTTCAGAAGTAATGTCTTAAATTAGGATAAGGAAGCAGGGAAGGTAAAAATGGCAACTGACAGTGTAAATCTGGTGGTGTCAAAGTCCTGCTAATACAGACTTATTTCAAGTAAGAGAAGCATATTCCTTTGGTGGTTCTATTTTAAGTGAGGTTGTCGAGTCTGTGACTGACAATATAGGAAATTTTGTAATGCTTATGTGGGCTTCATAGTATCCAGGGAGTTAAGAAAGAAGAATTAAGAATTACCATGGCATTAATGATGCATCTGACATTTGTTTATGCATTCCTATGTCCAGTTTGCATGCAGCTTAGCCCAGTATTCGTTTAATAGCTTTGTTTTCTTGTCATTATTTAATTCAAGTGTCAATTACATATACATACATATCTTACAAATTTCATTTACATAAAGAAATTTGGTATATTTCTCTTACATGTTTTAGAAATATTTAAGATTGTAACACCTGAAGGAATTGAATAAAGTTTTCTGCAGCTGTCCTGTTTGTGCTGCTTGTTTGTGTTTTGCTCCTGAACTGCAGTGGGGTTGCAGAAGATCCTTAAATCCCAGTATAACTGAGGAAACTTTATAGAATCAGAAAGAAGGATGCCAGCTTGCTTTTCCCCAAAATTAAGATTTTGTAGCTTTATTTTGTGATATTGGTCTTCAGAGTGGAAACTGATGATAACCAGGAGCTGATTTAGCTGCAGCTGGACTTTGTTTCTAAATAGGGAAGATGGGTGAGGCAGAACAAATACCATTGCTCTGGAAAAGCAATTACAGGAGTTATAAAATGAACAGATCCTAAAGCCAGGGAGGGTTTTGGTGAGGGCACAGTGGAGGAAGTCCAGCTATACTCAGGGGATGTGATGAGTCTGGCCATCCTTCTTTAAACCCTTGCCCACTGGTGCACAGCATGGCAACTTCCTTTTGCTCAGTGTCCCTCCTGCAGAAGGTTCAGCCTGTTATCACAGGCATAGTTGTTGTTACATGGTCCTTACAAGGAGAACCCGCTCTGCAGTTTCCTTGCCCAGGCATGTGTGAACCCCAAGACACGTGAAGCCTTTCCTCCACCTCCAGCACAAGAAAGGCACAAGAAAAGGAAGGAGCAAAAGCAGGGCCAAGCTTTGATGATCCTGCATGGCATTTCCATTTTCTATTGGCACTCTATTGGGCTTGTGCCTGTCTTCAGATCCCAGCCCTAAACTTGATAATACTGCTCCTGAAAGCCTTGGAGCTTTCTTGTGCTCTCACATAGGAACCAACTTTTCCAATCCACTTGCTTGCCAGCCACTATGGTGGACCACCTCCTTCTCCCCAGACTGAGAACTTTGCCAGTGGTTAATGAGTTCACTTCAAGAAGAGAGATACTGTCTGTAAAGTATGATATTCTTCACCCATTTTTGCCATTAAATATCCATTCTATAGAGCTCTTTTGACCCTAGGGCAGAAGAGGGGATGAAGAGGTGATGATCTAGGAGATGAAGGATGGAACAGCTGCCACCCTGCCATCAGTGTGAAGGCAAACGTGACACTCAGAAAGCAATCTCAGCTACTAGAGAGAACATAAGGGAAGGAGAGTATAGTGTGAGCATAACGGCCTTTAGCCCAAAGTTGTTTCAGGCTGACTAGAATAGAAGTCAGTAACACAGGCCCGAAAACACCTCCTGAGTTGCTAAGTCCAGTCCTCTGCTGCCCTGTGTAACCATCTTACATAGTTTTCTTCAGAATGCAAGACTCTATAGCTGACTTAATCTTAAGAAGATAAACCAGGAAATCTTAGGGTTCATGTTCTTAAGAAGAAATGACATGGCAAGGCCTGCAGTGCTATCTGAAAATGGAAAACAACATGACTGCTAAAGGCAGAGAAAAGTAAGCTATGCTGTGTGGAAAATGTGAGAGAAAACAGAAGGTTTTGATGAATGTTATGCAACTCCAGCAGTTTCATTTATTGTATTAATTTAGCCATAGCTGCACTATATGTAGCAGGTGTGTACAGCCTGCAGAAGGATGCATTTTAAATACTTGTGGATGGAAGAATTTCATTTTTCAGTGAGCTGTCTCAATTAATCCCCTAGTCACATCTCCGAAGCTGCATGCAGAGATGAAAATGCCACCCTGCAAACCTCCAAAGCCAGCATCAGCTAAAGTCATAATTACTTCAGTACACAGTGTTTTTTAAAGTAACAGCTTCTGGAGGGATTTTCTTCACTGGAGAGTTCAGATGAAGAATTATCTGTTAAATTTGACTGACCTTATAAGTGCGAATTTTTTCTGAAGCTTAGTAGGTAGAAAGGAGTAGATGAGAGCTCTCTAACCCCAAACTGACAGGATATTCATCATATCTGGATTAGGTCCCCTGTCCACAAAGTACAGAAAATGATATTAATGTTGAATTATATCCAGACTTGATCTTCCAAGCCTGTTTCCTATTTGTGGTAAAGACTATTCCATGTGGCTGATGCCCCTGTGTTTGTCATTTTGTTCCTTTGGCAGGAGCGGTATCACAAATGAGAGACACCTTTTGTTGTTGAAATCTCAGAGTACTTAACCTACTTAACCTCTGTTCTGTCAAATCACCTGTTAAGATTCTTTGTTTCTGCACAGAACAGCCTGCTTTCCTCCTTTAGGTCCACATTTTCTAGCTGGGGAGCATTTCTTCACAAAAAGTCTAGAGCAGAGAGCATGCTTCCTATTTCTATTCTCCCATCTGCTGGTACCAGCAGTTGAAAGACCACCTGCATCAGAGGCTACATCTGAAATGTGGCCTTCAGTAGTACTAAATGAAGCCAATTTAACTACACAATGTGAACAAGCAGGTGGATATCTGCTCCTCCATGGACCTCGATGGGCTGCAGAGGGGCAGCCTGTCTCACAGTGGTCTGCACCATGGGCTGCAGGGGAATCTCTGCTCCAGTGCCTGGAGCACCTCCTCCCGTCCTTCACTGACCTGGGTGTCTGCAGAACTGTTTCTCTCTGTCTCACTCCTCTCCATCTGCAATTGCTCCTGCACAGTAACTTTTTCCCCTTCTTAACTATGTGATCCCAGAGGTGCTACCACTGTTGCTGGTGGGCTTGGCCTCGGTCAGTATTGGGTCTGTCTTGGAGCTGGCTGGCATTGACTCTATCAGACATAGGAAAAGCTTCTACCAGCTTCTCACAGAAGCCACCCTTGTAGAGCCTTTCTCCCAGCTCTCCACACTCTCCCCTCCCCCATCCCAGCCTTGCCAAGAAAACCCAATACAAATGAGTAATTGTTTCTGGTTCACCCATTCTATCTTAAAGGATGGTCATTTGTATCCTCTCTCAGTTCTGTCCTTTCAATCAAAGTGTCCTGATTTAGTCACTATTTCCTTGTCAGGAATTTATTCTAGAGCTCTTAGGCAACCATTTCCTATCTTCCATCATCTTTGACATCCTTTCCTGCACCCTTTCCTGTTATTTTCAAGACGAATTGATACCTGGATCTGAAAAAGCAGCTGAAAAGACTTTTCAAACTGACACTTTAAAAGTTAAGGCATGAGAGAACACCAAGCATTCATGTGCCTGCAGCGTCTTTGCCCTTTGTGTAAAAAGCTCGCAGAAATTTTTACAGCGATATCATGAAGCATGCTCTGAGGATTTCCTCGATGCAAGCCCCTGGGAGGGATATTGCACTGTTACTATTGCAGGTGCATCAGTGAGCAGATACTAACTCTGCAGTTATCAGTCTGGGATATCAGAACGAGTTTTATAGCTATTTACATAGCAATAGATGCAGACAGGCATCTCCCATGGTGCTTAGGGGGAGTCAGACACTTAACACCGTGACTTCAAAAAAAAACATATAGCCATATCTGTAAAGCTCAGTAGGTGCCAGCCACTACACCTTTGAACCTTCAAAATCTAGCCCTTTGTGTGTGTGTTCCTTCCCTGTCTGTGCAACGGGGGTTATAAAACTTCCCCACCTCAGAAGAAGGCCTTTAGACTGGCCTTTTCAGTCTTTAAGCTGGATAAACAATGGAGCATGACATTGCAATACAGGACCAGCTGTTACGTGTGTCTGACTACAGCAGGATTTTCTCAAGGTCTGTTTCCTTTACTGAGATTTGTGAGTAATCACTGACATTTAGTTGCAACTGAGACTGTGAATTTTATGAAGTTTTTCACAATATAAAATAACATTTTCCTTTGTATTTTATGTAAATATATCCACATGTCTTCTGGCAGCTAAGCACCATTTCCCTTATGAAAACATTTTTTAGCATGGAAACATGCTGTTTTAGCATGCTGGTTTTATGCCCCAGAAACATGCACTATTCTTCTCACTAGATGGAGGTCCAGTGCCATGAAAACTGTAGCTTTCTTGATTCTTCCTGTTAGTGGTGAGGTTGAAATGATTGCCACAGAAATCTAAGCAAAGCTTTACAGTATACCTGTATTTTCTGTAGAGGACACAGATAAAGGAATGCATATTTATAAATCTGTTAAAGCCTATAATACCCTCTGGTAATAAAACACTTAGAAAAAGGAATGTAAAAAAATGCCATAAAGTTGTAAAGATTTAGATGCAGATGTTCAGATGCAGATGTTTAGAAACAGTGTTGATTTTATAAAATCCAGTTGTACTGAATGAATTTATTTTGGCATAAGCAGAGCTATTTAATAGATCACATCTGCCTGGCTGATGCTGCATTGATCCTGACAGCAAATTGCTGTAACTAATCTGTTTTAATTAGGCAGAGTAAGGACTGCCATTTATTTTGCTTTTCAGTTTTTTTAGTAATCATCTTTCAGTGCCAGTACATTTAACATTCATCAGTCCTGGTACTAGAACTAAAAGAGGTAAGAGGTTTCTTGAGCAGTACTTTCCAATTGCATGAGTGAGACCTGTTTAAGGCTCCTCCAGTCTTCCAGTGCCTTTGCCTCTCACTTCACAGAAAGTCTGTATCCCCTTTGTCCTCTTTAAACATACTTCTTTAATGTCATGTTATGATTCCCTGAGCACCATTTCTAGGACAGAAAAATATAAAACCAGAATAAAGAATCAAGCAAATAGGGACTTAGTTGAACTTGTTATGTTACTAGTTTGTAAGTTGATGTGCTGTGAGGGTGGTTGGGTCAGTGCTTTAGGTGATGGGAGAAAGAGGTCCAGTTTCTCCATCTCCTCCAGACTTTGTTTATGAGAGATCAGATCATTTCAGCTCAAGCATGCGAAGGATGTTAGGGCCTAAAAAATAATTTAAGCAGCCACATTCAAGGTCTAGATACTGAAGATCAGATGTTTCTTAGCCTTGCAGTGACTGCAAAGTCTTACAAAACTCTTCATGTCTACAACTCTCAGTGTGGGGAGTATCTTCCTGGTGAATGCTGGGTGGAACACACCCACTTCATGTCCAAACCCTAAAAGAATTCACAAATTTTGGGTCTTTTAGTGTTTTGTCTATGCTCTGGCCTATTCTGGACTTGGAGGTTTTTGTTTGGGGCTTACATGCATAATACAACATAGGTGCCTAGTGCCATTGGAGATGCCCTTAGTTATCAAGTCATCAATGTAGAGCAGACAGATATGACACAGTACATTTGGAGATGTGTGTCTTTCTGAAGTGGCATCTGGAAGCAAGATGAGATACCCTGGGGCATGTAAACGTGCGCTGTCTGCCTATGTTTGGGCACCTAAATTGCTCTTCTTTGCACAATAAAGGCAATTAAGAACCTAACGAAGAATCATGTATTCTGCTTAGCAGCCTGCCATGAAAATTTACTGCAACAGCACTAAATGCTTTTTTAGTCATCTCCCTTGGTAGAGGTAAGTTATAGGAGTTACCTTATGTGTAAACCAGGGGCCTCAATACTTCACAGAGACGAAAATAAATAACTTACAGTTTTTGAGGTGCTGAGCTACCAAGGAAATATTGTCATTAAAAATCCTAGGTAGGCAGCTCCACATCGCTATCTAGGATGTTTCAGCCCCACTGAATTGCATGGGGCTTGCAGCAGACTCAGTGCTCACTGAATTTTGCTGAATTTGGGATGGGCAAAAAAGCATTTAATAATAAAAAGAAGCATGGATGCTTCAACTTGTAATCCATTTAGACCTGAATTCCAAAAATTGTACAAAATTGTTATATAATTTTTGCATTGATCCCTTTGCCAAGTCTCTTCCCCCTGTTATTTTTGATGCTGGCTAATTTTAAACAGGTTCAAAAAAGGGTAGAATACTGAAAGATGTTTTCCTACTAGTTTAATGGAAATAAATATCAGGATAAAGGAGAAATTTATGACTCCTCTGAGGAAGGCACAGCTCAGTCATTGTAATCCTCTTTCATAGCAACCTCCTGGCTAATAAGTCATGCACATAACACGTTGGCCAATTCACATGGACCCAGCTCCAGATGACTCATAGTGACTGGTTTCTTCTTCCCAGTGGGTACATTATAAGTGCCTGTGGACAAGCTGGGGTGAGAAGCAGGACAGGAATAGGAGCTACAATATAGGTCCGTGTTTCCAGGCCTCTTCTATTTCTCTGCTCATGTACCATTTTATTTTGTTATAGATTCAGCAATTACTGTCATGTTTCCTCATAAATGTTCTCTCACGGAATATACTGTATTTACTTATAAACAGTGAATATTCTTCCATGATTTAAAATGTAAGCCTACTCTCAAAAACGCATGTCATGCATGAGCTACTCGGCTGTGAAGGCAGGCTGAGAGTTTTTCTACGTAAAAGCACTGTTATTCTTAGTGCTATATGAATTATCTTTGGTCTGATGTATACCACACATATGCTTATAGAAGAGAAAATTTCTGAAGTTTTTCAGAGATACTCAAGGTATATTTTCTTTCATGACCCATCTCTAGTTGCTAAGATTATATTTTTCAAAATTGTCCTGAACCCGTTATGTCTTTTTCCAGATTTATACTTCAGCCAATGAATATCACTTATAAAATTGTCTTTATTAGATAAATTAGTCATACCTTGCCAGTTATTAATTAAAAAAGAAGCAGAATTTATTAAAATTAAAGTCTTTACTGTTACTGACTCTGTTAAAGCTGGAAAAGCAGAAAAATTCAGTGGTCAGGTCTCCCTCATGACTCTTGCAATGCTGTAAGAGATACAGTAAAAATCTATGAAACACTTCATTAAAAAAAAAGTAAGTTATATGTTTTACATTCAAGAATGTTTTCATTATTCTGTCATGCTGCTTCCTACTCTTCTTCAGTTCACTTTAGGCCAGAAAAGTTTAATTTCTCTGTTGGCACAGAAAGAGAGCTAGCCTGTCAGTGAATGTGCACGATGAATCTCCAGGGAAGGGAATGCAATTATGTTGAGTAAGTTTGTTTTTTATTGTTTTACTTTATTTGTAATAAATACAAAAGTTTATGGTGCCAAAGGACCGCAGTACAGTTGAGTAAAGATTGATTACGAACAATAAAAGAAATAGAAAATATCACTGGGATATATACTGAGCCTCTGTTTTTTTCCTAGTTGCTATAGTAATGTTTGGCACCTTGCTTAGTTATTCCAGCAAGCTCTCTCATGCTACTTCCCTGGGAGATGTGTCAGTTCAGGAAGACTGAGAACAATGAGTCTGCCTCGGATCGGGAGATAGACCTCATTAGTTTTGAGAATTAGACACAATACCTAGCACAGACACGGGTAATCAGCATACAAGCATGGAGAGGAATCCTAGGATGCTTTTAACGAGGCCACCCATCCTGGATATTAGATTGCTCTTCTGCACTCCAAAGACAGCTGGTTGTAAGGCTGGTGGGTAACCCTATTGAAACTGTCATCCTAATAATAGGTGCTCATGTTTAAGCCTAGACTAAACCAGCTCAAAGGCTTCTACAACTCAGGGGGAGTTGCACTGGTATTCAGAGGACCACAGAAAAAGGTAAGTAACAAAAGGCTGGGTTTTGATACTAAATCAAGTCTTTGAAACATTTTTGCTCTGATAAGTGCAAGTTCTAGAGGACTTAAACAGGAGCAGCTGTTTGCAGGTGCTGGTCCTTTCCTCTTGTTTTTTCACTGTCAACTAAATTGTCAGTGTTTCTGCTGTTCTGGGAAGAATGAGAAAAAAGTGTCATGCAGCACTGCCACTATTCTCAGTTTTCCTGCTTAACTTGTGGACTAGATATTTTTTCTTAATAACCGAGCCTTTGGCCAACTCAGTGAGGATATCAGGTATTTTACAACAGATAAGGCATCTGCCAGTTTCTCTGTGCTGTAGAGAAGCATCCCCCCACCCCCCCCCCCCAGCTTGAATTAAACTGCTGTAGACTTTGAAAGCTGAATATTAACAAAAGCTAAGGTAGTAAAAAAAAATATCTTTTAGGTCTTGTTGTTGTTTTCTTGCTGTAGTTTTTCATCTGATGACTGAGGTCTTACAGTTTTGGACTCTGCCATTGGCCATACCCTGTGAATTCATATTTTTTGAAGTTCCTTGGCAAGTTGACAGGAAGATCAGTGAGGGAAAAGGGATTTTGGAGCTTCTGCTGTCAGAGGTGGCCACAGTTCACTCCTTCCTTAAATATCTTTCACTCCCTCTTAATATTTTTTGTGTGTGTACACAGACCTGCCTGGAGTCCTAGTGCATCTCTTGAGAGTGCTGTATTTATAATAATTGCATTATAACTCTACATTAATTAACACCATGGATGTGAAAAGTTGAGAATCTGTGAATTTACAAATGACAGTTTCCAAATAGATCATTTTTGTTCTTGAGAAGCATGTGCTCAGTCAGTAGGAAAGTTACAGTTTGGTAAAAAAGATTGCTTTGGATTTCTCCATGAAGGGCCTAACCAAAGGTGTAGGGAGCAGTTGAACTGAAACCAGAGATTTTAGGTCGAGCTCACATTGCTTTCCGAGTGTCATTAATGATAATTTTGTGATCTGGGAACTGTTTTTAAGAATCTAAGTTCCAAGAATCTATTATAAACTTTGTCAGGAACCATGACAACCCCCAAGGTTTCCGGAATGCAAAGCTGACTTTAACTTGGACCCGTCCACTCGGATCTCTTTATTTTGGATCTGGTTTATGTTGTGCTGACTTTTTTCTCATGCACATTTGCTCATTAGGGGTAGTCGGTCAACGGATTAACACAAGAGCTTATGAAGTCTAATGTAAATGACAACTTTTTCTTGCAATGATTTCAGGTGGATGTGCTCCATGATATAGCTGCCCCATGACCAAAAGGGTATTAGTATTGGTAAAAAGAAAAAATGACAAGAAGGTGAGGTCGGGCTATCTGGTGGTGCAGCACAGACTGTGAAGTCTAGTTACATAGAACACTGCAAAGAAAATGATCAATGAAGACTAATAGGAATTAAACTGAGTAAGAGGTCACATGGAAGAAGCTTTTTTCACTTGGTGAGGGTGATAAAGACATTGCATGGGAAATCAGTTGTATAACAAGTTGTAAAATGAAGGTTATCTTACTAGCTGTGTAAGGGAGGAGAAGGAGTTAGAGAAATGTTTCATAAGATAAAGCACTGAGGAGTGGACTATAGTCCTGACTGCTCCAGGTCAGCATTTCTTAACCTGGGAGTTGCTAGAAACAGCCATTGAGGGACAAAACACCTCCTGTCATCCTAAACAGCACTTACAAATTGAGGTGGAAAAGGTTTCTTGACAGACTGAAAGGAAGTAGTATCTCAGAAGTTGATCAAGTCCCAGTGAGTGCTTCAAAGTACTGAAGATGCTGAGATGTCCTATCTGAACAACTTTATTTTGTATGCTATTTGTTTAGGCTCCCTCTTGCAAAATGAGTACCCATTTGTTTTGATAAGGACATACTCCTGCAGAAGGAGATGGTAAAGCAATTCAACCAAAGTGTTTTGCTGAGGTGGAATGGGCTTACAGTTCTAGAAAACCAGGGGAACTACAACCGATTTAGGGGGCCTCATCTGAAAATTTTAGGTTGAAATCCTTGCCAAAGTAAACTTGTACTGGACTGGAAGATGAAGAATTGTGTTTTTACATATATTAGATGTTCAATAATTTCACAAATACCAAATCAATTATGCTATGTAGGTGTCCAAATTAACGGGGTGCTCAGGGCTCCTGTCAAGATCCTCTAATATTCTTTCTGCTTCATATGGACTGAGAGCAGTTTCAGAGGGTAAACAACACAGGGTGAACAAGGGCACAGATAAATATCCAATATCTAAAACTCAGATGCATATGCAGGATTTTCAGATCATTATAAATATAGAAATTTTACAGTATTTGCTACCTTCACCTCTTCCCTCTGCTCCTCATGCTTTTTGTGTTTGTACCTGAATAAGTACTCGTGTGTAAAGGTGGCACTGTTTATAGTCTTGGACTTCTTTTTATCTTTAATCTGGTTGTAATAGAAAGCTTTTCCTTTCAGCATTTGCTTTCTGAAGTTACACAAGTTGAACAGATGTTGTGGTTTTAATTTATTTGAAAACAATTGCCAATTACCTGCACATCTGCAGTCCATCCTGCCAATTACCAGAGCCTGCTCTTGTGCTGGCAATCAATGAAGTGCAATGTAGCCCAAGGCAGAACGCTTGCCTGTGGAGAAACCTAGCTTACTTTCGAGAAAGTGTGCACTAAATGCTAAGACTGTACCTAAGATGCACTTGGAATGCTGCTCAGAAAATATTTCTGTTAATAGTTTACTGATTTCATTAATGAAGATTTTCTGGTTAACTGCCTTCTTTGTGCTGGTGTTATGAGGGAGAGAGTCAGATCACCTGGCTGATCTGGATGGAAATCATATTCATTATTTGGTTTTTTACCTCCAAATGGTGTAAAAAAGGTCTTACTCTGTGCAGCTCTGTTAACTGTAGCTAGATCTCATAATCTGAAGGGGAGGGAAAAAGAAGAATTTGGTATGCATTCAAGAAGGGGAAGACCTGCTACAGAAGAGCACTGTGGTTAGAGTTCTAAAAAGGCATGTCAAGTCTCGACTAAGCAACAGCAGTGTGTCCTGTGTTTCAGGAAAAGGCCTAACATGGTACAAGTCAAGTCCCGCTGCCTGCACCCAAGCTGAATGATCAGTGCGTGCTATCTGACTTGAGTATGTGGATTCCCTTCTGGTGGAGGTGAAAGTACAAGAAGAAATGGTAAGGGTAAGACGGGAAGAGCAATGACGCATATGCCTGGATGTTGCTCTGACATGGGGCTGGGTACAGACATGCTTAAGGTTCTTACCCAAACTGAGAAGCTTAGGGTGCTGCTTGAATCTGCTTATTTAAGTAGAACTGCTCAGGTCCACTGGGTGTTTTGGTGACTGGAGTAAACGAACATCTCAACAGAAATGATTGCAAAAGAGGAGGGAGGGAAGTGGGGGAGGGATATCATCTGCCTAAATTTGGTGCCCAGCTTGTGTCTTCATTTCAGATGCTTAGTGGTACATGGGCACATGCATAAGATCCCCAAATTATTGGCAAAGAAGAGCTCTTAGAATTTCTCCAGAGGTCAGATGGGGACCTACAAATAATACTGGTGATTGCAGTCTTAGATTACCAACAAGAACTTGCTGTAAATTGCTGTAAATTACTGTAAATTTTAGACCTGTCCTAATGTATGTGTTTTCCCAAGAACAAAAATAAAGCTGAAGTGTAGGCAGGTAGGACTCCACAATCAGACACAGTTACTAAGCATCCAAAGATTCACAGCAGTGAACTCTAAAGCCAATGCTCCTTTTACAAACTATCTTCCAAAATTTGACTTCTGCTTGTTGCACAGCCTGTTCAGAAAAGAAACCCAGTTTGGTGACTGAATGCTTCACATGGGTTGAAATCAGCTAGCTCTGAAGTTTGTTAACACCAGTTTGGAAGCTGGGTTGTATATGCCTTGGGAGAGTATTATAAGAAGCTACAGGAGAAATTAGAGATTGTCAGCTATGTAAAGTTTTAGGAAGCTTAAGAACAGCTGGGAGGAATTAAGCTGATACTGGAGGAAGATGTAGGAGAAGGGACAGGGAACTATTGTAGGTAATCAGATCTGTCAAGGCTTTAGGTTGAGCATATTTAGTTGAAAATATTTAGTGTAGTCTGCAGCATTTGGTATAAGTGAACTGGATTATTCTTCCTGTCGTCTGAACTTTTCAGGAACCCCATATAATCTGGTAGGGCTTGTATTTGTCCAGTAGAGCTGAACAAGGTACAGAATAGGCTGGTTGACTGAAGTGAGATTTTATGTTCTATTTAGGCCTTTCCCTACAAGGATGGTGACAGCAAAAGCCTCGTTTTGTTGCCCAAACTAATACTGTTTGGGTAGGGTGGACATGTACAGGAATTATATTATCCCACTCCAGAATTAGAATCCAGTCAAGAAACTGGGAAAACACTTACTGTCAGGAACAAATGTTCTTGTATACTAGAGAACATGAATAATTATTTTTCATTTTAGCTCAAATGTATTTGAATACATTTTTATTGTATTTTATAACATCCTTAGAAGTTTTATACTAGAACCCCTGTACTCTAGGAGAAATCTCATTGTGGGTTGAAAGGTTCAACTCTGAATAAGTGGCTTGAAATTGGTTTTGATTAATTTTAAAGTGAACTGAACATCAATTGTTTCTGTAAGTCTTGCCTGAATCCTGATTATCCTTATCTTATAAGTTTTCTTTTTGAGTATATTAAACTTTCTTTTTTTTTAATTTTCAGAAAATAGTCACCATTTTTCAATATTTTTTATTTTCCTTTTGGTACCATTGCCTTCTTTTTTGTTTTATTTTGTTTTGTTTCCCTGCATGTCAGAAAAGCTTCAATTATATCAGGCTTTGAGGGGGAAAAAGATGGATCTCGGACTTTACGATAAATATACTACTTACTGCATTGCATCAGTTTTTTTCTTCACTTAATCTTTTTCCTTTTCTTCTTGCTGAGAATGCCAGATCTCTAGATGCCAAACTGTGAGTTGGTCTTATTCGCTTTAGAAAAGGCCTTTTCCACTGCGTTAGCAATAAACTGGCAGATTTCAGTTAGAGCATGTTCCATTGCCTGCTTTAGAGCTTTTCTGCTTTTCTTCCCAGACATCTGGGCTATTGGCTTAGTGAGAGAGACACTGGACTTACTGTCCTAGTAATCACAGGATTAACCACAGAACACTTTAAAAATTATTTTGCTGATGATGTAGCCCAGCTTTTCCTTCAGTGAATACTCATGGCCACTGAGAATCCATTCTTCTCATCCGCTTTTCCAACATACTGCTTTGTTTTGGCAAAGTTTATGTAATTCTTAGTGTTCCGCTGTCCACAAGGCCTGCAGTTTTACATGGGATACCGCGATGGGTCAAAGCTGTGAATTAAGCAGTATGATCCAGTGAGACAATGGGAATTTTCTTTTGCTTTAGTAAATACATGGGTTTGTTTACTCAATACCATATAAACTGCATCCAAGCAAAACTTAATTAGATGCTCTGCCAGGAAAATACTATGAAAGGAGAGGAATGGATAACAGCTGGTTCTGTCAGCTGTTGCAGTTTTCAGACATACAAAGGTAAGAGAAGTGTGACTGCTTTATTTCCACCAAAAGAGTAAACAGGTGAACAAGCATGACTTCTTCACTTAGGTTATCTTATCTAACATGACAGGAAAGAAGACAATCTTATTTGATGGTAAGTCATGTTGAAGCTCCTGTGCTGGGTCTAAATCCTTTGCAATTTCATCATATCAACAGATTTGTGACCACAGATTTTTTCCTATGTCAAGGATATTAAATAAAAAAAAAAAACAAAACAAAATTTCAACACAAATATATTTACTAAATAGGTTTCTATTGATTTTTTTAATTATCATTATTAGTTTTGTTGTTGTTCTTCATGCGGTCCTAAAATGCATTTTATTCTGGGGTGCCCAAGTCTTGAATTTTCTATTTTACATATTTTTACTACACTTAGATCTTGATGACTTTGTTTGAAAGAGCTGTTTATGTAGCAAACCTCCCCTTCCTCTCCTCCCCTAACATTCACAATGGCAGCTGCTACTTTGACTTGCTTTTTCCATAGGTACACGTTGTTGCTGCCATTCCCTGCATGGAAAGCTGTCATTTGGTTCCCAGTATGTGGTAGCTGATGAGGTTTGTGATGTTGTGCAGCTTGGAATAAGTTGGAGTATCATCAGCTGAGTACCAGCTGTGCTTTGTTACAAAGGCAATTTGTCACCTGTAAAATACTGCAACTTACCATCCCATTGCAATTTACTATTATCTTGCACAGGAATGCTCTTTATTTGTCACCTAAAAGAAGACTTTGTATGCTGAGCTTGCTTCAGCCAGTTCTTCTAGCACTGGATGGAAGAATAGAAAGGAAATGCTAAACTGTTTTCTCCTTTATATATTCTTTTAAATTACTCCAGAATTAGCACTAATTTCAAGACACCAGTAAGTGCTGTTCATCAATGAGAAGGCAAGTGGTTAAAACTGTACCAGCTCTGGTGCAGTAGTGTAAACACAGTATTGACATATTGGGCTGTTGTAGATCAGCCTCTGAGGCTGGCATAGCTGCAAATCAAACTTCTTATATTGACAAACTGGTTATCACTGAGATTACCCTGAGGATGACATCTGAGAACATCCAATGCAAACATGCTATGGTGGTCAAAAATGGATTTACTTTTTAGCTTGGCCTATTCAGTCAATCCTATTGTACTTCAATCCTGGTTTGGCTGTCACAAGCAGCCTCTCATCTGAAGTTTAATCCTTTGCTAATTAATTGTTTTCTCCCGTGTGCTTGTGCAGCTGACTCACCCTACAGTGAGGTTTTATGTGGTTCTGCAATGTGACAAATATGTTAATGCATGCAGAGCAATGCTTCCAGTCCTGACAGATATTTGCTGTGTCCATAATGTCAATAATGACAAACTTCTTGCATGCTATAAAGTACTCTGATAAGACTATATGCTACAGCTCACTGAACTTAAAGTTCATTCTGCCTAATGATCAAAACCCAAAGAACAGCTCTTTCTGCCGTTCTGTAGCAGTAATTTAATAAGGTAAAATGCCATTAAATTCAATGAGGTGTGATTAACAAATACACAGAAGCGATAAGTCCATAAAAATGTGATCTTGCACTTCGTTGTTATGTCTCAGGAGTATTTGGGTACTTTGGAGAAAATGATTAGGGAGGTGGAAACTGAACTTTTTCCAGCTTTCCTGCAAAAAAATCTCTAGCTGACATCCCATTAAAGGGCCAAGCACTACATTCACATATAGCAGCTGCATAACAGTTGCTGAGATTTTTTATTTATGACCATATGCATTTTTAATGCCAAGCACAATTTATATCCTTGGATTTTGCATATTTAAGAGAAAATGATGTTTACAAAGATTATAAAATAAAACTCAATCAAATTGTGTTTCTATGTTGGTAGAATAGCTCTTGAGGAGACAGAATGTTCCCAGAAGATGCTAAAACAAACATGCAAACAGAACTCTAAATTAGGACCAAGGCAAGAGTTCAAGTGCTTTATTTTCTTTCTGAGACAGGCATCTTAACTGTTTGCTTCAAACATACAAATCAAATAAATCCAGCAAGTTACATTGCCTTGCTGAATCACTGTCTGAAATATTATTTTAACTATGTTGGAATACAAGCTTGAGGTCCATTCAGGGTAATTCACTGTGCAGACACAAGACAAGGCTAACCCTTATATATCAGTAGAAATAAAAAAGTTTAAACATGGAAGAAAGAAATGTCTGTGTTAATGGGCATCAAATGTCATAACTTCAGCTTTATCAATGGTGTTAATGGAAATTTTTATTGTCAATGGGTGCAAGTATGGTTTTAGATGATTGTGTCTGAGTTAGCTTTGCAGGAGCAGTTCTTGAAAACCCAGTACCTCTACGCTGCACATGTGTATATATGTATGCATACAAGTATTTTGTAGACAAGAGACTGTAGATTAAATTCAGCACAGAATCAGTTTGCATGGTCAGGATTAGAGGTTAGAGGCAATTTAACCCTGTGAGTTTAAATGTATGTCTGAACTGAGTGGCACCTGACAAGCCTCACAAACATGCATAGCAGAAAAACATTAAAACAAAATAAAATATGGGAAAGTATTGCGTCAGCCTGTGAGGTCTAATGCCATTTATAAAAGAGGGTCATAAGACAGCTGCTAGCATGTTCACTCTTGCTGCATATGACCAAAAGCGTACGTACGATGATGAATCTGGGTCAGAGTCAGGCTGTCTGGCAGAAAACTGTGTGCAGCTGGGCTGACCACAGAGAAGCCATTTTCCAAAACCTGGGCTTCGCGCACAGCTTGTTGAGGGTCATGTGCTCCTGCCTTTCTCAATGGGTTCTCATGAGAGTCAGCCCCAAACTGACCTAATTAAATGTCTATGGTAGGAGGCTGCTGCCTCTGAGATGTGTCTGGAATGAGCTACTGGAGGAAATGATTAATCCTGTCTGTGAGCAGAATGTTGTTTGACATCCACTGGTTTCCTGCAGTAATGTGAGTTTGGACAACAGCAGAGGCCATAACAGGAAAGTTCTGGAGAACACTGCTGTCTGAGTGGAAGGTGGCTACAATCAGTGTTGGTGCTTCTTCCGGCAAAACTACTCATGCTCCCAAATTGTGGCATGATCTCTTAGAACAAATCTCTCTACCCTGTTGGCTGTGATTTCAGTTTACCCACAGGCAGAAAGATGGACATTCAAACGGAGGGGTAATAATTGTTCAACCCTAAAACCTCATCTGTCAATGCTCTCAAACAGAACTTTTGCATGAAAAACATTTGTTGTAGTCTGAGACAAATTAAAAGCAAACTAAACATTTTCTCTCTCTTTTGAAATGAAAATAAACGTTACCAGGATATGACAATTAGTTAATCCTGGTTGACGTTTGGATGAATATTCTTTACAGAAAATAAACCTAGTTCTTGCACTATGTTTTTAGGAACATATACAGTACCTCTTGTTTATTTTTAAGTAAAGATTTACTAACAAGTTCTGAAACTTCTCAAGGGTTAGATTAATGGTGCACTTGCCACCATCAGTGCTGTGATGGCATGTTTGGCTTGGTCTGGCTGACCTAAAGAGGTAAATTAATTCTTCCCTTCCCTTTCACCTATTATTCTGGTAAATCCTAAATCAGCAAATAGGGGAGAAGAGAAGAGCTTAACCAGACATCTAATGTAACAGATTTTTTTTCTGAGTGTCAGTAGCTGTTAAGGTTATATGAACTCTGGAAGAGCAATCCAAGATCTGACCACTTTGATGCTCTTTGCAGTTGTGAGCATGTAAAGTCCTTTGTACTTGAACTGTTTTTATGTGGCTATTGTCACTTTTGAGAAGAGAAAGAAAAAGCAAACTTGACTGATAGGAGAAGAAGGATAAAAAGAGCTACCATTTCATTGGTCTTGAAGTAGCTGCTGATGCAGGTATTCAGTACCACCCCCTGGATCAACTGCCTGCCCTCTCCTCAGAGGAAAAATGCTCCAACCCTTTGGCATGCTGGCCCTCTGCCTGATGAACTTGGTCCAGGTTAGCAAGGTCTCTCTTGTACTGGGAAGCCCAAAATTGGACATAAGACTGAATGCAATATCACCAGTGCTGAAGAGAGGGCAAACATCACATACCTTGACTTGCTAGCAATAGTCTTTCTAATGCAGATAAAGATGTGCTTGGCTTCCTTCCCTGCAAGGGTGTATTGCTGGCTCATGTTCAGCTTATTGTCCACCAGGACTCCTAGGTTTTTTTCTACAAAGCCACGGCCTGGACTCAAACTTATACTGGTGTATGGGGTTGTTCTGGCTTATTCTGTACTTCCCACTGTGAATTTAATGAGGTTCCTCTTGGCCCATTTTTCCAGCCCTTTCCTAATGACAGCTCAGCTTTCTGGCATATGAACTACTCCCTACAATTTGTTATGCTCCACAGCTTGCTGGGGGTACATTTTCTCTTGTTACCCGGGTTGCTAACAAGGTTAAGCAATACTAGTTCTAGTAAGTGTTTCAAAATGTGCCTCTACGGTTAAGAGAACTGTATTTTTGTGTTTTCTCTTATTCCTACTGTGCTTGCTCAGGCTTCTATGAAAATGAGATTTCTGTTTCACTGCAGAGTAAAGAATGGCAGCTATGTGCCCATTTGCCCCCTTCTCCCAGCTGTCCATGACTCTATAAATAGGTTGATCAATTTATTTAGCTGCTATTCTGTACCTTTAAAATGTGGTTAATGTTTCCAAAGCACTGTGAACTGATGTACTGAAAACCTGCCAAATATCATTAAATAGAGATTTGTGCTTCCGGAATTTAAAAATAAAAGCCTAATGTCTCAGATATGAAAGGAAAATCCCAGTGTGTTTATGAGCATAATTCCAATTCTAAATGTATCATTGTCAGAAAAGCCTCCATCTTTTCTCTTAGGATGGTCCTAAAAAAGCATCTCTCTCCCATCCCAGATGTCGAACCGATTCATGAGCTCTGGATGATCTTCAAAACCAAACCCAGGCCTCTGGCCAGTACTGACACACCTAACGCACAAGTTCCCTTGACCTTGAAGAGTCCTCATGACATGACCACAAGTCTGCAGCTTTTGAGGACAGCCTCAAACTGTACTTTTTCCTTCCCAAGCAGAACGCGCAAGCAGAGCGTAGGTGTGCTGATAGACTGTCAGTAAAAGCTCAGTCTCAAAGAGGAGATGTACTCCTAGTCAGTATTAGCAGGACCTTACCTCCATGCACATCAGAAGCATCAGGGTGGTTTTATATTTGATTTTGGTATTAAAGATAGTGAATGTTACTTAACAAATAGTATTGGTATCTCTGATGATTTACTGGCTTGCATGACAATTGGTAGGGCAATGAGAAAACTGTTGTAGGTTCTCTCTGTCACACAATTTCACAGTGACATGCAGTAATTGTTCAGGTAACTGGCCATGTCCCAGAATTATAGGTGGTCTCCGAGTGGTGGACTTTCTCTGACAGCTTTTCTGTCAAGTAATATGCAACCACACTAAGTAACTCTGATTCAGGAGAGATGACTTCCAATCTCAGAAATGTAGAAACGGCAAAAGGGTCATGGTGAATATTTGTTGTTTCCAATAGAGTGGCACATGTTTTGAGACAAATTTAATGATCAGCTTAATGAGAGTTAGCTGAAGTTGTCTGCATGTAAATGATGGGCTCTATGATGAGTCCTTTGTGAGAGGTACCATAGCTGGTATGACTGATACATGAATGACAAATTCCTGTGTTGGGAAAGAAACTACTGCACTGTAGGTGATGTTTAACCAACCTAATATATCATCCTTTCAACAGCCTTCTTTAGTGAGTTTTGAGTTTGTAAAGGATAATGGCAAATTACCTTCATTTCTGCTTCTTCATGCTGAAAGGCTATTTTCTGGTCATTCCTGAGGGCTGATGTGAAGAGCATAAAAGCAGTTTGCTCTGGTTTTCCATTAAACCTGTCAGAGCGACCACCTCTCTTTCATGATCTGACAAAACAGGTTTTTGAGTTCACTGGAGAATGAACTCTGGAAGGCTTGTTCAGCACCAGCTTGATGTGCAGGACAGCAGGGAGCTGCTGTATGAGTGTTGTGTGGCCAGGTCAAGATAGGTTTGCTCGTCTCTGAGCCTTCCCATGTGATTGGTACACATTGTGTCACAGACTACACCTGTAGCTTCGGTGGTAGTTAATTTATCACAGACTCACTTGAACACAGTAGGGGATGGATTGCTACTTGGTGTATTAAAAGTAGTCCTGCTTAGCTGTTCTGCTTTCAAACTTCTCTGTGTGTGTACAACTGCAGGGAAGCTATGCAAGCTGCTTACATCCTGATGGGACCTGCTTACGTACAGTGAGGCAAGACAGGCTTGCTGCTCTCTGAGATCTGTATGCGAACAAAGGAGCCGGTTCCTCTAAATTGTGTGGGTGGAAAACTGACTTTTTCCATGTCACTGAGGACTGAGTTTGTGACTGTGAGTGTGGTTGTAAGGTTGGGTGGCCAAAGTCTTTTTAAAACTTTTTCCTATTTCTGCTGGGCATAGGACTAAAAAAAAAAATCAGAGCATCAGCGAGTCACAGAATGGTTCGGGTTGGAAGAGACCTTAAGGTCATCCAGTTCCAACCCCCCTGCCATGGGCAGACACCACCCACTTGACCAGGTTGCTCAAAGCCCAATCCAGTCTTTCCTTGAACACTTCCAGGGGTGGGGCAGCCACAGCTTCTCAGGGCAGCTTGTGCCAGTGTCTCACCACCTTCACAGTGAAAGGGCTGAAAGCACCTGAAGGGCTTGCTTTATGTACATCGCTGCAATAAAGAACATTCCATTCTTTTATTTATGAAGGCTATAGGGCAAGTGAGAAATAAGTGTGCGCACACATACTCACCTATCTTCCAGTTAACAAGATAAGGAAATCTGTGCGGTAACACAAAATATTTTCATCAAGTGAAAATAATCATAGCTAGCCTGCATTATAATGATAGGCATCTACAGACTCTACCACATGTGGCCTAAGTGATGCAAATACTAAATTTGTTGAAAATATATCAATGATTTATAGGGAGAAATACATTTAAAATAGTTACAGCACTTTAATGCACTAACTCATCACCCAGGGATTGTTGTGGGAATACGATAGACAACAAAATGAGATATAGGGTAATTGTAGAGGATAAAGGTCTTTGATTTTTAGGTATTTGTTTTCTTTGTTTTTCCTTAGACCAAGATTACTCCTTTTAATACCGACTGATTCATGCGGCAAGTCTTCAGTTTTAACATCATCTTTCCATGACTCAATATCTACATCGTTTTAATATAAGGAAGTTTTGCTGTTAATACTGATTGATGCATTACTGTTATTTTCCTATATTTCATTTTCTCCCTTTCAATTTTCTTCTTTTATTCTTGTCCTTCTTAGGATATGGTCTGCATGTTTAATATCTGATATTCAGAGGAATTACATATACGCTTTTGGTTCAGTATCAGACAAGGATTGTCTGATAAATAAAGCTGGAGCTAGCTACAGTAGACCTATTTATTTTCTATCTAATTCTGTTAGTTATTACTGGGTTTGTTTTTCTGTTAATACACCCTTCTTTAGTTACTTACACGATTGCCTTGTATTTGGGAAGTTTTCATACAGCTGTTACTAGATATATCCACCTTAGTACCAACCAGGGATATTGGTAAGGACTGTTTATTTCTCTTTTATCCAATGGTACAACAGAGTAAAAATAATCTTTCTTAACCCAGCAATTCCTCCCCAAGCACATTGATTGAGAGTTATTCTTGATTGTTTCCATTCTATGTAACTTTAAAGTTCTCATCTGGCCACTCAGACCAAGAAGCAGAAAGTAGATATGTTTGAAAAGTTTCCCAGTTGCCTGATAAAATATATGAGTCACCACCTCCAGAGTGCCTATGGGAACATGGTGCAAAAGGAGCTGAACAAGGTAGGCCTTGAACAGAGGTAGACTATGAAAAACTTCTGCCCCTATCAGGAGACCCACCGGCCCTTGGCTTGTCATTGTCCCAGGCTCTGGGTGTCCAGCAGCATCTCTGCAAACCCAGTTCTTTAACTTCTTCCCAGGGGGGAGATGGTTCCTGTCAGGGCCAGTGTTTGAAATCATAATGCTATTGGTAATATCTTTGAATGAGCTAAGTTTCTTGCTTGCCTCGTTACCGCTCTCAGAAAATCAAGTGAATTGTGCAGAATATGACAGCCATATAACTGATTAATAATACTGACCATGTACCACCACGATGAAACTGGTTCTGTGTTGGTTTTGGAGTTGATCCCTCAGTTGAATCTGTACCATGATGTCCATAGGGCAGTCTTGAGAGGAGACACACTAACAATGCCCTTGCCCTATTGTATGAATGTCCACAGAAGCAACCTTTCCTCTGGAAAAACTGTATCCCAGCAAACTGTGTGCTGCAGCCAGCCCTTTGTTCCTTCCTTGGCATGAGCAGAGGGCAAAAAGTCCCTCTCAAGCCCTCTTCTGAAAAGCCTTGTGGGCTTTGGTGGGTTACCAGAAATGTTAAACGAAAATAAAAGTAACTAATCCTGGCTAATTTGAGTTGGACTTTTCAGAGCTTGTCTCTGATCCTGGTGAGGAAACACTGGAATTAGAGCTGCCTCTGTGGCACCCTTACCTCTCCTGCATAGCACAGGCTTTAAGCAAAACAGCCCCAAATGGCTATTTTCTTAGGGCACTAATTCCCCATCATCCATGAATAGTGGTTCACTCTCACAGTGAGCATCATCCTGCTTCTGGGACTCAGCACTGCTCACTATGCAGCTCCATGCTAAAAGCTATTCTGAAGGCAAAACTAGGATCTTTACTCAGAGTCTGGCCTCCTCAGATTGGTCATCAGTGGTCTGCTATGACAGTGTTTTAGGTAGATCAGTTTTCACAATTATCTGACTTGATTCCTCCAAGATAGGGAGTTATCTCTATTTTATGGCTCAGGAACTGAAACCTTTACCCAACCTAAAATGCTTACAAGTGGTTGTCACCGAGTACATAGTACCTGGACCACACATTTGCCCTGTGTGAAATATGCCTGCAATTTCTTAATGTGGAAGAGATGTAATTAGGATAAGTGGATTTTTGTGGGGATGGTGGGAGGCATCTCTGTGACAGAAAGTTTTCCTTTTTATTGTCAGGTAGGTTCCTGAGCCAAAATTAAGTGGAGCACTTGAACTTCTCAAAGAAAAGTTTCAGGTTTCTTTAGCATAGGGCAAACGTTATCTTTTCTTTCTGTGCTTGTTTTGTGAAATTTAAGATGGCTTTGGCTGGAATTTTCTGGAAATGAAAAGGAAAAAGGTGAAGTGGAAAGCAGGAATTGGCCTGAGAAAGTCTGGCACAGAGCTCAGCTCAAAGCATTTAAGTTCAACAGTGTTTTATAGGCAAGTGAAAATATGCTTTAAATCAAAGATCTTGGTAACCAAGGACATTGTCTGTTGTGTCATGTCCCATTCCCGTCCCCCCCCCTCCCCTTCAACCAGGGCGGGTTTACTTTCGAGTGAGTTCAGATTTAATAAGGATTTTGTAGCAATTATAAAAGAATCAAGCTAAGAAGAAATAGGATTGCTATTGTGAGAAGGCCAGGAAATTCAGGAGTTAAAGGTTAAAGAAATCCAAATGTTTGGAAACACTGGAATGTGATATTAGGGTCACCCAACTTGTCATTTCTCCAAGGATTCATGAGAACAGGCTGGCCCCCAACAGGACACTGGTGTCCTGAGCTTTGTCCTCTGTCACAGGCTTATGAAGTATGCACTAAGCTACCATGATTTGTTATCATTTTGTTTATTATTTGAGGTAAGTCCCATTCCTCGTATTAGCAGCCTTTTATGGCCATCTGCTTTCAGAGCCAGAAATCTCTACTCAGATTGCTGTCTTTCCAATGAAAATGTTTAACTAAGGGCTTGATTTTGTTTTTATTTTTTTATAAGTAAAGGGCTTGTTCTCAAAAACTAATTGGTCCTTTTTGCCTTTTTTGTTTTGTTTTCCTTTGGGAAACAAGATCAACAAAAGTGTAATTCTGCAGAACTGGATAAAATGTTTACATTATTTTGCACTATTTGGCTATGTTGTTGGGTTATTTTTGCTTGTTTTTCCCAAATCCAGGAAAGCTGTGCTTGTATTTATTTGGTAATTAGTCTAGCAAAAGCTAATCCAAAGTCTAGGGTGAAGACAGAGATGGTCAAATGAGGATCTTCATCCAGGAACAATATGGGTATGGCTACCGAATGTATGCCTTTGCTATAAAAGCTCTCTAAGCTGAGTGCTGGGGCACAAATATGAACAACTATCTAAGGCTATTTGGTTTTTTTTTACCTCCAGCTGGGTGGATCCTCTATTTAGTGAGTCACCCAGGAGACCCCTAAGGTAGTGCCACTGTACCAGACTGAGGTCCTTTTGCAGTGAACTGCTCTCCTGCTTACAAGTGGAAATTACAGTAATGCACCTGAAGAGAATTAGAACACCAGGTGTTGGGCTAGAGCTAACAAGTGACTTGAGAGAGTACTGAGGTCCTGTAGTGAAGTATCTGACCCACCCCAGATTTGCTCAGTTAATTTTGGTAGGCAGTTTTCTGCTTGACTCAGTTCCTCAGATGCCCAAGGCCATGCTCCTTTCCTTGGTCTGTAAGTGGTCTTATCCGAGTATTTTGGTGGTCACCTTCATACCTGTGCCTAGGCTACAAGCAGGAGCCAAGTGTTTCTTTTTTGTCTTAATGTGATTCACTGTCAAAGCCTCACAGAGACTATGCATGAAAGGGACTCGTGGCTCCTGTTTTTGAGAGATGTGGTGGTAGTGTCACTTCCTCAATGCAGCAATTTAATAATTCAGTCAGCCCTAAAAGAAGATCTGCAGTGAATCAGGTGAGTACCTATAGTCTTGAGTATCTTACAGGAGAGGACACTGAAGAACATACAGCAGAGGCACAAGTTGATATTGAATTATACCCAAGACAGAGATAAGGTTTATTAGCTTGGATATAATGCTGTACAGTGGTTGTTCTTCTGACATTGAATTAGTTTTCACTGGGCAAATCCAGGTTCTTATGGGCCATATTTGCTAACATTGTACATGTCTGTGTGACTGTGCTGTAGAGATGCTGTAGAGATGGCCTCATCTTCAAGGAGCCGCAATAAACACTTGGCTCCTTATATTTTTCCCTTGAGTGAAAAACACAAGATGAAAGTCTACAGAAATGTATAAATGGACACTATTGGGTTAATGTTCTCACTAACAAGATAAAAAAGATTAATGATTAAGGGCAAAGCATATATCCTAGATCCTCCAGTGCAGCTGTGCACTGCCAATTGGATAGCATCCCTGTGTTACATCCCTGTCTGCAGCCAAATGTATCTGTCCTCCAAAGGTCTTATCTGTCCTCTTTCTGTATCAAAATACTTGTACTTCAGAATATGAGGAACTGAAACTTACATTTGGAAACAGTAGTCTATAACCATGCTAGGCATTTTGCACTTTGGTTTAAGTTGCCAGGTTTCCTGTGACTGTCTTTAAGTTTTTGCAGTTTGACAGTGAACAAGCATACACAGAAGCACGTTTTCTTTGAGATATTATTAACAAGAATGTAGCTGATTTATTGAAGCATTCCTGCTTGATTGGTAAACAAGTTTGTTCTGCCTATAGTTTTGAATCCATTCAGCTTTTTTGTTTACAGAAATGATCCCCCAGTTTACACTTAGTCACTCATTCTATATTACTCTCCTTCAGCTATTGATATCTGTCATCATATAAATGTCACTGTGTTTTTACTTCTCTTCCTAAAATACAATGTACCTATCTACATCCATTCTGTTAAATAAATGAAATTCATAAAAGCTTTGACCAGATGATGAAATTGCTGGTCAACTTGGGTATAAACAGGTACTTCCCTTCTTATGATGGGGCCCATAAAGTGTTTGAAACCACAGGTCCAGAAGGCCTTGCAAAACCTTACCTTTCCCATCCTAATGCTCCAGTTGTTGCACTGAGCCACTCTTACCGTGATGAAAGCCTGGGACAATATCCATTGGTAGAATGCAAGAACTAGTTGGACTTTCCTGTGTTAGGATACTGCAGAAAAGCTACATTGCGATTTGACACCCACTTCACTGATATGGCCAGACTATGCCCTAACTCTTCCCTTGCCTAGATGCACAGTTTTTCTTTCCAGAAAACCAAGGACAAGGAGAGAGAATGGAGAATGTCGAGGTTTTATCCTAGACATAAGTCATGGAGCATGTGCCTCCACCTGTGAAATGCAGGGAAGTGATCCTAGCTTCCAGCATTATTGCTGCTCTGTGCTGCCTGCTACATCTGTTGAAAAAATACCTGGATCTTACAAGTTGTAGTCCAGGAAAAGGCTGATACTTGCTTACGTTATATGAACTTGTCTCAGAGTGAAAAATGTGACATTCAGAAATACAGGTAGAGGAGTGTCACTTGGTAACAATACTGTAGGGCTCTTCTTTGTATTTTAATCATGTTATTTCTGTGTTAAAGACTTGAAGTTTAGCCTTAAGCACTGAGGGAGGTAATAGGGCATCTACTTCACACCTCAGAAGTTAGTCCCAAATGGCAGCCTCCCTCCCAGTCCCCTGCGATTACTATGAGTACAGTGGAGATGTGATCAGGGCATTAGAGACACCGTTGCAGCTGTGGATAATTGAGTTTGACCATAACAAAAGCAATGTGATTACCTTAGAGCTGAACAGATAATGCACAGGGAAGAACTAGATATATTTTAAAATAAAACCATACAATGGCATCCAGGTAGGGTCAACCCAGCACAAGAAGAATACTGTATTTATGTTTTGGCATTGGTAGCTGGTGATACAGGCTAAGAAACGTTAAACCGATACCTAATATTACTTTTATTCAAACTATTTATAGCAATCACATATATAACTTCTCATTACTGTGAAGTAAAAATTCTCAGTTCCAGATTTGAATCTAGTGTATTTACTGCGGGAGAAATAAATAATTCAGTTGGCATTTCTAAAAATATAATTAGTTGATGAGTCAGAGAAGAATTTCATCTCCCTAAATGTTAAGACTGGAAGATTGGGAATATCACGATCAGTGTGCCTGACCTGTGACTCCGTCATGTCTTAGGATACTGCCTGGTAATTGCGTCACTTTGTAATTAAGCTGGAAGGTTGTTCAGACAGGACCGAATAAGGGGCCTAAACCACGTTCTTGCAATTTGCTGAATGTTATTTCACACAGCACAAACAAAAGGTGCACCCCGCAGACAAGCCTGTGTCTGGTGATTCATCATTTTCATTTAAAATTTAAGACAATTAACATTTACTAATGGGTTCATTTCTGATAACTCAGTGCACATTTTTGGAACATCATACGTATCTTTGAACCACTGATTATGTGTGTATATATTTAAGGTAATGAAACCTATTTCTATTTATGGGAATCCCAGTCTTACCAAGAACCTGTATCAGCCATGTGAAATCTGAAAATAGAAAAGAAAGCATCAGGGATAAAATGAAAAGGCATAAACTAATGAAATGCTAGACTGCAATAAAAGCTGCCATGAAAGAAGAAACTGAAACCTAAAAATGAACACCACATAGAACAAAAGATCAATATTTTATTGACTGGAAACCAGACTGCTATGTACTTGTTGGTCAGTCATTACCCACATTGATTTTATGCCACTGCCGTTCAGCTCGGGATTAGCTATGCACAAACGCCATTATTTTACTTTTTTATTTTTTTTACATTTCTACCTAAAGCAATGGCTGTCTTCAGTATGAATAAAGCCCACTCAAGTCAGCCAAATAACTCTAGGTACTTAAGGTCAGAGTCTAAAGGAGAATGTATGCCTTAGAGGTGTGCGAGATGAGGACTAAACAAGTCCTGAGCGGTGCAAAATCTGCCATTCTTAATATCACTGCACAGTTCACATCAGCCTGGTACAGACACTGTAACATGAATCAAGCCACTGTAATACACAGCATTGATGAAGGAAGAAGAGAAATGCTTGTAACTCAGCTCTACATGACCTTTAATAATAGACAATTGAGTGCTGAAGCTCAGCAAACAGGTATAACCTTCTCAAAGCCAGCTACCTAGAAACTAATACCTTGTACTACAAGCAAGGAGTGTCTAGCTTTCAATGACAACATTACCAGTTCGTGACATAATATTGGCAAATGGATGTGGCACATGGCAAAATGAGTCAGTATCCATTTTGAAGAGATTATAGTCTGCTATAGACAAGCACATATTTAAAAGAAAAGGGGTACGCTCTGCTTCAAAGACCTCACAGTGTGGAAATGGTAAGGCCATTTACTATAATTTGATTGCTGTCAAATGGATTTTGAGTGAAGTACATGGTTGAAGGGATAAGTATGGATTGTCTCTTGTGTCTACTAATAAAAATATGTACTTTTTGTGTGTGTATTATTTGAAGGTCGAGTGAAGACAATGGAGGCCGAGTCTTAAGGCATATTAACTGTGGGAAAGTGTACATCAGCACTAGCCAAACTCAGACAACCTTAATCTCTTGCAGTAGCTCAAAATATGTGTTTCTTTAGGTTATAAAGCAGTTATGCCTGAAAAATTAAGTACAGTCACCCAGTTTTGGGAGAAGACCTGTCTGTCAAGTTCTTTGGATGACTAAAGACAGTGTTTCTGAGGAGCAATCTCAGTAAGCAGAGGAAAAATAGCCTTTTTTGTCTTTATCTGGCCCTGGCTCTTGGAAGCCCTCTTTGTAAAAGTACCCCTTCCTCCCAGTTTCTGCCTGCTTTGTTGGCAGCTTTTTTTTCCTAAAGAATGCAGGAAGTTGATATTTACAAGTTTTTCTTATCAGTGTGATGATCCAAAGAAAATCTGCGCATGCCCAGCTTTCTACACCAAGGTCTGCACCTGTGAAGCAGTGCTAATGCCTCATTCTTAGTCATATACCATATAAACTTTTCAGAATGCTCTTTGGTTTAAGGGACTTCAAATGTAAATTTTTGAGCTTCTAACAGCAGAGTGCAGTGTGTTACAAGGAGAAACATACTGTAAAACATACTGCAAAACATACTGCAGTTAGATTTTAAATGTGCACGAATCTTTTCTGTGTTATTTTTTTTTAACCAGTATTGGGGTTGTTTAATTTTTTTTTATAAGCAGTTGAGAGCTGTGATAGAATTAAACTGCTGTTGGAAAGATACTTGAATGATTACTTTCACAGCCCAGAGAGCCAACCGTAGCCTAGGCTGCATCAAAAACAGCATGACCAGCAGGTCAAAGGAGGCAATCCTGCCCCTCTACTCTGCTCTTGTGAGACCTCACTTGGAGTATTGTGTGCAGGTCTGGGGTCCTCAACATAAAAAGGACATGGAACTGTTGGAACAAGTCCAGAGGAGGGACACGAGGATGATCAGGGGACTGGAGCACCTCCCGTGTGAAAACAGGCTGAGAAAGTTGGGGCTGTTCAACCTGGAGAAGAGAAGGCTGTGTGGAGACCTCATAGCAGCCTTCCAGTATCTGAAGGGGGCCTATAGGGATGCTGGGGAGGGACTCTTCATTAGGGACTGTAGTGATAGTACAAGGGGTAATGGGTTAAAACTTAAACAGGGGAAGTTTAGATTGGATATAAGGAGGAAATTCTTTCCTGTCAGGGTGGTGAGGCACTGGAATGGGCTGCCCAGGGAGACTGTGAATGCTCCATCCCTGGCAGTGTTCAAGGCCGGGTTGGACAGAGCCTTGGGTGATATGGTTTAGTGTGAGGTGTCCCTGCCCATGGCAGGGGGGTTGGAACTAGATGATCTTAAGGTCCTTTCCAACCCTAACTATTCTATGATTCTATGACTAAATAACTGTTATACCTCTTACATGGTTTTCTTACTGCAGAGTAATGAAGTATATTGTTACTAAGTAAGAATAATGCAGCTGTACAGCTCTCCACAGAACTATGAAGCAGAGCCGCATTCATGGCAAAGGACATCATCCTGCTGAGTGAGGAATCCCTGGCCCACCAGTGAAACAGAGCATTTCGCACAGTTAAAGCATTCCCCATGCCACTGGCGCTCTTCAAAGGAGATAAATTTGGCACTTCCAGGAGCTGAAAGAGATCATGAGAGAAGATGTGAATCTTCTGTGCATGGTTCAGAAATGCAGCAGTGATTTCTGTTGTGTGATCAGGTTGTAGTTCACATAGCAAGCAGAAAAGTGAACAAAAATCAATAGTCTGAAGTATCCTTTGTTGGCTGAATTTAAAAAAGAAAAATCTAAAATAAAATAGTGAGAATATTTTAAGCAAAGCCACAAGTTATTTGTTTGTTTTCATATCCCATTATGAACTCTGAACAGAATAGGTTTATCAGAATGTCCATCCAGGTTTGCTGATCTTCCCCAGGTTTGCTGATCTTCCCAACAAATTCTCATTAAAATTATCTGCAATGTGTTATATATGTAGTTTCTATACAACACTGAGTGAAATTTAATTGTTTCTACCTAAATTTCTTCAAGATGGAGTCTTTCAGAAATTACAGATCACAGAGTTCCCAGCATGTGTATCTGAAATAAAATAATGTGGGGGGCTGGAGTTTTTTTTGTTCTGTTGTTTGTTTTGATTTGGTTTGGGTGTATTTGTAGAATCATGTCCATTTGATTGGGTATTCATCATTTTCTTTGCCCACTTACATAGGCAGCATGCGCCTGTAACAATCGGGCAGGACTCTTCAACACTTGAGGCCACACATAATAGAATTACAGTGCAGAACACCAGCAAATGCTCTCAGAAAACTGCTGGCATAGACTAATGACATATATGTCTAATTATAAATCATCTAAGTACACAAGCAGGCATGCAATAGAGCTTTGTTGCCTTTGGCTAGCTTTCTAATTTGACAGGTGAGTCTTACCAGCAGGCAGTTAATTTCTGTCCAGTTTCATCACATTTGCATTTAAAAACAAAGCTGAAGAAATTACAGACATGAGGGACTTTTGTGTACTGCCCTGGGAAGAGGCAAAAAAATGCCTTTTCTTATATTCTTAAGGATGAATTTTAGTGCAAAAGGACTAAATCCAACAATGGAGGAACTTCTTTTGCCACATAAAAGAACTGCTGAGCATTTAGGGAACATGTATGATCCACATGTCCCAGCAAAATGCAGTATATGTGATGGAGAGTGAGTTTCTCTAGTAGTTAACTTCTTCAGTCTTCCCTTATGATGGAACTATTTTTAATGCTGTTTTCTAAAGCAAAATTCTGCTTTGAGAGGAGACTAATGATTTGTCAGTGTCTAGTTCCCTCTAAAAAATGAGACTCACCTGTAATAGGTTTCTTGCAAGCAGCACACTTCTTAGCATACAGTTTGCTGAAACAGTCTACACAGTATGGATACTCATCTTTGGAAATAAACCTTTGTCCAGACAGCTGTGTTTTACACCCAGCGCATACAAAGCATTCTTTATGCCAAGGCTGGTCATGGTAAGTCACTCCCCCAGAAGTTATTACCTAATGTATTGACAAATAAGGACAAAACAATGAAACAAAGGTGTTAATTGTGAAGGATTTTCCAGTCTTTCATAAATCCTTCCACTATTTTCCCTCTTCTCATATACAAGAGAAGAGGGAAATGCACATCAACTGCCTTTCATTTGGAACATCAATTTGACTAACTGCAGTTGATATGAACATGCCACTGGTTTGATATTCTCTATTTCTATCACAGGATAACCTCATGGTTTGTAATAAACAGGCTATCTTCTTATAGAAATTTTCTGTTATGCATGTGGATAAAGGCATAACATCAGGAATGCTCTCAGAAGAGCAGTTCGTGGTGATGGACAGTGGATGAGTGAACCAGTGATGAGATTATGGCTGATCTCTAACTGGAACTGGCATTTGCTGTCTCACAAGATAGAGTATTTTAAGTAGGAATTAAAAAAGGAAAGAAGCAGAAGTGAGACATAAAGGAGATCTACACTGTCAGAAGGGAAAAAAAAAAGGTGTTTATCAGTGTCATCAAACGTCTTGTTCCCTGCAACTCACTCACAGCTCTCCACTGGTTATTTCTGAAGATGGAAATTTCCACTGCTCTATGGCTTCCATATGTGTGATAAAATGCTACTTTGACATAAGCTGTGGGAGACTGTGTAGAGAAATTTATGTAGAGATAAAGATGAGCTGTAAGGGTGTTTCTACTGTCAAGTAACATGCTTAACAATGAATGAATGGATGAATGAATGAATGAAAATGAATGAATAAAAAAATGAAAATGAATGAATACAGTTGGAACAAGAAGAGAAAAGTTGGAGAAGCTTAAGTAAAAATAGTGGCACAATCAAATTTCCCTGGAGAATACAATTTCAGGGAAATAAAGGATAATACTGGGTGATGTTGGACAATAAAAAAAGAAAAATCAAATAGTTCCCAATTCCCTTAGCGTTCCAGTATTGGGCTACTTCTAACTGTTATTTGCTTTTCCACTAAAATCTCAAAATCTCAAGATTCCAGTTTGACAATTTAATCTCTTCAGGCTCAGTTCTTATTATCAGAATTGATGCAAGTTTACGTAGTAAAATATATTTAGAGGGACTCTGAATTCCTAGAAATATTAAGAAGCAGTTCCTAATTATTTCACGTAAGTGCTGCTAACCTCAATGCCCCTAACAAACATAGAGCAGAAATACTGTATTTTGCATGTGATTGTTTAGCGCAAATTGAAGGCTTGATGTAGAGATAACAGAATGTATAAAAGTACTTTCTAAAATTTAACTACTGAAGAAATGAACAGGCCGCAAAATTTTCTTAAAAGCTTTTGTTAGAGGTAGAGGTTTACAGATAGATGTTAAATAACTACAGAAATTTTAAGTTATTTGATGAAATGAAAAAGAAAAATCTTTTGCTTCCTGAGTGATACAGGTAATAAGAACAAGTTAAATTCTGCCATGTAAAGTGGCTTAAGCTCTGTCCCCAGAGAACAGTATCACACTAAAATAGCGTGATATTTTAAGTGTTTTCACCAGCCAGAGGCAATTTTAAAACATTAGAAATTTAGAGAAGAATGAATTGATTTATTTGCATTTGGGAAAACAAAAGAAATCCTCATTAGAAATCAAGCTTTCTGGCACCTACAGGGGAAGCATTATGTATTTAGCAGTGGAAATCTTGGCCAGTATTTTCACAACTGAAATTTTATCTGATTGTTGCATGATAGATTTCAATCAAAAAGTGGGCAAGGCTGTAAGTGTTTTACTCAGTTTAGATGGCTTATTAGGCATATGAATATGTCTGAAAAATACTGGAAAAGGAGGCAAAATCAGAGAATAGCAGGAAAGAAGGTTTTTACATAACTTTCAGTGACATTGTCAACCTTTCTTAAAAATCATATTCAATAACAAAATAACCCCAAAATATTTGTTCTGGTCAAAAAGTTCATTTCAAATACAATGAAACTTAAGTTTCTATTAACTTAATAAGTTACTATTAGCAGCAGGTGCTGATACAGTTTGTTTTCAATGTCAAAAGGAAGACTCTGCTCTTACTCTTAGTACACCAGGCACTTTACATGATCCAGCCCCTTCCCCCATGAGCAATACTGCCTCATTAGGACAATTTTTCTATTATGTGTTTAATTACCTTTTTGCAAGAGTAGCAATGGTGAGCAAATTGCTTCTCAAAACAGGGCACACAGTAGTTCTCATTGTCTTTGGTGATGAATGGTTTGATTCCCAATGGTTGCCGGCAATACTGGCAAACAAAACAGGATTCATGCCAGGAACTTCCCTTAAATTCCATTTTACGGGAACCTGTAAATACCCAAAGTGAACAATCTCCCCAGATATAGCCTTGTAACATAAGTTTTAAATGGTAGAATACTCTTGGTTTTAATCTTCTATCTCAGTACTGGATTACCAGAGAGAGCACTTATCCTCAACATAATAGCATTTCTGAGTATGTACTTGAAATTCCAAGAACACTTCCAATGCTGTATGATCACCTGGCAAAAGATGTGCTAAATTGCCTAAGCTGTGATTTTTAGAGTCTGTCCTTATATGAATCTTTTAAGGCTACTTCTCTGTGGCATGCTTCAGTTGCTCAGAGTTTCTTTTAGGACAGCCAACTCAGAAATAATGTTCAGGTACACAGCACTCTCATAAAGATTAATTTGTTGGATGTTCAGTACATCTCTTAATGATGTTTAAAGTCTTCTGTCTTCTTTAAACTAAGGCTCCTTCACTTATAAATGCATTATTTATCTCATTCAGTTTAAGATTGTAAATTTTTAAAAGTAAATATGCTTTCTGTGACAGAGTTCAGTACACTTAGATCTCATCATTTTTGCCCCAGATCAACAGTTTATCATGTTTAACTAGATGCTTTTGATACAGTACAAGGACAGAAAGCTTCTCAGTTAAATGTTTGACAGAGACAGAGCTCTTAGCTCTGTGTACAGGTGCTCTGTACACCTTAATGTAGGTGTGTAAATCTAAGATATACACATACACCTCAGAAAGATTTTTCCAGTGACTCTCCACCATATCTTCCTCCCCTTCTGGCTGCGTCAGACTGTAAAGAGAGGTGCCAGGGGCTTTACCATCCTTTTCACATGAAGAAAAGTCTTGCTGATATAACCCATTTATCCCTTAATACCTGTTTCTCTACTATGGGGCTAGTAGAGGAGAAACTACTGGTTGCATTTAAACGTGAAAGGTTTGCAGCTTCCTCCCCGTGATCAGAAGGCTGACCTCATTGTCTTTGCCTACTGGGTCTTTTCAATACAGAGCTAGCAAGCTGATGGCAAAGAATGTAATGATTTAGAAACTGGTTGGCATTCCAATGCCACTTCAGTTCTCTCTTTGCACTGTTACTCCCGCCATCAGCACTTGCTGCAAGGATTTAGTCTCCTAAACTCTGGAGCAAAATCTGCAAGATGAATATACACCAGAGGGTAAAAATGCAAACCTGAGCATATTCTGGTACTATTTTCATCCCATCTAGTGGGGTGTGCATATTAGGTAACATTTTTTTTAGACTATCTCAAATTTAAGCTGTATTTGCTTATTAAATTAAATACAACTATATTGCTACAACATTTATTTCCACTAGTACAGCTTTTACCTGTAATGGAAAGGAAATAAACTATAATACAAATCAGTGTTACAGTTTGAACCATAACATCAGACACCTAGTATTTATACTAAGACAATAATTCTGCACAGCCCAGACAGTACTGTTTGCATTAAGATCTACTGAAAACTAAAGTTCCTATGTCACTGCCAAATTTGCTAATGTCCTTGGCCTTTCCCAAACTAGTAGTCAGCTGGTATTTGGAGTTATAATCTGCAAAAAGGTTCAAGCAACCAGGGTAGTTCACTCTTTCAAAAGTTAAGGACCCACTTTCCTAAGCAGCTGTTTTCATTTTGCCACATACAGTGCTATGGCTTTTCTTCTATGCCTCTGAAGAGGACGCTTTCAGGCAGTGTCTCTGCTATATGAGCTTTAATGTCGTGGTAGCAATGAAAGACCTAGAGGATATCCTGAACAGACACAGTCAAAAGCTAAGAAGCAGTTTAGTGGAAAGTGGAGAATTTTCAAGGAAGTAAACCGATTGTAAATGCAAACGTATTCTTTTTAGTAAAAATGCTAATAATAATTTGAACACAGAATGTCATGTTTTGACAATTTAAACAAAAAATATTTCTGAATGAAAGAAACTATATAAAGAGTGTGAGCTCAAGGTTTGGTCAATGCGACAGACAGTAATGCAGATGTTTTGTCTAATCTGGCACTTCTGCTAACAGCAGGATACGCTTCTTAAGATCTGCAACAGAATCAAGGACTCAACATGAACACATTTTAGTCTATCTTGAACTTGAATATTCTTTATAAAGATACATAAATGCTGTCAGCACTAAACCAGAGGTATCTGCCTGCTTTCACTTCACTGCCAGGAGGATACTACACACAAAGAAGCAATCACATGAAAGCTGTTCTGAAAGTCAAGGGCCTTGTAGCTTGGCTATTCTCAAAGCTGTGGTTATAATTAAAAACGCAGTTCCATTTCTCACTGAAGGGTCCCTGTTGTCTTACCAGGCATAATGGTCTTCTGGCAGTGGAAACACTTAGATGAATACTCATCAGAATAGCATTCAGTACACAGCAAGACCTCGTCTTTGGCAGCAAATGGTTTCTCCACCAGTGAACGACTGCATTTGGCACACTTGAAGCACCTCTCATGCCAGTGGCGGCCTTTGTAGGCCAGATCCTTTGAGAAAATAAGCCCATGTTAATAAAGACTTTTCTTTACAGTGTTTTTATCCCTTAACTCCTCCCAGAAATAAAGTGAAAAGGGGGAGCATTGCAATGATGACTTGAAGAGATGACACGTGAAACGGGCGGGAGGTGTGCTCAGAAGTGATGTAAGCCCTTAGCATCACCGTGTCTGTATATTTTGTAGATCTCTTGCAGAGGCCATTAGGAGCTTCTTTGGCACAGGCAATTGTCCTTCCTCATGTAACATGAGAGTACGTTTTTATTGGAAGAATAGTTTTGTATTTTACAGTGGGCCTTAAGAGAAAGCAAGTGATGAATGCTTTTAATGTGTGCAGGGCACCTGACAAGGAGTGCATTCTCTATAGACTTTGAAATAAACCTCATGTATTTTTTATCATTACTACTTTTTCTTCCAGCTGATGGTGGGTATCATTGCAGAAAGATCATATTATTGCAGAAAACAAGCAATTAAAATCCCATTGAGAACATAATGATTCTTAGGAAGATTATTAAAAAATAATTGCTGTTGTTTACACCTAATGTAACTCCTCCTAAAAACTTGGTGGGGGAATGTTTATTTAAGACTCATCAGGCTTAGGGGATGAAAAAACTGGCAGTGTTATGTATGAGACCTCTGCTAAGAATTCAAAAGAAGAGCAAACAGCAGATTTTAGTTTTCCAAGGTTAAAAAATGAGGGAAAAGTGTACCTGTAAAAAAAAACAAAACAAACCCCTTAAAAAATAAATTAGACCCTTCCAGGTATCCTTTATAACAAGCACAAAAGGGCACAAATCCAATCTCACTTTTCTGTTTTGTCAGATCCCACCCTTTAATGTGCTAATAAATGAAATAAATACCATACTCCATTTCAGAAGGTGCTGAGTACTTATCACGTTCATTTGTTTTTGTTAGTACTTTGAACCTTTTGGAAAGTACGGTATCAGCCCAGAGCAGCCCGAGACAAAGACTGGGTAAGAAGTAAAGGAAAAGAGCCAAGCTTTAGCACCTTGGCAGAGTTGGGACAACCAGCTGTAGATCTCTGTGGATCACTTTTCTATCTGGCTCTGGCCTGTTGTACTCCCTTCTTGTTACTCCTGCTTTTTTTTTCTCCCATTTTTTCCTTCCATTCAGTCCGAAGATGTGACTTTTTGTTAACAGTCTTTGACATCTGCCACTTAATTAATTGAAATTAGTGAACCCAGAGCATGTGTTCTCCAGGTGACACTGACTGGTGTTATGTGTACAAGTTTGCTTTTGAAAAATGCGCATGAGAGTTTGAGAAGTGTCTTCATCCAAATCAGAATTTTCCCTGGATGATTCTTTTACAGTGCTGAGCTGTACTCCAAATGCTTTGAAACCCATAAAGTATTCTGGCTGTGGAGGCCTCCTGAGAGGCTTATTTTAATAACTTTCTGACCTTTTATTTCAAAAGAAGAAAGGGGAGAAGGTGAACACTACACACTGAATTTGGCAAAACAAAGGCATTTTTATAGGTTTCGTCTGGACTTAAAATTCCAAGTCGAGTGTACAGGCTTTAAATTGAAGTATGGGCTACTGGAAACCCTGACAAAGACCCTAGAGGAGCCCACATTATGAATTAGTATTCTAAAAGAAGGGAGAGGTGAAAAGAAAGACAAGCTCAGAAACACTGCCACTAAGCAGTAAGATGAGCAAGGTAAGCATGGAATTAAGTTAAAATAAAAATACACTTAGTTTCCAAAAGACAGGGGGAATAATATACAAATTATAAACATGGTTTCTCTTCAGCTTGGCATTCTTCATTTCAACAACTAGGATGAAAGTAATTTATCCAATACTCAAAACTCTCTGTGAATGGATTTTCTCTCAGAAATTCCAAAGTTTCATTCAACCTGAATTACACCAGCACCCTACCATCCCTCAAGTACCATGCAGTCTCTGCAGCCAATGAGTTGCTGGAGGTAAAGTATGGAGTGTAGTTGTGGTCCATACATACACCACAGCCTTGCCATGTGTTTGAGGTATATGTATGTGCAGATTTCCTAATCTTTGGTGCCAGAGCTTTCATATTCTGGCAAAATAGCACTGTGTCTCCCTGCCGTGCATGGATGTTCAACTGTTATGCTTAGGTCTCCTTCACCAGTAGAGGGCTGCACAGAGGGTTGGGTATGGAACGTGCCACTAAAGAATTTGTGTATAATTTAGCAATTTGTGTATAATTTAGTAAAGAACAAGAAGTGAAAGCTGAATCTTTACCTTGGAATCACACTCAATAGGCTGCTTGCACTCTTCACAGGGGCTGGCAAACAGGCTGTCATAACATGAGACACAATAAGCGTTTTCTTCTCTTAAGGCATACTTCCTTCCACGAAGAGACTGCAGGCAGTAATGACAGTCTGTGTGACTGCTGGTCATTCTGGCAGGGTTCTCCACGGGATCTGCAAAGGTGGAAAAATCATGTAATTCAGTGGATGACTGTTTGCTTGCTCAAATGAAATGTAATGCTGTTTTACCTGTGAAAATTAGGACAGACCTTTCTCGGTCATTTGCAATGCTGTGGGTTTCTAGTGCTGGGCTGTTCCATAATAAAATGGTAGTTTTTAACAGCATGTACCATGTGTTATCTACATAATGGGGAGCATGAAAGTTGCTTCAGCTTAATCCTTCAGTTTATTCACACTGATAGGTCAGATAACTGATTGATAGATCTTCACATTCTCTACATACAGCTATTGGCATTATGAACATTATGTACTGGATTGTGAGGCATGGTTTATCCAGAAATAAGGGAATGGAGATTGAAACAATAGTTCAAAAATTAAACCAGCTGCAGAGTTAAAAGGCCAAAGAGAAATAAATGGCAAGCACAGGAATGGCTTTCTCTTGCCATTCCTGTCTTTCTGCTCATTCCTTCCTTTTCAAAGTACCCCCACTTCTACCTGACTGAGCAGAAGGAAGTCAAGACACTCCAAGCTATATGGATACTTTTTGCATAATCCCAGCTGTGCTGCTAACATTTCATGGCATTATAAGGTGACACAAATACCCCTGGATAGCAAAAGAGCAAAATACAAAAAAAAATAAACCAAATCATAACTCAAAGAAAGATTCCCTTGTTGTTATTGGAAAAGATTGCCTTTTCTTATATATTTCTTTATTATTAGGTTCCATGTTGGCAGTACCAAAATACTGTGAGATAGATAGATTATATTTCTGTACCAGACAAGTGCAGGAAATACCACAAATCTATTGAGAGGCAATTGTACAAGTTTCCCATATTCAGTTTTCCAGGCTAAAGAGGCTTGTATAAGCATTCAAACCTCAGCTACATATAGATCTGTAATGCTGAATGTTTTAAGGATTGTAGACATAAAGACTTATTTCAGTTTTCTTGTTGCTGATTGGATCATCAGCACTTTGCTAAAATTGGGTCTTGATTCCTGGGAATGAAGGAAGAAGAATCCAGAAAGTTCCCAGTGAAGGAAACCCAGAAACATCTGCTGGACTCATTGGTTTGCACTCTTAATTAAACTCGTTGAGTGTAGTTGCAGACGGTGCCAGCAACCATAAATTTTACTTGGAGTAAGGACTTGAGAGCAACCAGGGAAGATCTCCTCAAATAGTTACGTATCAGTGACTCTGGGCAGCTGAAGTCTTTGCACTTTGAATAACAGTGCAAACTATTTTACCCTAAATAGATGCAAAGCCTGAGGGAAAGGAAGAGGAGGAAGAACAAGATTCGAGGGAGTGTTTAACCATCACAGAGCTTACAGCTAGTCCATTGAGGGTTACTCCCTCATACTTATTTTTATACACTCACTGTCTGTCTTATACCCATGGTTCAGTTTCAAAAAGGCACTTTCTCTTTTTGTGGGTTTCTGCTTTGTGAGGTGTAATCCAAAATGATAGTTTGAACTGTGAGAAAGAACAATTACTGCAGGTCTCTGGTGGCACCAATGCATAAGGTCAGGTATTTATTAATCTATTTCTGAAGGCACAGTAGTAAGACAGTGGAAAAGGGGCAGAGAGAGAAGCTATAATGCTTATTTCCGAAGTAATGACTTGATCATTTGTCACAAACTATGGAAAACTTGTTCATGTAAATGGAAAATCTTCTGAGTTGATTTACTGAATTTCTGCCCTAAATCCTTGTGCTAGGCAAGACAGGGGTTAGTAAGGAAATCAAATAATCTGTAATTCAGATCAGTGGGGAACACACTCGCTTTAAAATATTACAGATGTATTTTATGTGATATTCTTGGAATAACAGTATAACAGGGCTTGAATCCATGCTTCCATTTCCTTAAGATCAGAGATTTGAATGTGAAATGAATGAATCAATGTATATGAGAAAATGACATCCATCACCTTAATCATTACACAACACGACATAGAAACCAGACAGAGAGCAGCGCACTTAGAGCACAATCACTACATAGTCGTCACCAAAATAAAGGTTCAGTTTCGCTCATTTTTGTTTGTATTAGGGAATCAGTACAAGCTCGTGACTAGGGAGACAATCAAGGAATGTTTGTGGTTAACTGGGCTCCATATTCAAGGTCATAGGACTTGAAGCTGTGTTTCAGAGGAATGTTCATTCCTCCTTTGTGGGAATTAGAGTTATGCACTGCCTGTAAGGATAACTCTGAGTGAACCATCTTTCTGATCTCCTCCCTGCTGAATCAGTACCCCAGCTTCCTAACATAGTTTCATCTCAGCCTAAAAGTGGCAACAGCAAAATCCTAACAGGACACTCATGAAGAACTTGTGTCACTTATAGTGTTTTTTGTTGCACAATACTCACCAACAAATAGCTTCAGATATCTGGAGATACATCTCTGCTTTTTCATTCTAATGAATGACAATAGGTGTTTAAGTTAGCAAAAAACTGTGCATGCCCAATAATTTTATTTAAAAGGTGGGTCTCTTTATCATTTTTTAAATTTTTCCCCAGGAAGCCAATCCATTCAAGGAAGGTCTAGTGAAAGGGGGGGCCTATAGGGATGCTGGGGAGGGACTCTTCATTAGAGACTGTAGTGAAAGGACAAGGGGTAACGGGTTAAAACTTAAACAGGGGCAGTTTAGACTGGATATAAGGAGGAAATTCTTTCCTGTTAGGGTGGTGAGGCACTGGAATGGGTTGCCCAGGGAGGCTGTGAATGCTCCATCCCTGGCAGTGTTCAAGACCAGGTTGGACGAGGCCTTGGGTGATATGATTTAGCGTGAGTTCTCTCTGCCCATGGCAGGGGGGTTGGAACTAGATGATCTTAAGGTCCTTTCCAACCCTAACTATTCTATGATTCTATGAGAGGTGTCCCTGCCCATAGCAGGGGGGTTGGAAGCAGATGATATATAAGGTCCCTTCCAACCCAAACCATTCTATGATATTCTATGATACTCTAACAAGACCCGTTACTGCAATACCTCGGAACTTCAGAAATTGCAATGTAACTATCCTCCTAAAAACCTATGTGGGTATGGGAGCAAAGTGCTGTTACTCCTGTTTTACAGATGATAGTGGTTGCTTGAGAACATTAAAAGAGCACCCCCAAGACCAGAGTCAAAGCCTGGGGGTGTCCTCTATTAAAATGCTCAAGTTGGCCAAAACTTTGCTTCAGAGAAAGTCTTCAGGGTTTGACCATGATGATATAAGACCATATCTGGGAATGAAGCAGCAATGGTATGAAAAAGAATGATAATTTTTGCAAATCTCTCGGCAAGGGTCTTGGTAACCTTTGTGAACTACTTTAAGCATTACACAACTCAACAAGAAAAGTGTATCTCATCTCCCCTGGTACCACTTACCCTTGCTCCAATAAACACGTAATGATTCAAGCACCACGTAGTTAAGTAGAATGTTTTGGTGGTGCTTTGATCCTAAGCTCAAGAGAAGGTTTAGGTTAAGTTTGCTGGAAGTTAGACTTCGTGTTTTGAAGGTCAGTAAAGAAATCTCTGGAGGTCTGATGCTATTCATTCTCATGGAATGAAACACTGACTCCAGCATTCCAGCTGCTAATTTGTGTCCTAGGCACAAGGAAAGGCTGTGATGTCTTCATTCTTTGGGAAAAGAGGATTTTGCTATTAAAACTGGAGCAAAGCTAAATACTGTTGATTTTAATGCATTTAGTAGGCATGGATATGCGATATCATTTGTAGTGTTAGAATATTCCAAGGGGCCACAGAGAGATATTGCTGAGGATGTGAGGATATTGCAATTGGAGTCCCTGGGGTCAGATCTGAGAATATGACAGTCTCATGGTAGGAATTATAAAGCAGATGAAAATAAAACAACAGAGCTGGCTAGTCTGCCTGCTGTTCCAGCAGATTAAGATAGCATTTAACTACAGCAAATTAGGAGAGTGACTTTCTGTAGAGTCAAATGTTTTTTTTTCCTATAAAATGCAGAGCACAAGAAGGCTTCCAGTGAAGAAAGCCATAAGAAAATGGTTGTGAAGTTGTGAAACGTGATAAATGTGGAACCATCAGGAAAAGAGCGTTTGTTTACTCACTGGAGCTAAAAAGCACAGCCACAATGTTAATATATCTCTTAATAATTTATCTTAATATTTTCTATAACTGTTTTTTAGTCTCTCTATGTTATACAAGTAGAAAAAGACTAGGAAAATAATGCTTGTTTACACACACACAGAAATACTGTATCTTTTGCTTTATGGCAATTCTAATGGACTATTTCCCTATCTAAATAAGCCTGCCATTGAACTACATCATCGCTATCTTTAAAAGCACACAATGATTGGAATAAGGCTCTCTATTAGAGAAGCATAAAGAAAAAAAATGATGGCAAAATAAATCATTGCAATAACACTGAAGGATAAGTAAAACTAATTGATGAGAGGGATACCCCTGCAAGCTGTCGCAGGCTGTCCCATTTGTTTATTTTCAAGTATGTGCATATTTTTCCTGTCTTGGAGCATGTTTTTGCTTACTTGAAGGAATTTGCTGCCTTAATTCCCCCCCCTCCCCCCCCCCCCCTTTTTTTTTTTTGTGGTTGCTGCTGAGGAATTCATCACATTTGCAGAATACACCGGTGACTTAAGGTTACAACTGCATCATAAAGCTGACAACACCATTGTAAGGAAAAGTTTCTAACAGTATGATAATTCTGTAAGTTAAAGTTTCTAAGTGTTCTGCAAAGAAATCCTCATTTCAGAAATCAGAGTTTCTTGATTTCTCTGGGTGCCTGCTACCCACCAGAAATACATTATTTTATTGTGACTAGAGCTAATAAAAATCTAGAATCCTCAAAACCCCCACCCCCAAACCCCAAAACCAAACCCAAATCCAAAACAACCCACATGTTAAATGTATGATGTATTTCAGAATGCTGTCAATCTCCTTGCTTTGTGTTTTCTATCTCTTAGAGTAACTGCAAGTTTCTCAGTGATACCTCTAAGTTATACTTGAGTGTTTAAGGATACTAGAACTTTTACTCTTCTAAAAATGGTCAGAGAAGCAAAAGGAACCAGGGGCATCTGTTACAGATCAAGTCAAAACAAATACCTACAGGAAAGCAGAGACACAGGTGCTATCTTCAGACGAGCTGTTTCATCTCTGGCACAGCACAGGAATACAAAGTCAGGTCCTGGAAACATCTGAGTGAATGCAGAGCTCTCACTGATGAAGTTCTGCTCTAAGCAGCCAGGATAGATGCCAACCAGGATGATGCTGTAACAATCTGACTATACCTCTTTGAGGTCCACAAGTGACATGGGTTTTGTGGGCCATCTAATCAAAGCAGCTCATTTAGAGGTTGATCTGGTAACCGCACTGTACTGCGTTGTGCTGTGTTCACACACGCCATGAACACAAATGAAAAAGATAAGAGCTCTGGCTTGACTAGGGGATCAATCATCTCAGCAATTCTGTCATTTTGTCCTTAATTGGTATTGCTGTCTGCTTTGTCTACACCATGCAAACTCGAATATTGGCGTAGTCATCTAAATTCTTCCTTTAGTCCAGTACAGCATAATTTACTACTTACCTAAACTTCAAGGTAGAACACAGTAGAGCAGAGAAAGCAGAGAAAGAGTACCTCAACTAAGTGTTTGAAATGATGCAGACATACAGAAATGATTGTGCAGGAAAAAGCTTGATTAGCCTATACCCCTCAAACTCTTTACTAGCTACAGAGTAGGTTGGAATAGCCTAGCCCCTTTGCCTTATGTCAAGATAGGTATTTGCTTTACCTCATAGAGTCATGGAATAATTTAGGATGGAAGGGACCTTTAAAGGTCATCTGGTTCCAACCCCCCTGCAATGAGCAGGGACATCTTCAACTGGACCAGGTTGCTGAGAGCCCTATTCAAACTGGCCTCGAACGCTTCCAGGGATGGGGCATCTCCCACCTCTCTGAGCAGCCTTTGCCAGTGTTTCACCATCCTCATAATAAAGATCTAGTCTGAATCTACCCTCTTTTAGTTTAAAACTGTTACTTCTTATCCTATTGGTACAGCTGTTAATAAAAAGTCCATTCCAGTCTCTCATGAGCCCCCTTTAAGTACTAAAAGGCCACAGAAAGGTCTCCCCAGAGCCTTGTCTTCTCCATGCTGAACAACCCCAGCTCTCTCAGCCTATCTTGCAGCGAAGGACCTGAATACATGCTGAATGCATGCTTTAGAGCTTTGCTGCCTATGTCCTTGGAGCACACATTTTGAAACATATTTTCAAAGGTAATAAAAAGTTGGATTTAAAAAAGTATATAAGCAATTACCTTCTTCATTACAATTGATTTCAATGTTTCCTGATATTTCAAATCTAGCAAACATTGTCTCTAAATCTTTCTCAAATGAAATACATTCAGTGGATTTGCATGAATTTGGTTATAGAGGAAAGAGCAAAGGAAACCAATGATTCTAGATGATTTCTGTCAAAGAAGAAAACTGTTTCAGTATACTCACCATTTCCACAGGGAGAAATCGTTTCCAACATTCTCAAGTCCCAGCCATGTGTGAAATTGAGACACATTATTTCCTGTATTGTCACTGAGTGTGAAACATGATCAGTGTCTCCTTAGTCAACCAGTCCGACACTTAGTTATGAGTACTGCCCAAAAGCTGGGCCCTTTTTGATTTTGGAAGGGCCTGGCTGCGCTATCTGGTCCGCCACAGTAAGATCTTGTTATTTTTGGCGCTGCAGGCTCATGCAAGTCAAAACTCCTTCTCCTCACTGATCATTTTAAAATTAATGTCATGTTAATTCTTACAGATGAGACTACAGAAGAGATGTAAAGATCTGGATGCCTTCATTAATCTTGCTATTTTGATGACTTGGTTCAGAAAGAAATGTGTCCACTGTCCTGTACAGAACAATGAGGAATAAAGCAGAGTCAGGGGCACTGACATCTACACTAAATATACTCTTTACCAGGACTCAGCAAGGAAAGCAGATCTAAAACTTATTTCGCAATGACTTAAAGACTGTGCAAAGGGAAAAAGCTACAACTGTACATATCTTTTTCTTTTTTTGTCAGTTCAGCAGGCAAAACCATCCTAAGGATGATACAAGAAACCTACAAAAGATGGTTAGGCAAAAAACTTCTCACAAGGAAAGTTTCCTAATCCCTTTTAGAGGATTAAAGTCATGCTCTGAAACTGGAGCGTTTATAAGCTTCCAAAACTAATATAAATTAAAAGTTATTGCATCAGGGTATTTCTGGGGGAAAAAGGAGTTTTGCGCTAAGCTTGATCAAAATTCTCTCACATTTTTATTTTTAAAATTTTAATCTATTTTAATAGAAAATATTAATAAATAAAAAATATTTAATGGATCATGTCTGTTTTAGAAATGTAGCATTAAAAAAGGTGACATTAGATGGGAAAATACTGGTCTAAATATGGATCTTAAATTCTCAACAGAAAAACGTCTAGTAAAACCTTAAATTTCATGTTTGATATCAAGTTAAAAATTTCTGACAAAGAAGCAATTGTATAGCTAACTGTGTTAGGAAAAAAGATGTGAATCTGAATTGGAAAGACCTCATTTTGACATGAGAAGTTTGGTAGCAAAAGGACATTTACACTGGGTTACAGTTTCTTCAGTTAAAATGGTGGGGATGTAGAAAAGAACATATTGTACTTGCATGGAAATACAAATGTATTTTCCTTCTATCAACCTACGACCCAGCAAATACTAAATGTCCTGAAAGTGAAAAAGAAACATTAAATATTTGGGGCTGAACTGGTCAAGGTGAGAACTGATCACTGAGGACGCACCTGGTCACTGGCAATGAGTACTAAGTTTTCCCCACTACCGTTTCTACCTGTTTTTTTGCTATCTTTCCTGCCTCCACCCACCACTACAATCCGCTAATCATAGAAAATACTTCCAGAAGTGCCTAAATAAAAAGAAAATGAAAGTTACAAATGAAGACGTGTGCAGAAGTCCTGATGCGAGACTTCGGAGTTCATCCCCAGCATGCAAATGAGAGCAGCACTTCTGAGTGGTCTCCATTTGAACAGCATCTGCCCATCAAATATTTGTCTCCCAATTCCCCTCAATACAATGCACTAAAGTCAAAGTGTCTGCACAGCTGAGCAGAAGTCCACCAAAGAAACAGCAGCATCTTACCAATGCAGTAAGAGCACCAACAGCACCAGGCAGGAACACTTCTACCTCAAAACAACACAAGCCTGCCTCTGGGACTGAAAGCTTTCCTGGGGAAAACAATAGCAGTAAGAAAAGATGCCTGTGATACAGCAGGGAGTGACGTGATCACAGACTGTGAAATGAAGCAGCTTTGCCAATAACAAGAAGTAACAGCTTCAGCAGGCAACGCTCATGCTAAATGCAATCTTTGACATCTTAGTGAAAAATTGGCAATTTTTTGTCTTTGCAGATGCCTCAACTGCAGAGACTGGGTTTCCTTTGCCCTTACATTTTGTTTCAGGGACAGGAAGGCGGATGAGGAGTACCGTGTCTTGTGAGAATGGGTGCATCACATGAATTAAAATCCTCTAAAATAACCCTACAACTGATTATGCAGCACAACTTTTTTAGCTGCATTCTTTAAAAGCCTGTGACCTACTTTAGAACTGCTTTAAAAAAATTAAATGAGCAGTAAGAAAAAGATGCTCAGCAGCAGCAGCACCGTTAGCAGCGAGCTAAAATTGGAAAGGATTTTCATTACCCTATTTAAAAAAAAAAAGACCTCCTTCCCCCAAAAGCAAACATAAAACCCCCAAGTGGTAACAAAGCGCCTGCTGCAGTGGCACAGCCTTTTCTTTTTCTCTCCCAACAGAACTGTGCCAACCTGACCTAGTTTTCTGAGGAAAAAAAACACATGAGCTGCAGTAATAAAAATATGACACCTCATCAAAATGAACCAAATCTACAGATTTCTGATCTCAGCCCTGTTGAAAGATTGTTGTGAGCTAGGTGGCATTACAGAGTAGGAAAGGAAAGGCTACTCTAAGGAATATTGGTATATAGATCCCTACTTCAATTGTCATTATTCTGAGGTATTTAGATTTGTAGGCCCAATGAACAGCCAGTTTTGTCTTAGCTGTCACCTTATCAAACTTTTCACTGAAACTAGAGATGATTTGGTTCTGCTGACAAGCCCTGGACTGCTTATTACACCATTAACCAGAAAAAAATGTTAATTGAAGACCTCTTGAGCCTTCAGTAGCTGATGAGGTAATGTCCTGTCAAACAAGATAGATAGAGTATATCATGGCATCAACTCTCTTTCAACTTCAATCCTCACGTCCTGTGAGCAGCAACATCGACCAGTCCTTAGAGAGACTCAGCCCTGGGTTCTCTTCCTGTCCTACCAGTGACCTTTGCTATGTACTTGAAATCTTTGTGCTTCTTAGGTTACCTGTTCTGTCTGCTTAGGAGATAAGGTCTGCTGAACAACGTGACTGGGTATCCTTACATTTCCCTTAAGCCTTAAAGTCTCTATGCCAGACATTAAACATATTTCCTTCTATTTTAACATAGTCTATCTTCTTTAAAGTGGCTGTGATTTAAAATTAGACTCTACAAGGAGTAGTCTATATTATTCTGTCTTTCTTTATTATGATAAGAGGTTACTGACCCTTCAGTTACTGCCCTGAAGTAACTGAATGCTATATAAATGAATGCTATATAAAAGCTGGTTTCAATCTAGGATTGTCCTTTTCTGATTGAAAGAGGATTAAGGCTAAAGTTTATCTGAACACCCAAGACAGCCAACATTTGAATCAGGCAAATAAAAACTATCAGTAAAGTCTTAGAATTCTGGAAGAAATTGGGTGGGAATTAAGAAATTCCTTTCCAACATTTAGGAACATTTTATGAACATGCTGTTTAACCTAAGGATACTATGGAATGGTACGTCCACTGAAACTGGTAAAGTCTATGCAAGGGGCAACGTGAAGCTTGGCATGTAGCAACCATCTTTTCAAACCTAGAATGGAATTGACCATTTCCAGTAAGGGATGATGCTCAGAAGCCATAACTCTGACCAGCTACAGGGGATGAGGTCAATCTGAGGAGGACAGTGGCAAGCAACAGCAGAAACTCCATTAAGGAACAAATACAATTCATGTCCTTTTTGCTAATTTATGTTAAATTTGGTACATGTTTTCAGTTAAAAGTCTAAGCAAGTGATTAAACTAAGAATTCTGCTACTGCGTTAAAAAAAGAAAACCCAGCAAAACCAAACCAAACCAGAATGTTTTGAGCTTTTAATTTGAAATGTTTCTCAACACTCTTTAGTTTTCAAGCACCAAACTAAACAAAGATCGACAATTAGAAGACCAGCATGAAACAGTTTTTCCTCTAATCTTTTCCATTTCTTTTTCTTCATGCAAATAGAATCTCAGACTCACAACAGAACTCTAATTACAACACAATTTTTCATGTTATAATACACAAATGAATCATGATGTTGCTGATTTGAAACTTGAAGAGCTCACTTGAGGAAAACTGGGCTCCTGATAAATAGATTTACAGCCTAGTACTGTTCTGAGCCTCTAATAAATAGACTTATAACCTAATACTCTGAAGTATTTTACAGCTTTCCTTTCAAAGGTTTCAGAATGCTTTTCTAACAGCAATAATAGAATAATCCTAAAACACAGTAGTGAGATACTTGTCTACAGAAAAAGTTAATACTTGTCAAAGCAAAGTAATTGACTTACTCAAGGTCAGAGAGCAGACCCAGAGGAGTGGGAAGAAGCCATTCACTACACCTTTGCCATTAGATGAGTCTGCTTCTGAGGCTGTGTCCAGTACTGGCCCTGGATAGTTAAAAAGCACTGTATGAAGGTGCTGGGTGGTCAACTTGCAGTGCCAGAGGTAGAAAACACTTCCAAAATTAGCTGAAGCAATAAAATGTTCCAGTTGTGAACTTTGCAATCGTCCTTAATGACGGTGAGGTTAGGATTGATATTCTTAGGCAAAATGTTCTGAGTGGAATTTTTCCAGTTTGATGACAAAACTCCTAGGGCCACAGGAGTCGAGAGTTCCTCATTATGAAGGATTTTCCAATGAATTTGAGTTGTTTCCAGACAATCTCAGATAATATTGCTTTGAACTGATTTTTTTTTTTTTTTTCTCCCCAGTGTAACAAAACCAGTTTTAAGACGGGCAACTGAGGCACAGAACAACAGGTCACTGGACTGAATTCTGGTCTCCTGTGTGTGTGCTCTATCAATAACTACACCACACTCTGTCACTTGGTCATATTTTCTATCAGTTCTGCTATCTATGCGCAAAGACATATTACAGGAAGATTAATATTTTTCTGAGTTATAAAGCCTCTAAATACGAAGCCAACAATCAACTAGGGCAGCCTGTTCAGATCCATTATCCATAATACACTGAGGTGTGAAAGAATTCACCAGTCCTTGTGTATGGATCTAAAAATAAATCAAATTCAAAGGCAACAATGGCTAAGAAAAAAGTACATACTAGCATGAATGAAGTAGAATCAAAGAGAATTCTTAGTCTAAGAAAGGCAAACGAGAATACGTATAGATGATGCATACTGTACAGTATCAGAGAAGAATGGGGATAATGAACAAGACACTTTTTATACTTAAAGCAGAGAGATATATTCCTCTCCAGGGTGATTTCTAGCAGAAACTTAATTTAGCCATCATTATAAAGGCAACCAAGGGAGATTAGTTAGCCTTTCTAACAATCTTGTCCCTCGCTATATATCTGCTACAGAATTTTATGTCATGGGGTTTTATTAACTTCTTTTTAATACACTAGTTCAGTGATTCTGGAGTAATGTTTGTATAGTTCTACAAAACCGTCCTTATTTCATCCCTCTTACATTTTACAGGAAAATACAAATACATGAAACAAGGCGTTCACAGCCTCCTTCCTCAATAGATCTGCACACTCTGTTCCTGGAAGAGAATTCCACTCCAGGAGCCCTAGTGGAGCATCAGCAGCATTTTATCATGACAGCTTCCAAACCTGGGCATCTAGCGATTTTAACACAACAGTTGAACTGGAAATCATTAATTTTAGGAACATCCTAGAATTAGACATAAGACATCATCTTACCCTTAAATAGCAGGGAAGCGTGCAGGAAAACTCAGGTCAGTTTTATTCCTCAGGTGATCTAAAAGCCTGAACAGCATCTAGAACTTGTTTAGTCAACACGAGTGCTGCTCATTTGAACAGGGTCAGAGTCTCATGCTCTGAATTTGGGCTCAACATTTGGGAGCACACTGTTTAGATTTTCACATTTGTTTCTGTCTGTCTGTGGTTAGGCAACACTAAAAGTTTCTAACTACTTTTTTCTTCTTCTTTTCTTTCTTTCCGTTTTGTTTTTTTTTTTTTTTTAGAAATGATATGGAACAAAATGAAGCAAGCTGGGTTCCTTGGTATAGAGCCCACAGAACATATGTCCTACCAAGTCAAACAAAAATACACTTCATAAAATATGACTGCCTGCAAATAACCCAGAGGTACCATAGGTCACTACCGATCAGAATCTCTTGCAGGCAGCTTTTGATTTCATTTTGCTCTAATCGTACAAGAAGGTTTGTATGTCTTAACCTTCTACTAATTACACAACTTTGATTCAAAGTGACTTTTCTGACGCTGCAATAAAATGACATAGGAAGACAACCAGCAATCTGTTACAATGTTAATATATTAAATCCTTTACAGCCTGTTCTGTTAAAATACTCTAGAATTGTCAATGCATCACACAGACAGATGAAAAATACAGACAAAAACGTTAACCGCAAACAAAAAAATGGATCTGAAACTTGTCTTCTAAATGTGAGAAATTCTGTGCCCAGCTCTAGAAATAGAAACAAATCTTTTGAAAACAAGGGCACGTAAAGAAATATAGTTAACATCTCTAGTATTGAAATGGGAAGTACATTCCAAGTTTAATTGCAACCTCAGTATCAAAAAGACTGCCATTATGAAATCAGGTAGCAGTACTATTAATTACATAGCCTTTAATTAAAGGACTATTGTGGCCATTACCCATACTTTTCGAGTTCTGCAATACAGACACACTTTTCCAGCACAATTTCAGTAAACAGTGGTATACTCTTTCAATACTACTCTTTCCCTTCAAATTCCAAACCAAAATTGTGATCCTAAAATTTGAGAGCTGAAAGATAAAACCAAGTGTCTCACGGAAGGAGAATTTGGAGAAGATACTTGATCTTTATAACAAGTTGAAATATGGCTATAAACACCAGATCGAAAATTGGTTTTACTTAAAAAAGGCAAGAACAATCCACCTCAGGCATTAAAATTAGTTATGCTAGAAAAAAGTGACTTACCTTATTGGAAAAGACACAATCTAGAAAGTTTTCCTACAACAGCAAATAGCTATGACAGCTTTCTAAGAGATAAAAATGGTGATTCAAATGCCACAGGAAACAGCATACATGTGTTTTGTTGGCTTATTCTTTGGAGTAAAGAAAATTAATCCTCATCTCATTACAGAGGAAACCCCAAACAATCTTCCTACAAATTAATGAGCCAAGTAATAAAATTAAAACAACTGCATCCAAAAAAAGTGTGGTATCTGTTCTGTTACACAAAATTAAAAAAAAACCCAACACATGTAGAATTCTGCATCTAATTTCATTAGCAGTTTTGTGTGTGAAGGAAAAAGTTCCTGCTTACTTGCTTAAAATGTTAAAATAGGTACCTCGCATACTATCACATTTAAGCATTATCAGACAAAGGAATAATGAAAAGGAGGCTCAATACTCACATTGGGTTTTAAGCTGCTTCTCTTGGTAACTTGTGCAGCAAAATAAAGGAAGAAATAATTACACGTCTTCACAGAAACAAGCATTCGTCAAGTCCAAAAGAAACAGAAGAGTTTGCCAGAGCTATTTGAGGGTCCCATCAGAATTTGGCTGGATGGAGGAAGGCTGAGGGTCAGTTTGTTTCCCTTAGACCTCATGACATGCAAATAGCTGGCTGCCTCACCACTGAATCAAATCATTCTTTGACATATTGTGTTTACAATTGCAAATACCAAGTAGGAGGTTCTTAAAGGAACATTTTTCAGACAGTTGTCAAAACGAAAAAAGGCATTTCTGTTAAAAAACCCTAAGGACGCAAAACCCCCAAGCCACAAACTGTTTAGTACCTGGGGAAAAGAAAAAAGAAGATGGATTGTCATTTATCCCAAGATACCTTCGGTCCATGCATGATGAATCCAAAAGACGTTATGTAGGCTTTTACATCAGAAAACACATAGAAAACTCATGATTACTGAAGTCTGATTGTTATATACAGGAAATGGGTGCCAGGGAGAAATTTCAGGCAATTTTGGGGACCCAGCAGAACTCTTGACACTGCTAAAGCAGTTTTTAGGCTGTAATAATTTGCCACTCTTCCAGCAGGTAAGAAGTTGTTCATATGGTGTTACCATCAGAGAGGCAGTGATGGCCTCCTCTAGGTTGCCTCTCAGTGTTTTTCAGTTCTGGCCTTATGAATTGCAGTCCTCTCTTTTACCTTTTGCTTGGACTGAACAGGAACCAGCTGACTTTCACAGACAGACTACTGAGTGCAGTACACAGAAGTCCTTATACTTTGCATAAGACTCAGACTTTCAATCACAGCTGAAAGTAAGGATATTGTGTCCACTTAAAAATGCAGGCTGAAGTTAAGCAGAGTGAAAAGGATGGCTGCTTGTGGTATGAACAACGACTGACCTCCAGGGAGATTTTTCCACATCCAAGAGCCAACAGATGTGAATCATTTAATCTATAACATCAAGTGGGTGGAAGCTGTTTCGTATCACAGATAGAAGAAAGAAGGAAATGTTTAAATTTTTTAAAGATGTATTGCATTTTCTGAAGACTTTGGTAAAATTGCTAAATATGGACATGTTCTGGAGGTTATCTGTGTCTAGGCAGTATCTTGCAATGAAGACTGCTCCTCTAATTATTATTGCCAGGAGTTGACCATTTCTATTTGTAGTTGTCTGGCTTATTAAACTCTGAAGACAATTATTTTGTCATATACTTAAACTAGATTGAACTAGTTTTTCTTATTTCTATGTGAGCTATTAGTTTTATTTGTACCAAGCACATTACAAATTTGGGATTTTTGCAGATTGAGGACAAGTTAGATGTGAATTTGAGTCCAGAATGAGAATCATGAATAGCTTCCTCTTGCCTTTACTTCCAGAAAGAGAAAACTGAAGGTACATTTCTTGACCATGTACCCTTTGAAGTTCACAAATCAGAGAAACAAAAAAGCATTACCCAAACAGATCAGTCAAAAAAGCTAATGAAACTTCAAAACAGTTTTAATGCAATACATTCTTACCAGAAAGGAAGTATGGACACCTCCTCCAGCATATCACTTTCCTTAAATCTTCAAAGACCATCCTCAAATTTGTCAAACTGTAGAGATCACAACTGTTAATAGAATACGTCTCCAGAGAAGCATTTAATTGGAGGCTTTGCCAACAGGTGCAAATTGAATACAACTGCATAGGTCAACAAAAATTCTGCTGCTTCTTCAGAGTACCAGTTAGATAATGCCTCCTACAGCTCTCACATCTCTTCCTGAAATAAAAAGCAGCTTATTTCATCTGTCCCCACCAGACACAATGTGTCTTGACCTATCTTCTTCATATTGAGGATTTGGGAAATCCATCAATCAGATGGTGGCTCTCTTTAAACTACTCAAGTTGCTCTTCCCAATTCAGCTTAAAAGTCATTCCTTAACAATTCCCAAGAAAAGAAATAAATAACTTGTTGTTTTCCTGAGAAAACATCTTTGGCATTTACTGAATATGTTCTGTTATTTGGGCTAGCAGAGAAAGGAATTCTGCTCTCAGTATCCTGTTTATCCAAAAGCTGCAGATAATTACCAGTTTCTATGTTTAAAATACAATCATCGTTAAAAAAGTTTAAGTAGCACGTATTTGGAGGCTCAGAAAGCACTCAAGGGAAAATCACTACATGCCTTCTTCTCATATTCCTCCCTAGGCATCCACTTTTGGCTCCTGCTGAAGACACAATACTGGGCTACACAGACCTTCAATCTGACCCAGTATAGTCACTCTTGCGTCTTCTGCAAGAGTACTAAACTTCCAATTAGAAACCCCACCCAAATCGAACCAGATTTCTGTTTTCCCAGCCTGACGAAAATGTAACTGTTATTCATTGGAAAAAAAGAATTCAGGGAGCAACCCCTGCATGAGTAGCCTACTCATGAGCCCACACAGAGAACACAAGTACTGCAGTTTTATCTGACCGAGCTGCAGGATGGATTCATGGAGACAACAAACCCCAGTGCTATTAATTAGAAACTTCTGCCAATTTCTTTTTTTTTTTTAAGAAACTGTGAAACAAGAGAACTGGAAAGAAGGCTGCAAGTCCTAACGAAGCAACAGCTTATTTCCAGCAGACCTGCAAATAACCAAATGACCAGCTACGAAAGTCACATTTTGCCACTTAAAAAAGGGCAAGGAAAGGCCACTGGTGAGAGATTCTACCTATGGCTAATGCACTCATTCCAGTTTCCTGACAGCAGCACCAAATGAAGCTAGATCGATGTTTATAAACAGTTGTGTATATATTACATACATGCATATATACGCATCAGCTTTTTGAGATGTTTAAATACCACAGGTGAAGAGCATGAGAGTCTTGAGACCAAATACTTGAAATCAAAGTAAGCGTGTTAATTTGCATACTCCGTAGTGCCATCAAAGGGCAGTTTTGTTTTGTGAACCGAACACCTGATTTCTAAGACAATTCCTCCCAGTCAGAGGAAAACCCCCAAGAATTAGCAAAATATTCAGGAAATTGAGAATATTCCTTTTCTTTCTCTTTCAAAATACTTCTGTATCATAAACTGAAGACTGATTTTCCACAGCTAAGAGGCAACAAAAATATCTGCAAAGGTTTTCCAACCTATGTCTCCTTGAATTGTTAGTAGCCAGAAGATACCTCTGAATTTTAGTGCTTCCCATGTATCTACTTAAAATATTTATCATCCTTTTATCACTAGCTACAATACGAGAATTCTAACACACAATGTAGTAAATTTTATAAAACGTCCATTATTATTGCAGCATAAACCAGTATCGAACAAAAATACAGGGATGCTTAGAATGGCATGTTAAATCAAATGGTGCATTTGCTCATTGCTCTTTGAAAGATCCAAGTTTCAAGATGATCAACTATTGATTAAATCAACAGGATGCATTTCAAATACTTAAATCATTTAATGTTATTAAAATACTTTCATATTTGTATATAGAATGTCATGTGGTATATTATTTACAAAACAGCTCAATGTCATATAAAATTGTTTATATTCAATATTGGAACTTAATAATTATTTTAGGTAAATAACAAGAAATTGAACCTATTCCCAGTATGGAAACTTTATTTCTTAAACAAAGTTTAACAGCCTGAATATTTTTCATCTCTTACTTTTAATTGTCTTCTACTGTCAGCTACGAAAGCCTCCAGCCAAGGAAAAAAACCCAACTACCTTTACTTCTGCCTTACAACCGGCAAACTGTTTTGCCTTACATCTGGTGGAAGATCAGCACTGCTGTGAACACTGATAAATGTTACTGCCTTTTATATATATATAAAATTCTTTTTTTTTTTACCTTACCAAAATTATCTTAACCTTGTTTTATCAGTTACTGAGCTCCCATACTTGGCCTCTTCAACTTTCATTTATTGTGATTTCCGGTTTTGATGTATTTATGATTTAGCTTATAGAATACATCAACTGTTGGAAAACAAGTATTTGAACAGAGTAGGGCTTGCACAGAATTTGCTTTCTTTCAGCATCAGAGAATTTTGGCAAGGATGGGTGAATGACATTTTTAGTGAAAAGAACTCTATTTCTGTCTTACTACTCAAACTTGACTTTATGTAAACCCCTGAAATTACACATATGAAATCAACGGGCATTACTGAAGAAATGCAACTACAATCTCTCCTGTCTGAAAATCACCTTTTGTTAAAAGTAAGTTAGCAGTACATTTGACATACAAGACTTGTGTAATTAATAGTGGCAGAATTCTATTTTACACATTTTACCACCTTCCTGAAGACAAAAAGCACCGCACATGTGAAAATAAGGCTGGTAAAAAATTCAAGGGAAACACTTTAGCCAGTATTTTGGTCTATAAAGCTTATGTAGGAAGATCATAAATCGAAATCTTTTAATGAAACTCAGCATAAACAGAATACCGCAAGTTTTCTCAAGGAGCTGACAGAATACAATACTTCTAACTGCTATGCGAACTGGACTAAGAACTCAAGAAGTCTGCTGAATGAACAATGTACACAGCTGTACTACAACGTGTTACATGTGCTACATGCACACTGTAGTAGTACATAACTATACTTAATTCACCATCATCACGCGGCTGTAATTTGCCATTGTTAGACGCTAAATTTTAAAGTTTGCCAAGCATTATCTGCTATCCTTTCCTTCAGGATAAGAAAAAAAAAAATCTGACTGAATTATGGATTTGGATTCACCAAACAGTAATTTTATTCCTCTGTTACAGAAGATTTCCTAGATCTGAGAGCAAGGTCTTTGATAGAGGTAGTGATTTCCTGGAGCTCTTTTCGAATGGCATCTGCTTCTTCCTCTTCCAGGTTATCTGTTGTGTCACTGTCTCCATGTTCAGTTTTCTTAGTCTGGCTGATCAACTGTTTCACTACTAGCCCTTGGTATTTTACTAACAGAGAATGCTGATCCTAAGGGGAAAAGAGAGAACAAACCAAAGGAATGTCAATGTTACAGAGAAGGTACCCCTGAGCTTTAACTGAAAGTAATTTTTTTTTAAAAAGCATTCACCCCTTTTTGCCTAAAGAGGGTAAATATATACATAAATATATTTCCATCAAGTTATTTTGCAACCTAAATTCTGAGAGACATTCAAAGGGACAAAAAAACTGAACTGCATCAATGCTGTGAGAACAGGACAATTAAACACCAAAGCAGCGAAGCAGTGCAGTTAGTAAATGTCACCAGTTTGGGCACTTTGGAATACAGAATTTCAATATCTTTACTTTTGAAATGGTATATCTTTCTATAACAGTGAACTAGAGAAGTTTAAAAAGCAACCATGCTCTAGCTGGAAGGAAACAGAGCGTAAGAATTTTCAGCTGCAAGAAATTATCCTCCAGTAGACAGCTGTCTCTGTGGTTAAAGGCAAAAGCTGCAGTACTTGTAACAGGTTGATTTTTAGTTTTATTGAAAAATATTGAAGACAGATCCTTGAAATGATAGGTTTGAAATACAATCCAGATTAGCAAAACTGCATATTCTGCAAATAAAACAATGATTAGACGTGAAACACAAAGATGTCAGTCTTATGCAGCAGAAACAGTATAAGGCACAACTTCAATGTTCTGTCATAGAAACAAGGTACTTTCCCCTTAAGAAACTAGAAAGGAATACCTCTGGGATCTTGCCACTTAGGAAATTAATGATCTGTGGTACTGATCTTCCTGGTGCATGAAGCATACAGTGGGTTGAAAACTGAAATAACAGTACTGATGTCAGGTGCAGAACAAGAGCTGGATCTTCTGTGACTTTAAGCTGCTCAACCAGAGCTTGTCTATGCTGAAACAGGACTTGCCTGAGGAACAGGAATACATTATATAAAAATATTTCTGTCCTACAGCAGTTGATAATATACTCTAAAACATCTAACTTAATTTTCTCTTCTGATCAGTTCTATGTAAAATTACACATTTAAAAGAAAAAAAAAAAACCAAACAACAAACTAGCACTAGTGTAGCTCAAATTTTGAAAGCTCCCTAGGGAATTTATAAACTGTGTTGTAGTAAGTCAAGTAAATTAGCTAAATATGAACTCTCCTCACCTCCTCTCCCATGGAATTAGGACTGCTTGACTTTGCATTTTTCAGTTCAACAGTATGGAAAAGAAAGACTGCCTCTTACACATTCTGTGTGACTGCTACCACAGTAACCACCTAACATTTGTTCAGCAATACAGCTACATTTCAGACTGTGGATAGAATAAATGAAATTAAGGTACCTTTCTTTCTTTTTGTCTCCTTTTTTCACCATAATACCACAAATATCCACTGCAGAATCAAGGCATGAAAGAAAATCTTCTATGCTCTATTAGAAAATGAGATAAATATTTAAACTGTTAGCAGATTATAAAAAAGTTAACTACTGTTCACAATTAATCACACAGATGACTGTGAATACACTTGGAATATGCTATGAAAGAAAATAGAAAGTAAAAAGTATTTAGTAGAAATTAATGCTATTCCTTTTCCAATAGTTCATATACTTAAATACTAAACCAAGTTATAACCCACTAACCTTAACAATGTAATTAAAAAAGGAATATATGTTCTACTATTATTTACAGATATGTTTTTTTCTTAAGAAACATCAGTCTGGTCTTTTGCATAAAATAATAAATCACTCTGCTTTGTACTTCCCCTGCTGATCTGATTTTTTTCCTAAATATTCAGGGTTTTACTAGTTATGAAATACATGGGACAACAATCATGAGCTTCAGGAACAAACAACAAGAAACATCAACCACTTCGAATTACACATTCTCTCAGCTTTTACTTTTCTCACCTGCACTTAGGAGATACACTGGATTTCACCTGGAAGAGAAGAGCTAGGTGACGATGTAAATGTAAGAACAACCTTTCAAATCTAAGAATTCACAGGTATGAAAATACACTTACTCCCACTGACTTACAAAAATTTGAAAGACTATTTTGACTTCTTCATTCACAGCAGCAGCAGCAGTTATGTACTACACGCTCTCTGTTAGCTGTTTATTAGCACTGTATCAGCAGAAAATCTGAACTCAGATTCTGGATCACTTTACCTTGCCATTCAGAGAAGTATGCAGTTTAGTTAAAGGGCCTTTGGTGTCTTCTGGCAATTTACCTAAAATCTTTGTTCGGACCTGTATGAGACAAGAATTAAAATAATCTGTACTATTAATTATCACTATAGCTGCATTTACACATAAGATAATAAAATATTAAATAAACATTACTGATCTACTTGAGACTGTTAAAAAGGAACCGCTATCTGTGTACCTCACTTGTGATTGCAGAGTAATTTTCTGTTGTCATCATTGAATCAGATGCTAGGAAGTTGAAAATCAGATTTGTAATATCTGTACAGACTGTCTTCAACAGATGTTTGGCAAGGTTAGTCTGAGTTTCGTCTGTTAAAAGAAGTAAGAGATTCAAAGTTATTTGATGCATTAAATGTGATTCTTATGAGCATCTCCTAAGACATGGAGTCTTATCAAGTATGAGTAGTATGAGAAAGTTATCTTGATACATGAAGCTAACACGCCTCATTTGTAATTGCTTATTGAACATTCTTCAGTGAAAAATGTGAGCTTTCAGGTCTCTAAGAGTATTTTAATGTGTTGGTACTATTTCAAAAGGTGTATTTGTAGAAGCAGTAAAGTAGTCCTTGTACAATCCTCCTGAACCCCTAATGAACAATCACTGCTATTCATCAAGTAAAAAACTCTACAGGACAAGCAGTTGAACAGAAGAGCAGGCATATGACTATAGCACTGAAACAGCTTTTAGAAAAAAGAGGCTACAGAACACACGTACAAGAACAGACGCTAACGAGAAATAATTCCATTTATTCCTAAATATAGGAATATCAGGGTTTTTTATTAGTGTTTCCTTTTGTTATAAGTTTTCCCCAGGGAAAGTTCTACATGAAAGCTGAATACAGCAGAAATCATGGAAATGTCTACAGTATTTTCCTAATGCTACTTTTCTGTCACAAAATATAGCTAAAGAAGACACCTTACAAAGTATCCCACTGCAAAATGAATCTACACCTTTTTGAAAAGCTGCCCTCAAGGAGCAGCTGCTTTCGGTATCAAACCTAAAAGTTTTTAACAGGGGCTTCTTAGAAACATTCGAATTTTTCATTAGTGGCACAGGTGACAGAATGAAGGAAGCTTACTCATTTTGCACTCCAGCATAAGGTCAGTGTTAGGCAGAGTAAACGCATCTCTAAGCTTTTCCTTTTTAAATGGTTGCTCTTCTTTGACCTTGAATGTAGATTCTAGAATAAATTCAACACCCTTGAAGGAGCATATTCAGTTTTTAATGTATGTATGTACTGTACCTGTGAAATGCTTTGCTCCCTTTTCGAATAACCTAATGTTGTTGTACAAGTTTGAGAACTCCTCCTGCAAGTCCTTCATAGTCTGTCTTCTGCTGGCTCCAGAAGATGATGTTGAAGATGTAAAAACTGAACGCACAACTTCCTGGTAAGTTTTTGTTAAAGGTCTTAGAACAGGGAAGAAGAGAGGAGAAAAATTGAACATTAAGCAAAGTGTAAAACTGTAGGTTTTTCCAAATATATCAGCAACAGAGAGCTATCATTGCACAGTAAGTGAACGGAGCATACTCACAGAATGGTGAACTTAATAAAAAAGCAAGTAACAGAAATCAGAAAATAAGCACTAGGAAGTTAAAACGTACTTTTTAAGTGCAGAAGTACTAATGGTTACAGTATGCACAGTATGTACATGCTTGCCAAGGTTTTAACTCATAACAACTCTGAAATGCAAACAAGATGAAAGATAGAAAATACTTCCAGATGCAATGCTATTCAAAAACTCTTTTAAGGGCCTGAGGACAAATTTCAGATCGATAGTTATAAGAGGGGAAGACTTTTAAGCTCCGTTAAAATAGCACAGGCCCTTCTAAACATGCAGTTACCACTGTACCCTAATGTCTTTTTTTTCCCTTACACATATTCACATACTTTCTATTGTATGGTGCATCTTTTAAAACAAGATATTCATCTTTGCTTAGATCAGTTTGCTGACCTAGCTTATTACCCAGTTCATCAGGTACCAGCGGAGCTACAAAAGACAAGAAAGGTGAATACAGGCCAAAAGCTGTACAGAAGATGGCACTGGTGGAACCCCAATATAGATCAGTGTAAGGGGGAGGAAATACAAGCATGAACTAGAAAATATGCTTGCTGACAAAGGGCACAGAACCACCTACTGCCATGACACATGCCACATGGAGCTGGAACATGTTTTGCTTCCATCAGCAAAACATTTTTTCTCAGCAAGAAAACAGACTGAAGAGAAGATTAATCTGAAGTGAATCACAGAGTTTCCAACTCCAGCTGAATTACTGAAATTACCTTATTAGATGTTCAGCAAGTTCTGCAATAAGTTCTTCAGGACAATCCTGCACGTGGGTCTTTAAAACATCCTGAATTTCATCTGCTGACATGAAAGGGAACTCCGGCTGCTTATTCCTACCTGTAGTGGTCATGAGCAATGTTCATTGAGAAAACATTATACTTAGTTTTGCTGCATTTCCTCTGTGGCATAATGCATTGAAACGTCTCCACAGAAGATGAATACACATGACAGTTAAATCTTACACAGGAAAAACTGACAAAATATCTCTTTTGATTGCTTAGAAGTTATTTTCTGTAATAAACAACTTAAATAGTAATTGTAGTCACATTTCAAACTGCCTGGCCCATCCACTAATTTAGAAGAAACTATGATGTCACCAAGACCAAGTAGTTTTTAAAATGCCAAAGCTGAAAAGAATGTTCCAATTTGAAAGATTTCATAAGGTTGTTTTGTTTAGAGTCCACTTAGTAAGGTACACAATCATGTAACAGAGGGTATCCTAAGCTTAACATTGCAGTATAAAATTTGAGACAAGATAAAGCAAAAGTATTAAACTAGACAAGAAGTTCCAGTAATAAAATCAACTTACATGATGCATGTTAACACATATGAATTAGTGACTCTGTATTTTGGTTTTGGACAAAATACGAAGTTTATGTGCATGCTACAGAATTGTTTTATATGTAAGAATGAGATCAGGATGATGACAGGGAACCAGAAAAGGACAGGCATTCTATGATACAGATGCAGCATGTAACGGGCTTATTCTGCACATAAGGAAACTGAATGAACGGAAATCAATTATGGTCCTAATAGTGCCACGTTAGCAATAAACAACATACAAGGCTATACAAACTGGTGGTAAGGGAGCTTAAATCAGGTTTTGGAAGGGTCTTATTTATATATACCTGAATTTATCTGGGGATTTTGGCTCAAGCTACTTACTAAAATACAGCAGTACAAGCATCAACAACTGTAAAACACACGAAAGAGGTGATTTAAAACTTAATTTTGTATGCTCAGTGACTGAGCAGCCTTGAAAAATAACTTCATTTATATGAGAATTCCAGTAATCTGAGAGTAGTATCATACAAAATTAAGATGCTGTACTTCACAACTTCAAATGTTTAAAGTATTTCAGTCAGTAATGAAAGTCTTGATACTATATATAAAATGGAAGTGCACATTTCTGCATCTCCATTAAATAAAAGAAGTAACACATAATCATGACTGTGCCACTTGCAACCAGTTTGCTGAAAGCCTAACAATGTAGGTGTTTAATTCTGAGGATGCTACCCATGCTCCTTCTCCTAACAGTAAAGGCAGAGAAATGGACTCAATAGGGAGCAATTCAATCTCATCCTGTAATACACACCTAAAATGAGTGAGACAGACTAGACCTTCAATGTACCTACCTTTCTCCATTACAAAGCCAACAGATATAAAGGCAACTTGCTCTGATGTAGATGTCCCAGTTAAACAAGACAAACCCTATTTAAAATATTAAACCTTTATTTTGACTGTGTATTTTATCCCTATGAGGAAAAACATCTAAGTACTAATTCTTCCTTATGATTTGTTAATTTAAGCCTTGGAACTGAATGTGAACTTCTCCATTTATTGTACACTATTCAGCAGGTATTAAGAAACCAAATATAATATTAATCCTGAAATCTAAGGCACTTCCTACATAAAATTAAATAATAAAAAAAGGTTCTCATTTCCTTTACTTAAATTTCTTTTTTAAAGACCAAGTTATACTTCTCAGTGAATATGGTATGTCTATTTCATTTAAACAGCAATATCATATCCATTGATACAATTCTAACTAAAAGTATTCTCATGTTCTTTGGCATTTTACCTGACAGTGGGGAAAACAAGAAGTGTGAAAAATCAAGTGCTAAAAACATGTGAGTATGAATAGACAGTGCCCAAAATAAAAGGACAAACCTGTGCTAGTTGCTTGCGACTCTTCATCGCTGTCAGCATCTTTTCTTCCTTTCTTCTTGGTTTTCTTAATCTTGATCTCTCTAGCATTACCACCTCCTCCTCCTCTCACGCATCCACTGCCCTCTGGTGGAGAATTATTTGCTTAGTACACAGAAAAGCTGCAGCACTTAAAAGTTTACAATATTAAAGTAATTTACCTGCATTACTTGTTAATGCTGAATTAAACCCCTACAACCTGATTCTAAACATAACCTGAAATCCATATCCCAGAATCTTAGGACTTTTAAGACTCAGTCTTGAGAAAAAAGAGCAACTGAGTCACAGCTTTATTTAAGCTAACATCACCAACAAACACAAGTGCTAATCATATTGAATGCACCTATATATTCTATTTTTAAAAGGCACAATATCTTTTTCCAGCTGAAAACAGATGAGATACCACTTTCCAGAATGTAACGGCAGATTTTCTGTTGGCTGAAAATAGCATCTTAGTAGGCATTTAGCGTTTTTATTCAGTGATGCTGAATAACTGAGCTACTGAAAAATATCCAGATAATGCAACCTTGTTAACCTACAGAGAAAAAAATCCTACGTAGCAAGCATTTATCCAAAATATTCTTGAAAACATGCATTCAATTAACTAGAACACTAATTCTTTTTCAACTATTCCTCGATGACTATAACGCAATGAGATGTTACAGTTCTGATAAACATATCAAACTACTTAGTTCATATTTCCTGTAATCCATGTATTCACCCTGCAGACTGGATCTCAATTTGAAATACAGTCCTTTTCCACAAAGTAAGTAGTTCTGCTGCTTGTTTCCCTTTCCACAGCTTGTTCCCTTCTTTTTTCACTTGAAAGAAATTTCAGATCCAGAATAACTGGTTCTATACATGCACTAAGACCTTAAATATAAGGTCCAAGATTTCAAGTAACTACATTATGTAACAGTGGTATCATTTAAGAAAAGGAAACATCCCCCTGCCCCCAAACCTGATTTCTCTATTTATACAGAGTTATTTTGGAATTTATTTCTCAAGACTATTAAGAAATAGTTTCATTTTCATGGGTCCTTGAGAAGAAGAGCACAGAGTGTATTTATACTGTGTAATCAAAAATGGTACAGAGGTCCCTGAGCTACTGGTTTGGCCACTCCCCAGTGCACAACTCAATCTTATGTGGTCATACCATATACACTAACAAATGGATTCCTTGCTTCTAAGGACAGCTGCCTTGTGTTGGACTAACTCAAGACACCTTTATGATACTTCTAAACCTGAAATTAGTTCTCATGGACATAGCTCAGACACATCCACATCTACAGAATAATGATAAGATGTGGTTGGATTATTTCTTAAAATATCTTCAGCAACAGACTGGAAGAAACTACCAGACTACAAAGTACTGTAACTTTATATTTGAATACTTCCAAGGCTAAACAAGCCTTTTTTTTTTTTTTTTTCTTAATATAGATGCTTTACCTGTTGCCTTCTTTCTTCTTTCATCCTTTTTGTCTTTTTTATTAGCATATGAGTTCTCTAAACCAGAAGCCTGTTTTAAATTTTCTTCAGTGATTAAATTAACAGGGTTATTTTTAATTTCCTGAAATGAAGAACATGCACTTAACAGCAAAAAGATACAGCAACAAAAGATACGTGCAGAAACATTTAACCCTTTTGGCCATGTTTTCAGTATACTAAGCTAACACCATGTATTTCAAGTGCAATACATAAAGAGATATTTATTCTTCTCTTCAAAATCCAGCATCTGGTCATCCTGTCAGTGGAATAGTGTTCCCTGAGTGCAACTGAACATACATTAAATTACACTGATTACACATACAAACTTTTTCATCATTTTTGTTCTTCTTCTCAAACTTTATTTCAGATGAGATGCAAAGAGATGGTAACAGCAAACAGAGTCATATAAACTATAGTCCAGCACTCAATGTATAGTGATTGCATCTTGACCAAAAAAAAACCCTACCTTTTCAGCTTTCTGCTGCATGGTAGCAGAGAACAGATCAGCACAGCTGCTTACAAATTTCTCACTGACAACAATAGTGTCACTGAAGATTAAACCTGAAGAATTTTTGTTTAAAGATCTCAACACTTGCTGAAGCAAAATCCCAGCATCTTCTACTGACAATGAGCTGGGCAGAAGAGTCTATGGTGAAGAAAATAAAAATAATTTACATACAATGATCTGTTCTAGACTGGACAGACATACTTGTGTGTGGATAAACAGAATCCATGGACATTTGACAACTATTTAGAATATACTGTACTTTTAAAATTAAACTACCAATTTAAGAGTAAACACTATTTTAAATCTTAGAACACCAGAAATCAACATTGCTCTGCGCAAACGCACGGCAACTTCTTCAAAATGCACCTCAACAGATACAGAGTAACACCAAACAAAACAGCAGGCTTCCTTGCAAGTGACAAAATAGTGCTGTTACGGCCTAGAATTAGGATTTAGCCAAGACAAAATAGCTAATATCCGTCTGCTTACAAAACTGTCACAGAAATCCGGTTTAAACTTTTTCCCACCTCCCCCCCAAAATATACTGCTCTCTAGCAGAATACACTAGCACTAATTTTGAAATGAAAGTTAGTCCTAGGTTTCTATCAACTGAATACTGCTGTCCTTCCATTGGCTTTGTTCAGATCAGATTAAAGGCAAATAATGCTTTTTTACTCGTTATTTCACTTGAACTGAATATCCTTCTTTGTAAACATGAAATTTTTCATTATATATGTGTAGTATAAATATTTTTGGACACAAAAGTAAAACAAAACAAATAAATACAACAACTGAAAGGGTTGCTTACTGCTACATCTATCCAGTTCCCAGAACTGATGGCTTCCTCTACAGAGGCTTCAACTTGATCCACGATTTCTTGACCAACACAAGCTGCTCTCAGAAATAAGAGCTGTGTAGACTTGTACCTTTTTTTAATATAGCCTGCTGGGTCAGGGATGCCAAGTCTGTGCAACGCATCAAATTCTATAAAACAGTTAGATGTCTGTCACATTTAAGTACCTTCATATACTTACAGGATCTTATGTGGTAATTTTTTTTGAAAGCAGGAAATGAAGAATTTCGTTTAGTTTGTATAAAAGTAAATGCAGCCTCAAGCAGATGTTGACCTAAAACTTAAGTTTGTACAAGCTGCACTACAATATAGTTAAGAGAAATATGAAGATAAAATAATGGACATGAGTTTGGGCTGAGTTTTGGAAAAAAAGAATTGTTTGGAGTTTTGATTTTTTGTGTGGTTTTTTTTTTTTTTCAGATTCCTATACCTTTAACTTTACAATTGTATCTTTTCTAAGTATTCCAATATAACATGCACAATATTCATAATATATACAATAACAAAATGTTTTGTTTTCAAAAGCCACCCCAATATGCTCATAGAATTGTGCAATGCCTCACAACCAAAGTGTTTCAACTATTTGGCAGTTTATACTTAGACATTCTGAAAACATTCAAAGACTTTGACAGATAATCTATCAGTCAGGCAGTATTACAGAAACACTTAACACTACTACAGTAAATTATGATGAAGCTTTTCAAACTGCAAGACTAACTGTTTTTAGGAACTGGCCCTTTGGGACCATAAGGATACATTCTCTGTTTATTCAGGTCCATATTTTCCCATAGCTCCTGTATTAAAACACCACCGTCCAGCATCACTCATCTTTAAGTTAGATAGATTTGTTTGGATTCAAATCAGACACTAGTGCCACCCAGTCCAGTTCTACAAATCTTATTTTGCACAGGTTCGTCCTGTGCACTGCATGCTTGGCTGTCCAGACTATTAGCCCAAGTTTGGTTGTAATCTGGATGCCTCGACTGAAACTCCAACCTTGTGGATCAAACATGATCACCTGGAAAGTCTACAGGGAGTAGTCTAAGAAATGTTTTCAGAACAGCAGTAAAAGTAGCATTTGTAACTCTGGTTTTGAGAAATAAAGTTACTGTTTAGCAGTATGGTTAGTCTTTTAACAAAGGAGTATCAACTACTGTACTGATTTCCACTTATTCTTGTGAGGCGTCACTCTAAACACTGGCTATATTAGGGTAAGACCAATTACATAAATTAGTTTTAGAAAGACATGTTATCTATGGGAATATAGATTAATTACCTAAGTAACCATTCTGCTTGAAAAAAGAATCCACCCAGTTGCTCTGCGTTCTGGCATAAATGTCTGGAATAAACACAGCCTTATCCTGTCTCCCACCAACCACAGTGCCTTTTAGTCGACCAGTGTTAACAAGTTCTTCTAGCACAGCTACAACACAGAAAATAAAAGAAGTGGCATTTTCCACTTTGATATCTCCACTAAACAAAATACGGCAATTACTTTCCCCGTTTGGTTTCCTCTTTGCTGTCCCCCACCCCATTAGCTGTCTGTGCTTGTTTTAGAAAAACATTTCTTGGGTCTATCAACTATTTTTTACACTATGCAAGTGTTCTGATAAAAGCTCTGGAAAGCATACAATGTTTCAAAAGAGTGAACCTCAGAATAAAAATGGCAGAATCAAAACACTTCTTATTGAACATGTAACTGCACAGTTTGAGCTTTTACTTTAGAAAATGTAGTCATAAAAGTATCTTTATATATATATATAATGTATAAGCGTTTTAGCAATTATGTTCTCTTCAAATTCACTGCTTGCATGTTAACCAAGACAGAAAAAAAGAGATCCAAACACACTAAAATGACATGAAAAATTGTTATCTAAATAAATGTGAGCACCTCCTACTAAATATGCATAAATGTGAGCACCTCCTACTGGTGACCATCTTTATGGTTTCCAAAGTTCACACTGTTGCCAATAATAACCTCCTAATAATGCACAAATACTGTTGATGAAGAACATACTGGCAACTGGTAGTACCAAAGTACTAAGCCTTTCTCAATGCTTAATAAGGTATTTCTGGTCCATTAAAAGTGCACAAGAATATCTGATTGACCCTGTATGTTCTGCCTGTGCCTTCTCATACATCACTAGATACAATGACAAAAAAAAAAAAAAAATCAGTGACATCAACTGCCAAGCTCTGTTGATTTCCAGAGATTTGCTAGATGCCTTTTTTTTCCCCAGTTTGGGATGATTTCTATTTCATTGAAAGACTTTACGCTGGAACAGAACATTAAATAGTATCATATGATTTGGCTTCTTCCTCATGATATGAGTAAACATTACAATATGCTTAGTACAGCACATGAAGGTTTAGCTCACCTACACAGGAAAATTTACTCAAAAACCTGGCTCCAGAAGAAATACTGCACATTAAATCATGATTTTTTTTTTTTTCTTCTTTGGGCAGATATGAACATGGTGTAAGTAAGTCTCTACAAGGTAGAGTAGCAGCCGTTGAACACAACTGCCTCTAACTCAGCTGAACATTACTTACACTGAGAAAATGCAGAAGAAACTGATTTAAACAAGACACAGCCTTACATCACCTAAAACAAGAGTCAGAAATCATGTTCTGCCATGATTCAGTTGCCTTGTATAAAATGGAGCTTATAGGACAGATTTTTAAAATAAAATTAGATGTTTGTACTTACTAATAGTTAAATTATAACAAAAATATAAGTGACATCATTAAAAGGTATTTTTTCAAATTTCTAGCACTTGTGAAATTGAAATGGTATCTCAGCAAATAGAATAAAATCAAATGTCCTCTAGCAGTGAGTAAAAAGATAAAAAGCTCTTTGAAACTTGCAGAAGTGAAATACAGTAAGAAAAACTAAAGAAAAAGACGAACAAACTCATTAAAAAAAAAAAACCCACCCCAACACCCATGAAAAAGATACAAGAAACAGACTTAGACACAGTTACGACTACTAGTGATGAGAAAACACTAGAACTTCTATCCACATTAACACTGTACATGAGCAGAACATGACCATGTACTTGCAGGAACTGTTTGAAAAAGACTGTAAACACATACTGGAATTTATCGGGTACTGCAACAGTATTATAATACAGTTTAACAGATTTTCCTTTTAATCTATGAATAGCTGGATGGTATGTTCCAAAAAACAGAGAGGAAACCTTAAATAGATTATGTGAAAGTAGAGTGCTTATATAACCTTCTTTAAATGCTAAGATTTTCATTTTCAATGAACAAGTTTGTTGCAAAGAACAAGAAGGTAAGCAGAGAGGTATTACAGCGCAGCTAAAGCGTGCAATGCCCAGAAGGCAAAAAGACCCAACCAAACGAAGAGAAATAGTAACTTTCATGAGAAGAGACAGAAAACTACTAAGTTCTAAAGACCAGTAGCACTTAAGTCAGCCAGAATGCAAGACTAATGATGCTTGAAGCAGCATTTTGGACGGATGGGAGGGGACAGTGAAAGAAAAGCTACAACATTAGAAGTAAGAAACAATTAAGTACTGCCTAAAAGTTTCAGTAGTGCGGTAGAAAATCTATTTTTGCATTTCTATTTAAAAAAGAAACTGCAAGAAATAAAAGCAAACAGTTTAAGGATATGCTTTACCTCTCAGCATATAAACACATTTAACTAAGAGCATAACAAAAGCTCTGCCTCCGATATCACAGAGAAAAGTCAATAAATAGAATCCAGAGCAGTTAATGTTACTTGGCTACATAAAATCTGTTCCCTTTTGCTGCTTCACAGATAAAACTGCCAGTAGCTAAGGGCAAATAACAAAACAGATGACAAAATGAGTACTGTACTTCTTGCATCATCCTGCACCAGAGGCACTTCACCAATGTATCCTTTCATTGCTTTAGATACAGAGAACATCTCTTCAGTTCTGGATAGCAGAAAAGATTTAACGTTTTTTACAGTAAAGAGAAACATATCGCTCGTTCTTCCAGAATTGAAGCTATATACTAAAATGCTTACTTGAAAGCATACTTCTAGTAATGAAGAATCTATTAATTAACTAAAAAAACCCCAACAAACCAACCCAACCCAATCCAAATGAAACTCACAGTAAAGTAAATGTTCTTGAAATCCGTACCGTGTGATCAAGTTACTTACAGGTGTAGGCCTTGGAAAAAAGACAAACAAACCAATATAAGTCAATGACCTGAAACTGATGCGGCAAATCTAGAAATGAGAGGTTACTCCAGATGGACAAAACTACAAAGTATCTTAGCCCCAGGGCACTATGTTGATGTTTAACATTACCTAAAACATTTTAATTTTAAATTACTACGAAGTTGTATCTTATAACAAAGTTATAATAATTACTGTAAGGAAACTTTCGCTGTTCCAAGTTTTGCTCTTCAAACAAATTGACACAGAAAGTTATTGACTTAATTATAAAAAAATATCTAGAATCACACATAGTGGGCAGACATCAATATGTAATTGACTAGGGATGAGGATAGATACTCTCCAAACAAATGGGAGAACTACTGATTAACATTTTCTTCAGCCAAACAACTTCTTGTATACTGCATATTGTTATACTTCCCTTGTTCTCCTTTCAAAAGGAGGTCCCTATTTCAAAAAAGTGAGTCTACTATAAGTAAATAATTCACCCCAGGAACTGAACTACACTTAAAGAAATCAATCCATAGGTTTTTATTTTCTTTTGCTTTTCAGTCACAAGAGAATTTGGTCCATAAAGACCTATTTTGAAAATATTTTAATATGTGGTTGCATGCGTTCCATTTACCGAGTAATTGCAGTGAAGAGACCACGAATGCGTGCTCGATGCCGTGACACACAGGCTTCTGTAAAAATCACCTCATGGTTTTCCTGGTCTAGTTGTCCATGAATAATTCTACCCAAACGCCTGGATAATGCCTGTAAATAGAAGCTGGGTTAACTGCTAAAACTGTATATTAATGATATTAAACAAAATGAAAAAACCCCTGTATTAGCAGAGCAGCAAATTAGCTTTGCTAATTCAGAAATGAGGACTGCAAGTTTAAATTACTACTTAGGTATGTTGAAAATTTGTATGTATTTACTACATATAAATTGATGCCATTATGGCCCACACTCCAAACTTAAGGGAATTCAGCTTTCCTAACAATGCCCTCTTCTATTAGATATGTGAGCATCTAATGATGAAAGGAAACTTTTCAAAAGAAGTAAAAATAGTTTGGAAATGAGCAATACTATTTTTTTTTTCAAATAGACAAGATAAAAATCAGGAACCATAAACACAAAAGAAAACAGGTAGAAACAGTTTATAAATGTGCATCATTGGAAGTGAACTGAACCCAGGAATTACTGCCCAGGAAACAAACAGAACATGTGTAATTTTGTGCGCTAGAAATGTTTTTGTAGAAGCTGATCACACAAAAAGTATTAGAAGAAATCTGCTCACAAACTGAGAGTCAACAAGGTTGTCTGTGGTACATAATATGACTGTTCACCTAACACATGCCATGGGATTACTCTTTGAAAAAAGTATCTTCTAATCAAAATCTAACCTTAACTGAAAGTCAATAATGGTAAGAGAATTCTCCCTAATCCTTTGAAACACTACAATAGTCACTAACAAAAGAAAGTTTTTCGTTTCTACTCTGAATGTTTTTTGAATAAACTGAAAGGTCTCTACCACTGTATTTCTGCTTCCTGGGTAACTAATAAGACTGATGAAATTACCCCTATATCTTTAGTATCTCACACAAATAAGTTTTCAGATCTTACACTAATCTAACCTGTTCCTGACGTTACTAATTATGGTCTGTTCCTACCAGTTATAAAGATTCTGAAGAAATTTTGCCCAGTAGTCAAAAGGCTATCAACCTCATTCTGCGAATGGTTTTTACACTGTACCTTCTACATACCTAATACTTTTCTGCTTAGAATGACAGTTTATAATAATTACAGCCATGAATACTGCAAAGATAACGAAAGAATGTAAATACAACAAATTCTATATTTGCTAGGTTGGTGGCTTGCATCACCTGTATCAGGAAGTCTCCTGGAAGGTCGTATGTCTTGCAGAGTTCAGACACTGTCACCTGGCCAGTTTCCTGTAGTTTATCATTTATTTCTTCTGCTAATTGATCCAGGTAACTCCTTATTTAAAAACAAGAAAAAACCACCCACAAAGTGTGAATTTCAAAATCAACCTGCTAGCCATATGCTAAATTACTAATTGACCTGGCATTATAATGACTATGGAGTAAGGCTGAGAGAGGTGGGCTTGTTCAGCCTGGAGAAGGGAGACCTTACAGCAGCCTTCCACTACCTAAAGGAGGCCTACAAGAAATCTGGAGTGAGACTTTTTACAAGGGCATGTAGAGACAGGACAAGGGATAATGGCTTTAAACTGAAATAGGGGAGATCTAGATTAGCTTTAGGAAGAAGTTCTTTACTGTGAAGGTGGTGATGCACTGGAACAGGCTGGCCAGAGAAGCTGTGGCTGCCCATTCCTGGCAGTGTGCAAGGCCAGCCAGGATGGGGCTTTGAGCAACTTGGTCTAGTGGAAGGTGTCCCTGCCCATGGCAGCAAGGCTGGAACTAGATGATCTTTAAGGTCCTTCCCAATCCAAACCATTCTGTGATTCTATGACTATAGGTCTTTCTGCTGAATTTTTGCAAAAATAAAGTTAGTTTAAATTAATAAAGGAGAACAATGTCAGTGAACATGTGGTTGTTTGGTTTTGGTTTTCTTTAAGCCCGCTAACCAAGTAGCCAGTATTAAAATTGGCCATTTATCTGCTTGTACGAATTTGTCAACTAGCAGGAACAGGAAAACATTATATGTCAAGGAGGCTTAGAAAAGGGCTTTAATAAGCAAGATAGTTTTTTATCAAGAGAGCCAGGAACTTCACATTCTTTGCCAAGAATAAATCCTGCAGCACAATCAATAATAGAGACAAGAGTATTACTTCAGTAGCTGTTAGTGTGCTGAAAGCCATGAAATAACTTGCTCATACACCTTCAGCTTGTGAGGTAAAGCAAGACATGGGAAAAAATTAGACTGTTTGTCAATAGCTGAGGCAAACAGCAAAGGCAAGAGAGATATGGCTGCTGTACACAAATACACTGAGTAAGAAATGAAGACTCCTAAGTGCAGGATACTGGCCTCAGTAAGGCCTTTGCTCCATGGATTCACTGGATGCTCTGAGACAGGCCTTGCTTGCCATTTCCACAAGAAGCACTGATCACCACCAGGCACCCTTAGCAGCAGGCAAGAAAAATGCAGTTTGCTTCAAAAACAACAAAGGCTGGCCAATGCTTTTAGCCTGCATTCTAAAATATGAGAGGAATGTGAATTATACATATTGCTCCTGAAAGTACTCACTCATTTATAAGCTGTCCCAATACAAGCTGAATAGTTTTTTCAGATTTAACGATGTCATTAGCTCTGTTTTCAATATGCAGAAGGTCCACATTTAGTACCTACAGAAAAATGCCAATGAAACCTCTTATCAGAACTTTAAATTAATTCTCAAACATTGAGATATCATACTTACACATTCCTATGTCTTGAGGAAAGCTGCTTTTATTTTTTCTGCTATTGCATACATACATAGTTAAGCTGTGATTTGGAATAAAGCAGCAATGCTTTCTTTGCAACTGTGACAAGGTTAAAAGAAACCTCTACAATAAAAAAATCCAGAAAGCTACGAACAGAAAAAACTAAATTGTCTTTCAGAATGGTTTTCTGATTCCAAGTGATTTTACTCAAGCCAGAAGGGAAAATGAGTCACAGAGGAAGACTACTCAAGTATAAAGATTAGTGGAGACAAGCGAATAAAAAAGGAAGAGTGAAGATCCAAAGAGGCATGCAAAAGTTAATCATGCATGCTCCTGCAGCTTTATATTTAAATGAAAAACATATTTATTTTGTTTGCCATCCTTAGTTTACAAAGGAAGAGTTCATAAAGAAAATCAGTATATTTCAGTGGTGATTTCAGAGTTCTTAGATTATCATTAAGCACACAGGAGCTTTCTACAAAGCAGTAAATTGTCAGATTAAGTAATCTGCTGTACTCTGACATGAGCTATCAGCTTTTCATAAAGTTCATTCTCTTAAAAAAGTAAATTAGCTGGAATATAACTGATGAACTCCACATTTACAATATACATGGTGAAGTAAAGAAAGAAGTATGTAGTATTTTATTACTAAAAAGTTACCTGTTGTAAGTCAACAATGTTTACTCGACCTTCAAAAAAAAATACAAATACACTTTTAGTGTATAAAACATGCTTGAACAGATTTAGTATATAGCATAGTCCATTGTGTACAAAACATTTCCTCACTACCTTTCTGTAAACCAATTAAATCGACTTCAGATTTATATGTTATCAAATCACAGGCAGTCAGAGCAAGATATCCCTACTGTTCTACCTACTGTCTGAGGCTATGTGCTTCCTTACATATCTGAGATCTTATAAAGCGGACCGCTCATCATTCTCACAAAATAGATAATGTCAGTGACAACTTTAAAATATTATCAAGGACATGAATAGAGAATGATTTTGAAATTCCGAGTCAAGGCCAAATATCTAGGCTAGTTAACCATACTAAAGTGCCAAACTTCCTTCAAAAGGGTTCTTAGACCACTTCTACCTTTGCATGCGTGAAAATGAACAAATGAACTAAGTAAAGTATCTTGATATGCTTACCTAAACATTTAACACAGATCTGAAGTGACAATAAAAAAGTAGTAGGTGAATTAATATGTAGATGAAGCAGTAGGAAGAAAGTTTGTTTTTTGGGCTTTTTTTTTGCAAGATTAGGGCTACTGAACAAAACCTTCAAAGTCTTTCTGTAGTCTTCAGAACTAACTTCCAAATCCAGAGGAAGAAAGCAAATGTCACACTTACCACCACATACATGAAGCTCATCCCGGATCTCCTTACTAATCTGTGCTGGAGTGACATATTCTTTTCCATCAAGTGTGTGCACTACTTCCAACTGCTTCTCTGCAATCAGTTTAGTGACAATTTCTATACAGTTCCGCTCTGATAATCTATCAACAGCATAAATAAAATCAGTCAAGTCTAAGTAAGTGCTTGCTAAAATTATCTTTAAATTGATGTTTCAGAAATACTAAACACAGGAAGTGCAATGAGGATTACTGTTGTATTTTTAAAGACAAAAAACTGAGTTCAAGATCCTGCTTATCACCTCCCAAATCATCCATATGGCTTCATTTATGTGCGTCATATCTCTAAAACAACTTTTACTCTTCCCCTTAACAGCTGTCAGCCCCTTTTTGCTGAAAGAATGCACCTGCTTGTGGACTTAAGAACGGCTGTGCTTACAGAATGTGTGTCTACCACTCTTGTGTATTTTTTTATTTTGCTTTGCTTGCTTGGGATGATTTTATTTTTCTTTAATAAAACAGTAGGCAACAACCTCTGCTGCCCAACGACACACACGGAAGAAACAAAGCACTGGAACCATGACAGCCTTCACCAGCCCGAACTTAGCAGCAATTGCATACCGTGGACCTGCACGTACTCTGTGGGGGCCCTCGGGACTTTTGGGACTGCCTGGCTGAGCTCCCGGCCCCGGCTGTGTGTGAGGGCAGGAGGCTGTGAGAGCGGGCAGCGGAAGGGAGGCTGTGAGGGCGGGCGAGGGAAGGGAAGCCGCCGGCGCGGGGAGGGGAAGGAGCGCCGGCAGCGATCCTTAGCGGCAGGCGGCGGGGGCCGCGGTCCGCAGCGGGTACCGGCGCCGCGCTGCTCACCTGTGGGCCACCTCGGCAAACTGCGCCCGCTGGAAATCGGCCGCCAGGCGCCGAATCTCCTCCCAGGCGGCCGCCATGGCCGCCTCGACACTACACGTCAGACCCCGCCGGCCGAGCTACGGGAAGCCAGCGCGGTCAAAACGCCTCGTCACGGCAGCCTGCCGCAGCGACACCTATCGGCCGGGAGCCGCCCCGGGCCTGGCCGCAGCCCAAACAACGATAAAATAGCAAAAAGCAAAAAAATCAAAACAGCGGTTTCCCCAGGCGTGCCTGACTCTCACAGCGGGGCCCGGTGGATGTAGCAATCAGAGCAGGCAAACCGAGTTGTCAGTGAGGCCCTGAGCAGTGCCACCACTGCTGACGGGGTGCTGGATCTGATGGCTGAGCAGCGTGCTTCATTCACCCTGTGTGCTGTGTGCCCTTGGCAGCCGGCTTCTCTGGCACCCTGTCAGGGGACTGAAACTTAGCCTGAAACGTAAACAGAGCGTGTTGGTGGGAACCTGAACAGCACTAGAAGCCGGTGTTACCGAAAACCGAAGTGAAATTTAGTCTGGAAGTAGGGTATGAGGTAAATAGTGTCATCATTTAAAGGCACCGCTATTGCGCAGTGAAGGGCGAGCTTGTCATCTGGCAATGGAAATAAGATTTTGTAAAGAACTATTTTTGTGAAAGCTTGGAAATCTTAAGTTTAGAATTGCACATACTAAGGAAAAGCAATGTGTCCTTACTAAGCTAAGAGATCTTGAGGAAAGGTAGAACACTGATACCTGGATCAGAATTAACAACTAACTTCAGACAGGTTAGGAAGAAAGCCATGGTCAAAAATACAGAAGTATTAAAAATAAGTATAGGCACACAAACAAAAACCCCCACAAAGTAAACTGGGTTTGACAACATAAAGTACTTTTAGCAGTGTATAGAAAATTCATAGAATGAGTAATGCAAAATAGAGAAGAGCAAAGTTCTTAAGAGGTGTGGTTTATTAGAAAACTTTTTACTTGGCATAAAAAATTAATTAGAAGAATTTTGATATGCATATTATATGTTCACTCAGAGCAGTGCCATATGTTCATCTGGAATTGATCTGATATTAACAGGAGAATAAATCATAAAGGTGTGATTATTTGGTAGACTGGACTCTGTGCAGACTGTTTTTGATATGGAATATTTTGTTAAGATACCTGCAAAGGCAGGAGTTAGCAGTGCAGCCACTGTAATGATGAAAAAGTAGAAATGATGTAAAAGTAGAAATGAGAAAATATTTGTCCAACAGCATGTCCAAAAATAATTTGTATACTGGATAAAATGGAGTATAAATTAGAATTTTATTAAATGGTTCTTTAATTCTGCATGCGTCATGACATTATCTTCATCACTTCCTGGCCATTTTTTCATACCAAATGCTGAATTTGTGAATTTAAAGATGTAGCTATCTGGTTTTGCTCATTAATGTACTTAATTTGATTTTAGGATCAAAAAGGTTACCTCATGTCTCATTTGGTTTTAATTGTGCTGGTATACAAAATCTAAGTAACATGACCAATTTTGATGTGGTGATTCAGAGGCATTACTCAGATGAAGGAACAAGTGCCTAGTAAGCTCTTGCTTTATCAGAGAGCTAGCAAGTTAAAGCACAAGGATTATAAAATGGTAAGTGGATAGTGAATGTATGTTAGAAGGATGAAGTTTTCACCCTGGCTGTGTGTGCCACGGGTAGCACTGGCTTTTTTCATTTTCACAGTCCCCCTTTAATGAACAGCAATAATATTCATTCTAAATGAATATTCAATAAATAACATGATGTTTTGCTTTTCAGCATACTCTTTTCCTGTCCTGTTGCACAGTGGCTGTGCTGTATGCTAATGGAGGGTGCTGGGTTCAACCTCAAGCAGCCTTTCTACGTAATTGGTTTCGTTATGGAACACCATACTTTCAATTAAGTAGTGTGATTACTTACCTAACTCTAGATAGGAGAAATTTTGTATTCCTTTGGTTCTTCCTTTGCAGTGAATATTTTTATCAGTAATAAAGCATTCCCTGAGTAAAACCTTATCAATGTGCAGGGCATGGAACAGCACATGCACGTGGGAAATCTCACAAGTAACACTGAATGCTAAATGCATCAGCAGCTTCCTTGTTCATACACTGAGTGCATGTGTTTCAGATGTGTATTCAGAAAATTATATGCTAGGGATTTTTTTGCTGTTTTAAGAAGCCCTTTCCTTTTCTTAGGGTATATAGAGAGCTAATGAAATTTTCTCACCTTTAGAATACTAAGTCCAGTTTATGTGTTTGTTTGGCGAGGTTATTTTCTGTATTTGGATTAGAAGACTAAATGTACTGAAGTATTTAAATGAGCAAATTTCTACACTGTGTTTGACAAAATCCCCTTTGTTCTTTTTTGAGGAATAGTTAAACATACAGAATTTAGAGTAACTGTTTGTTTCACCTGATCTAAAAACATAATGCAGAATATTTAGGGGGAGTGGGAGACATTTCTGTGGGTTTTCAGCCATATGCCCAATTAAAAATCAAACGTAATGCTGTGTTTATAGAACAAATTGATAAGGATAAAAGCCAGTGTAAATCTGCGTATTTTGCCATTCAACTGAATGTTTTGATTAATGCTAAATAGAAGACTGATTTGTCAGTAATAGCATAGCATGTCATAGTGAGATACTGCAAACATCAAGTATATTTTACTCTGATATACTGAGCTGTCATGGAACAAAACACTGAAGTCATAGATAATGTTTTTATTTGTAGTAAACTAAAAACACTTGTAAGATATTGCAAACAATATAAAATATATGCTGTTGCATAAATTAAAGAGCAGTTATGCAATCAAAGGCAACAGAGAACCTTTTAAGGGATCAGTCAACAGAAATTCTCAAAATTCAATGCCAAGCAAAAACTCAAGTAGCAATTAAGGCCAGACAAATAAAAATATTTTATTTAAAGATAGAAGGGGAGTACATGTTAATTTTAGCCATAATTTCAAAATGCATTATTAAGAGACATGCAAATAAAAAGAAACTCAGATACTTTTATCCCCAGAATACTTTTTTCACAGTGACATATTTTCAAATCGCTTTTTGTGATGCTTCCTCTGTATGAGGCTCATGTTGCAGTTGAGGTGTCATGGATCACATCCTAGAGCAGCAATGATCTGAGGCTTTGCATATTCTTGACAGGCACTGAGGCATCAGAGGAGGTGCCAGTTCAGGGTACAGTGTGGGTTCAAGTATAAGGTGATGTAAGTCCATTGCCATCAAATGGAAGAGTGCTTCATACAAGTGTAGCATTCTTTATTTCACAAGCAGGAAGCAGAATTTTAATGGGAATAAAGGAGACAGGATTCAAGCCTGCCTGCCTCTCTGTCACCTCTTGACCTCTTAAATTGCCACTTTGAACCATGTAGTTTCCATCACTTTATGAGGGATCAGGCTTCCAACTGCAGTTTCTCTTTCTCTCCCATCTTCCTTGGACTGCTTTTAACCCCGAATGAGAATAGGGCTTTGGATCAATGGTTTGCCTTTTGTCATATCACAGATGACCACATTATGTACAAATAATAATCATGTTGTTCCCTCCCACTCTGTTCTATCTGGAAAGTTTTATCTAGATGATTAGAAATCATCTAATTTCCAGACTGAATTAATTAGCATTAGTGTTTGTGTCACTGTAGTGCTTTAGTTGAATTACTCAGTCACAGAATCAGCATGGCCTAAAAATGCCTAATATTTTTGAAAAGGATCAGTATGATGCAAGAATTCTTGGGGTAAGATATTTCTGGTAAGGATGGGAGTGTTAATGCCACAGTGAAAGACACTGGTTATCAGACTCATGTACAATTCTAAGTGTCCAAGTTAAAAATGAAAAAGACCTTGTAAGATCTGTAGGTATGATTTATGAGGACAAGGGAATAGAGGATCTGTTTTGCAGGAGGGATCTGTCTTGTCCAGTTTAAAAAAAAATCTGAAAAATGCTTGAGCCTTTAACCAGAAGGTAAAAAACTGATATGTAAGGAAAAGCTAGCATTACGTTAGAGACAAAATTGGCACAAAACCCCAGAACAATGAATTTCTAGATTCAAGTTATAAGGCAAACAACTGAACTGGTTTCAGTTGGAATTTTACACTTGATTGTCTAAAATATACACGGTCTGGATCACTGTAGGAGATCGCTCTCTTACTAGTGGTCTTACATGCAGTTAAGTTGTGTTGTAGGAAAAATGAATCACAGAGATCATATGATTCAGAGATGTGATCATTTTGTAAATGTGAATAAAGGAAACTGAAGGTGATCAACACATTTCAAGATCTGATCTAATGTGATTATTTGGAATGTATTGTGACTCTGAATTCCCTAGTAAATCAATCCAATTATATTAATAAGGTAGATAGCTTCATGCTATATTTAGATCAGGTTCTCTGAGTTAAGACGCAGTCAAAAAGCATGATAACATCTGTGGCTGAATGTGCTCTGACCCTCTCCAACTGAAAGAAACTAAACCCAATGTTGGAATAACTATCTATCTTATGCTGCAATTGGCACAGGCTGGAAGCTTGCAGTGGTCAATCGTCACATCTCAGCTGATGTGTGGTAACTTGCCAAGTTGCAGTAGCCTAAACGCTTCTGATTGTGTTTCAGCACACCATTTGTTAATCCATTTCCTGACTGCTCTTACCAAAATGTATTTATATTTGTAGGTTAAATAAACAATCCTTCACTTTGGCTTTTCTTCTATGAACTGAACAATACAATTATTTGAAAAGTTAATTTTAACATCTTTCTAGAAAACCAATTAAAGGAACTGAAAGCACTAAAAGTGTTTGTGGAGAAAGCATTCGAACGGTTAATGTGAATTTTGTATGGCCTTTTTTTTTTTTGTTTGTTTGTTTCAGCTCAGTCCTGCCCCAAGCCTCTGAAATTGTAGGCATGTTCAAGCAGAACAACTGTTTTCTATTTTAGTTCAACATGTTAATCCATTCCATTCTGTGTCATTTTGTTAGAGGGTGCCTTCATGTTGCACACACTGCAAACAGCACAGATGTGCTAGGATAAAAAAGCTCTACTATATTTCAGATGTATCTTTATGAAATGCCATTGCATGCTGAGAAGCAAATTCATGCTTCCATTAGAAACAAACACAGCAAAAAGGAAATAAAATAAATCCAAACCATCTTCTGCTAAATTTGCATCTGCAAATATTAGATTTGAGAAAAACCATTTTCCTAGGTTCTCAAATGATAGCTATGGGAAATACAGAGTCAAAATATTTAGGTAGGAAAACTAGCCCTTAAATTTCAGTCTTCTGCACAATATAATTGTTATCATACTGCTTTTTTTTTTTTTTTCCAGGAAAACTTTAAATCTCTGACAATTAATTTGTAGAGATTTTCCTCTCCATTTTCTCCACATGTCACATCCTCTCAGTATTTTGGATATCATGATTAACTCTTTCCTTACAGAGGTCACCATCTTTTAATATAGTGTCAGTCCAATGAAAAAGCACACAGGAAACTGAACCCCTCCCTTCTCTTTTTTTCCTGTCCTTCCCCCCCCCCCCCCCCCCCCCCCTTAGAATTCATGAATTCGTCTTTATTCTAGAAGTCCATTTAATCTGAATTCCCTTTATTCTAGAGTGGGAAATCATGTCAAGATTAGTGGGTTTTCTGGTACAGCCTAGTTACAATATGCAATTTAAAAAAATCATCTCTTTATGTTTCTGAGATAGGTTTTTAAAAATTTCCTTTAACGTAAAGAAAAAGCTTTTTGATCAGTTTATAATCAGATCAGAAATAATACTTTCTTACAGAATTTAACAGATTGCTGGTAGACAGAGAGCACTTGACATCATAAAGCTGTGTCATGTTTTCACTGTGCTTCCTGTATTGCAGCCAGCCTCCATCTGCTATCTCCTTTCATGTTATAAGTTCCTAGGGCAGAGGTTTGCCCTTTTGTTGGCTATATATATCACAGAATGAAACGGAGACTCACTTCTGGAAAAACAGTACTTAATAGCTGTGATGGCGCAAAGTAGCAAAACAGTGTTACTCAGTTTTTAGAAATGGAGCAATGCACTGTTGCCTGAGGAAGAGACAACAATTACACTGGTCTGCAACTGAAACTGGTAACACTGGCTCCCATGACACAAGTACAATTATTCTTCTTACTAGCAACAGCATAGTGTTCTTGAATAATGCCCTCAACTGAAAGTCGCTGAGCATTTCATGCTGGTTTTTTTTCCTGTTCTAGCAGTATTTGAGTGAGTTAATTTTAAGTATTAGATAAGGAACCTTACATGGGATTCAGTCTGAGATTAATGTACCTAAATAAGTCACCTCTGTGTACGTACCTGCAGGGTGTACTAGATGTCTAAGGTGCATCTGTAGTCAATGGAGAGCTAGGGCTTGATACCTAAATAAAGGAAAGAAGAGCCATTAGAGATGCTGTGAAGTATCCAGAATATCTGCATGGATCCAGTAAATATGACAAAAGGACTAAGGGAGGCCTTAGAATTTCTGCAAGTCACATGGAACACCTTTAGATGTTTAGGCCAACAAAATGAGCATCTAGTCAACAGTCAGTGGAGCCCAGAACAAGCTTTAGGTAACCATGAGGGGTGTTCACACAGATACTTAGTGCTATTTGAGCTACCAAAGAGCTACCCTGATGGCCTACAGCCACTTCTCCAGAATGATACCCGTCTTCCCCAAGTCCTGTATCATGTTTGTCAGTCATGACTCTTAAACACCTTGTGACATATGAAATAATGTGTCTGCTGATGGGCAACTAAGTCAAGATGTCAGTATCTACTCAGCTAGATGGTGCTTTCTAAGCTCCTTTGATTATGCTGATAAGATTTTTGTTCGTTGTAATGAGAGTTTAAGGAAGCAGCATGCTTGTATGTACCTACCTTTTGGAAGGATTCATTACATCTATGTAGATCCCTAGTGTCGTTTAGGCTCTGTGGGATATTTCCTCTGTTCTCTTGTTGCCAGTGTAGAAGCCTGTGTCTTCTTCAAGCATTGTGTCATATTTACCAGCCATATGCAGATGTTTTGAATAGCTGAAAGTAGCGTATTTGCACTAGATGTCTTTCTTAACATCAAGCTGAATCCCAGCCATTATCTCCATTTTTTACACAGGGTAAAGAGAAAAATGTTTCCCAGGATAGCCCCAAAATGTTGCTATCAGAAATTGAATTTTCAGTTCCTGTCAGGTCTCAGTGACAAAACGACTGGAGGGGGTGGTTAACCTTTTAACAGAAAGGGTAACATCAGTTAACTTAACATGAGAAGTTAGCAACTTATCAGTCCAAGCTATTCATGAGCCAAGTCCCTGACTTTTTTCATAACACCTCTGTGCTCTTGTTTTGTTACATACTTATTCCCTCTCTCATGGCACATACTTAACGCTGTCAGTACTTTTGGCACTTGCTGTATAAGAACACTGGAGAATTACCTTGTCTTACCTTGTATATGAAGAATTCCAAACATGATAATACTAAAATGAATAACACATTTAAAATATTAAAACTACAAATAAATTGTGTGCTCTGTGTAGAGTTTGTGCTTTGTTTAGTTTTTCTAACTACTGCAGCCTTGTCAACAACTCCTCTCCTTGGAAATTTATTTTTGCTCATTTTGCAGTGTCTAAGACATGAAATACAAAGAGTCCATTGGCAGAATTTTGCAAAATTATGCTTTTTTACTGAAGGCTGATATGCACTGTATAGCACTATATAATGGCTTCAGATACTATTAACTACTGACTGTGCTTGATTCTGAAAAACCTGCCCCCAGAACTTGCCTGCCATTATGGGATTTGCTATTCTAGGTGTTTCTGGACATATATTCCCAGTGAAAATGCCTATGTAGGTGTCTGATAACAGAGTTCAGATACTAGATGTTTTATACAATCTCCATCCTACTTATAATGTTGGAAGTTGTCTAAGTTTAAACTCTGAGTTTTGTAGTCAGTGAAATGAATCAAGTGTCTGCAGGGAGAGATTCATCTTTTCTGAACCACCAGATTTAAGACGAGATGATTACCCTCTGGAGATACCTCATTCATTCCCTTGATACATATAGGGCTTAAAGTTACTCTTTTTAAAGTAGTCAACTAACTTTCAGGTGACTGAAGTTGATGATATTAATCTTCCCTTTTGTAATTGGAAAGCTCACAGCTGAGAATGTGCTAACAAGCTCTCAGGCTTTTCATCAAAGCTGCACTGACACTGCTCAGATTTAGCTTGCAGATGGTAGATGTTTCTACTGGTCTTTTGGTATTTTCTCCAAAGCAGCATCACAGGAAATTATTAAAGTTTGTCCATTATTCAGCTATGAGAATCCATAACAAAGCTGCTTAGAACAGCTTAAATGTGTTCTGGAAAGAGAATTGAATTTGATTATTCAGCACTCACCGAGACTATCACACCAGGTAAAATTGAGAAGTGTCTGTTTAATTTGTAACTGATATCTCTGTTCCTTTGAAATTCCTTATTATTTTACTTGAGTTTGCTGTGAGGTCAGCATGGGCAGAAGAAGTGTGTGTTGATAATGCTATTTGTGAGCTGATTTAGCTGTGGCTGGGAGGCATGTGGGGGGCGCATTTAGTTTTAGCAGAAAGAACCTGCTGAGGGAAAATTTCGCACAATAGTGGGAGATGACTGTGCCTGGTTTCTGTTTGCCTTTTAACTGGCGTTTCAGGAGTGCAGTGACCTGGAGTGTTGCGAATAGGAGCCACAAACACAGACTCAGCATTTAACTTCTTTGGTAATTGGGCAAGCAATAGTGGTCCCTAATGTTCAGCAAAACCCAAAATGATGAACTTTAATTTTCTATCTATGTTTTTGTTGCGCAGGGGGGCTTTGAGTTTCTGCAGTAGGCTTTGAGATGTGTTGTTTGCATGACGAGAATGCAGGAAGCTGAGGCAATAATCTTTAAGAGGACTAGAAAGCATAGTGCACAGAAATGAAAGGCATGGTTTAGCACCATCCAACTGATAGCAGGTTGGATGGTTTATAAATAAGTTCCACTATTTTACTCCTGGATTTTGCACAGAAGAAAGCTATAACTTAAATGCCAAAGAAGTTGAGTAGCTGAAGTTCAACACTGATAATACAGCTTTCCATTGCCAAACTTTTCAGCAACTCAAACATCTGTATTATGGAAAATCAATTTGCAATAGGGAAGACTGCTTAAATTAGAGGCAAATTCACGCCATTTATAAATTTATGACTTAATTGTGAAATAAAAAAAAATTTATCCACTTAAACATGTTTGCTTTTCTGCAGGAAGTAACATCTGCAAATTAGAGCCAAGCTTGGATTCTCATATTCAGTGAATCTAAATTGCGTTGCTTATTTATATAAAATGAAAGATCCCCGAGGTAGTAAACATGTTCCCTTCCAGGCTCTTGTTTGCTGTATTTATTTTTCTTATGTTTTCCATAACAACCGGTTGCCTTAGAATGACTTCTGAGGTGACTAGTATGACTGCCAAATCAAACGGATTGATATTGTATAAGAGGAACAGAAAGGGAAATCTGAGACCACAGATGTTGGGCAAACTCATACATTAATATGATGGAAAGATTTGCATCCCCAGAGAATGGATGAAAATTTTCTTAAATCTTTTAAAATGCAAAATCTGTCACAGACATTCCTTTTGATCAAAAGACAGAATTTGCAGTATCTGCAGAGGTGTATTTTGTCCATGCTTCCCAGTAGGAGTGAATTGATCCAGGTCACACAGTCTACAGTTACCCAAGATGTATGTTACCCAAGATGTATGAGATACTCCACATGTAAGTGCTGTTTGCTTCCTGCATTGTCAGCAGTAGTAAAGCTGAGAGTGTTGAACATGCACAGCTGGCCTAGAGCAGAAAGCTGCTAATCTTTTTTAATATATTTCAGCTCTTGACAGAGTGCTTATCGGGAATATAATGCTGATCATCTCAGCTCCCCTTATGGCAAGCCCAAAAAGTACTAACATTGTTCTACTAGTTCACCTAGTTCTCTAGTTCACCTTAAGCACAGTCTAACAGGTGTAGGCTTAGTGGGGAGCTAATGGGTCTGTAAACCCAAAGTAGGATTTGCCTCTGATTCTTTAGCCATGTGGGCAGTGAAGCCCTTTCCTTGAGGGTGGGGGGCAGAAGGAGTATATGTCCATGAAATATCCTTGTATAACGTATTAATTATCTTTTTGAAGAAAACGCGGCTATGTTTTCTTTTGTATGCCTGTAATCTCACTGAAATTGCCTTCCAATCCCATGAAAAATGCTCCCTGCCTCTGCCTGTTAGCTGAAAGTCAGACATCTTTCAGCTTCGTTGAATCATAAGTAAGTTCCAAAGGCTAACTGCTGAAAAACCCCTGCCATGCATCCAGGCAAACACACCACAGTGGCCATTGGCTTAGCAGATTTCAGCTGCTGGTGAAAAGTATGAGAACAGCAATCGCTTTTAACCATGCAGGAATTATAGATCAAACCCGTTATCTAGAGCAGCATTAAAAAATGGTGTGCTGAAAGAAATATGGGCTGTCCGAGTTTTTAAAGAACTTTATTATACTGCCACATGGAATGCAGCAATACTGACATTGCTCAGTGGAAGCAGATGAGTTACTGGGGACACAGACCTGGTACTCTCTTCTCTGATCCTGTACAATGAAGGAAAATTAATATTTGTTCCAGTACACAATCTTAGAAATACTTTATTTTTCTCTAAGCAAACAAAGTCACCCAATCTCCCCAATCTTCCCCAAGACAACCCCCACAAACCCCTCATTTAACACTTGAATGTACTCCAATTTAAAGCATTAAAGCCTGTCTGCATGTTGTGAAAAGAATTTACCACTGCTCATGTCTGCTGGCATTTAATTCTCCCAGGCAGTTACCTTTTGGATTTTACACTTTAAGCCTATCACTGCGTGAATTCCATCATATTTGTGCTTCCCTATTTCTGAGTTTTAACTCTGGAGAAAAGGATTGAATATGGAGATCTTTTATGAACACTATGCAGGAGCATCTCTTGTAAATAGTATTGCAATATAAATTGAAAGCATAGGAAATATGAGTTTGGGATGCTGATGAGAGGATGAAGAGGAAGGGGAGTGTATGAGCAGTCTCTTTCAGAGCTCTTCCATTTGCTCCACTGCCTCTTATCTTTCCCTGATGGTGTGTCAGTGCTAAGTCAAACAGCTTAGCTTAAATTGAATGGAAGCATCATAAAGGCCTTTTGAGGCATTCTTTGTCTGCTGGTTGCTTGAATTGCTCTGAACTTGTTGGCCACACTATATATCAGACACTCAGGCTTGCTTCTGATCTGTGAGTCTTTGACGTCCTTCTCCTGAAGGGTTTGTAGTCCTCAGGATGCAGAGAGGCCTCGAGGTGATTTAGGAAGTTGGGCAGAATGGAGGATCTGCAGGTCAGGTTTCAATTTCAGACATAAGGGAAATACTCTCTGAAGGAAATGCCTCCAGTGATATTATCTGGTCTTATAACCTTATATTCAACTAAAACTTGGTTTGCTTATGGCCTCTGACAATCATATCTAAAGTACATCACGTGCTTTGTAATCCTGGAAAACAGCATTCAGGTGGGTGCTTTTCAGAAACACACTTGTATCTTTTAAAACTTTTCCCCTATGGCTGGTTTTCAGGATAAGTTGATCTCATGTGACTGCAACTCATCACATTTTGTCCTCCCATTCTCTCATTTGCTGAAGTAGTCAGAGATGTCTCTGGGATATAGTTAGTTCCTTCCTGTTACAGTTCATGATAATTCTTCATGTGAATATGCTGTGAGGCTTTGGAAATACTTCCTGTGTGTCTCACTTTCTCTTGTCCTTCTTTCCATTTCTTTATCCATACTCTAAACTTTTTCTCTAAAGTTTTTCTGTACATTTCAAAGAATGAAATGTACACTCAGACTAGGAACTCCAGCAAATAAAGGATAAGCAATAGACTAGTGATCAGTCCAGGCTAAGCAACTACGTATTTTTATGCTGTTCTTGTAGAATAGGGGTTTGATCTTAGTAGTCTGTTCTGTTCTGTGATTTGCTAATAGCTATCCAGAAGAGTGATGCAAAGAGGCACCAGATCTTACCCTACTCTATAGGAAATAAATAAAATAATGATGAACATACTGTAACTACTGAACAGAAATATGTGAATGGAATGAATGGGCAGAAATGATCATATTTCCTTTTAAATTCATCTGGTCTGGAAAACTGTTTGCTTTCCTTTGCAGAAGAGAAAGGTGGCCTCAATATTATGGCAGATGCAACAAAATTGCCAATCCATTGCCCCTTTTTGCAAAAATATAACTCGTGCATTGCCCGGGAGTCATTTCCATGCTGTTTATGCCAGTGTATTGGCAGTGTATGCAAACGGAGTTTTCCAGTACAGTGCAAACTGATGCAGACTGCTTCTGTAGGTTGGAATAGTCTGAACATGTGCAATACATCCACTGATTATGCCATGAACATGCCAGATTTCTATATGATAATAAACATCACAATGATAGATGAGGAAAAAAACTCCTCTACCAGGTATGTGCATTAATCATTGCCCAGTCAAACTTCTTTTTAGTCAGTTTGTCTCCTCTCCATTCTCTGGGGTGCATATTATGTGGAATAAAGAGTCTGCCAAAGTAAGACTCCTTGACATGTCCTTTAAAGTTCCTTGTGGGCATTTATAGACTTTAAGGAAGCAAATTATACAGCTATCTGCTAGCCAACAGGTTGTGAGGAGAAGAGTGCTTCAGATAAGTGACATAACTGAGCAGACACATCTGTTGCATTTCAGGGTTTATATACCCCTCAGAGTGGGATGTGGCTCTCTGAAATGGCAGTGGCAATATCAGTTTTGTCGGGAGTTCAGTTATATATATACATTTTTATATATCGGCCTGTATGCTTTATTGCATTTAGTACTCTTAAGGTGTTTAATTTTTTAAGAGATTGGAAGGAATAGAATAAGATAAAGGAATAGCTGCTATTTCTGACAACCCATCTTCACCCAGTTCCCACAAGAAAGCAGCAGGTGAATTGTTGACACTTTACTAACATAAACACCTTCCTTGCAACCGCTGGAGAATATTGTATGGACTGAATGGATTTTCTGACAGCAGGCGTGCAAACCATATGTTAGAAACTTACTGTTTCAAGTAATGTCACAAGTGATTATTATTTGTATCAGTAATGGTTATTTACAAAGCCCCTATAAGGAAGCATGCAGAATAAGCTGCTTTGCCTTGTTTGCTCCTTCTCCATTCAGCATTCCTATTTTTTTCACGGGAGGAATCGGGACACTTAACCCACAGTTGACAGATATTTTTTACCAAAGGACCAGCATCCTATTCAGAAACAGCTGCATACCTACTTTGACCACTGTCTTAAGTTACTGCTCTCTGAGGACACAAACCTACTCAAAACCAAGGCACAGATCCAAGCAAAGTCCAGCACTGTTAACACCCTTTCTAGTGTTGTTTTGTTAAAGAAAATTTAGCTGCATGTTTGCAGGTTGTACTTTGGCAAGTCTCTGTGGCAGTAGTCTGTCTCTACTATAGGCAACAGAAGTTTGACCACTACCCATGCTGTGAACCCTCAGTTTTACACTAAGGGACCAAACCAGTCCAAGCTCTAGGGCTTCCTGGAGAAGAGAGAATCCTTGTGTGCATGGTTCTGTGAAATTACTCTTCTAGATGTAGTCTGACGGAGGAGGTGTAAGTGAGGCTTAATGACCTGTTGAGCAAGAAGTACTAGGAGCTGGCTCATCTTCAGCTACCACCAGCTGTGAGGATTGTGGGGCTCAATGAACAGACACTGTCTTCTCAAACCTGTTCTCCACCACGCAGTAAAGACACAGACCAATTTAAGGGAGTGGTAGCTAGTTCAGTCGAGAAATACCCATACCAACAGCATGGAAACAACCAGCTTAAGCCTCCTGGCTCAGGAATGAGATATAGTAAAGATCTATTCACTGTCATTCACTAGCAGGCAGAAGAGTTGCAGATCAGACTATTTCTGGGAGCATGGCCACGTTCAGAGCTCAGTGGAACTAGAAACCATCACTTTGACAGCAGGCCAGCAAAGGGAAAGGAAAGAATGATAAGGCTAAGTTGGAAAGAAACACTGCATGAATGTGAAGAAGCAGTAACAATGTTGTAGAGGGTAGAAAGAAATGGGAGACTTTTCCATCATACTCTATTTCTTGCCCCAATTCAGCGTATTATAACATGCATGAAAAACTATTACCTTGCAATGACTGTTGCTAATTGAAATCTGTAATCCCATTACAAATGCATCTGGACACATTTAATCAAACCATATCCTGTTGTGCAAATTGAGATCCGCGTTCATAGCTCATTTCTAAACAAATTACACACAGTGTGACAGTCCAGGCACTGAATTAGGCATCTAGTAACAAATGCTGCCAGCTCCCTCAGGTTAGCTGAGAAACTGGGTTGCTGCTGTTTGCAAATTCTAAGGCATAGCAGGATAGCTCATTTTCCAGCCTCCCTTGGATTTCCAGTCAGCTACCTCATGGGGATATTTTGTCTTCTGTGGTATTCTACTGGTGGAGAGAGAAGCTTAAATATACTTTCTTTAAGTCTTTCTTGAAAACTGGCAGACTTTTTCATTAAAACTGAAGGCAAGGCTGCTCAACTAGAACATCTCCTAGTCTGCTGACCATTATTTTGCAGACCTGAAAACTGAACTGAAAATAAATATGTTTTTAATGTATTCTGATAAATGTACAGAATAGCTTCTCCTACTTGCTTTCCTATGCTAAGTTCCACCATTCCACCTTTTGGTATAATATCTGCTTTTGTCCATTACAGATTTTGTAAGGAAGACATTGTAAAATTCAAGATTAAGACTACCTACTGCCTGCTTATCAGCTCTTTCACCTTTTCCTGCTACATACTCACCTGAAACCAATACCTCCACCTTCCTCTACTTTTTAAAATGACCACACAAATACAGTCATTTTGCTTGAAAGGTATTCTGTTTTCATAATGTCATAATGTTGGACTCTGGGTGGCAGCACCTGTGAGTGGATATTAGATGTTTGTGCTAAACAAGTGATTTGAAGCCTGTCTCAATCAATAACCATTGTATACAAGTCTTCCTTAAAGCACTTATTCTTTGCTCTTCTTACTTTTTATTTTCGTCCTATAAAACCTAGTAATGTGCTTAATGTATGAATGATGGAAGATCTCTTAGTGGCATGTTAACAGATCTTTCATGATGGTTCAGAGCAGCCTCTTTTACTTGAGTCACAGATGACGGAGAGCAGCACAGGACATTAAGCCATCCTTGTTTGAAACAGAATGGACAATGCTTGGATAGAAATGTGTATTTTTACTGCTGTCACAGAAAATAACATCTCTCTGCTTTGGCTCTTCAGCAGTTGTTTATGCCTTGTCAGGATTATAAAAGGCTGGGGGCATATAGAATCATGGAATAGTTTGGGTTGGAAGGGAGCTTTAAGGATCATCCAACCTCCTGCAATGAGCAGGGACATCTTCAAAGATCAGGTTGCCCAGAAGCACATCCAGCCTGGCCTTGAATGTCTCCAGGGATGATGCATCCACCACATCTCTGGGCTACCTGTTCCAGTACTTTTCCACCTTCATTGTACAATGCAAGTATTTTCCAACACAAAAAATAATAATCAGGGGCATTTCTAGCTGTCCCTGTTTAAGTGTACTGAAAGTGAAGCAGGGTCATCCATAGTCTATGCCAACAGTCATGTGCTGATGTCAGATTGGGCAGATTATTGATCTCCTCTAAGAAGGAGCCTTAGGGAGTATGTAAAGGCGTAAGGTGATTGGCACTACAGAAACAGATCTTGTTGCATACTTATTCTTTCCTCCCAGTATGCAAAGCTTTTTCTGGGGTGGGAAGAAAGTCTCCATTTCTTCCTAGCTATTACCATGTATCTGGCTAATTTGGTGTAGAACTAAGTCTGACTAGTAAAAAGTGTTCTCATGTATCAGCAGCTACAAAAAAAAAACAACAAACACAAAACCCAGAAACATTTTTAAAGACACATGGTGAAACTAGAACAGTAGCAATGAATTGTATTTGTTCTATGTGACCTTCCCTTTCTGCCTGCAGTGGCTTGACACCAGCCAGCATCTGAGCCCTTATCCAGTCACTCACTCACTCTTCTCTACGATCTGGGATAACATTAGAAGTGTGAGCATAACAGCAGAGAAAAAGGGTTACATATTAGAGATGTATTATTCCAAAAATTATTTTACATCTATGACGAAAAACACTGATGTAGTACAATCAGGAAATAACAAGAATGGGGCTGCCCCACAAGAGAAAACAAGTGAGAAGCAACAGTGCAAAGATCTGTGCCTCTTCTGACAGAGGCATAGGCCTGAGAAGGGAAAGAATGGGTACAATTAGAAATGCTATTTACAGTCTAGTGATGATCTGAGATATGCAAAGTAGCCAGCCAAAACAGGCCAGGAACAGAACTGAGCACAAACATACCTGTAACATAATTCAGGCAAGGAGCTTAACTGTGGTTCCTGGAGCAATGGGGCATAGGTGAAGGTCAAAGCAATTAAAACCTGTTGATGTACTGAGGGCCATTACAATCAATTTTTTAATTCAGACTGCTAGACTACTAAAACTTTAACTGGAATAAAAATACATTCTTAGCTTCATTTATGTGATACGTTGCTTTTTGCCCATAACAGAATTTGAGTCTTACAGCATCTCTTTTAATCCAGCAGCTACAGCTCTAGCGATAGCCCTGTTGCCAAAGAGCAAATGTATGGACAAGCCTGTGCCCTGATATAGTATAAATATGACCACTCTCACTACCGGGGTGAATTTCCTTTTAGGCTGTTTCCAGTGATACAGTGTAGTAATTAAATTGCTTCTTTAGAGCATTTGTGCAGATACTGCCTTAGGCCTGCACAGCTGGATTCCTGGGTGCAATGAGCACAGCCCCCAAATAGTTTTTCTGTTGTAATCTGGTGTTACACTCTGGCGCTACAGTACTATACAGCACTACTGGCACTCAGGAAAGGAAAAATAAAAAGGAAAAGAAATGTAGACCAAATCCTTATCCACGCATATACATTCACACACACAGAGCCACATGAATCAAAACAGAGGATTAAATTTACTTGCTTGATGTCCCAGAATGGGCAGTGAGAAGGGAATGAGGTTGGTATGTGAACAGTCTGTTAAACTTTGATTACTCTCAGCTAACACTCCTGCTCATCTACCTCCACATCTATGTAAAGAGAAAGTTACTCTCTGTAACCTATAAAACATGAAATATATTATCTGATAAAATTTGTATTTATTACTAAAAAATTCGTGTCTCAGGAGAAAGCTTTGATTTCATTAATACCAAACAGGCAAGAGCTTGAAAATAGCACAGATACTTTTTTTTTCCAGCTGTTAACATCTGTTTAGAGTTTCTGTTGTGATACTTTTGCTTCTGTGATTAGCGCATAGCTGGGTATGCATAGATTTACAGACTAGAATCCACAGGATTTGTATGCAGGAAGAACAACGGAATGTACCACATACCTATGTTTGTTCAGTCTTATGCTCCAGGTAATAAGCAAACAATCTGAGGAACTTTTCAATATCACGTAGCTGAATGCTGCAGTGTCATGTTTGATTGTTCTGTAACATCTTTACTGTAATCATTAATGGTATGTCCAGTGAGGCTGTGCAATTTTATATGATTTATTTTGTACATGGAGCACAGCACATACACATTATTCTTCCATCTGAATATATACAGTATTGAATATAAGGATGTTAAATATTTTGTATACACATATACATATATTTAAATAATGAAAAAAGGTGAAACAAGCAGGTTAACAACAGTCATTTGGGAAGTAACAAGCTCATACACTTTACTCAAAATCTGCTTCCAGGTTGTAAAAATTGTCATGCGGAAGGTGGAAGAGGATTTCAAATGATGCCTGATGCAGAATGCAAAACAGTGGTCTGAATGCTGACTTGCTAAGTGGATGCTATGCTCAAGGAAGCAGTAGACAACATAGGCATAAACTGGGTCGGCTTCATGGGAAGTAGTCCAAAGTCAAATATAAGCTCTCAGTGCAATTCTGTTAGGATTATTCCTATAACCATTACTGCTATAACCATCTTTAATATGTCAGAGCCTTTCAGAGAGGCTCCTTATTCTGCTTACACTGGTTTGCTCATACCTAGACAAGAACTCAAGTCGTAGTACGAATGCACTAACCTGTGTGGTCATATTTGTATGTGGGTCTTTGTTGCTGTTAGTGAACTAAAATAAAACCCCCACAATCTGAGTTCCCTCAAGTTATGAAAATTCAATTCTGGTTCTTATGAAGGAGAACCTAAGGCATAAGCCTCTCCCTGAGAAAGGAGGGGTTTTATTACAAAAGACCGCCTAAATAGACATGCTCAGGCTAACATTGCTCAGCCATCCACAGTCTGTTTATGGAAGCTTATCCATGCAGCCAGAAGCAAGAAAAAAGTTATATTTATGTTCTCTGAAATATAAGCTATCTCATGTGTGCTGCATTTACAGTTTAAGGTTGTTGGTTTAATGCTTTGCTGTATCATACAGCACACATAAACATAGGTACTGTAACCTGGGATTCTGTGATTAAATATGATTAAAATTAAATGTTGAGCATGAGTGAAATTACACAATTAAATAACTATGTAGAATAATTATGTAGAATTTTTTTATTTCCTTGTGTCGTGGTTTAAACCCAGTCAGGTAATTCGTTCGCTCACTTCCCCCCCCCTTTCTTGCCCTCCCCCTGCTCTCGGAGGGACGGAGAGGAGAATCAAAAGAATGCAACTCCCATGGGTTGAGATAAGAACAGTTTAGTAACTAAGGTATAACACAAATCACTACTGCTACCACCAATGATAATAATGATAAAGGAAATAACAAGGGAACAGAATACAACACCTCACCACCCGCTGACCGATAACTCGCCCCCCAAGCCCGACCAAGCTCTGACCGATACCTCCTCCAACCCTGCAGTCTCCCAGCCCTTCCGGCTAACTCCCAGTTACATCCTGGGCATGACGTGCTGTGGTATGGAATACCTCTTTGGTCAGTTTGGGTCAGGTGTCCTGTCTCTGCTTCCTCCCAGCTTCCCCTCCTCCCTGGCAGAGCATGAAGCTCACAAAGTCCTTGGCCAAACCAAAACATCTCTATCAGCTCTGTTCCCGAGCCGAAAGTCAAAACACTGCACTGCACCAGCTACCAAGGAGGAGAAACATGACTGCTACTGCTGAACCCAGGACACCTTGAAAGTTACTGAACCGAACATTCAGTTGCTTTTAACCACTAATAGTGGTTATAAGGCTTTTAATTGTTGCAGGTCTCAATAGAAAAACCTGGAGCAGACTTGTGTGTGTGTGAGCATGCATATAGTGCAACAGAGGGTCAAGAAAATAGGATCATAAAAAACAAGAATGTGTATGTTTTTCACTATCAAAATAATGACATGAAAAGATGAAAGTATTTGCTGCTGTATGTTAGAAAATGGGGGGGAAAAAAGTGTCCCTTCCTTTAGAAAGGACCTTGTAACTTTCTCCTCCACACTTTTTGCACTTAACCTAAGCGAATATATGCCTAGTCTGCGAGTTTGTGATTAACACAAAGGATCCTTAATGATGGTATCATGCTAGCACATGAATGCATCATTACTTTACACAAGGCTAGGAAAAATCTACATATGGAAACCTCTTACATGTTCAAACAAATTATTCTCTTTCAACACAAACCCTAATGCAAGGTAAGCCTCAGAAGAAAGCATGCCAGCACAGTCATGACTAGCAGTTCCTCATGGGAGAATTCCAGTTTCTTTCATCAGTCCATTTCCAGTTCCCCTGCAAGTGCACTTCTGAAATTTCTTTCTCTCAGCCCTAGCCTTAGTCTGATCCCTAGGACAGCGCTGGTACTTCAACCAAAACCAATCAATATTCCTAAGAAAAGAATTTCAACATTAGTCTTAACTTTAAAAGATGCTCCTGAAGTATCGTTCTAGGATTTCTCTTTCTTACAACAGCAACCAAAGCCTTAATTCCAAATCCTACAATTTAGTGGAGTGTCACAAAAGGCCAGATGAACTTTATCCATACTGAAAATCAGCCACAAATGTATTTTCCAGAACTCCAAGTTTCCTTTGGCATCCTCTTTCCAGACCTTGTCTCCCTGAATGTCTGGGTTGCTTCTTTTCCTCAACAGATATAAGCTTAGCTGTGTACCTTAAGCCTAGCCTGGGAGGAAACCCTTCCCGTTCAGAAATAGGCTTAGATAAATACTATGCAATTCTCCAGTTGTAGCATCAACTCTTAACAGTGGAGGGTATGTTGTAGCCCCACTACAACTTCATGTCTGTGTTCCCTTTGTTTCTAAACCCCCTCTAGCTCTAACACAAATGCTTGGCTGATGCATGTGCCAAAGATAGTGCTTCATGCAAAGATTCAGTGCTCTTCTGAGGAGAATATTAAAGTCTGCCCATGGATTTCTTTGTCAGATGCTGCCCATATGCAATCAAACTTAGGTCTGGACATTCAGTCAAAAATAACCTTAACCCAAACCCTAAAATGAGCCTTAGAAAAAACATGCCAGTGAAGATGAAAAATTCCTAAAGAAACAACTATTTTTGCACCACTCAGTTCCTTTAACAGCTCTCTAAAGATTGAGAGAAAATGCCTAGAGCTACAGCTTGAGTGGTGAAGGAGAAGTGCTGTCTGAGAAAACCAACCCTGTAAGCTAGATTTCCCCCTGAAGTAAATCCTTTTCTGGGTAAGATGAAGAGGGCAGTGTCTAGGCTTATTTTATGCTAGGGATTATATTTAGGAATAAAAATGCAGTTAGGAGGAAAAGAGAAACTGTGAGATAAGTGTGTGTAGGAGTCTGGAAAATCCTGTAAGAAAATGAACAGCTGATAATTGAATTTTCCTCTCAAGAATGCGGAGCCTTTGATAGGAGCAGGAACCATGGCCAGGGTGGTCAGCCTATCACTAAGGATTCTTAAGGTGCAAGAAAACACGACCACAGAAAACCAGATGGAATGGAGCTGCAAAGGGCCTGCCAAAGAAAGATGTAGGCTGCAGAAGGAATTAGCCCTTGGAGAACTTTTTTGTCTGGGCCATGGCTCTGGTTCTTGGGATGGGACTCAGCCAAGACAAAGGCCAAGATCAGCAGTTTGGAAGTGGAGAAAGCATTGATTAGAGTGCAGCAGCAAAAGAGCTGCCCACGGAAGGCATAGGCGGCAAACAGAATTGTCTTCTGGGAATCTGTTAACCTGGACCCTTGCTCAGTGTGCTGGGATATGATCCAGGCAAGACCAGTGTCAAGACCTAACCTTAGGACTGTGGTTAGGAAAAAGAGAAAGTGGTTGGTGCAGTGGTTGGAAAGGTGCAGAAAGGCTGCCAAAGGAAGGTGTGGTTTGACAAATGCATTGTCTCAGAATACTTTTTTCATCTGGGGCATCTTTGTCAAAGGTTCAGTTGATGCCAGGAAAGAGACAAACCATAAAACTAAACCAATCCAAGCTAAAATGAACCCTATGCCAAGACCCAGTGCAAAGAATATTTTCGCTTTTCCTGTCCTTCTTCCTCACCTCTTCACTTTAGATTCCTTCAAAATATAATCTACCTATTTGGAGCATTTCAGCAACTGTGAGGTGCCTTCTAAATCAGTTGCCATTTCACCCCTGCCTAACCTTGCATAACTTGTTCAGATGCCTGCATATTTTAACGGATGTTATTCCTCCCAGGTGGCGTTAACTTCCTGACAGAGGTGATTATTTTGAGCAAGCAGGTGGTTTTTCTGACTTATGTAGGCCCTTGCAAGTACTATACACCGTGTGCAATGTCTCAGCTATGATGAGATAAAGTTAACTTTTCATTGTTAGCAAGTACAGGAAAGTATGGGAGATTATTTTAATGCACATCTGAAAAAAGCTAGTTCAGGGAATACAAGGGAAGCCTGGACTTTTGTCATTAGAAACTGGGAATGATGTCTTTCTTTCTTCCATGTTACATTTCCAAATCATCTTATTTAATGATTCTCAAATGAAAATAAAATCTAACTTAACATGAAACACATATCCGTGTCATTTAGTGTGTCAAAGATTATTTATAGCCTAGATTGAGCACTTGCGAGACAAGGAAAATCTGAAGTTTTCATCAGAACTTTTGCTGTGGTATTTCTACTATTAGTTGTTATTTAATTGCAAAATAGATATAACTCACTGAAAACTTGCTTTGTATTGAATCATTGTTCAGGGAAGCAAACTTCAACTGTATATTGTTTCCCTTTATGAAATGTTTCAACATTTTAATGGAAGTTCCATATCATGTCGGTCATTCATTAACTTGATAACAAAGATTTACACCATGAATTTTATTCATCCCTAGAGATGAAAATTCAAGCTTATTTTGGTTAGCAATGGTTGTACTCAGGAAAGCTTGCTTCTTTAATTTATTGGGGAAAATTTGTGAAATGTTTTTGCACAGTTACTATTATAATTTTAAGTAAAGTGGCAAGAAGGGAATTCAGCCTTCTGTACATTCCATTTTGATCCTCAGCTTTCCCAGAGATCGATACAACTTTATACATTTGAATTACCTATATTTTGTAATTTCTGGTAATACAAAAGGGTTAATTATCAAAATTTATGTAAATTCTTACTTTATAGCATGGGGAATTATTATTGCACAAATTATATCCACATAGCAATATATACAGTGCTATTTATTTCTCATGGCCTGAAATATTAATTAGATTGTATTTGTAAAATTGCAGTTCACACATAAGATGACTGAAATTCTGAAATGATTTCAGGTAATAGATGTCCAACAATATCCCTGTATCTATTAAAAACACACCGTTCAAGAGCTATACTTGCACAGAGTGTGTGTAGAAGAATTTTTTGTCCCAAGGCTTTGGTGTAAATTCTTATCTCCTGTTACACAAGACGCATGTATTGAATGTTTGTATGACGTAAACATATGAACATATATTTGAGCAACAATAATGCCTTTTTGCTACTTACCAAGTTATTTCACAGACAGAATTGATGAGTTACTTCTGTTACTAAAACTGACTGGAAAACTATCATAAAAAGGACCTTGCATGAGCACATGGGAACACTCAATTTTATTAAGTTCTGCACATCATTCTCCTAGCTTAAGTTACCTCTCATTAAATATGAAAGAATCATGAGACCCCACTTGCAGTTCTGGTGTCCTCAACATAAGAAGGGCACAAGGATGATAAGGCGGTGGAGCACCTTCCGCATGAAGACAGGCTGAGAAAACTGGGGCTATTCAGCTCTTTAATTTCAAATTCTCTTTCCTTTCTATGAACTCCTTCAAGTTTGGCAGCATCTTTTTTAGTAAATTCTGGGGGGTGAACACATGCTATCAAAATCCTGTGCCTTGCCACTTCAGATTGCCAACCTGTCTCATTCACTTTCAGCTTTCACCCTTGGTACTTCTATGTACCTCTCCAATGGACTGAGTATTTTTTTAATCTGTTATTAATTGGATTTCACCAGATATATTAGATTACCCTTTTGTATTATTTTTTTTAATTATTTTTCCAGTAAAAAGACCTCATTTTTCTCCTTTTGGAGCAGATTTCTAATCTCTCCAGGTGGCTGTGTCATGTCATTTAGCTCATTGCTTTCCACAGCTTTGTTCAACAGGGCTGATTTCAGATTCCTGTCTTGTTCACTTTATCTACCTGGTCATCCTTGAAGAGCTAACTGAAACCAGCACTAAATGATCTCCAAAGCCAATCAGTAGACCATTACCTTCCACTCCTGTTTAGGTCCTGTTTACCCATGATAACCATTTTTAGGCTACCCAATTTGAATGGTTCCTCTAAAAAATTTTTTTTATCATGTTCTTTTTCATTTCAAAGTATGAATGAAGCCATTCCATACCTGTCTGCTGAAATCAGCAGCATGCCTTAAGCCAGTCTTCCAGCATGGACTGTAGATGGTATAGAGTACATTTCAGTTTCATCACTGAGAGTTTTTCGTGTGCTCTGGCTTTCATACCTGGTTGTGATGATGAAATTGCTGGGTTTTGAGGTACTAAAGCGTCCTCTGGGTTTGGAGTATCCATTATGCTGCATGTTTGTAGATATTCCTGGATGATTAAAATATGAATGGGGAGGAAATAATCCGATTTGCATAATAACATGAACGATTGATTATTGTTTCTTGTACCTCTGTGAATGGTATTTTTTTTTATTTATTATTAAACCAATCTATTTTCCTTGACATTTAAGTGAGACAAAGGTTGAATGCAAAATGATACTTGTTCGCTTCAGCTGGAATACCTACAATATGAAAAACTTATTAGGAGGAGGAAAAATGTGGAAGATTTATTTGATTGAATAATTCAAATCTTTTATCTACTTAATATTAATTGTTAATATTATATTAATTAGATACATAGAAAGAGGTGAATAAAATCAGGTTAGATTTGAACTAATAAAAGGTAATAGTCCTGTAAAGTCAAATTTTAATTAATCTGTTAGTGTGCCTAGCTTTTAATGATAGTATTCTGCAGTTCTGGAGTTGTTAATTCAACCCGGAAGTCAGCAGCCTACAGGCTGTTTTTTCACAGATTGCTCCAAATTTGCAACTTATCACTTGCTTCAAGCATTCTATGTACTAGCTCAATTCGTGCACTGGAATGAAAGTCACAAACAAAATATCCCATTGTGCTATGCAATAGTGTGGAAATGATACTAGATGCTATAAGCAATTCCTTTTTAGCTTTTTTCTTTTCTTTTTTTTTTTTCATCTTTAAAAGTATAGTTTGGTTTCTGACCTGCTGCAAGGCTGTGTGATGCCTTGTTGCCATGCAGACAGTGATTATAGTGAAGTTGGGTTGAAATTGCATTGAGTGAGACCGCCCATATTAACTTTTAATTATTGTCTGCATGTGGAGTATTTTCATTAACTATGTGCTGGAAATGTCCTGACTGAAATAGGCATCTCCTGCTTTTTGATTTGTGCCTTTGAATGCGTGTATGTGTAATGATTACTGTGATACTTAGAGGAATGCCAGAATAGCATGTAGTCAAATGTGAAATTCACCTCAGGGAAATTACATGCTGTCAAAGAAATCAGTTTCTACAAAGCCTTTTAATTGCCAAGTAGTCAGGAAAAAAAAAATCAAAACATCCATAGCAACCGCTGTCAGAGTTGCTGACCAAGTAAAAAAGTCTGTTGTGAACTCTGTTACTAGAGATATCTATGAAATACAAGCAGGAGTTCCTAATTTTGTTTCTTATGAATTCCAGACCTTTGGCATGTTGCTTATAGCCAGAGTGAAGAGCTGTTGCATCTGTCTCATTCATCACCTGCAAAAGCCAACACAAGGAGTAGTTAATTCCTAGGAAGAAAGGAATAATTCATTAGGACACATCACAGAAATATGGAAGGTAACAGAAGGAAAAGGTAACAGAAAGGTATGTAGTAGGCAGGAGCAGAGTGAGAACTCATAAGAAAGTAAAAAAAGGATAACTGTATGGTGTTGCTGGACGATTAAGACATTTGTCCCTCTCAGGCACAGTACAGTTGTACTCTTCACATCTGTGTGGTACCATATCTGAGAATACTTCTCAGGTTCATGCCATGCATGTAGTAGTAAACCGGTCTACTTTTGACGGCAGGTGGCTTATGAACACTGAAGAATCTGTTCTTTTGTGAACTGGATTTACTAAGCCCTCCTACAACCAGCTTCCTGCTGCAAATAACCTTGCATAGGTCTCTCAACTCTGTAGGATATGGAGAGTCTCACAATTTTACAATATACTGTACAGATACATCAGACTTTTGTGGTATGAGGTGGCTGGAAAAGAATGAATGTATTAATGATTTATATTTTCTCATCTCTGAGTTCAATGTGTGAAACATTAATGCATTAGCAATATTTATAAGTGGTAGTAAAGAAGATTAATTCACTTGTAACAACCACTGATGAGCTGTTTTTCCTTAATGCTTCCTTTTTTATAAGAAGATTTAAGAACCTAACTCTTTTTATTCCATCAAGAAAACACAAGTACTTTATTCCCTTCTTGTATTATTCAGTAAGGGCATAAAAGAAGGCTAATGGCATCCTATGCTGCAGAGGGCAGGACATTGCCAGCAGGTGAAAGGAAGTGATACTTCTCTACTCAGCACTGGTGAGACTACATCTGGCGTACTGCGTCCGGCTGTGGGTTTCTCATTATAAGGCAGACATGGACATACTGGAGAGAGTCCAGTGACAGGCTACAGAGATGATTGTAGGACTGGAATCTCTCCTATGAGGAAAACCTGAGAGAGCTACAACTGTTTAGTCTGGAGCAGAGAAGGCTCAGGGGAATGTTATCAATGTATAGAAATGCCTGAAGGGAGGGTGCATATTGGACAGATCCAGTCACTTTTCACTGGTGCTCAGTGACAGAACCAGAGCCAATGGACACAAGCTGAAATACAGGATGTTGCTCCTGAGCATCAGTAAGCATTTTTTTTCCACTGTGAGGATAACCAAGCACTGGCACAGGTTGCCCAGAGAGGTTGTTGTGTTTCCAGCCTTAGAGATACTCTGAACATGGTACTGGGCAGCCTGCTCTAGGTGACCCTGCTTGAGCAGGAGGGTTGGACAAGATGACCTCTGGATGTCCCTTCCAACCTCAGCCATTCTGCGATTCTGTGGTTAATCCAAAGTGGTATTGGTAAGGAGGGGATTTCAGAAGAGTTACAACAGACTTCTAGCCAGAAATGATGAATGTACATGCTGCAATTCTCTAATGGGACATGGTATGTGGCTTCTACTCCTCTAAAAAGAAAGTCACATATAGTTCAAAAAATGTTAGCTGTGGCTTTGTATGTTAAATATTTGCAAGAAAGGAGGACTTTCTGCTATGTGTGAAAAGTCTTGCAGATCCCACTGATATAATGAATTTTACCACAGTTATTTATTTATGCTATGTCCTCTCATTACCTGAAACTCTTGTTTCACTTTCTTCTGTTTCACCAACCAAGGAATGAAAAGTTAAAAATACCAACAGAGGTCACCTGCATTCAATTAATTGTAGACTCAACCACCCACTGCATCCTGCTGATAGAAGTGGCACTCTTCTAGTAAGATATACCCCTTGTTTCCCTTCCTTCATAAATCCTGCACAGAAAATTCATATAGTAGTTAGTAACCAGACTAAATCAGTTCACAGCAGAATAACTTTATCGCTGTTCATATGTTGAAAGCTTTCAGAAGCTGAAAGAATGACCAAGTGTAGAGGTAGCTCACAATCAGGACACACATGGTGGCCAAAACAGTGGACCAGCTGGCTGGAGTCCTATTTCTGCTATCCAATAGAGTATGACTAAAGAGAAAAATTATTAGAGACTGTTCCTTCTTCAGGCCTTCTCTCAGTCAGTAGCTGCAAATTCCAGTTCAATGACTTTAACAGCTGCAGTGAATCTAAATCCTTTAAACCCAGTACGTTGTAAAAGAAACTGGTTTGCTGAGAGCCCTTGCAGAAAATGACTTGTTTTACTACTAGGGATGATTTGATAAGTTTGCCGATGACACCAAGCTGTGTGGTTCTGCTGATACGCTGGAGGGAAGGAATGCCATCCAGAGGGACCTTGACACTCTTGAGAGTTGGGCCAATGTCAACCTTATGAAGTTCACCCATGGCAAGTGCAAGGTCCTACACCTGGGTCAGAGCAATCCCAGGCACAGCTACAGGTTGGGCAGAGAAGAGATTCAGAGCAGCCCTGCAGAGAAGGATTTGGGGGTGTTGGTTGATGAGAAAATGAACATGAGCTGGCTTCAGTGTGCGCTCACAGCCCAGAAAGCCAACCATATCCTGGGCTGCAGCAAAAGGAGCGTGACCAGCAGGTCCAAGGAGGTGATCCTGCCCCTCTACTCTGCTCTTGTGTGACCTCACTTGGAGTATTGTGTGCAGTTCTGGTGTCCTCAACATAAAAAGGACATGGAACTGTTGGAACAAGTCCAGAGGAGGGCCACAAGGATGATCAGGGGACTGGAGCACCTCCTGTATGAAGACAGGCTGAGGAAGTTGGGGCTGTTCAGCCTGGAGAAGAGAAGGCTGCGTGGAGACCTCATAGCAGCCTTCCAGTATCTGAAGGGGATCTATAGGGATGTTGGGGATGGACTATTCATTAGGGACTGTAGTGATAGGATAAGGGGTAATGGGTTAAAACTTAAACAGGGGAAGTTTAGATTGGATATAAGGAGGAAGTTCTTTACTGCCAGGGTGGTGAGGCACTGGAATGGGTTGCCCAGGGAAGTTTTGAATGCTCCATCCCTGGTGGTGTTCAAGGCCAGGTTGGACAGAACCTTGGGTTACGTGGTTTGGTGTGAGGTGTCCCTGCCCGTGGCAGGGGGGTTGGAACTAGATGAACTTAAGGTCCTTTCCAACCCTAACTATTCTATGATTCTATGATAACAAAAATATCACTGGATTCCTGATCTTTACATAAGTTGGAGTAATTCTAATCAGGAGCACAAGACCAGTAAATCAAAATTCATACTCTTGCCTTACTTGCACCACAAGTATATTTTACATTTCTAAATGAATGCATGCAAATGTCCACTTAATCTTAAGGGCTCAACCTGCTCCACACAGGTGTACATGGTAGCAATGGAACTGGCTCGTGATGGGTTACTGACATTACAGAAAACAGTCAGCTGTCTACTACTACTTGCTAATCTGCCCTTAGAAACCTCAGAAAGCATATAATTTAATAAGGGTTGCCATATCATGTAAAACTAACTCTAGATCTAAAGGGTGCAACCTATTGTATTTTGGTACAGAGCCCTCTCAATTCAGACAGAAGGAAGAATTTCCTTGAGAGCTTATGTTTGTAAGGGTAAAGATACAGGTTCTGACAACCTGAATTCCACTTTAGTCTCATTGTACAGTGCTCCCTATTAGCCACTGATCTCTGAGGACCTACCAGTGGGGAACAGAAAATGATGGGAAGGTGCATTGGAATGTAATCAGCACCACCAGAATGTGTGCTCATGCCAAAGTCGTAATGCCTACCATCAGCTTTCAGGAGGCTTTAAGACAGAAATAACAAAGTCAGCAAAGTGGAAAATCAGTCATGGGAGAGATGCATGATAGGGTAAGACTGTCTCAGAATAAATACATACTACACTTGTTAAAAGGTAATTTCTCTCAGAGAGAGAGTATCAGGCAAAAAGTTTACTTCTGAGAGGAAGAAAATAAGACAGAAATATCATTAGCAATCTGTGATTTGTGGGTTGCTGGAGGTAAAAAGCAATATTTTTAAGGAAAGACATATGAAGTGACAATTTTATGATAAAAATGGAGTGAGGAGAAACAGAACAAACAATACATCTTGATTTCTTTCTAAAACCTATATCTCAGCTTCTGTTTCTGTCACCAGTGCTAACAAGTTTGGTAGTCCTTGTTGAATAAAGGTCATTTGTGTTTTCACTTACAGACCAAATAATATAATAGTTAATCAAACCCAAAGAGAACAAAGACAGAAAGAAAAAAGATAGGGCAAAGTCTTCCCAATCTCTTCTCTGCCCACCTTCAAACAGGGAATTGTGTAAAGTTGAGGTATGGGAAAGAAGCCAAATATTTTTGAACTTCTGGACATGAAAGAGTTTCAGGTCTTCCAGCTAATAGTTTGAAAATAGAATCTCATAGAAGGACCAATAGTGGCTTATCCCAGCTGAGGAGCTGACTTGCTGCATTACTGTTCTGAGAGTTTGGTGAACAGTTTAAAGACACATATTGCTGTATCACAGCAATGCACCCAAATGGGCTGCATTAGCTGGAGAAAGGATACTGACATGGTGAAGCAGCAATTTGCACATACCACTGCTTATTGAATTCAATGAAACATTTTTTGACAATGGGAGCTCCACATTCCTCCTAACTCTGAGTACAATTTTATGAGCAAAAATTAGATCCCACTTTTGAAAAAAACCAGCACTGTTCCTGGGCAATTCTCAGTATTTTACCTTCTTTCACTCCCCCCTGGTACTATTCTGATTTTATGCTACTCATCATTTGTGATTACTGTTTTATTTTCTTCAGGTATCTGAGATATGCTTCACTTCATCAGTTTGATACAGGGACTGAGAAAGTACTTAAGATGCTTGGCACTTATTTATAGTGGCCTGAGGTACTTTGCAATTATAAGTTAACACTACAAATAGTAAAGGTTTGAAGTCTTAGCAGTTTCAAACCGTCATATCTGTTTTGAACACTTATACAATAATTAAGTACCTGATACACAACAACCTCACAAGTGTTTGATGTAATAGATCATTGTATTGTCATGTCTTCTGCTAATTTTGTGATTTAGAATTGTTTGATGAATTGGTCCATATTATTTTTGTCCCAAGTACAGAGATAGCAAGAGAAATTGTAGATCCACTAATGATACTGAGAGTGATTTGTGGTAGACCCTCACATCATAAATTTTTCCTATCAGCTGCTGTTCAGCTGCTACTGTAGAGAGGAAGTCATGTACTGGTGATCTGCAGGGGATTACTAAATTATGGGTCCGCAAGGTGAACCAAAGCTACTGAACTTTTGCAACATTGCTGCTTGCATTGCATTAATTAAAAAATCTGGAAAATTCTTAGAGAAAAAAACTATCCAGCTTGCAAAGCAAGTAGTTGAAAGGGAGACTGGGAAGCCAACATGTGGCTAGATTGCTGGCTATACTTGTAGAGTCTCTGTAGATCTTCATAAATAGAAAATGGCCCATAAGAATCTTCTTATATATTACTTAACATGTAATGCAAGAGAAATGGTAGCGCTATTCAGTTTTGTGATATTCATGCTGCAGAGGAGACTGATTAACAGCTGAAGACTACAGTACTGAGAAAAAAAGAAAAAATCAAACAGCTTCAAGCTGAACCACCAAATATCTGTCCATAAAAGCAAAGAGGGCAAGTAAGTTAAGTCTGTATATAGAGCTCCCCGTGATAAAAGATTTTTAAAAAATTGAGATAATGCCTTTTAAATATTTTTCTGAGTGAAAAAAGAAAGCAAATAAATGGGACACCATTGTTAGAAATGATGTCTGAACACAGGAGAGAGCAATTTGATGAGTTCTGAGACAAAAACTGTGGATCAAAAGATGTTCCAAAAACTTGCACAGTTAAGAATTTTTCCATTCCCATGTGATTTTGCAGAAAGGAATCCCTAATCAAAGGCTGAATCTCTTGTGGAGTGTGTGAATTCAGCTTAGTAGGAAGACTTATGAGAAAAGCAGCTTTATCTCTATAAAGATATCTCCTATTGAATGTCAGGGAGAGCACTAAAGTAAAACAGCCATAATTTTGGAGCAAGTGAATCAAGCTAAAGGAAGACAATAAATAAAACAAAGATAGAATAATGAAGAAAATAACCTTCATAGGCTGGTGTGCTGCAAAGAGCAACAGAAATTTCAGGAAGAAAAAGGTCTACCCTTTCGGCTATCACACTGAGGAGGGAGGGAAATTAATCCAAGTAAAATCCTAAACGTCAGGTAGCTTGAGGAGAAAATATTTTCTGTGTACGCTCACTTAAAATGTGCTTTATAATGCACAGAAGTACACATCTAGCAGATCTGTATGTTCTCAGCACACAAACTTGGCTGCCAGCAATTCTACTGACATATTCAAGACCAGTCCAGCCATCAGTTAGGTTTTGGCTGGATATTTCAGCCAGCTGCAACATTATCTCAGTGATAATCATAAGTGGTAATGTTAACTCAGAAAAATGCAGCGAAGTGATGTTAATGTTTATACAGCACTGTGTTCTGGACAAATAAAAATATCAATGAGAATCTCAAGTAATTGAAAAAAAAAAATGCTAGACTTTCATTCACATTTCTTTACAGTAGAAATTTCTTCCCAAAATATTGGCTGTCAGCTACCTTAAAATATGCTGAAGCTTTTGCTTTAGAGACAAAAGAGAAATTACAAATGAAAAAAATATGGTTAATATGTTTTCTATGGAAAAAAGATTTGGGATGATAGAATACATGAATGTTTGTGTGCTAAAATAGCCTTTAGGGGTCTACTCTTGTTAATTTTTTATACAGTTGATGATAACTAGCACTCAGAGTCAAGTCTCCTCAGCTGAAGACTGGTAATGTGTTTATGTTTTCACTCCTAGCAAAGAAGTGCTCTTAAAGCAGCTGGCTAAATTCCCTGTGGAGTAAATGCAGATGAGTAGGTGCCTTTAGAGATCTTGATGACCATAATTTAGGCATGAAAGTTAGTTGGACAATAAGTGCTTCTAAAAGCCATCAGAAATAATACTTCTTTCCATACAGTGATAATTGTGCTAAAGCACGCACACAGCATCACCAGCTACCTAAAACTGAGGTGCAAATGACAGGCTTGAATTTGCTTGACTAGTCTGCAGGCTAGTTCTCCAGTTTGATGAAAATAGGTGGATAAGTGAAGTACTTTGCCTATGCAATACCTGAGGCAAGAACACCTCTGGGAGCTCCCCCAGTGGAGCCACTGGACAATCCATGTAGGAAGGAGGCTGAATTTCCAGCTGGAGTTAGTAGAGATTTTTTATTTACAAAAGTCTGCTACATTGGTTAAAAGTTCATGGAAAGCCAGGCGTCCTCAGTGCTGGAGCCTGTGGAACTACATGCTTGTTTGTAGTAGTTTTTTACTTTGTCATAAGACTGCTCCAGAATGTAGTTGAAACCGATGATGGAGTATGGCAGAATTACACGTATCAGTAATGGTGAAGTACCTGTCCTGTGGAGCAGCTTGAGGTGTTACATTTATCGCTTGAACTGACTGCGGAAGCACATTATATATGTGAAATGTCAGTTCAAAGAACTGAACCTCATCAAACCTTCTGCATTTTACAGACTAATACGGTTCATTTTGCTGGAAATGTTGAAAGACAATAACTTCTTTCTCACTACATCAGTGGTTCCCAGACTACAGGATTACTATTCAAGGTGAGATAATGAACACAGAAGCAATGTTACTAAGAAAACTTTGGAAATTTTGGATTGAAATGTTTTTTCTCTTGAAGAGATCAAGAGATCTACTTGAAGAGAGTGAGGGAAAGTCAATTCACCACATCCCTGATGTTTAGATTGTTATAAATGTAAGACTTCTGATTTTGATATGACTGGCTTTTTCTGTTAGATCTGAGAGCTCTTTAGTATTCGGTATCATTCAGAAACACACATACAACCTGAAATAGTCCTCTGCCATCTGAACAGGGTCTGCACCTACCCTCTACTGCAGTAGTTGGCTTAGTGGGAACACTAAACCCTGTTCAAATCTGCTGTGTTCACAAAATAGTCCCTCCCTCTGAACTATATGTCTTGCATGTCCTACATATTTTAGTGTAGTGCATCCTGCCTTAATGGACTCAGTTTACTGAGCAATTTACCAAGTGCAATGGTGTTTCTTCATCAATCTTGCAGCATTTGATATGATTTTATCAGCAGTGATTTTATGTTATTTCCATACCACTGAAGAAGATACTGATTAGCATCATCTGTGTTGTCAGACCCTTCAGATTTTCCATAGAAAATAGGCCTAGGCTGGTATTTTTACAGGTCCTTTTCAGTGGATTATATCAATATGTTGGAATTAATAATCCTTCATAGATCATGCTTGTTTTGATGAGAATTTCACAGAGAGATTTCTCAGATTCAGGAATATCTAATAAAGGTAATAGAATTCCCTTCTAGAAAAATGAGATATACACCTCCTAGGAATTTGGAATGTCTGATAGCAGATTCCTCTTTTTCTTGATTCAGCTAAGGATTGTATTTCAACCCAAATTACCCACACCTCAAACAAAATGTTTTACCATACTGTCGTCATTCCTAGGAGGGTCTCAATACCTCTTCTTTGCTTTATATCTAGAGCTAAATATTCACTGGGTAAGAAGGACAAAGTCCTCCCTGGTGAGAAGTTCTATCTAATTTTATAACCGTTTCTACCACAAAATGCTAATGCTTTTTTACATTAGTATTGTCAGAGGCAAGAAAACCTTTTCTAGTTTGCTCCAGCAGAACAACTAAGTGATAGCGTCCACTGACTTTGGGGGGTTTGTCAGCTGAATGATTCTTAATTCATTGATCATACAGACAACTAATTTTTAAATCTGAATTTTAGTCATCAATGCTTAACTACTTAATTACACCTCTGCATTTATCTTTATCAATCAGACCTTCAATCTCAGCCAAAATTAAACCTTATTTGTTTGATAAGATCTATTTTCCTTCTAGCCAACCCAAGTGACATTAAATGTATTCTTATCCTTTAATTATTTCTTACCTGCATCTTGTTCCAACCTTTTTGTAACAGAAAAGGCAAGGGGCATAATTAAGAAATTATGAGTTACTTTATTTTACAAAATAGGAAACATGATGCAATAGAAAATGGAATTGCTAAGAACAAAATGCAGTGTAATGAACGAGACATGACTCTTTAAGATTCTTCTCCACATTTTCCAAAACAAAAGTAAAAGCACCACCCAACCAACTAATCAAAACCAACCAAACAAAAAGGCCGTAAGCAAGAAAAATATCCTGTAAAGTATATATTTTAAATAGCTAGAACATTCCTGAAAGTTTTTCATGAATCACTTGATTTTTGAGAAAAAAGTCTGGTGTTGAAAAAGCAAAATGCATAGGAAATGCATCAAAGAGCATAAAAAGACATCTCATCTCCAATTTTCATATTGGCCTGATTAGAAGATTAATTTCTTAGCCTTTTTTGTTAAGCATCGATAAAGCATAAAGCATCATTTCAGTGACCTCTGGTTATGAATGTGCCCTCAACTGTATTAGGCTTTGATATAGATCTTTGCTGATGTGATTCTGTATAGCTCAGATAACTTGATTGCTCAGAGGAATTAGTTGCTTTAAATCACTCTAGTAATCTAGCCTGAAATAGATCATTCCAGTTACAGAGTTATTAAGCATCAGAATACTCCAGCCATATTGCCTTACATCCATCTGACCTTTTTTAATGGTCCAGCTATTAAAGCCATACTGCCTTTCTGAGGCAGTGCGTCATGTAGAGACTTGACACAATAATTTCCTGCCAGAGTCAAAGGGAACAAAATTCTTTCATTCTTTATAACTATCCCCCATGCTCCTGCATAGTCCAAAATCATCAATTTGCACACCAAGACATGGCCAGGATTTTTTGTTTGTTTCTTTTGTGTAGAGCAGGCCAACTCCTACACAACATAATTTTCTATAAAATACTGGGTTTATCTTAGTAATAATAATAAAAAAAATCTATTAAGGGTTCTTAAACACTCATTTTTGCTAAATTTAAAATGTTAGTTTCACTTAAGCATTAACCTGGATCTCTTCCTGTCACTAAAATTTCTTCACATCTGTGGTTTAGGTGCTTAGAGTCCTGCCTTACAGACAGTCTGTAATCTGTGTTTCCCAGATGGGTTATAAGTCTCATGATGCCATATAGTAGTAGCCTTTTGATTGAAACATGTAAAGATTCGTAAGTGTCAGTACATTGTGAAAGATGAAGTCCTGAGCACTGCTTATGAAGTAGATTATGAGCTGGTGATGATACAGCTCTTGTGAGACCATGTGAGATGGCAGATAATCCAGTTCGGTGTCAAATTGACTCATAACACAATATTTAGCTATTTCTGAAACAGATTTTTTCTGAAGCTTCTGATGAGAAAAACCTCAACATTTGGACCTTGATTTGGAATGAGATGATGTTTTTCCAAAGGATTAGAAATTCAAACTTTTGCCTATATTATTTTTGCAGTATAATGCAATAATCCAAGGGCTACAAAATCCTACTGAAGGGGCAACCTAAGTCACAGGCTGCCTTGGATCATACTATTCCCTCCTTCTCCATCCTTCCCGCTAAATCATTTTTTTTTAATTATTGTCTTTCTACTACTACTTAAGTGATGCCTTTTGCAGGCACCACGGGTTGTGCTTTCCTACCTTTCCTTGGAACTTACTTTTACAAAAAAAAGCTTTGGTCAGAGAAAGTAACACAGCCACATTAGAAACACTGTTAAGGGAAACTGTCTAGATGGAGAATACAATTTTTTCTCCCATTTGAAAGATATAACAAACCAAACATAATTCAAAATTACTATTTCCCCTTTGCTTCCTAACCAGTAACTCAGTGGGAAATTCTGGGTTTCTGTGGTAATTCAAAATTGAAATCATAAATGAGCCACTGCAAACAGAAAAAATTTGGTACAACATAATCACAGAGAAAGGGTCCAAAAAGGTCTGAAGAGCCTTGCTGTGGGATAGTGGCTGTCAAATAGTGATAACTCTTGCATCAACAAATAACATTAACAGCTCCTGTTTAATGAATAGTAACGTGAACTAGAGTGTGATGCTTCAGAGATTAAAAAGCTCAATTCTTGCGCAGCCTACAGTTGTGTGTTTGTAACTGGACTACAATTTGCAGTTTTGATTGCTGGGTCAGGCCTTCAGTCAAAAGAATAAAGCTTTCTAACAACAGTAACTTTCTGTGGTTTGGGTTAAGAAAGGGGAAAAAACCCTTCATCTTTAATAGGAACCTGCCATTGTGGTTTCACTCAAAAGTTTCAGGGATTGAATAAAAGAAATAGTATTTTCATATGGAAATTGGGGGATTTGGATTTTTTATCTAAAGGTAGTTAAAAAAAAAAGAGTAGTTAAAAAAAAAAAGGAAATCAGTTAATTCCATCATCTAGCATATGTAAAGCATCAGAGTTCCTGAGAGTATTATGTATTTTTAGATATTTCTATCCAGATTCCATACAGAAAATGCTTAGTTTTCAAGTGCTCTTGGCCTCTCCCATAAAGAAATTGTAATTTCTGTTGCCGTTTTTAGCTAATTTAGACTGGTGAAGGTCTGAAAGATATTTGATTCCTATAATTGTCATGAAATAAAAGTTAACAAGAGTAGTTCTCTGCTAAAGGAAAGGGTGAAGCCAGAAACGGACTTTATTAAAGACACTAAAGGATCTACCCTTTCCGGCTTCAGGTTGGTCATAATGTAGAGAGAGCTGAAAAGCTTTTACTCAGGCTTCTTGGACAGGACTTAGAAATTTGCTGTATAAAATTATCCTAATTTGGTTTGAAGTTCTCCAAGGTCGAGGAGTGAGGCAGGATGTGTTTGCAGTGTGTCCTGGTCAGTGACCGGATATTACTGTGGGAAGGAAGGAAGAAAAGAAGGAAGGAAGGAGGGAGAGATGGAGGAGTGGGTCTGCCTGACAGAAAGAAAAACCACTGCAAGGGTTTCCCATGGTTACTAACAATGTTCTCATGCTTGTCATTTTAAAAGGTTGATTAAACCTGAGACCTTTTGCACCAGCTGCCTGAGAAGATGACAGTTGCTCAGCAGCTGTGGTCTCAGGTGCTGAGAGCTGATTTTCCAAGGTTCATCATAAAAGCATCAACATAAAAATGAAAAGCCTTCAAGGTGTTTTATTCCATCTATATTATCTTATCTATTGTCTTTGCACACTGCAGATCTCTATGGCACTGAACTGCTGGTATATCAATTCCTAAATCAAGCACCACAGGTGTAAATAGAGTTGAAATTAAAGCCCACCCTCCAAAAAAAACCCCAACCAAAAGCAGCTGCCTGCACATATCCGTAAGGAGTGGGAGAGCATATCCTCACTTAGAAAAAAATACCCACCCCAAAAAACAAACCACAAAATGAATTCCTGTATGTCATGTTCTTCCAGACCCCTGGCTCTGCCTTTCCATATGGAAGACAAGGTGTGTTAGACTTCCCTCTCTGATATTTTATGTAAAACAATTGCGACTAGTAAGGTACTGATTTTAGTGGGGGTTGAGAGCACTCACTTAAAGTGTCAGTGAATCAGGTCTTTGATTCTGCTTCTACCTTTTACTTTGGGTAAGTGCAACAGGAAAATTATTACATCACCTTTCCATTTAGCTGTGTTAAAATGGAAGTGTTGGAAACTGAAATTATCAAGAAATAGAATCTGATTTTTTATTGTTTGCACCAATTTTCACGTTTTTCACCTGTGTAAATAAACTCGGGGTTTGTGACACAGTATTTTTTTTTTTCCTGTTTTTTTTTTTTTTTTTTCCCTGCACTTCAGCTTTACATCAAGGAAGCAGTAGAGCTCAGACTGGACAGGCAATATTTTACCAGTTTCTTCTTGACATTTTCTGTAAGAGCTGGGAAGCCCTGAAGAGTAAAGAGACTTAACTCTATACTTATTTAAGAGTATGAAAATTATCTGCACATGGACAGACAGCATCTGCCCTCTCAATTATTTAATATTTTGAGATATATAATGCAGCCTTATGAGTGTTTTCATATCTAATATTCTTTTATATACTAATGCTTTGATAGGAAATGCAAAGTCCTGCACCTGCGGACAAATAACCCCATGCCCCAGTACATGCTGGAGGCTGACTGGCTGGCAAGCAGCTCTGCACAGAAGGACATGGGGCTTCTGATATGCAACAGCTTGAACGCGAGATAGCAATGTGCTCTTGCAGCAAAGAGGGCAACAGCTCCCGCATTTCCAGCAGGTTGAAGGAGGCATTCCTTCCCCTCTATTCAGCACTGGTGAAACACATCTGGGGTCCTGGGCCCAGATGTGGACTCCCCAGTACAAGGGGCAGACAGGAGAGAATCCAGCAAAGAGCCACAAAGATGCTTAAGAGGTTGAAGCATCTTTCCAATGCGGAGAGGCTGAAAGAGCTGAAGTTGTTCATCCTGAGGAAGGGAGGGAATGTTCAGGGGGTATGATCAATGTGTATAATGGGACTGATAGGACAGTGTAAGAAGGCAAAGCCAGACCCTTGTCAGTGGTGCTCCGTGACAGGACCAGAGGCAATGGGCACAAACTGAAATGCAGGAGGTTCCATTTAAAAGTAAGAAAAATATTTTTTACTGGACTTCTGAGTGTACAATTTGACTCACAAAGAGAAACACAGTTTTGCCCACACCTTGTAACTATACAGATAGAGCAAAAAGGAACTATTAGCCATTGCAGGGTTTCCTTAGTGAAAGATCTCAGTTGTACAGCCAGAAGCATGGCTATGGTAATAACAGGAAAAGAAATTTGGAAAAAACCCTGTGATGGTAAGCAATTGTTCTCTGAGCATGATCAGTAGACACGTGGACACTGCTTAACATAATTGCTTGTGTCCCTAGTATTGAGCTTGCATGTTGTGTATTTTCTTCTTCTGTTGCATTTAGCTGTGTTGGAACATGCCCTCAGGAAGTGCTTGCACCAGACTTTAAACTGGCCAGTAGGGATGCCAGGGTCTCATCTTCTGCACGCAGTCGTGTAGTTCCAACATTCCCCTCTGGTGCCACTGGTGCTTGGGAAGCTCTGCAGAAAACTGACTTTGTAGATGGTTTGCTCCCACGATAAATACCTATAGAAATATAGACTGAGTTAGATCATCTTACTGATCTGGCTCCTTGGTTTCATGAATGTCAGTGTAAGGGTTGGGGAGACAACAAGTTGGGGGATCAGGAGTGCTGCAACTCCCTGATTGCTGCAACTCAGCTGGAATGGAACTTGACTACAATGCCCTAACCCTTCAAGTCATGTTTAGTTGTTTGTCAGTCTGAACAATAAGATTTTCACATCAATAAAGACTTAGCAGTAAGGGAAAGTGACGCATGATGTAAAGCCATAGTCCTCCTTACAAACTGTCACTGCATGCTGGCATGGGGCATGAGCCAAGTCTTGTTTTAATTCAACTGCCTCTGACCTCTCTCTGCTTTTCTGCCAAGGCTTTTCCAGCCTCTAGTCCTCTCACAGGACCTGCACACTCCATAGCTAATCCATTGCTTGCATATATATAAAAATGAGCTGTATTTCAATGCAATCTGGAATTTTATTGCTATTTTCTAAAATACATTACTCGTAAATATGTTTTTATTTTTGCATTGTTTGATTAATACTAAGCAGGAAATGTTAGCTCTTAAAGGAATAAGTGGTGAACTCGCATATCTACCAGCCACTTCTTTATTTTCCATCTTCCGTATCTTCATAAAACAAAATCCTGACTACTGTAAAGCAGGTTGAGCTTTAATTTTACTGTAGGGTCCTTGTTTTTTGCAGAATTCATGCTTTGAGAATCCTGGCAAATATAAACAAAGGTTTTATTACCCTGCAGAGAAAGGCTGTAATGTCTCATATCTGTTTTGTTATGTACTCAGTGCCAAATTGTCACAGCTCCTGCTCCACAGTGAAGAAAATGAGTCTTTTTAGCTGGTGACAGAAGTTTCCCTCATGAGAGCGGAGTCATGATTATGGATTTGTTTCTTTGTTTTGACATTTAGTAAGGGGTGAACTTCATTGCAGAGGAAACAAATGGGAGATATCTCCTCTACTTAACTTGTCCTCAACCCCTCCCCCAAGCACTTCAGAAGCAGATATCTTTGAGCTTTTACTTCTTTGTGAAGCTCGATACCCTCTGAGTTCAAATACTTTCAAAGATAGATACATAAATCAACACAAAATGACAAGATCACATAAGCCTCTTTTCCTCTAAAAATGAAGCTGAAGAATGCATGCATCCTGTCCCTAATATATTCGTCTGAAGTTATGTGCCTTCATCTGGATTCTGTTTAGGTTTTCTTGAAAACAGCTTTACAGATGTTTAAAGAGATGAGTATCTGTAATTCTAGGGACAAAAAGTCAAATATTTAAAGCTTCATAATATGATAGTTTAATATAAACTAGAAAGATGCACTTAACTTTTCCATAGAAGTTTAGCATGCATTGCTCTTCATATGGAATTGTTAGTGCTACTGGGAGACTGGCTCACTCCCTCTCTGTCTGTTATTTTTCTTTCTTTTTCCTTTGGATGATATGATCATTCCTTCTTGGCGTCTAATTCAGCCTCTCTTCTTTCCAATTCTGACCCAAAACCTATGCTTTGTTGCCAGATTATGGGTTTAGTATGATTTTCGCCTCATATTTGTGGTAAACAGTTGAAAAAAGAGCCAATTCAAGGTAAGGATCGGATGGAAATTTGTTGACATTACGTGCTGGCTTGGTGAAATCGAAATATTTCTCAAAAATTATTCTTTTTATTGAAGTTGTAATGAAACTGTGGGATAGATTTAATGAGGTCTTCTTTACAGAAAGCCTTCAGCTGGAAATTTGCCAGAGTTTTTGCCAGTTTACTTACCTGATGAAATCCAGCTCTCAGGCTCCTTGGCTCTGAAGCACCTTTCCTCTAAAATAATGGACAGCTGTGAAACTGAGGATAAATTCCTGCTAACAGAAAATTGTGACTTTTCCAAGAGGGGAAAAAAAGCATAATTTGAAATATATCTATTCTTCTGTGCTTTCTTGCTCTGTTGAGTGTATTGAGTCCTCCTCAGACTAACATTAGCTTGTAACTATAACTTTATAAGTCCCTGTTTCTGACATACAATGGATTAACTCAAAGCAGATGTTTATATAAAAAGAAGAAATGCATACATCAACTTCTGTTTTGTCTTGTTGGTGTCAGGGTGCAATGGGGAACAGATGCTCCCTAAAGAACAGGGAGCTGAGTGTGACACTAGATTAGGCAGAGTCCTCACTGATGAGGCTCCATCTCATAGGATCTTAGTATGCTGAGGTAGGGCTGGGTGCTGCTAACAGGGTCCCTTGAGAGCTCTTAGCCTGAAAAGTGAGCCAGGTCCAGGCTCCAGACAGGAAGACCAGTCAGGAACAGAAGAGATATGGCCAGAGTCAGGGCTGGTAACAGCTGCGACGTACAGTTGAGGAGTCCAATCCAGGAGCAAGTTACCTAGAACATAGGGCCTGGGTTCATCCAGAGGGCTGTGACAGACACGGGGTAGAGACAGGCGCTCCTGTGGCGTTGCTGGGGAGTGATGACTGATGACTCCAGGCTGTGCAGGACCTGTGGGCAGAGGATACACCTCCACAGCATCTATGTATCGTACCGGATGTAGTCTGGTTGTATGGACTGACTGTGCTTCAGTGTCTTGCACTTACGGAGCTCATCTCCCAGTTTAATGTCATCCAGAAGAAGTTCCTGTATTTTGAGTCCACTTTGCATTGGGAACCAGAGCATTGTAAATGGGGTCAATCTGGAGATTTGCTTCAAAAATACACTCCTGATCTAAACTAAAATGCTAGAGTAGACCCAAAATCCCTCTTTAGCTTTCCCCTGCTGGTTGTGTCTCTTAATTTTCTCATGGAGGAGAATGGATAAGGCTTGAGCAGATTCTCTAGCTTCTTTGATCTCCAGATTAGCTCTATTATTTGAATTTCAGAAATACATATAAAAAACACCCAGAAAATCAGTGCTTAAATAATACTAATGCAATCTCTGAGACATCTTGTGCTGCCCAGCATATGCTAGGCTGAAAAGCAGTTCCCTTCAGCGTAAATATCTCCAACTGGCAGACAAATTAAAAATCCCAGAAGGAAGCTGAAATACTTAACAACGATGCAATCAGGTAATGGCAGGGAGAGAGACATAAGTGATATCTGTTCCTTGCTAAGGGTCACAACTGCTGCCACCTTTGAACCTTTTAGCTTAGACTTCAAACTTAAAACGTGAAGAGCCGCCACAATGGCCCTCAGAGGGTTTTAATTCTCTGGGTCTCCTGATGTTCATGCTGAACTTCACAGGAGGAGGTCAGGTGTCATCCAGTTTACTTGGCATGTCTCTACCAGAGCTGCCATCTAACATTGGTCCATCCAGGTGGGTTGATTTGCTGGCAGAGTGGCTAACTTATCTTTTCCATCCCTATGTAATTTATCTGAATCAGACTGAACTTTGTGAATTTGGCTCAGAAACAAGGCAAAGGTTTGGGCCAGTTTCTTCTACTGCAGGGTGTGGCTCACCTTTACTCATTGCAACCCATGAGTTTATTAATGGATCCAAATATAGCCAGTGACCTTCTGTAACAGATGGTGAATTGTATATTACTTCCAGTGCATAAATTAACATTTTAAAAGGGTTTTTAAAATGCTGTTGACTTTAGCAAATGAAATATAATAACAAGGATTTGCTGAAGTATGATGCCATAAGTTTGGATATGATGAAAATTCATTGTCTGAGGAAAAATCTAGTATTAGTGTGCCATTAACAAGGACACTGCGAGGTGCCATTTGTTTTAGAATGATGTATGGTTTATGATGCTGAAACTGCCATCACAGACAAGTCATGATTATTTGCCTTGAAGATGATTTATGAACCATGACTCTAGAGGAAATAATTTGTCTCACATAGGTTGTTGGAAGTCAGTCCCCTTGGCATTAGATTTCATCAGGAAGGGTATGTCATGGCCCTCAAAATTTTGGTCAAGAACTTCCTAAACCTTTCCCTCTGATTAAATAAAAAAATATTTTTCTCATTGGTTTGGACATAGAGGGTTTAGTTATGTTTTTTTTAGCCCAATTTTTTTTTCATACTATGTTTAAGCAACATTGTCAGAACATGGTAACACACAATGACCCAGATAAGATGTAGATAACTAAGAGAAGATTAATTTATATATCTGAGCATGAGTGTGAAGTAGAAGATACAGCAAAGAAATATAAATATCTTGCAGCATTTTACTCTCTCCCTGAAAAAAGTTGCATTAGCACAATAAGAGCAATACCCATGGACTGAGCCCCAAGCAACTATTCAAACCACAAGGGCATGAGTGTTTTATATAGCTACTATAGTTTTATTATGTCTTTTCTCCACTTATATAATATGTGGGATAATGCCCATCATTGTCATCTCTCATACTGGAACAGCAGCCTGCTATTTTAAATGTCAGCGAGAACAGAGAACAACTAAATGCACATTCTTGCCCTTCCCTCACTCCTCTTCCAGCTGCAGGTGGGAGGATCTTTCTTGTAGATATGGAGATGTTGCTTAATGATATTTGGATTCTCTAAATTAACTACTTATTTGTCTGAGTCACTGAGATACTTCCATGAACTGGTGATACGTGAAACCTGGAGAAAGCACAGAAGATGTTAAGTGTTCTCCTATTCAAATATAAGCAACTCAGAAAAAAAATGCATTTGGATGGATGCAAAACCATTCAGCCCCTCTGTTCATCCTACATGCAAAATTAAAAAATTCAGATTCTGACAGTGAGCTTAGAGATTTCACACTGCAGAGCAAGAAACCCAGTAGAACTAGAGTACAAAAAGACATGGAAAAGACAAGGTCTGACCTAAGGCAATTTGGTGCTGCTATTAGTAAACATGAAGTAATGATGGAATATAGACCAACTTTTGTGGATTACAGTGTAATTACACTGAGCAGATCTAAAAGTAATTAACTAGTAACCTGCAGTGCTGCTTAGAAGACAAAAGTCATATATTCATCTCATAATCACATGGATACCACATGAAAATTAAATACCATGTAATTATATGATCAGTATTTACCATATTCAAATAGTATTTGTGCCCCTTTAATTTGAAATGCCACTTAAGTTTGAAGTACTAAATTACAACCCCCCTGTGACTGTGATCTAAATCTAGAGTAGTAATCACTGTGTGTGGTAAAGCATGTAAGAGTGTCCTGGGTTCAGCAGTAGCAGTCATGTTTCTCCTTCTTGGTAGCTGGTGCAGTGCAGTGTTTTGACTTTCGGCCTGGGAACAGAGCTGATAACAAGGATGTTTTGGTTTGGCCAAGGACTTTGTGAGCCTCATGCTCTGCCAGGGAGGAGGGGAAGCCAGGAGGAAGCAGAGACAGGACACCTGACCCAAACTGACCAAAGAGGTATTCCATACCACAGCACATCATGCCCAGGATGTAACTGGGAGTTAGCCGGAAGGGCTGGGAGACTGCAGGGTTGGAGGAGGTATCGGTCGGAGCTTGGTCGGGCTTGGGGAGCAAGTTATCGGTCAGCTGGTGCTGAGGTGTTGTATTCTCTTCCCTTGTTATTTCCTTTATTATTGTTATTATTGGTGGTAGCAGTAGTGATCTGTGTTATACCTTAGTTACTAAACTGTTCTTATCTCAACCCGTGGGAGTTGCATTCTTTTCTATTCTCCTTTCCGTCCCTCCGGGAGTAGGGGGAGGGCAAGAAGGGGGGGGGGGGGGGTGTGAGTGAACAAGTTGCCTGACTGGTTTTAAACCACGACAAAGAGAAAAAGCCATGAATGCTGAATGACCCAGTTCACTTTCTACGTGCTGTCGTGGTTTAAACCCAGTCAGGTAACTCGTTCACTCACTCCTCCCCTTCTTTCCCTCCCCCTACTCCCAGAGGGACAGAGAGGAGAATCGAAAAGAATGCAACTCCCACGGGTTGAGATAAGAACAGTTTAGTAACTAAGGTATAACAGAAATCACTACTGCTACCACCAGTAATAATAATGATAAAGGAAGTAACAAGGGAAGAGAATACATCACCTCAGCACCAGCCGACTGATAACTTGCCCCCCTCAGCCCAACCAAGCACCGACCGATACCTCCTCCAACCCTGCAGTCTCCCAGCCCTTCCGGCTAACTCCCAGTTACATCCTGGGCATGATGTGCTGTGGTATGGAATACCTCTTTGGTCAGTTTGGGTCAGGTGTCCTGTCTCTGCTTCCTCCTGGCTTCCCCTCCTCCCTGGCAGAGTATGAGGCTCACAAAGTCCTTGGCCAAACCAAAACATCCTTGTTATCAGCTCTGTTCCCAGGCCGAAAGTCAAAACACTGCACTGTACCAGCTACCAAGAAGGAGAAACATGACTGCTACTGCTAAACCCAGGACAGTGCACAAGGGAAAAAAAGCATCTGGCTGATGGAATTTCACTGAGTGTCCCTCTTCTGGATTATTTTTTCATGTTCTCTCTAAAATAACTCTGTTTTGACAGACCTGGAGGTTTAATCTAGCTTAGGTCAAGACAGCATTTAAGTGTATGCTCAAAGCTAGCTACTCTGCTTGAAGACAGAAGGGTTAGAATATACTTGAAGGTTGGGGCAGTATTCAGTGCTATGTTGCAGATGAGTAAGTCATGGCTATGAGCTAATTTCATTTTCTTAGATGTAGCACAGCAATTTTCAGCAGTGTTGGCAAAATTTGATATGCTGCTCTAAAAAGGCGGTTCAGGTTTTGATCGACCCTGGGTTACTCCTGCCAGAGGAACAGGAGGAACCGAAGAAAGGAGACAGAGATGGATGAGGTGCTATGGGAGAAAACCTGGGGAAACCAGCTTGCTGTTTTAGTAGCAAGAAGGATGGCAATGGTAAAGCACAAAGTTTAAAGCTTTTATGGGGGTCAGAGAACCAAGCAGTGGCCTTCACCTTTCAGCCTCTCCTGGGTGGTGGCAGCAAAGCAAGCTAATTATTCAGGGCAATGAAATAGTTATGGTGAGCAGTGAGCCATATCCAGCTCATCCTCCTCAGCAGTGTCCTGCCCAGGGCATCTGCTTGCTTTGCCTGTGCTTTAGGTCTGCTCTGTTTTCTTGAAGCGAGAGGTATTTTTTCTTCACGTTGGTACAGTATAGTTAGTTTGTATGTGAGATCCTGGGTGGTGGCCTCTTACCCTGTCTTGGTATGGAAAGCAGGAATGGCTTTTGGGGTTGAGAGGAAAAAAAGTCTGCTTTCAGTTGTCACTGAAATTTAATTGCTGTGGGAACGTGTATGCTAAGAATATCTGCCCTATAGTAAACTCTCTGAGACCATCAGCTACTACTGATATTTGCAAGGTGATAATATCCAACCATTCATTGGCACCTGGGGTGATAGAATAGAGAGAGTTTGCCTGTCCTGAAAAACTTTGAAAATTAATAGAATAGTAGCACATAGCAAGTCATTGCCTTGGATTGAATAAAAACTAATGAACTAGAGTGGAAAAGTCTTTAACACAGTCTGAACCTTTGTAGGAGTTTCTCATGCTCCCTGACTTGTTTTCAATGCCTAGTTACAAGTAGTACGTTCCTTCAGTGCTTTGCATAGATGGACAATTACGTAATGCTCCATGCAGGTGAACTTTGGCCAACTGCATGTGAAGGCAGCAGAGAAAGAGTAGGATGCATCTCCGGAATACTGAAGCAGAAATGCAAAGATTTTCATCACTGATTATTCCTCTAAGGCAACATATTGTTACCAACCTCTCTTTGAGATCTACAACATGCAGAGCCGTAAGAGGGTAAGTATGAGATGTACAGAAAATCTAACCTGAGATCTGTCTGATATGGCTGGCTACTCCTAAACTCTCTTGATCTTTGAGAACTGAAAATACAGATCTTGATCTGAAATCTTCTAGTTTCAACAACTGCAAAATGAAAGGACTGTCATTTTCCAGAGCCAGCTAGAAGTGATAACATCCCAGATGCTCCACCTTGGTATAATTCACTTCGTATTTTGCTGGTTTTAACTTGTATCTTTCCTAATTGTTTCTTTTTCTTGGGCACATCTTTTGAGATTTCCAGTTTGGTTGTAGTATATGGAAGTAGCTATGTGAATGGTATTATTCATTATCCTTTGAGTAGCTTATGAAGACATCTATTCAAACACATTGGTAGGTCATCATTTTTGTGCTGACAGCATGAAAGGAGGTACAGTGCTGGGCAAGAAAGCTAAACTTTGTATAGATATTCATGGTTTCATGTTTTTTTTTAAAAAACAAAGAATGAAAGACACCCCCTGCCCAGAAATTCTAAATGTATGAATACAGAATGTCTTTCACCCCTTACTTGTTAAAGTCAGAGTCTTGCAATCTCCACATTCAATGCTACCCTGTCAAATGAGATTTATTTTTCATGCTAGCAACAGCCATGGTGGATAAAATCCTTATATAAAATCAATAACTTTACTCAAGTTAGGCCAAAATCAATTGATCTCACTTACTGTTTGTAGTCCCAAACTCTCCTAGCTCTCAGTGGCTATTTGTCTCCTTTGCCTTTCACCATTTTAATTATTCTCTGCTCTGAAAATCTAAGTTGTTAAGCCATTAATTTCTACTGCCTTTCTATATTGGACTAAAGAATGTTATGTTTGAAAAAACAAAATGCCACTCATTATTTATCAATAGAGTGAGAAAGTGGCTTCCAATTGCCTCTAACCATGAACAATGAGGGGGATAGAAAGAATTCTTTGAAATAACATTGTGACTTTTAAATATAAACACTTGTTTACTCACAAAAAATGCTTTGGGATTCATCAGGATGACAGCTTCTTTAGGAGTCCTTGCACTTGGGAAATTATTTGTTTGCTTTGTTCTATTTATCACAAGCTGATCAAGGGGTAGAAGCTGTCCACAGTTTTGTTTTGTGAGTGAAGTTTTGGAGAACCATTGGAGAACTATTCAGTTAAGATGGCCATATTTGTCCTTTAGTTGTACTGAAATGAATCCAAAGGGATTGCTGATTGAGGACTTACAGTAGATTTATAGCAGTACAATGAGCAGAACTGAGGGTAGGATGGTGCATCTGTATTTGTATGTCTAAGGGAAGGAATTTATCAAATGATATACAGTATGAACTGGCATATTCACACACTGATAATGTGGAGCTCTTGCTGCTTTTAAATTTTTTTCTGGTTATCACAGAGCAGCTCAGTTGCTTATTTTTGAATGCTAGAAAATATTATAATTTTGAAGCATATATCCCATTTTCAAATTATCAGATAAAAGAGAAATAAGATTCAATGTATAGGTTGGGATGGCTCAAAAATGAAGATGATAGACATATATTTTGGTCTTCTTGATTGATTAAATCCATACTTGTGAAGGTGAAACAATCTGATATGATCTGTTGTTCGTACATTAAAATGACCATTCTTATATGGAGTTGATGTGGGGTGCTGAAAACACTTGATGGAACCCAGCCTTATAAAAAAGTGAGCAGCAGAAAGTGCTGTGCTTTTTTCAAACTCTTAAACAGGCTTTTGTTTGGCAGCAACACACAACACTTTTTCCCTGCAAGTTTTTTGCCTGTGGCCTCTAATACTCACTAAGGCATCTATGGAAACTGTCAGGACTTCCAGGTAGAGCTGGACTTTAAGGACAATTGCTATTACTATCTTTGAAAACTGAGACACTTAAAACAGTTCCATATTTCTCAGTGTTAATATTAAAGTTGAAAAAAGGTTGCAGTGTTTTTTGATTCTTCAGATCAAGAATGATATTCCCAGTTTTGCTTGGTTTCTATTTTCTCATCTAAGCTTCCTGAACATAGAAACTGCAGGTCATAAAAATACCATCTGCTGGGAGAAAGAGACAGCCTACATAATTTCTGGGAATATGGTGCAGCGACTGCCAGTACTGCAACTCTGCCTTACACTGTGTAATGTGTTGCAATTAAGTGTATGTGCTTGAAAATGCTACATAGCCTTCTGGTGGCTTTTCCATACACAGGATAAGACACATCATTTACATAAAATTGCAGACAGTTTTTCACTTAAAGTGGTTTTGGAGACTTCTGTTTCTGGAGCTGAAAGATGTTGGAATTACATTCATTACCTGTTCTTGACACCAATTTTATGCACCCTTATTTTGACACTTCTTAAAAATGTAAAAAAAAAGCACAGCAACAGAATTAAATCAGAGAGGAACGTAACATTCAGACTAGGGAAAATATGTATGCAGTGACACTCAGGATGATATTGTTGCCAAAGACTGTGTTTTCATCTGTAACAGCAGCATCACACATTTATTAACCTAATAATAGTATTGAGGATTTTATTGGCAGAGCACTTTGACACTCAACGCTTTGTCCTTGTGGGACATACTTCTCCACAGGAAGAAAATGTAAACCGCTTTTATGGCATAGCAGAAGGAGTCAGCATGACACCTTACCTTTTGCCTCAAAATACTTCATAAACAATAACAGACACTGTAAATATCACTACCCCTATTTCTATAGATGAGGAGAACATAATTTTCTTTCACAGTGTCATGAGTCATTCTGAGCAATTTCAGGACTGCTCAGTTTCAGTTTCTGTGCTCTTAACAAAAGCAGCGTAGTGATGAACAGACTACTATTACAGCCTCTCAAGCATAATTGTTCCAAGCTACAGTCTATTTACATTGGGAAATGTGAGTTATGTGTATACAAAAAAACTGTGAAGGCAGCATAGCACACCTACTATGTGACATTCATGCACATGTAAAACTGAGAGAGAATGAATTAGAGGTTTAAATTATTTGTTCTTAATCAGAAGCTTAATATTTCATACTCGTGATGTTAGTTATTCAATCCAGACGTTTAGTCAATTCTAATTAAAAATGATGAGTCATACGAAGCATATAACATTTTAAATCAAGTGCCAATAACATGATTACTGCCCTAATAAAAGTGCAGAGGTGATATCACAAATCAGAAAAACTGATTCTTACCAAAGATGTTAATAGCTTGCTTTATTATTTATTGACACATATATTCCTGATCTTTAACCTCATTGACTTTACAGAAAATGGCCAACGTACCCTTACCTCAATACAATCTTTTATTCCATAAAGGTGAAAAAACAGGATCAAGGAATATCTTTATGCAATCATATTGTACAGAAATTATTTCAGGTTTTCTAATAATGAATTGTGCAAGCACTATGAATTGAACAATGAATATTAGTAAATCTAGTATTAGATGAAATCACTGAGCTAGCCAAACACATAACTCAAAAAGTCCGATAAGATGCAATATCTGTTACTAATATATTTTTCTTCATCTCACGACAAATTACAGTAATGTAAAGTTAATCTTGGAAACTCTGATGAATTTACTTGTGTTATTCCAGGCCACTTTTGTGCCATTATTCATAGGGTAATTTCCAAAAGCTGAGTTAAGGCTGGGGTGGAAGTGGGGGTATGCTGCATTATCTGGATTTATTAAGATTAAACTACGTTCTTTTTGGAATTGTGGTTTATTGCAGAAGGTTTACTGCAATAACAAGATGACTGTGTATTTTGAGTGGAAAGACAAATGGCTGAAAATGCCTGTCATACCTGTTGAGCATAGTTAAATATTTTCCTATGTAGGTGTAGCTCTTCATAAGCAGGAGAGGCTGAGGGTGACTTCATTTAGCCTGGCATTTTCATGGCATTCATGAAAGGTTCACTTTAAAGCACCAGATCTCTGATGACAGTTCTGGCTTCATTCTGGGTCTCAATTCTCTTTTAACAAAGTCCCAATACCAGTTTTGAGTGGGCAAGGAGACTATGCTGTAGCATAACGAAGTCAAAGTTTTAGCAACATGCTTGTTGGGATCCCACATTCAGGTCACTCTGTTTTTTCATAAACCAGACAAAAAAAAAAAAAAAAAAAGAAAAGTTTTTTTTTAGGAGTTCTAAGAAGACTTATGGGTGCTATCTTTATAGCTATCTTCACATTAAAGCCATCCAAAGTAATAATTCAGAAAGAAACTAAAAAAAAATAATTATCAAAAATAGTACTTACACTCCTAGATATATAATAACCTTGTATGCTTAATCAATGAAGTTTTAATATATATTCTTTTAAAAGTATTCCTACATGTGTATGTTAGAGAGCAAGATAAGCAAAAGAGCGAGGAAATATGATACATTGTAACCGATGAAGGATTCTCTGAATATTTAGATCTAGAAGTTATATTAAATTTGTTTCTCCTTTATTCCTTCTAGTCTAATACAGATGCTTTCATTTGAGTAGAAATCTTTAAAGCTAAAGTTCTATGATAAAATTCCATTGCCGTTTTGAACCATATCACAAATATATGCATGTGTTTAATACTGCATCAGGTTGTTTTTAAGAGAGGTTTTGTGTCTCTGTAGAAGCTTCATAAGAACCATTATTAACGTATAGCAAGTTATAAGAAAATCTACAGAAGCTTTTCAGTCTTTAAGTCTGGATATATCATAGTGAAATAGAAATACCTTGTAAGAACACAGGATTTACATGTTAGTCTATAGTAGAATATAGGAGCTGACATAGCTGACCAGTAATCTGTCTACCCAAACCACTGGCCTATGCCAATGGAGTCCAGAGCCATGAGGTCTGTGCAGATGCAAAAAAATCTGTGCCACATTTTGGAAATTCTCCTGTCTCCTGAAATACCTCCTGCAAAACCTCTGCAAGAATGCTCCTGTAGGCAAAAATATGTATGAATGCAAATGTGGACATCAGCCTGGTAATGTAGAGACAGCCATTGTACTCGGATTGAATACATACTAAGTAGACACCAATTTTGGTTTTGTTTTTGTGGGGAAACTTGTCTGCAATACAAATTCTGCATTTGCATGTGTAAGGCTCCATATGACAGCTATAGCCCTAAACTTGAGCCTCAGGTAGGATTTTAAAATATCAGTAAAAGCCTGCAGCCTGACATCCTGGTTTATGGTGTTAGACTATAAATATCTCTGTACAATTTTACGGGCTTATTTTTAGTTTTACAGACACTTGTTCTGCCTGTGCTTTAAGCCAACAGGATACTACCTAGCTTTAAACAGAAGGCAGCGTATTTGAAGTAATATAGTAAGTCTTGCTCAGAGCAAAGTGCTGCTTAATGATGCCATGTGGTTTCTGGATGAGACCTTGCTTGCATCCAGCCAGGTCTGAGCACAGGGAGAACAGGCTCAGGGCTGTCTGCAAAACATTTGCCTGAAATGAGGCACTGAACATGTGGATAATGGCTAGCTCCCCAGTTTGGGGAGAAAGGATAAGACCAAACTACTTGAAAAACAGTAACATTAGGCCAGTATTTTCCCATAATTGTGGAGCGCTTGCATGTAGGTCCAGTGCTGCATTCTACTGTGTGAATACAGCACAGATTTATTTGAAGGTAATGAACAGGCTTTGGTTCAACAAACATAATTTTTTAATTATTTTTAACGTTTTTAGACATTTCTATTATTTTAATGTGGATGGTCTTTTTGGGCAACAATACGGAATCAAAATATATCTGTATTTGTGTACATGTGCAATGCATCCCTGTATTTGTACTTCTCTGTGATTATGTTTGTTCTTGTTCATAGATTCTTTAGGAGAAAAATAATAAATTATTGAAATAACAGTGGGAAAGTTAACATAGACACTGGAGGCAGAAGGCAGAATGCTTTCAAGTGTGTCAGGTGAAGGTAAAGCTAACTCCCTGATGTAAATTCTGATGAATAGTCCATTGCTTGTTTTCCAATATTTGTACTTGTCCTGGGTTCAGCTGTAACAGTTATTTTTCTCCTTCCTCATAGCTGGTACACTGCTGTGTTTTCAACCTGAGTCTGAGAATAATGCTGATAACACGCCAGTGTTTTAGCTGTTGCTCAGCAGTGCTTACCCTGATCAAGGACTGTCTCTCATGCTCTCCCAGTGAGGAGGGGCACGGGAAGCTGGGAGAAAGCAGAGACAGGACACCTGATCCAAACTAGCCAAAGGGGTATTCCATACCACAGCATGTCATGCCCGGTATATAAACTGCGGGGAGTCACCCAGAAGGGCAGATTGCTGCTTGGGTAGGGCTGGGTATTGGTTGGCGGGTGGTGACTGGATTGTGCCTCGCTTGTGTTTATTGTGTTTTTTCCCGTTAGTTTTATATTCTCTCCCCTTGTTATTTGCCTTATCAATCATTATTATTATTAGTAGTAGTAGTTTTGTGCTATACTTTAGTTACTGGACTGTTCTTACCTCAACCTTTTTACATTCTATAGATTCTCCTTCCCATCTTGCCTGGAGGGAGTGAACGGCTGTGTGGTGCTGAGTTACCAGCTGAGTTTAAACCACAACAATGCTTGCATCATTCATAAGATATTCTCTTACTGCAGGCAGTAATCTTGTGGGAAGAAATCCTGAAATCCTTATGCTTTAGCCAAGCAAAACTGTCAGACAAATCAATTATTCCTGAGTGGATTCACACCAGCAAAACATGCTTGTTATGTGTTGTTTTCCACAAATTCCATACGATATTAGTATGCAGAATGCAGATTAGGTCTTGCTGTGCAGAGAAGTGCAGCAAAGGGGTTAGACTCTGATACTCAAGGCCTCATCTCGTCCTGCCTCTTGCCTCTCCACACTGTGTGATTGTAGGGCAGCTTATGGAAGGGGAAGACAAAGTCTCTGTGACTAAAGTGATGATTTGGTTGTTTTCTCGCAAAGCAAGGCAACCAGCAAGGATTGAATTCTTATTCTCTGGGTCTCAGGATTCAGACTGCTGTGCTTCTGGGGTAGTACAGCTACATGCTGCTGGCTATTCATGGCTCAACATAAATTGACAGTCTCGCCCTTAAAAAATGCTGGATTTTCTTAACATGAGAAAAGACACTCTTGGAGTGACACATTTCAAAGTGCTGTAAATAGCTCAGCTCTGTTAAACTTGGTGGAATTTGACTGCTAATATCAGTTCAGGATTTTGATATTTTGGCAGAAATGAGCCTTGAGGTTCAGCCATAGTGAGTTCATTGTTACTGTTATTTTCGCTCTAGGTTGCACAGCAGGGAGAAATGAAATGAGTGTGAAATCTTGTTAGCTATCTGAAGATCATGTATTTTCTTAACGAATGCTGCACTCCTCTTGGAACCATGAAATATGCAATACTGTATGTTGATTCTAAAACAAATTGTGTGGAATTTCAACTTCATATATACACTGAAGCTTACTTTATTTAGCAGATTCTCATGTGAAATCTACCAATGCAATATCAATCATTTAGCAGCTGCTACAAGAAAGAGCTCTTATAAGGCTTGGCTTAGTCTTGCACTGGAGAAATTATTTAGTGACTATAGACACTTGATACTATCCAGTAAGGAATTCTGAATTTTAGCTTATTACTTTTTATGATGACTATGTTCTTTAGTGTAAGCCTGTCATTGCTTGTAAGCAGCCTATCTATATTACAGCTATAAAACACAAGGATGGGGGAGGAAGAATTATAAATGCAGCCTACAAGAAATCCTTTGAAATCCTTTGAGGAAACCTCCAAATAGTACAAAATGTTAATGAAGAATAGCAGTAAAATATTCAGCTGAGTTTCACAAATGAAGATGGGTATTTCATAAGTGTCCCAAAAGACCTACAAAATGTCAAAGCTTATAAGCCATTAAGTATTAGGCTGCTTAGATTCTGAATTCAGACTTGGTGTGGTTTAATTTTTGCGTTATCATTAACACAATTATGCAATACATTGAGGTTTCACAGAACCTTTTAAAAAGCAAGATGCCACGAAATGTGGTTGGGGAATAAGAGACAGGCTGTGCCAGAGAATCTCCACTGCTCCCACTTACTAAAATAATTGATACTTCATTATATGAATACTGTGGGATCTGGGACAGGTTTGCTGCTCCTAAGAGCAAATGCACATCCAAGCCACAACCTAACTCCCTGCTGGAAAAGAAGACAGGCATAAACCACCCCTAGAGCTCCCTGACCCTGGTTTCCATGAAAGGAAATTTATACTACTGAGGGGAAGAAGACCCTGGTGTACTTCCCACATAATCCAGTTTGGACAATGAAGGGTCAAGGCTGAGAAAGGTGCTACAAAATATACCTGAACTGTGAGCTAGGTGGCCAGGGAGACAACTTTTCTGTAAGTCCAATTAAGTTCTTTGCTGAATGTACCTAACACTTACTTAACCTAGTCCACTCATTACTTGAAGAAATAGGATAGAACAGTTTGGCTTTACAATCTATAAATGGCTAGGTTTATAAGAAACCACCTGCTATAAATGAGGCATGGGAAAGAAAACTTACATAAAACGAGGATTAAAATAAAAAGCTGTCAGGGACCATTAAATTTAGGCATTGTTACTATTGTATGAATATTGCAATTAAGCATCTGCTTAACTTTGAAACATTAATTGGTCCCAGATTAAATGAACTAACTATTTGAATATACTACAAGTCTGAGTATACAGTGTTTGCAAAACCAGCGCCACAATGGTGAATGTGCACAGCTGCTTTTGGTTGTAACTTTTTCTTACATGATTAAATGAAATTTTTCCTATTCATTTGTATTCCTGAACCAGGGACCATGCCTTGGAGGAACTGCATATCTGTATCTACATAAGTGGAAGGAGATTAAGGCATCCAATAATACCTCTGTGTAACAGGAAATTTAATCCTTGAAGAGACCTTACCGTCTGAGCCTTGAGAAGCAGAGGTCAAACTGAGGAAGTTCCACAGTGATGTTCCTGTATTGAAGGATCACAAAGAATGAAGCAAAAGGAGCTGGGGGTTCCCTGGTTAGCTATTTGACACTGGTAATCAACAAAGCAGTAAACAAAACTGTGGCAAGAAATAAATAGTGTGGCGTGCTTACAGTTATTTGCATTTGTTGTTATAGTCCCTTGTCTTTGTGGAACTAAGGACTGTTTGTAGATGTGTTGAGAATTTTATTGTAACGGCAAATAGAAATTAGATGTATATAAAGATTTTTTATATGGGTTTGGGGGACTTCTACATTTTGTATTGTTCAAGATAAATCTTTACATGTGCTTGGACAATTAAGGTCTCTTAAATACTGACTTGTGTGATACATGCATTCCACAAAGCAAGCTGATGTGTTTTGGAAATGTAGGTGAAGAATTTGTATATGTTCAAGTGAACTGCAAATACAGAGCCACTATGAGTTACGAAACCCCTCTTTACAGGGACTCCTGGTATGGTCATGCAGAGACCATCAAGTCTCCACCAACACCATGGCAAGACACACAAGGCCATAGCAAGACCCAAGCACTGAAAAGGCTAAGTCAAACAGAAAACTCAGCAAGGCCTCATTTGATATTATTTTCTGGTTCAGTGTGAACAACTGTCACAACCAGTTGCTGCTTTTCATTTCACTTTCAGTACCCCCACATACACATCCTAAGCAGCTGCTTCCTGCTTGCCAAAACAGAGCCTGCAGCTAATCCTATCTACCCTCAAGCACCAAATATTATTGAGTTTAACAATGTACATATTACAAGAAATGAATGTGGTCTAAACAGCATCCCATATGATAGTTCCCCAGCTTATATATATTATGATGTTATATACATTGTGACTAAGTCTAAACAGATCTACACAGGATTTCACTTCAGAGATTAATCCCTGCACAATGGGGTGTGTGATGAAAATTCAAGCCACAGAAAGCATTCAGATTTTCTTTGCACATGTTCCTTTTAAGCACTGGTAGGAAATTCCAGGGAAACATAGAGTGAAATAGCTCTCAATTCTGAAAATGCCAGCACAGCTAATTGGAAAGCTGTGTATTGGAACAATACATGGGCTGCCCAACAGGGGAAGATCATTTCTATATAATGCAGCAGTTTGCTCTTCAGGTAAAGACACCAGAGAGACATAAAAACCTGCTAATTCTGTGTATGTGGGGGTACTGAAAGTGAAATGAAAAGCAGCAACTGGTAATGACAGTTGTTCACACTGAACCAGAAAATAATATCAAATGAGGCCTTGCTGAGTTTTCTGTTTGACTTAGCCTTTTCAGTGCTTGGGTCTTGCTATGGCCTTGTGTGTCTTGCCATGGTGTTGGTGGAGACTTGATGGTCTCTGCATGACCATACCAGGAGTCCCTGTAAAGAGGGGTTTCGTAACTCATAGTGGCTCTGTATTCTTTCTGTAGAGTTCAGAATTCCTGAGCCTTCAGTACAGCTTATTGCAACTTGCACCTTTCTCACCCCTACAGGCGCTCATGTAGGACAGCAATGGAGAGATTTATTTCCACATGCTAGCAAGGATGCCATCTTGTGAACTATTGGATATCTATATCTCATTTCAAAGTCAATCAAAGCTGAGGGCCCTCAGGCTTCTCCAAGACCAAATAGATAGAAACCACAATGTCTTCCAGGAAAGGAAAAGAAACTCTGTCTTAGCCCTAATCCTACTTGTTTCTAGTCTTAGTCATTCTTTTGAAAAGCATTGGTGCTGGTTTCTGTAATTTCTAACAATCCATTTGTAACTGCTCCTATTAAAAATATAAAATTTTGAAATTAAATGGGGCCATGAAAAGACACTCCACTTTAAACCGAAAGCTAAGAATAAAGTCAGGCCAATTCAAAACTATTGATGTCATTCTCAAGGCTACCCTTACTGTTAAGGTGATTCAGATGTTAAACCAGCTTAAACCCATAAACACCAGGTGAAATTCTAACACACTAATTTGTTATGTCTGCTCTTCATTCACAACACTGCAAAGCCAGGGTGTTTTTAGAACTCCGATGTTTTATTCATAAATCCATTTTTAAGACAAGACTAAATTTTAAATGCTGCTAAAGCAAAAAAAAAAAAAAAAAATTTAAGTTAGAAGCAGACATAGCTACTTCTTTTCAACCAAAAGTTAAATAGGGATTATAGTATTATTTACTTCAACAATTAGAATTATATTTTCCTGTATACAGACTTTGCCCAATTATTACCTTATTGTAAGATAAAGAGAAAACACAAAGAAAAAATAAAAGTCAAGTGCCCATCAGACAGCATAGCTTCACATAGGCTTCAGAGCACAGAGAATGAAATGGAAACCATCTCTGCAGGAAGAGTGCTTCATAATTCAAAAGTGAAGTACACAAAAATCAACCGCTATGTGTTACTGCTTTGTATGCCATATGAAGGATGTTATCACTCATACTTTTTAAATAGCTCTTTAAATGGCTTGTTCTGTATAGCTTGCAGCTGTTTGCATTTTTATATGTCTGGAGGAAATGTACAAATTGTGGACAGATTTGCACCCATTCAGCATTTTATCTCAAAGATTTTTCAGAGATAAAGCCACTATAAAAACAATTCATCAAGGAAAACCAAGCTTGGATAGACTTGACTTTGTCTTATAGAAATGGTACAGCAAGAAATTTCCTTTTCATCACCATTAATTTATGTAGAATCATAGAATAATAGAATAGTTCGGGTTAGAAAAGACCTTAAGATCAGCTATTTCTAATCCTCCTGCCATTGGCAGGAACATCACACACTAAACTATGTCACCCAAGGCTTCGTCCAACCTGACCTTGAACACTGCACTCACAACTTCCCTGGGCAACCCATTTCCAGTGTGTCACCACCCCCACATTAAAAAACTTCCTTACATCTAACCTGAACTTCCCCTGTTTAAGTTTTAACCCATTACCCCATGTCCTATCAATACAGTCCCTGATAAAGAGTCCCTCTTCCAGCATTCTTTTAGGCCCCCTTCAGATACTGGAAGGCTGCTATGAGGTCTCCACGCAGCCTTCTCTTCTCCAGGCTGAACAGCCCCAACTTTCTCAGCCTGTCTTCATACGGGAGGTGCTCCAGTCCCCTGATCATCCTCATGGCCCTTCTCTGGACTTGTTCCAACAGTTCCATGTCCTTTTTATGTTGAGGACACCAGAACTGCACACAATACTCCAAGTGAGGTCACACAAGAGCAGAGTAGAGGGGCAGGATCACCTCCTTTGACCTGCTGGTCATGCTCCTTCTGATGCAGCCCAGGATATGGCTGGCTTTTTGGGCTGTGAGCGCACACTGAAGCCAGCCCATGTTCATTTTCTCATTGACTAACACCCCCAAGTTCTCCTCCGCAGGGCTGCTCTGAATCTCTTCTTTGCCCAACGTGTAGCTGTGTCTGGGATTGCTCCAACGCAGGTGTAGGACCTTGCACTTGCCATGGGTGAACTTCATAAGGTCGGTATTGGCCCATCTCTCAAGACTGTCAATGGCATTCTTTCCCTCCAGCGTATCAACCGAACCACACAGCTCGGTGTCATTGGCAAACTTGCTGAGGGCACACTCAATCCTAATGTCCATGTCACTGCCAAAGATGTTGAACAAGACCATTCCCAGCAACAATCCCTGAGAGACACCACACATTACCGGTCTCCAGCCGGACATTGAGCCATTGACCACAACTCTGCATCCAGCCATCCAGCCAGTTCTTTATTCACCAAGTGGTCCACCTATCAAATCGATGTCTCTTCAATTGAGACAAGGATGTCATGCAGGACAGTGTCAAACACTTTACACAAGTCCAGATAATTGACATTAACCTCATCTTAAACATTATAATGGTAATTGTGGATTCTCTTAGTTTCCAAATAGCTCTCACGTACAACTCGTCCTTCACTTTCAGCCTTCAAAACTAACAAGCAGAAAGGTGTGTGCATCTTGATTCTACCTCTTGCTCCAGAAAATTAACATTTCCCCAGAAAATCTTCCTTTCCAATTTACTTTATGTTTTACTCATATTGTAATCCCTTTCCCCCCCCTTTCACTCATTAATCCTCTCTGCACACTGCAACAGTTCTTTGGTCATTCAAGACTGAAAAGACTGTGCAAATCAAAATGATGTTATTTCATGCTAGACTTCTAAGGTAGGAATTCTGCCCAGAATTAATATCTAAACTTCATTTACAGTCATGGAGAGAGACAGGCGTCATCAAGTATATATTCATCTTACATATCTAAGATATGTATCTCATTAATTATTCCTTGGAGATATTTGAAAGGAGAAAGTCTCGGTGGCAGGAATAAGATGCAAAGCTACATGACCAACCTTAAGACAGCTAAAGTTAAGTGAGATGAAGCAACTGTACTAAAAATCTAGTTGGTTCCTAACTTCTCATACACTCATTCCATCTGGGAGGCCACTATTCCCTATATGTTTCCAAATTACTTCCTCCATATTTTTTTTTCCCTGAGCCAAATCACATTTTGTAACGATATTTTCAGACATCCCTGTTGCTGGCTATTGAGGTGAGAGGCAGTCGAATTCACATCAGCTAACATAATTGAGGATGTGCTAGAATAGTTAGCTTCTTACTGAGGAATAACATAGGAAAGTCATAACAATTTCATAAAAAGTGATCTCTTCAGGGTTTCTCACATCTACGCAGCTACTGAATGTTTACATTGCTTATGAGCTAGATTTTTTTTTCTTTTAAGAGCTTTGATTTTCATAATAGTTGATGTTTATCCCTAGAAATTTTGTGTATGGAACAAATGCAGGGAATAGCATAAGAGGTACTGACCCTATATTATTTATGTCATTAAAAGAAATGGAAATAGCTTGATAAAAATGCGTGTTCTGTTTGGACAGCACAATACAAAGCAGTAAAAGTGTTTTTTTTTGTTTTTTTGTTTTTTTTTTTCCTCTTTAAGCATTTCTTTCTTTTACTTTTTTTTTTCTGTGACTGAACTGGTAATTTTGAAATAGCAAATTTTGTGGATTGTGGATGGTAATTTCTAAGAAAAGTCTTATTTGTTTTACACTTCCCTGTCAGATGCTTCTGTTTGAACCTGTCTGACTTCTATAACTTTTAATCATTTTTACTCCTTTTATCCAATAAATCCCAATTGCCCAGTGTTTGTTCCTCCTTCTTATAGCTCTACACCAGCAATGAAAATAGCATAAACTGTCCCATTCCCTGCTTTGCTGCTATGACACTGCAATTTCTGTGTTCCCAGTCCAAATCTATGCCTTTTTCCTGTGCAAAAGGCAGGGAGCTGGTGTTGAGCTGTGGTGCTTCAGCAGATGTCTTCTCTCTAACTATAGCTGTGCATCATAACCCTTCGAGCTTGAGGGAGAATGTGATAGGTAGAAGAGTTCCCTTACCACATGGTTTGACATCAGAGAGAATTTTGTGTTACTTTACGCCGTTGCAGACATTCAGTCTTATTCACATATCTGCTACAAGTACACTTTTGAAAATTACATAGGCTTTGGGTTTAGGCCCATGATCTTCCTCAGCTGTATTGCACCCTTTCCTGGAGCAAGCAGACAAGTGATGTGTGACAATTCTTTTTCACCCCTCCGACCACACAGAGTTATTAAATTCATATTTCCATCGCCTGGACTGAATCAGGGCCAAAATAGTCATCACCTCATAAGACAATAGGATCCTTTGGTGAATGTGCATGATGAACACGGCATCCAGTCCAGCTCACCATATTATCAGACAGATAACTTCAAAGAGAAAGTCATGATGTAGGTTTCCAATTTTAGCTGCTTTTGAATTTTATCAGTGAAAATCTGCTGAATTTAATAGCATAGCAATAAAGAACAACGTAACCAAAGAGAAAAGCCAGATTGCATTAAATCTTTTGTTTTTCCTACCTGCTAAATTTTGTGAAGCAGCCTGTTAATCTCACACTGTGATGCAATGCGTGTTTACTTGTCAAGTCTTCACCACATCAAGTGATACAGAAATACAGCATAAAGAATGGGATTTTTAGTCTGTGAGGAGAGTTCAGGTTGGGTCACTCAGCCTTTTTCTGATGCTGTTAAGACATCCTCATTGATGATCTGGATAACAGAATAAAGAATAAGCTTATTAAACTTTTATATAATGCCAAGATGGATGCTTTGAAAGCACTTTGGAAGAATCAGAAAGATCAGAATTCAAAAGTTCTTGATTGTTGCAGAATGACTCTAAGAGCAGGACCATAGAGTTCTGGAGGACTGTGCAAGCAAGGCAGGGGGTGGCCCCCACAGGTGGCCGGAGACCGGACCTGGGAGGAGAATGTGGAGGAAGCTGTGGGGGCTAACCAATACTGTTGTGCCAAGAAGGAGTGGCTGAATACCACTCCTATATATGTGGGAACTGCGTCACAAATAAACTAAAAGTTGCTTATCACCCATATTGGGTTGGCCTGTCTGCTTCTCCTCCCCGCTTACACTTGATGACTTGAAGAAATAATCTAAAACTGAGGAGACAAAATTCACTGAACACAAGTGTGGTTCAACATTTAGGAAGACAAAATCAAAGGTGTAAGTACGAAATGAGTAATGTCAGTTGTCAGAGATATGGCACTGAAGGCTGTGAGAGTTGTAGGAGATCACAAATGAAACATGAATCCCTGCTGGGATGTTATAACAAAAAGAAAAAAGTATATCTCATTCTGTGATGTATTAGCAAGGGTGGTGTATAAAGGAACCAATTACTTCCTCTATTAAGTACTGGTGAAAAACTGGAACTTGGGCAATACAGTTAAAGAAGGATCTGTAAAAAGAGAATACTGAAATGAAAGAAAAAAGCACTTCTGAAGCAGTTGATCTTATTTAATCTAAAGAAGAGAACAGATGGCAGCATGGCAGCAGGCTGTGGCTACCAAAAAGTCAGCATAAGGACATTCTCCATAGTTATCAGTGGCAAGAGAAAGGTTACTTTGCAGCGAGGAAAATTCAAGGCAACTACTCAAGGGAAAAATGGGTTTATTCCCACTTTGGAGTATGGGAAGGTGCTTCTTGGATGGTTTTTAGCATTTTATTTTGCTGAGATGGTGTCATTCAAATCAGTTTACTTCCAGATACCACACTCAGTTCTTAAATTGCCTCCCTGACAAAAATGGTGTTGATTCTGTAACAAAATCTGTGAAACCAGTCAGTCATTAAGAATAGTGGCTGTTTTATTTAGCTACTGTGAAAAATGTTTTAGAAGAGATAAATATAGATTGTCCTAACTTGAGAGACAATGCAAATACAAAGAGAAATACATGGAAGATTATTTATTCTACTCATAATTTACTGTGGGATTTTACCAAAATCTTCCTTCCAAAATATTTAAAGAATGAAACAGATGGGCAGGAATTTATTCTTGCTATGTGTCTACTAAATTATAATTTATGCCTACCAGGTGATGAGCTTTGTCCAACAGGAGACCCATACCTCTGCAGATTCAGTTTTACTCATAGATTATATGCTTAATAGAGAAATAGGTGGGTATCCTTTGAAAAATCAACACACAAGAAAAAAAAACAACAAAAGCCAACTAAGGCCAAAGGATACTTTGGAATAATTTTAGAACAAAATTTAGTGAAAACAGCTTTGTATCATTTTGGAACCAAAATCTGTTTTCTTCAGCAGACTTTATTTTTATCCTATGCCTTTGCCAGATAATCTAGCATGTCATAGCTGTATGCACTGCTAGTGATGATCCTTAGTGAATAAACCAGCTATTCACCTAAAAAGCTGTTTGGCCACTTTAACTTGGATAAAGAATTTTGTTGGAATGAATTGCCTGTGGGTTCAGAGGCATAGTACACCTAGAAACTGGACTTCCTGAAATACACAAAAAAGACCAAGTAGTGTATTTTCCTTGATGAATTTGAGAGAAATTAAAAAGTAAGCAAATAGAATTACAATAATTAATTAGCTCCCAGTCTTGCCTGGAGTTGTATGAAGGTTTAATATTATAATCATGTGGCAGTCAAACAAGGTTCATTCAGGAAAAAAGGTAAGTGAAGACATCCCATCCCTACACTCAGCATGACCTCAAAGCTTCTGAGTAGTGTGGGCACAATTGAATGTTGCCATACCAAGAATGAAATAGGAGGGCCTTGTCATGATATTGAGGTTTCTGCCAAACAATGGAAGAAGAAAGATGGGATCTGGGTCAGATTTAAAAAACAGGTTAAATAAAAATCTCAGAATATGTAGCTTTCATGCACTATGCTAGATATCAGGCAGCATCATCTTCCTGGCATCAGACTGATTCAGTACCGCTTGGGATACTGGATGCAAACTCAGCTCAGCATAACCTGACTTTTTCATAAAAGCCATTGTTCTTCTAGACAGCTGTAACCAAATCTCATATTTATGTGGTGCTGTGTTGAGATGCATATTTCTTTTACCAAGTTTTGATGATGAAACCATAACCCATTACCTTACAGAAGAATGTTGTGCCAGTGAAGAATTTTGGATGGAGGATCTTATTTTTTTGTACTGTAGTGAAAATCAGAACATAAGGAAATAGTAGTGGGGTTCATAAACAAAATATAAATGCATTTTTTTTGTGTGGGCAACTTTTAGATGTTAAATTTTAGATCTACTAGGTTTCACATTCCTTACTCAAAACCACAAAAAAAAACCCTAGCTGAAACAATGCATTTAAAACTATTACAATACTATTGTAATTTGTATATTTCAGGATTTTTGTTTAAAAGGTACAGCATCTTTACCTAGCGATTGAATTAATTTCCTAACTTTCTTTTTAAAAGTGAAGTGCAATATGTGAAATAATAGGTGAATTTGGAAGGGCTCTGAACTTCCATTCAGTTAATTTGCAAACACTGCAAATTTTAATTTGATTCATTAAAATCCTTTCATGTGGGGCCTCTGACCTGCCACAGTGCATCCTTCTCCTTTGCTTCTATAAATGTATTCAGTCCCTACTAGATTCATTAAAAAATGTGCGCCCAGGTTCAAGAATTTTCAACAGATGCTTATCAAAAGAGCATAATTTCTTCTGCTTGCTTTTTTTTTTTTCTCTTGCCTATCAGTTCCAGTTCTATGCAGCTCATAATTTGAAATATGAACAGAATCTTGCCTTCTATTTCAATTATATGGAAGCTATCCTTTTTAGGGAGGAAAAATTTCTATCCCTGAACAGATACTGTGTGCTGGGATTTAATGAATGAACTCTTTAACTGAGATCTGCCTATTCTCCAAATATCTGAACAAGAATTCATTTTCACATGGTTGAACTCTGCAGGAGGACTTTTATAGTAATCAAGGTAAGGAATGTCATCAAACCACACAAAATTTAGATACAAATTAGGTTCTCATTTTATGTAATAGTGGTTGTAAAATTTTGGTTTCATTATGAAGAAATTGCCACAAAAAGAGGATAAATTCACATTAAATACAGGAGCGTAAATTCTCATAATGCTGCCAAATTGATCATTCAATGAACTTTAACAGCAAAAGATTTTTCCTAAACGAGTTTATAGCTCTTTCAGCATAACGTGATTACTATCCCCAGAGAATATGACAATGCCTTTTGCAAGTGGTGGGATGTGATGCTGTTATAGTTCATGAGAAAGACTTGGTTCAAGAATTTAATTAAGTACATAGTATTAAATGATTAAATCTGTACTTTAACTGCATTTTACTAGTGAAATAAGTTCATGACCATTCCCTGAGACTAGCCAGTGTCCACACTAGTCAAGTCTATCCTCCAGAACAGAATAGTCTCAGATTAGGTGTCTATCAGCATGAAATGACTCCTGAAATATGATAGGGAGGTTACTGGGAGTGCAGCAGCTGGCCTGAGGCATACGTTGTGTCAGGGTTCACTCTAACAATGTGATAATATAAATCGCTCTAACAATGTAATACATCAGATTACAAAGTCTGGGGCATGACAGAAAAGTTGACCATACATATCCAATTCTGACTGTATCTACATCTGAAGATTTGGCCCATAGTAAGGCAGATTTCAGAGAAATTTGATAGTGCTCATGTCACCTTAAGGGCAGGCGAGGAAAGCATATTGGTGGGCCTGAAATATGCGGGAAAGCCTGTACACAAGCAAATCTTCTGATGTTCATGAGAGAAGACTGAGGAATTTTTCACTCACCTGTAGCTTCCAGAGGCTAATGCTGGCTCTGGAATTGTATTTTACAAAAAAATATGGTAACAAACAGTCTACTTGTGATTCCACATAGAATGTCCTGATGCTGACAGTAGTAGTGAGATAGCTCTATCCACACAGAATGTCCTGATGCTGAGAGTAGTCGTGAGATAGCTCTGTCCACACTTCTGCCTCTGAGGTGTGCAGTTAACTTGCACATTCCTGGCAGCATGTTTAGCACTTCTGTGAGTTAATGCAGGTACGGCCAGATAAGCTTTCAATTAACACACAAGACTTTCACTGAAATAAACGCCATTAGACAAACTACCATCTGCTGCCAGATCTAGGGCTGACTGAAAGTTGTGTGCCACTGTGATTGCCTGAAGAGTGCACCCAGACTGATAAGTATCTAAGGAAGGTATCTTAGAAGCTGGCCAGTGAATGTGGTGCTGCCATTGGTCTCCAGGAATTAAAAGCTCTGGGCACCTGCCGGTCAGTTTTCAAGTGCTGTCATGGAAAGCTCACCACGGCACTCCTGTGTGAGGACATGAGAAAGATTAAACTGAGTTATACTTAGGAGTCTGTCTAGCCTGGTGGTCTATCTCCAAGCACAGACACAAGCAGATGTCCAAATGCGCAGTATGGTAGGCTGCCTAAGAATTGTTTTTTCATGGCTGTTTGGCTGCATGGTTACTTGTGAGCAGCTTGTGTTGGAGTGAACAGTTGGGGGATGGTTGTTATCAGCAAAAAATCTTAGCTGTCATTCTCACATTTAAAAAATTGTATCTGGACACTCAGGGAACATAGTCTTTGTAGATAAGAGAAATATTATGTGGAAGGAACTTAATACAATTCTTATAAAATCAAGACAGTAGAAGAAGGAAGAGGTTTGAAATTGGATGAAAAGTGAAGCAGCATTTGTTTCATCACAAAAAGTGACTTTGTCTTTCATGTTTCTCCAAGGAAGGTAGAAGGGTGAACTTGTGTTTCTCTAAGGGTGTGCAAAAGACAGATATTTATACTGCTGCATAGTGGAAGGAGATATGTATCAGAATTAGATATTTTAGTCATTTTCCAAGGATATGAGGCTTAAGGGATAACTTTGCCTCCTACCCTGCCTGTCTTTACCTTTGTTCTCTTTTTGTCTCTCTCTTTCACACTTCATAATTTATCATCATGAGTCAATTTCATAGTGTTAATGGATGCAAAGATAATATGTTTACATAATGTTAATGAAATTAGGTAACTAGATAGTTCAAATAGACCTGTAAAGTCTCCCTTCTGAAAAAAACCCTGACTTATAAATGCAACCCCTCAGAGATGTCTGGGAATCTGCAAGATACAGCTATTATGTGTGTCCAGATTGTGGGAAAATCTTTAATCAGACATCACAACTAATTATATGCTAGAGAATCAAACTACAAGACCTGAATTCACAAAACTAAGCTTTCTTGCTTCATCTACTAGAGAATCTTAAAAGAAATAAATGTCTTTTAAGAGGATGGGCCTGGTTATAGACTTTGTTGAAAGACTGCTGTGGAGCAGTATTGTTATGTTTAATAAAGAGTGAGAAAGAGCAGCATGTTGTCTAGGTAAGAACGATGGTGAAGAGGGATGTTTTGAGAAACTTTTTAAAACCAGAATGCTTTGCGAAGCAAAACCCATAAAGGCAATTATCTTCAGAGGAGATAAGAAAGCTTATTAAACACATATTCTTCTTTCTTAGGGAGATGTAGTATCATACAATGGAGATTTTACTGCACATATTAGAACAATGCAACCAACAATGACTTGAAATTAATGTTTCTGGGCATCACATGTAATTTCAATTATATTATGTTAATATGTTAAGAAAACAAAATTTATGTAAGGCTTTTAGATAACATTTGGGTGCTGAGCTGGTAAATGAATGAAGGGAATTCTCCTGTAGTGGGAATAAGGGACTGAGAAAAAATTAAAGGGAGGTAATTAGAAAATGCTCTCAAACTGAAACAATCAACTATTGGGAGAACAATAAGTAATCACTATAAGATCAAAGACATCATCAATAAAGGACTCCTTGGGGAGGAAGATGGAAAAAGAATCAATAATTTTAGAGAATTACTATTGAAGCTGCTTTTACCAAGCATCTTAAATACTGTATAGATGTCTAGTCACTCAGATTCAGAAAGGATAAATTCCTCTTGACAGCTAAGAATATCAGGGCACGGCAAGACCATGATGTGAAGAGCAAATAGAAGAGCAAACTAAAAATGGAGAAGGGTTGCAACACTGTGAAAACACATCATGGACGTAAGCTTAAGGAAAAGTTTCCCCCCTCTTTAGCTGAGGAGCAGTGCTGTCACAAGATGAGATGGGCTTCCACAAGAAGGAATAATTTAACTACTTGAAGCACTGTCGTGGTTTAAAATCAGTCAGAGGGCTTGTCTACTTACTCCCTCCCTTCTTGCTCTCCCCCTGCTCCCGGAGGGATGGAGAGGAGAATCGACTAGACTGCAACTCCCATGGATTGAGATAAGAACAGTTTAGTACCTAAGGTATAACGCAAATCACTACTGCTACCACCAGTAATAATAATGATAAAGGAAATAACAAGGGAAGAGAATACATCTCACCACCAGCCGACCGATAACTCGCCCCCCCAGCCCGACCAAGCTCTGACCGATACATCCTCCAACCCTGCAGTCCCAGCCCTTCTGGGTAACTCCCATTTACCTCCTGGGCATGACGTGCTTGGTGTGGAATACCTCTTTGGTCAGTTTGGGTCAGGTGTCCTGTCTCTGCTTCCTCCCGGCTTCCCCTCTTCCCTGGCAGAGCATGAGACTCACAAAGTCCTTGGCCAAACCAAAACATCAGTGTTATCAGCTCTGTTCCCAGGCCAAAAGTCAAAACACTGCACTGCACCAGCTACCAAGAAGGAGAAAAATGACTGTTACTGCTGAACCCAGGACAAGCACTGAGATTCCAGTGCAAAAAAATTGCTTCGAAAAGAAATTTTAAGCTTAATTATGACTAGTATGCTTAGATTTGCTGATAATTGATAGTTCTGGGTGTGCTGGCATAGAATGTGTCCTTTCCAGTCTAATCGTAAATCTTAGAATATCAGGTTGGGTTATAGAAGAAAGATATAAGGCTGCAGAGTAGAAAAGCAATTCATAGGCAGAAAACAGCTACCTTTTCATAAGGATATTAGCATTAAATGTTTTACAAAACCTTAAAGTGTTTCATTGAAGACAAGTTGTAGTTGCCTTAAAATGATTGTTTTGAGAGTTTAAGAGAAGAACCTCTGAGATATCTTTTTTAACTATGTGGTCATCTGTAAAGTCAACTGCTTTCTAAAGGTGTGCATTAATATCCACCACAAGGAAATGCTCCAGGGTAATTTTGTCACAGGTTTCATTACAAGATTAAAATTTTAGAAAACCACCGAAGGATTGTTTTCTGACCAACTTCACTTGCATGGAAGATTCGAAATATTTCATGAATGCAAAGGTTTAGCAGATCCCTTGCAGAAGTGCAATGGCTCGAAGTGAGCTTGCTCAGGTACTGGGACAGTGCAGGCATGTTATACTGTTGTACAGCTGTGCATGCATTCTGCTCGTGATCGTACTGGGCTGTACAGGTGGCCCAGCTACCCAAAGTGTAGTATGTCATTCATAAACTCTGCCTTGACTCTTTAATGCAGAAGATGGAAGCATGAGTTTTTATTCAAGGTGCCAGTTCGTCTGGAAAGTAAAGGCCTGAATTATGCAAACACTTGCAGCAGATGCTTTACTTAAGTGGGGAAGGAGTCTCAAAACCATTTAAGTCTACAATTTGCAACACCAAGGAAAAGCATTTTTATAGATGCTGAAGGGTCAGATATATTTCACTAACTCTTTGATCTCCTTGGTTGAATAGGATTGGTAGCAGTGACAATTATTATCATTATGGTGCATATTCCTGCATCTTTTTGCTGATAAAATAGAGCTCATGAACCATGTTTTCACTTGTAAATACATATTTGAGCTTTACAAAAAAGGTAAATGAGCTTTACCTTGCTATACAATATGTTTATCTGTGAAAAGCATTAATCTTGAACACAGACTAAAATGTAATGCATCAGAGACACGTGAAATCACCACAAAGATTAAGGTTTTGGTCCTATAATTTGTGTAAGAGGTTTTGAGTGATAATATTAAGTGCCATTGCTTTCAGAGCTGGTGAGAAAGAGGATGCTTTTCAATATCAAACAAATAGAAGATAAAAGAATTTTTCAGACATTGAACATGAAAGACATGAAAAAGGATGGAGACAAAGCAGGCTGCACTTTGAACATACTCTTTTGTTGACCTATATCTCATTTAGCCAATGGGTGGCCTACAGGCTCAATCCTGCTCACCAGGGAGTGCTATCCAGTTCTCAGGGATGCCTAGAGATGCATCTGCACTGTATAATTGATGGGCAGCTTGTCCAGGGCGCTGGAGAGTTCTGTGGGTCTGTATGATGCTCTGTGCTAGCCAGAAGCCAGAATGCTAGGTGCAGACTTCAAGGGATGTACTGAGACAGAGCTGATAAACCCTGCTGGACCTGAGCTGAGCCTGTGCAGCCAGATATCACTGTAGTAGATGATATGATATCTCTAGCCATATCTGGGTTTTTTCCTTATTAATCAGGATTAATCAAATAACACCTCAGCAGATGGTTATCCTGTGCTATTAGTTTGTCTCCTCATTCTCACTTTGTGTCTTTTTGCTCAGGACTGGGTTTAGTATGGTATAACTGCATGATACCTTTGAGCTGTATTAGAAAAAAAGGTTTCAAGGGTGAAACCACCACTCCGGATGTAATTGACACATTCAGTTGGTTGCATTACAATTTATTTGGTTGACAAGCAGAACTCATTAAAAAGCACCTGATTGCCCATGTACCTTATTACATTTAATTTCAGTGCATTAAATCTAATGTGAATTAAATTGAATTTAGTGGCAATGAAAGAATAGTGGTGTAAGGGTATGGGGCTCACTAGATTAAGGTTGCAGAGGCTTGAATCATTTTAGCTGGAAATGTATATTTTTCCTACGTCAAAATGCTGACCGAGAATGTGAAAATATATAGTCAATGTAGAGAGGGGATGATATGGCTGAGGAAACCAAGTGGACATAAGGTGGAGGCAATGTCAACAAATGCCAGACACTGTAATGGTGCTAATAACAGGACTAAGCAGCTTAAAAACCAAAGTGAACTGCTAACTTCAGAGTATCTGAAAGAGAGATCAGCTATTAGATGAATGCTCCTATTGCAGGAACAAAATGACTATGGTATAGCGGCAAGTCTGTGACTATATAGAAGTTATTTTGAAACCTTTTGCAACAACTCTTCCATTTTGATTAGCCACAACCCATTGAGTATGTGTTCTTCACATGACAGAACTCTGATGACAGAACCCAAGAAAAGAATGAAAATGCAGTTGATGTCATTTTCCTCATTCAAGAATCCTCTCATTGAAAAATATCCTCCTTTGGGAAAAAGAAACATCTGGTAAGAAGTGTTGAAATTAGTATACAATATCCCAAATTAATATTATTTTAGCTACTACTGAAAACTTAAATATTTGATTAAATGCAAAATTTTTTGAGAATGATTTTGATCTTTCATAAAAGTATCAATTCAAATATCACAAGCAACTAATTTTAACTGAAAAAAAAAAGAAACCTGGCAAATTTTCACCTTTCAACACAAGCAGCTTTGTTCTCTTTCATTTTTTGTGATTTGTAGATCAAAATCAATTGTAATAATGATTGCCATAGAACTGCTACTTAACATGTTATTTTCTTTTTGTGTGATTTTAGGCAGGATTAAAGATGAAGACACACCGTGTAGGTGAGTTTTTCTTGGCCTCCATTTACTTTTTTAAACCTGTGACTCCTTTACATGTAGGGGGAGCTTAGAAATTTGTTATGCCTCTATACACCTACATGTAGAAGTCTGCTCCGAGATAACTCAAACTACAGTCATGTTTTTTGTCTAAAGGCTTGTTATCTGATGCAAAGACTTCACTGGGGTTAAAATGTATATTGAGGCAATATATTCCTTGAATGGAAGCTGCTGTTTTAGTCAGAGTGAGAATTCACATGGTGTATTTTGAACTGTGGTGAGCCAGGATGCAACCAGCTAATGGGCTGAGAAGCAGCTAATTTTTTGTCTTACCTTCTTTATTAGCCTTGTTGAGAGGTGCGAGCCTGCTCTCAGACTCACACTGACTGCATGTTTGGTTCAATGAGCTGTTTTGTGCTGAAGGACCAACCTGTGTAAAGCTTATGTGGGCTTACTGCTTGCTTCACTGTTCCAGGAAGTTGTGCTACATCATCCTTATCACCCACAAATGTGGCTTCGGCATTTGTAATAGCCTTCCATTGCTGGCAGTGTTAAAAACCTGCGCACCTTCTAGGCATGACCATGGTTTTCTTTCTGATTTCACCTCAGTGCTGTGCTTTCAGAAACAGATCATCAGGTTGACTGTTTCTGACCTTCAGGGGCAGAGACCTGGCCTTCCAAACACACAAAGGCTTTGTGTCCAATAGGTTGGTGTATCAAGGGGGAGGTTGTAAGCAAGATGAAGAAGAAATGGATAATTGCAGAAAAAAAGTTCTGGTTTAGACAGAAAGTTGTATGTTCTGTCCTGCATTGGCTTTCTGATGTGGTATTTGAATGTAAGGAGAAAATGGGAGGGGGATAATGAAATGGAATAAATGTGGCAATGATTTTTTTCCCATGTACTATTAAAAACATAAGTCTGTCTCTGTACTTATCAAGGATGAGTTCAAGATGACTATAAGTTTGGTTTGAGTAAATGGCATAAATTAAATACATTTTTAAAGAATGTATCAAGTTAGCAAAGTTTTATTAGCTCAGGAGGAAAGCAAGTTTGCCCGTCTGATAGAGAGGAAAAGGATTTTTGAAGTCACAAATCCATTCATTCTTCAAGCTGCACAGTAGTCAGACATATTGTTCTTTCTTGGATGAACTTTGTGATCACTGGGACCAAATGCTCTGTTCCACTGCATTATTTATTACATTTATTTCAGTGGCAAACCCATTTTCCAGTAGCAAACATAAATACAGAAAAATCAAATGATTGCTCAGACAGTGCTCCATAATTATGTTGCTAAAAGCAAGGCAAAGTAAGTTGTAGTACCATAGTGATTCAGCTGTATTGTTTGCTGTACGCAGCAAATGAATGTAACAGTCCATATGAATTCAGTCTGACCCTAAATGCTTACAAGACTTTCATGTGTAAGACCTTAAAAAAAACTAAAATGCTGTTTGTGATATCTCAGCCAGAAGTCATGGGAATGAGTAACAATCTTTAGCGCAGGCTCTTCATGAGAACTACCGCAAGAGGAAAAAGGATGACGTTAGGCCTATGAAATAATAATCAAAGACTATGGTACACGTGGAATGTTCTCTTTTTATTTTAAATATACCTATTACAATAATTTGTTAGGCTTATATAGAGCGCTACTATTTACATAATTCAGTGTTTATCCTTTGGGGAGAATTCCAGTGCTGAATAAATATGAATCAGTGAGCTGCTTGTTAACCATCTTGGAATCAGAGTTCTGAAATATTAGTTTCATATAGATGATTAAAGTCCTTGAAATGGTTACAGTTTCCTGTAGTTTCGTACAGTGAGTATCTTCTGACTGCAGTCAGATTGTGTTGAAAACTCTAAACATAGCTATAGGGAATCAGAAGAAAGTTAACAACAACAACAAATTAAAAAAAACCAAAATTCTGAAAAACATCAGTGGTTGAAACCCTACATTTTTCAGATGCATTTCAGGATGATGGTATTGTTAAAAGGAACAAAGAATAAATTTGGTAAAATCTTTGCTATAAAATGTCTAGATCATGGGGTGAAATATACAATCAATAAAAAATACAGATTTTTACAAGGTCTTGTTTGAACATGGCATCTTAAAATGTGCTTGCAGGTAAGAATGGTTTTCATTTTTTTTAAATAAAATTCAATTTTCCATGGTTACTATTTCTTACGCATGACTTTATGCATCATGTATATACTATGTAAAACACATAAAATATTAAATTGTCAGTACAAGGAATATCATTAGCTGAGAACATGAAGCAAGGGTTCATATAAGATCCCACTCAATGCTGTGTGTGTAAGTTCAAATAGAAAGGGACTTTGGTCCTGATCTTGCACTGAGAAAGTAAACGTGGCCCTGTGTTTCTACATACAGAACCTTACTGTCTTTACAGAGATCATACTAGTCCTGTATGTGTCAACCATCCCATTTTCATGTAACCCACCACAGAAAATGGGTTTGAATCAGGACAAGCAGCTGAAAGGTTTTTTTCTCCTAATTCTCATCAATATATTTCAGAGGTCAAGTCCATGGCACGTTATGTGAGTGTCTGAATATCTATGACATTCAGCTATGGCACTCAGTTTCATTTCCCCAACATAGAGAAGGACAGAATGGAAATGCAGCTCATGACTACCAGGCATTTATCTAAAAAATATAACATTATTAGCATTATCATGGAATAGAAACTAATTGACAACACAAGCCTGTGTGTTCAACAAAACATCTTTGATTTCAGTAGCATTACAGTTTGGCAAAGAAGAGTTTCTGAATTATCTTTGTTACAGATTTGAATCTGGCACATTTAAGACATCCACCCACCTATTAAAATAATATTTTAAAGCAAAATTAATGTCTGATATAAAATAACAGTTGTGTTGTAAATGTGGAAAAATAGTCTACAAAAAATAAGTATAAAAGTGATCTCAGATTTATGACTATGTTTCATATAAACAAGTCCAGGTGACTATTCTGTCTGTTAGAAATGGCCCTTGGTAGGCGGTGTCACAACATTACATCACAGTTTTCACAGTTTACTATAACACAGTAAGATTCACAATGTGATGACACCTAATTTAAGAAAAATAGTATTTTACAAACTATACATTTGGCATCTATTTTTAGATTTTTTTTGTTTCTTTTTCAGTTCCTTTTTTCATTTTCCTTTTTTTTCTTACAAAATAGTGCAAAATTACAGTGTGTTAATAGAAGGTTTTGTAAATCCTAATAAAAAGTCAGTATATTTAACTGTTTTGCTCATTCACTGGAAACAGTTTGGCACGCTAGGATTTTGTATAGATGGAAAAGCGTCTCATTTTCTTCTCTTCAGTATATCCACTGAATCTTTAAAACATTAAATTGCACGAAGGAGTTAATTTTTCAGATTTTAAAATCTCATCTCTTATAACGTGTATTACAAAACAAAACAGCAAAGGAATATGTAGATTTTGGGTTATTTGCCAAAGAGCATATATCAGGAGGGCTTTTCCTATCATGTTATGAAGGGGTTGATGAGAACATTTTTCATCTGGTGACTGCTGAAGTGTTTAGTTAGAGCTTCAAAGCCCTATAGGAAATTTATGCCAACTTTATATATATGTAAGTGTTAGTTTACTTTATATCTTTCAAATTTTGCTATCATGTATGTGTGGGTATCAGGCTGTATTAAGCCATGGGGATAAAGTTTCATCAAAGCCTGATTTTGACTGGACTGATTCATATAAAGAATAACAAACAATCACTTTTGCTGCCAATTTGCAATGATTTTCCTACTAATTATTTACTTAGGAATGTTAATAAAGAGCTCCCCCTGTAAAAATACTTCATTTTTACAGACTGTCACCATAACTCAGAAAAATACCAGTGTTCATTTCTTATAACAGTGAAGTCTTCTGCATAAACAGGTATGGTACAGACTGCAGGAGTGAGAGTGTCCTAAGTCATCCTGTGAGTGTGTCAAGAAATACACAGAAGAAGTCCGATGAGTTTTGGTTCAGTTCTATGCCTCCTTGGCTGAAAGCAAGAATGAGAAACCTGACTGAGATCACCAAGTCACCTACAAGAGGTTGCCAAGCAGCTGTATGTACCAACCTACTCATAATACAGGCTATTAACCTGGAGGTAAAAGGCTGTCTGCCACATGAGCAAACCTCTGAACTGTTCACTGTACAGGGACTGTTGGTTTCAGTTAACTGAGAATATGGTGACATATTCCAAATTAATTATCTTTCCAAAGGAGTAATGAAGTGACTTTTTTCAATATGAAAACTGAAGGTTGATGTCTCTTGACCCAATAATTTCCCATGAGTTTATGTTTTTATCATATGTATCAATCTGTGGCATTTGTACCATCAATTAAAATTACTGCTGCACCGTTTATTTAGTAAATTTCTTGGTGTTTCTGTACCTTTTATGAACATATCTAACCAGTATGAATTTTATACTGATTTTATGAAGGTAGAATTTGTTATAGCACTTGAGCTAGTTATTCAGATATTAGAAGAGAAACATCCATGAATAAGAAGGTGATTTTTTACCCCAGCCATTCCACCCTTGGCTCAGTGCATTACTAGCACGGAAATTTCCCAAATCACCTGCTGACTTTCATGGAAGATTTGCCTGAGCAAGAGTGAAAGATGAAGCTGAAATAACTATTTTCTATTAATCATATTGATTGACTTCTAACAATTAAAACTCACACTAAAACCAAACAAAACAGAACTGTCAGTCACTATTAATGAAAAAGCCTACCAACTGGTAGATAAACAAATATTTCCCCTAGACTGTCTTCTCAGTAATGTACTAGTTTTGACCAAGAAAAACTTGAGTATTTGATTAACTTTCACTGTTAAGTTTAAATAGGTGAGAAGCCTCCTTATCAGCCTGTACAGGCACAACTCTTGTTCCCACTCTTCATGCACAGTTGATCCCTCACAGAGTCCCATCTAGGCTGAATCAAATATATTCCTCCAAAAGGAAAATGAGGTATGGCTGAGACTGACCCTCTCTAGGGCACACTCAGTCCAGATTAAAAGAATGCACACATGGCCAGGTCCTTGAAATACTATCTCAGCAAGCCTCAGCTCCTCTCAGCTCCTTACATGACAGCAAGTTCATTCACCCTCCACAGCACAGGCAGGAGGTTGGGTGGAGTGCCATGCTGAGTGAATGGCATGAGGCAACAGTAGCATATATAGTATGCTGAAGCAGAAGTGTAGGGCCAAAACATATTGGATAAACTCTAAGGCAGAATTGGTTCAAACAGTTTTCAGTGTGGAATAGCCAGTCTACTCATAGAATGGACACACATAATGCAAAAGGCTGTACAAATCAGCCTCTGTTGCTTACAGACTGTATTCTCTGGCACAATTCCAAAGGCAGTAAAAACATACTGTTTGAAGCCCCAGTGCATTAAAACATTTAAGATGCTCTTAAATTTAAGCCCATGCTTGAGTCTCAGGATCATATGCATATGTGCTGAAGGTTATTCTTGAATCAAGTCCAGAAAATCTTACTGCATAAGGACAGGAAGATTTATTTCAAAATAAAAAAAGAAAAGAATAGGATTCTTGAAATCAGATAATAAATATATTATAGCTTGTTGACAGACTTCACTCGTCCCCTGAAAGTTACTTTTCTGTCTAATAAAGGAGGTAACACAAAGCAAGCAGGAATCCCACCCTTGAATAATCAGCAACAGTTGTTGCTTGTTTAACTGAAGCTTGTTTGATTAGAAAATTACCTTATGTTGTTGGTTCTTTTTAAACATACATAAGTAGCAAGAAAACAGTAAGTAGCTGTTTACTGTGCTGAGTAGTGCCAGTTTCACATATCTTGCTCAGCCTGCATGAACTCTAGATATCTCCACATACATTCTTGCTCAGTCCAACATTCATTTTATTTGATATATTTCTTAAAAGACAAATATGTTGTTGGATGTGCCTTGCAACTTCTGGGGGCTTTGGTCAGACTGCTGCTTCATTGTGAGTACAGCCATCTTAGCAAGAAGTATTCAAAGAAACTGGCAACCAGGATTCACTAACGGATGGCGATCTGCTGAGCAAGAGGTACTATGGTCATTGAATGTTTGTGAAATTAAATTAAACTCTGCTTTAGAAAGATCTGCTGCTAGTTCTGACTGATGTATGTTCACATTCAGCAGAGTAGTGATGCATCTGCAGTTAGTATTTTATCTGGTTTGGGTCTTACTTTCCACACTGAGAAAGGCAGTAATCTTGATAGCTCTGTGCATGACATAGAGCCTAAAAACATCCAAAAGAAGTCGTAAAAGGAAGAATAATGATTACTCTCTGTCTTCAGTGACTGCTGAGTTAACTTGTGACAAGTGCATATGGAAGATTATTGTGGACTGGCAAATAAAATAAACTGAATACTTGACATAAATTTGTTGAGAAGATAGTAAGAATTGGTGTGATTTCTCATCTTTCATTTCTCTTTTCTTGTACAGCTACCTTCTTTACCAGTGGTAGCAAGGTGTAAATAATATCATATTCTTTATTTGAACTAGTTCCATATATTAATTATATATTTTAATCCATACTTAATTGGTTTTGCCCATTCTCCTTCACAATGATTTACTATTTGAATCTATTTATGCTAGGCTGTTCATGTAGGGTAGCTCACTGAGTGAGCACAGACATCACAACACAATATTACGTATCTAGACTGGAATCAATCTTCTGTGAGTTAGGCATATATGTTTAGGTAGACTGCCTTTATCCATGCAAGGAGTTCAGATGTTTTACATCCTTCACTTCACATCATTTACTACATAGGCTGGACATGCCCTAAGGTGATTCATCTTCTGTCATCAAAGCTCTTCATATCCAGAACTGCTTAAGGTTTGATACCTGCAGATGCAGATTACTTTAATATAAATGCCTGGCTTACTTATGGTCCAGCCCACACTCCAAGAATGTCAGTGAAGGTGAGGTCATGTCTCTTGCTTAGAATTTGGTCATGATTCTTGGTCATTTCAATCTGGATTAGATTTCTCTCCTGTTTCATTAATCTCTGAAATGATTTTAGCAATGTGTCCCAAAAGCAAAGTATACTGGCCATGTGTGGAGTTTCTGTGAAGAGAACAGCTCTCCTTCCTGTTCCATCATAAGATTTTCAATTACTTAAAATTTCAGATTAGCCATGCTGACTGGATCCAGTGCTCACAGAGGTAATGACATTACTTACAGGTTTACAAATCAGCATGTATTTCAAAGCTTTCCTGTGCATACACTGATTGATATTTGTAGTAACAAATCATATATCTTATTATTGGGCTTACTTGCTGTTAATATAAGAATTTATTGGCTAAATCTTGATGCCAAGAAACCAATCTGATTTGATATAAGGCCTCGTGACACACAAAACAACTCCCACTATCTGAAATGAGGAATGAATTAAGTGACTGTGCACATTCACCAAGGGGTGAATGCAATTCCACTGAGATCAATGCAAATAACTTCCAAATTCCAGCATCAGGGGAATCAGATTATTCAGCCAAAGCAGTAGCATATTCAGTGACAGAGGGTTTCACTGCCCTCCTGAAAACAAAAGGTGTTATATCCTATAGGACAGACTGTAAGCAATAGCCACTTGCTTTAAAAATGATGGAAATACTACTCACATCTACCTACATATACATCCATACCAGCACTTTGTTTTTAGAAGTCTGGTTTCATTATATTGCATTAATTTGCAAGGTAAGCTCTCTTGCTTTGTATTGGAATGCTGGTGAGTTTAGGAGGTTCACAGTATATATTGCAAACTGGCTTTTAAAGACAACAATAAGTAATATAAATAAATATATCGATCAGAATCCAGCTTTTGAAGCCATAGGGAGAGCACAAGTGTTTCTATAACCTTCCTGTGGAGTTTCCTGGTTTAGAAATTTGACTACATTTCTCTTACAGTCTTCTGTGTTTCTATTCCAACCTGGGGTAAAAAAAAAAAAATCCGGCAAATCACCATATCTTTTGCTAAATGTTTATCATAGTTTATCCCTTATTTCTTACTTCAGCAATGTTCTCTACAAGTTTAATCTTAATGAAATATATGACCAACTACTTTGCTTGATCAGGGTCTTATACATCACATAAACTGGTGCTTTTCCAGTTAAACTTTTTTTTTTTCAGTAGAAGATGTGATTTGTAACACATTCTGACTTGAAAAAACAAGCTTTCACTTGATACCAAAACACGTCTGTACATTTATGTCATGAAACCAGCCTTGTACACATGAATACGTATATAGCAATCACATATTTTTGTTCTAGCTGAAACAAATAAGTAATAAAATCACAGAAAAGCAGACATTTTAAACAATCATGACAATCATCACATTTTTGTATTTGCTATCAAAGAAAACTTGACACTTAAGAATCTATTTATATATTCAAAATTCAACTGGTGCTCTTGAGTGCATTTTTTATACCTGTCACATAAAATATTTTCAAAACTCAAATTTCATTAGCTTAATAAGTTTGATGGTTGAATGTGTCAGCCTGATAACTTATTTACTGAATTTCAGCATATTTCTTTCAGAAAATAAACTCTTTGGTCATTTTTTTGTTTCTTCACATTCATCAGTCATAACAGCAAGGTGTTCAGCTACAATTAAAGTTCAACAGATACAATTTTGCAGAATTGGGTACAAATTCACAATTATTTGAGAAATTATATGAGAGAAATTGATAAAATTTTCAACAGTCTATTTCTAAAAATCCATTACTACCAGCTGAATTCAGTGCATTAGGCTAATGTAATCAAACACCTATGTTAAAATCTGTTTGTCTCTGTATCATCAATGTAATACCACTTACAGCCCTGGTTCAGGTAAACAATATTTGAGACACAATGAGACTTAAGGACATGCTGCATTTAAATGCACTCAAAACTTGGATGAATCTGAGATTTGGCCACTAAGGTTGTACATCTTCTCTATATCTGACTTTATTCTTCAAAGACTAAGAACAGACATATTCCTAACATAACTTAATGGAGAGATCTGTTAGAACACATCTTATTTTTAGAAACAAAGACTGTCTACTGCTGTCATACCTTTTAGAAATTATATTTCTAGGTTTCTCACCCTTAAAAAGGAGTGAAATTGATCATATTGGACTAATGGCAGGTATTTAACTTTACTGTGTTCTTAAAATGTAAGAAGAACCATAAAATACTGTCTTTTTAATATTACACACATTTCAGACTGGAACAGCAAATTATGTTCTTAAAGTTCTCTCTGGCATTTAAAGTTGTGTCCTCATTTTCCAGATAGGTTAAACAGCAAATGTAATGTTAAAAAAAAAAAAAAAAGAGAACTGTTAAAAATGACTACTTTAAGTGTAAGACTGGGACATATTTCACAGAAAAATCTTGTTTAAAAATCATAGTAAACAATCAAGTATTCTTCAGTGCACATAATTAGTATGTACATTATAATTTAAAACCAAGTATTGATGACTGCTGCTGCTGATCTTTTAAAATCTCTTACAAAATATAAATAGGATAGCCAAGAGAGGATAGCTGATAAACCATGACATAATGTTCTCTTTTCCTTCCTTTTTTTTTTTCTTTCTCTTTCCTCTCCACTTGCACTGAAGTTTCTTCTGGCTTCTTCAAGAAAGTGCACACACATACACACACCAATTAATTAATTCCAAAACCATTTTTCTAAATTTCCAACGGACTTGTATTCCTGGTGTCTTTTCACATGATCGCAAGCAAGACATGCATGTGATTCCCAGAACCTAGGAAGGTGTACTGAGAAATCCTTTTTCCAGTTGAAATAACTAAGGTACATCTTGTTATTTTTGTCAAGCATCAGAAGGTATTCTGCCAGCTCTCTGGGAGAGAGAAAATCTTCCACATGTATGAAAGAGTCTGCTGGAATGTAGTTCTCATAGTTTTCTCTAGAAGGGCCCAGTACAACTGGTACTGATCCAGCCAGAAGAGCATTGTAAAGTTTCTCAGTAATGTAATCTTTGTGGATTGAATTTTCAAAGGAAAGGTAAAATTTGCAAGTGGAAATAGTTGGAATCAAGTTTTTGTCATTGACGTAGTCTCCGAAGGCTTGTCCATAGGTATGGATTTCAATGTATTTGCTAAGCTCATTGTAATACTTGACTCGAGCGTGCTCAGGGTTCCAGTTACTTACAACCCAGCAGACCAAGTTTTCCTTACTTGGCACTTCAAATGTAAAGGAACTTGTACCGACCATCATGAAGCCATAAGGCACCTGAATATCTGAATCACGCCGGTAAGTCAGGGTCAGGTTAAAGAGGTGTTCAATGCCAGTCTTTTGTGGAGTATGAGTTGGAGACTCCAAGTTCATCCAAATCCACTTCTGGAATGGTGGCCTGGCTTGTTGAGGTAAGTTAGTCAGATCCCAGCTAATATCCCTGTGATGAATGAGAACAGCATGGGATTTGTTATATAATGAGCGGTCAATAGTCAGATGGCACCCGTGGATATTGAACATTGTTTGGCAGGATGTTAGATCAAATGTTTGACCAAATGGCCAAACCCAGATCAAAATAGTAGTTTCATTAAGATTATCAGTTTTGGAAGAAAAAAAGCTCTTCATTTTCAAAACTGAACTGGCTGATTCTATGGGACCAGAGATCCAGCTATTTGTTGGTTTGATATAAATTAGTATCAATGCCATGAAACAGCCAAGGACAATGAAGATAATAAAAAATGGCCGGAAAATTCCTTTAGATGTCGATGTCATAATTTGTTCTGAGAAAAAAAGAGAAGAAAAGAAAGAGAAAATAACATCAGGTATTAAATTTCATGTCCTGTTAAAGTATAATGAAATAATTATAATTGAAATATGTTTTACTATAGAAATTAAATATGATCATAATGATATAATTATATTATATGTCTGGTTAGAGCAATCAGATATCAGACATCAAAATGGATAGGATTCTGGTATCACCAAGCTGTAACCTCAGAAATTTCCTTTGAGTGGAGACGGTAGGGGTTCTATTCATAACAAAGTTACAATATTTCTCCTCTTCACATTAAAAGCTAATTGACATTAATTAAAAGCAGAATTTTAATGCATTTTATACTTGGTATAAATCAGTATGTATCTTGAGAAGTCTTTTTGCTTAGAACCTAGGCCAAGAATTTTAAGAAACACAGAGAAAGCAGACACAATTACCCTTTGATTCTGTCCTTGTGCCTGTAAGAGATAACATGCTGCAGATTTTGTCCACCCATATTTGTGTGCATATATGTATGGAGGATATAGGATTAAAGGAATGAAAAAGGAAAGGACTGGAACTTAATTCTGGAATCAGTAATACTGTTAGAAAACTAGTTCGTGCCTAAAGGCTACATAGGGATGAACATTCGTGCCTTCTCCAGAGGACTCCTGAATTAGCTAGGGAAGGAAAGCAGCAACTGAGCAGCAATAGGGCAGCTTCTCTCTCTGTTCCCTTATGCAGCCTCCCATAGTTCCCACATAAAGAAAAATTAGTAAAAAAAAGTCCTTAAGTATTTATGTTTTTATGCCACAGTTCTGTGTTAAGAATTAGAGAAAGTAGAGATAAAGCTGCATCTTTGTGAGCTACCATTTTTTCCATGGAAAAAAAGAGGTGAGGAGTTCTCATAGCTTCCTTTATCCTCTCTCTGGTTGTCTCTTTCTAAGGGAAGTGATAAAGCTCCTTCCCAAACTTCTCTTCCACAAGGTTCTTGTGAAATCTAGTAAAGTTAGTGGTTGCTTACTGTTAACCTTTGCTTCTGAATGTAGTCCTGTAACTTGGAGGTGTTCTAAAAATGAAAACATTTAACCATGTAAAGAGCGTGAGCATGAAAACTAATGTGTGAGTGTAGCACTTACAGTTACATCAAAATGTTTTCAAATTTGCTGTTGAGGAAATGAAAAAGGAGGAAATATCAAGCTTAGCTTTACTCTAACATTATATCTTGAGGAAAAAGGAATTAGCCACAGTGTGTTATCTGTTTTGGGACAGCAAATGGTCTTAATTCTGATTTTTGTTATTGTGGTGGGTTAACCTTGGCTGGCTGTCAAACGCACTCCAACATCTCCTCAGCAGGACAAGGGGGAGAAAATCAGACAAGAATCTTGTGGGTTGAGGTCAGGACAGGGAGATTACTTGCCAATTACTGTCACAGGCAGAACAGACTCACCTTGGGAAAATTAATGTAATTTATTGCCAATTAAAATAGGTTTGGATAGTGAGAAACAAAGACAAAAGTTAACATAATACCTCCCTCAACCTCTTCCCAGGCTCAATTTCCTTCTTCATTCCCAACTCCTCTACCTCCTCCCTGCCCCTGAACAGTGCAGAGGGATGGGGATGGAGGTTTGCAGTCAGTCCACAACATTCCTCTGGGCTTCTTCTTCCTGCTCACATTTTTCCCCCACTCCAACATGAGTCCTTCCCATGTGATACAATCCCTTCGGGAAAAAACCCTCTGTTCCTGTGTGGACTGTCCATTGACTGCAGTTCCTTCAGAGCATATCCCCTCACTCTGGTGCAGGGCCCTTCTTGGGCTGCAGTGTGGGTACTGCTCCACTGTGGTACTGCTTGGTTGTGCTGCAGGGAAATCCCTGCTTTAGTGCCTGGAGTACCTCCTTCTTCCCCGACCTTGGTGCTCACAGGGTTGTTTCTCACATTTTTTTCCCTTCACTCCTCAGTGCCTGTCCCTGCCTTCAAATACACTTCCCCAGGGGTGCCACCATCTTGGCTGCAGGGCCCAGCCATGACCTCTGGTGGGTCAATTGGAACTGGCTGTGTCCTGCACAGGGCAGCCCTGGTCTCTCCTCACGGGGGCCCCGGCAGCCCCTACTGGGTGTGAACATGCAACACGGTTATATAAAATGTACTGGCATGTTGAGTCTCTTTTGTCTGGGCCCTTCTTTTTAGGACATAATTTAGCAGGTCCTCTCTGCTCTTAGCAAAACTATCCTGAAGGGATTAAAAGGGAGGAACTGCAGCATCCATGGCTTTTGCACTTATCCTCATCAGTTTAAATACCTCTGAAAGAAAGACGTGGGTTTACAGCAACATCACATAGGCTTTCTTTAGTCTATTTTGGTTTTTGCTCGAAAACATGTCTAGAAGGGAGATTTTGACCTACAAGAGCAAGAGGCTGCTTCCCTGCCTTATTATAATGGAAGTCAGAACTGGGTCTCTGAGGAAGAAGGGATTTATGTTGAGCAGCTCTAGGAGATGAAGCTCAAGGAAAAAAAAAAAAGAGGCTAAGCCAATCTTCGTGTAACTTCGTTCTTCAGTTCTGTCGTATTGAAACCAACACAGAGAATAGGTATAGCTTTTAAATGAACAGATAGCATGAGCTGAATCTGAACAATTGATTTGGAAAGGTTTCTATTCACAGAGACTGATCATTTTCTGAGGATTTAAATGGATGAGAAATCAGAAAAGGGCCCTAACATTGTGCCTTGTAACTTAGTCACCCTCCAGCTAATAGTCCTTTGACACAAGCATCTCTGATAGGGATTATTTTACACTAAGCTCTTCTCCTAACTAATAAAAAGCCCTGCATCATCACACGGCAATTCTTGCTACATCAGAAATAACCAGATATTATGTAGTCTGTTCTCTGCTTTAAATTCTAGTGTATCACGATTTTGCATTTGTGTAGGAAGCTTTTGAATTGCAATGCCAACGTGAGGATAAACACTTGCTGTTTGCGTTACCCAGAATACAAGTATTAACATCTCGCAACACTGAACAGGTGAATATCCTTATTTTACCCCTTCCAGATCTGTTTTCTCACTTTGCTTTGCTGTCCTGTGAACTCATGTGCCCCCTCCTGACCAGGGATTGTGTTTCTTATATTTTGCCTTTCACCAAAACACTGGCCTACAGCCAGGGTAATATTTTCTAGTTTTTCATCCTTTGGATTCAGAGAACTAATCATTTATTATGCAGACTCATTCATCCACTAGATGTATAGGCATCACTGGCATGCTTCATTTTGAAGCTACTGCTAATGGGATGGTCGAAAAAGGTTGTGAAAGCAAGACCCATTAAAACCTGGAATGAGAAATTTGCAAAGGAAGCAGAAGACCTGAGCAGACTCGGAAACCCCAAGGAGCTGGACAGAATTTTGTCATGAAATTCTATTTTTCTATTCCATTTTGTGCTAACTCTAGTAATAACTGTGAAGTTGTATACTGGGAATAGCAATAGCTTTCAGGATGAAGTGCTAACCTCAGATACAATAACTTTTGTGCTTTATAAAGCAGATTGAAGAACCTATGGAATGGGCCAGCAAACTCTACCTTCATGGCTTTTGAGACTGAGTCCTGTGCACAATACCGTGAAGGCATGACGTAAACACCCGTTGACAAATACTATTATCTTGAGAAGTAACTTGTACTGTTAGGAAGTATAGTTGCAGTTTTTTGTTTGTCCACTAGAATTCATGGAATATCTTTTTCACGATATTCTCCAGAATGTGGAGTCTTTTCCATATTTCTTTTTTCCTTCTTCTCTTTCATGCCCAAGATAACTACTGATCTCCTGCAGTAATTCTCACAATAAAGGTGTCTCTAAGGAAACACTAGTTAGAAGACATCCAGCCAAGTAACCTTAGCTCACCCGTCCTCTTCCATGGTTTTCCTTCTACCACAGAATCACAAATTTCCTTCTTGTGGATCCCCTCCCCCATCAATTTCTGACATGCCAGACCCACTCTGAAAAAAAAATTTTGTCCAAAAAAAAAAAAAAAAAAAGTGTTTACTGAGACTTTTGCCAACCGGAAGAATTTGGTATTTTTGATAGTTTTGTTTTAAAGTGTATTTTAGAGTGTTATGGCGTAACAAGTGTTTTCTAGATGCTTTTTTTTCCAAGTTGAAAGTATACTATTTCATCAGTACAAGACTATTTTTCTCAGTACAAAACCTAGCAAGGCTCCTTTTTAAGTGCAAAACTTGGCGTTCCATCAGCAAGCAATTCCATTTACTAGCAACACAGACAGGGAGGTAATAATGGGGTACCAACAGTGTTAACCCCAAGTACACCAGCCAAGGCTTGCAAAAATATGTCTATTTTGTGAAAGCATCATGTTCACTAAGAAATAAAATGGAAATTTATGGAAACTGTTTTATCTTGGCTTCATTACAATAGTGACTTCTCATTCATTCCAGCTGGGATAGACAGGAGGGTTTTTTTTCTGATTATGTTAACACTGTGTAGGGGAGAAAATGTAACCCTTTTTGGTAAATAAAATCAATACCTGTTTCCCTGGTATATATTTTCATCAGTTTGTCTGGTATACCTTCAAGGTTTTGCCAGTAGCCCAAAATATATCACTACTTGCAGAGCTATATGCTAGTCTAGAACAGATTTTCCGAAGGTAAAGGCATAATTTTAAAAGTAAGCTGAAGAAAAGATTTTTGAAATCATGGATACTGAATAATGAATAAAAAAAAAATCACTTCTTACTTTTCTCATCTTAGAATTCTTAAATGATCTTTATCATCACTGGGTCTCAGGATAACTCAAGAAGATATACTTAAAAACCTCAAGATAATCTCTGAAGATCACTCCTGGCATCAAACAGGGCATTTCTGGCACAGAGGACTTATGAAGATTTTGGAGCAGAAGAACACAGAGGCAAACAGAGGTGTAGGCCTGTTTAGAAGCAGACAGGTAGCTAGGTAGATGCTCTAAGTAGTAAAAGGACAGTCAAATGCAGTGGGAACTGATAAGAATCACAAGCAAACAACTGTTAGAAAGAAGGCTTGTTTGAAATTGCTCTCCCTGTCCTCTGGCACGTTTCATCAGCTTTGGTCATGGCATATCTGCATTTATGCTAAGAACTGTGTTTTCTTAGACCACACTTCCAATTAACTGGAGCTTTTTCACCTGCAGTACTAAACGAAAACTGATTGCCTCAGGATAGACTTAGTGGGACTTCTTATCTCCAAGTTGCTGCTGTCTGTATGTGCCCCAGACTGCTTTGCTTTAGCCCTCTGAGAATGAAGAATGCTTCTTTTTATTGGAATTAACTCTCACTGCTCCTGGTTATTGCTCATCTGTTTCAGCTGGAATGGTGGATTTTCACCCCACTACCCAAACACAGACTTGCTTCCAGTTCTTTCCACTCCTGTCCCACAGATTTCTGAAAGCAGCCCAGTATGAATGAAAAGATTTGACAGAGTTGCATAGAGTTAAAGGCTGAAAGATGAATGAGCTGCTAACCTCAGATGGCATGTTTTCATTCTATTGTTTGCAACATTCTTTTTCTTCCCCTTTCCTCCTCCTTTGTATTTCGGTTATTGTTCAGTTCCACAGATTCCAGTTTTATGTATTTGCACTTTGTGAACAGCACAGAATCATTTTATACAATAGTGGTAATTTTTGTTTTCAACAGTTTTAAAACAATTATCTAAGAGCACCCTGAGGACAGGTAGCCATTAAGATAGACTGCTTAGGGATAGAGCTGAACCTACCACTGGGGACTGTTAAGAGCAGAATACACAAACACCATTAAACGATAAGACATCGGACTCTGCCCCCAGGTCCAGAGGGTGGGCTAGATAACCTCACTTTTCAGAGAATCGTAGAACTGTAGAATCATAGAATCAACTAGGCTGGAAAATAATTTTAAGATTATCTAGTCCTACTTTTACTTGGGACTGCTGAGTCCACCACTAAACCATGTCAGTTGATTCCTTCAAGCCTTGCGCTCAGTGTTAATATTAAACCACAGATTATTGTAAAATTCACCTAATAGTAGCATAAATTGGCAGCCTAAAACTTCAAAGAATTGCTGAAAAAATGAGTAAAAAAATTCTCCCATCTTGAAACTTGTATTGCAATCTATGAAACAACTATGCTGTGCACAGTGAAAATGTGAAGGAAGCTGAAAATTGCATGGACAACAATAAAAAAGCCCCTATTTTCAAAGGCTAAATGTAAAGCGTCCCGGCAACTGTGAGCTGGGATACTGCTGATTTTAGAGAGTTTCTGAATCTTGTCCCCTCAGGCTTTACTGAGGAAAACCCTATTCTCAGCAACCTTCTCCCAGTTGCTGTTCAGCACACAGCATGCTGCTATGGCTCAGTAATCCCAAGCCCTCCCCTGTGATTGTCATCTACCCTCTCCTCCCCAAGGCAGCGATACACTGTCACTCTCCAGCTGCTTAGGCAACAGCTCAGTGGTTCCTTTCTGCAATCCAACTGTACAGCAAAAGGCATTAGCCAGGCATACAGAGTGTCTCAGAATAACAGACTAAATAGCTGCAGCACTGCTCTCCATACTGGAGTGACCCCATATTCACCCCCACTGCCACATATCAAAATAAATTAAAAAAAATAAAAATTGAAATCCTATCAATAAGGAACTTTTCCAGGCAATCTGGTACTAGTGTCAGGACACCCCACTTCACAATGTAGTTGTGCCTCTTTGTAATTATGACCTTTTAGGTTTGTCTCAGAAGAAACATGGATACTCTCCATTCCCCCGTTTGGCACAACTGGAAAACACATGCATAGTACAAAGCTATCAGAAACCTCAGCAGCATTGCAGCCTTGGTAATATACAGATACAGGATCTTTTTTATCCTAACTTCCACATTGGCTTGCTCACATCACAGCTAATTTATGACTGAGCATTCTGTGAAAGGAGTGGTGGTTTTCCATACTTGGTTAGCTACAGAAAAGGGAGTTTTTCACCACAATAGCTTAGTAGCTAACTTTATCTGCTTTGCCAGATTTTTATCTTTGTGAAGACAAAACTCATCCTAGTGCTGCAGAATAAGACAATCCACACTTCCTTCAAAAACCCTGAAAGGGCTCTGCAAAAAAATGAAGCTGAACAAAGAAAAGCTGCTCCAGAAGCAAATGGTTTCTTTCTTTCTCTTTTCCATGTGGCTTGAGGACAGCAAACTGCTGTTCTCTCTGATTCTGCCAGAACTGCAGAAAGAGCTCTTCTGTAGCTTTGTGGCTGGCTTGTAAAACTGCAACCAAGCAGCTGAAATATGAATAACATACCTGCACAAGCTGTGTATCTGTGATCGTCACCAGCCCACCAGAAAGTCCTGGTTAACTCACAGTAACTGTGAAAATGGTGTGAGCTAAGCCAAACAGGCAGCATGAAGTGGCAGAAGAAGAATCATAGGCTTTTGTGTATGCGTGCTCAAGTCTCAAGTCCACATCCTAGGATCATAGCTGCTTCTGGCTGATTTCCTGGTATATAGTTCCTTGTACAATGGGAAACACCTCCCCATGCAAATCAGACAAATCAGAATCAGGAAAGAGCAGAAGGGTGCCTGCTTATAATAGTGAACACTTACTGTAGGGGACATGACTTCTGTGGCAAAGCAAGACTTTTGGAGCTCTAAGCAGCAGCTGTTTGTGTATGATTAGACTGAGTGCCGTAGTTACACTGCTGAATCTTGCTGCTTAGGCAAACTCAAAAATTTTAATTGGGATTTAATGCTCGGTTTTTTGCAGATACAATTGCATAGATCTGGATGATTCTGCCAGTGGCAGCATAACTCCTGAAACAGCCCTGTAGCCTACAAAGAAATCCCGAGAGGCCGCTAAAAAAATACCATAAAATCCTCATAATCTCTACTTAACATTTCACTTCTCTGCCTGCCTAGCACCTTTTCCTTATGAAACTGATTATAGCTCTGGTTTAGAATCCCTACTGATGTAACTGTTTTTTTTTTAGGATGCGGGTCAATGTTCTTGCTGTAATTTGCAAAGTTGTAAGTGCTATGGGTACTAGTTACCAGAGAGATAACATCTGCCCTAGAGAGAAAAGAAAGCACCTAATGTACTCGAACCAATTGCAATATGCTCTATGGCTGAAAGGGAGAATGGCATTTACTAATACAGTCAGAAGAAACGTGGTGAAGAGAGGTGATGATTCATAAGCCTATTTTTTTTTTTTAAATATGTCCATAATCTTTGCAAATAAGACTTTTTTAATTTTATTTTTTTTTCCCTTTCTCCTCCCTTCACAGGGTGGAAAGATGGACGTTTGGTTTAGAAATCCTGAATTCAATTCAACTGAATTGAATCTCTTGTCTACTCTGAACAAAGAAGTAACCAAGTATTGGTCAACAGAACTCATGATAGCCAAGAGACTTTAGCCATGTTCTACTAGTTGTTGTCTAAATGACTCAAGCAGACATCCTCACTACTCTTTCAGTGTAAGAGCATTAGTGACTCAAAGTTTCAGATTAGAGTCTGCGTACAGAGAATAAAAATCCTTTATATCATACTGAGTGCAAAAAATGATGGTTATTTTCCATCTGGGAAAAGTGCATTTCAACTAAGTGATGTAGAGCACATGTGTGCGCAAATATAGCAGCACTAAATTAATGGACTATTGGAAAAATAATTTTCCCATTGCAGACCACCAGCTATGTATTTAAGGTGCCTTGTATTGGTAGTCCTAAGCATTTTAAAGAAAGAGGCTGGTGATTCTAAAACAAGACTCTTAAATAAAGTGCTTTGTCTTACTGGAGCAAACAAATAAGTAATTCACTACAAAGAATAGACAAGTTTAGACACTGCAAACAAGAACAGAAGACTTTTAAGAGTCCAGTCCAAGTGGCTTCTTCCTCATGCATAAGAAGAAAGAACCCATACAAAGTAAATTCAGAATCATTCCTAATAGTATTATGAGAAGTTTAAGTAAATGCATACACACAACACAAATAAAATCCTCCAAAAGCTGAAACATTAAATACAAAGATTGAAAGCATAGTTTAAACAGAACATATATTTTAGATAGTGTATGTTGTAGCATCAGCAAAAATAACAACACTTAAACCATTCACACTGCACACTTCTGTGAGAAAGCAAAATCACAGTTGAGAGAAAACAATGGTCAATTTCTTTGCGTGTCTTTTTGTGTGCATCACAAAAAGAAGAGCAGAGTGCTGGAACTACTAGTATGAGAAGCTGAGAAATACAAAGCTTAACAAAAAGTCATTGAAGACTTTTTGTGTAGAAAAGAATATCCGTCAGAAATAGTAAATACATAAGAGGAATGGGCTGAAGGAACAACAGTCAAAAAATCCACTGGTAGTTACAAACACCTAGATGTTCTAAGGTGATGTCTTCCTGTTACCACTTACTGTCTGGTTTGCGTTGATGCCTCTGAGAGCAACTCTCAAGGTTAGAATACAGGAATGAAGAATATTCTGCACAGGCTGTTGACAGTACATTGTACAAAGCAGAACAGTTGTTAGTGCAGAGATCATACTTCATTTGAAAAAACTCAAGCTATTTGCTATTTCTTAGCTTAAATATTTGTGGTGTAAGTTAAAGCAGTTAATTCTGATGTTCAGTTACTGGGTTTTACTGTCATACATTATTCTACTCTTAATAGAGCAAAAATTCCACAATGAATTAATAAATTTTTTACCACTATATTAACAATTTAATATAAAATTACTTTCTATATCTTAGAAATACAATTTGCCAAGCAGTCTTTTTTCCTATCTTAAGGTTTGCAGCCCATAGTTGTTCTCTGCTACAACCCTACTGTACAAAAGAAAACCAAGTGTTTAAAAACAGGGCAAAGAAAGAGTTTTCCTTTGTTCCTACATGAGGAAGAATTTATATAGCCATCTTAAGCAGAAAGTAACTTTCTAAGGAAAGTCAGCTGAGATAGCTAGGAGGAAATACAAGGGAAAAAAGAGAGAGTAAGAGAAATAAATTGGAAATGGGTACAAAAGGAGCTAGATAAGAGGTCAGCAGAACTCTATTTCATTCTGTATTCTGCTCTAAGGACAGCGGTGTAAAGAAAAATCATGTCAGGCAGTTGCTTTTGCAACCAGTTTGTGAATCCCTGCAGTTAATACAGCTTAGCAAATGTGGGTAGGAATGATTTGATGACTAGAATAGTAAGAGGGACCTAAACCTCTGGTTGATTAGTCTACCCCAAGCCCTGAAACAGGCAATACTAGTAGGGATCAGGGGAAACGCTGGCATCTGGCTCTGAAACTGCAACCCTGAAAACCTCTGCTTTTTGGCTTTTAGTGTGGTCATGCTTAAACTCTCCCTGGCCCTCTGCCTTTCAGGCTCTTGTGCACTTAGCAGCCTGCTGCTGGCACATCCCCAGAAGGGGCTCATTATTCAGAGGGAAGGGCCACTCAGAATCAGTGAATCAAGCTATTAACTCAGCTCTCAGCCCTAACGATGTAGTTGCACCTACAAGAGCAGATTTCCTCTTATATGTGGTGGTAACAACTTTTATTTTTTTTTTGTCTGATTTTTAAAGAAAAAGACATAGGATGAAGTCCCTTTTAAGCAGTAGTTAAAGCTATAACGTATTAGATATGGAATCCTACTTTAGCCTATAGTAATTCAGACCTAGTTATTTCACTTTCCTTAAAGATTTGCTAGCTCCCAGGCAGAAATGGTTGTCAATTTTAAAATGTGTGAGGAGCTTTAGGATTAGAGACGAAGAATCCTTCCTCCTTAATGGAGCTGTAGCTGCTAATCAAGAAACTGATGTTTTCCCTTGGTATCTTTCTGTCTATTGCTTGTTGACTCCTTAATGATTTATTTCCAGGGCCACAACTACATCAGTAGAGAGCAGAATCAACTTATTTCCCTGTGCAGTTGACAACCCTCTAACGATGGCAGAGGTGGTTTGAATTTCCTTTTTTTGGAAAGCTCACTAAAACTGGGCTGGGTTTCTTTTTTTTTTGTGAATCCTCCTCTGACTGTGCTCCAAAAGGTGTAATTCCCTAATTTCTTTATAAAAGAAAGGGATTTGGGGCTACCTTGTCTCAGGGGAGGATTCCCAGCTCTGAATCCCACTCCTTCAGAGCACTGGATGTGCCATTCTCGGCAGTCTCACAAGCACATTGCTTGTGCTGCAAGTCTCCATCTTTCGGTGCCTAAATTATTTCCTGTTTTAGGTAGGTGTTCTAATCAGCCTAAGGAGGCTTTTGGGCAGACAGCCAGACATACTAATGTTTGGTGCACAAGCTGTTTTTTGAGTGCAGTTTTTTGGTTTGCATGATCACATGTGGTCAGATGTCTCACAGAACAAAGATTAAAATACCACAAAGTCTCCCCCCCCACACAAGATAAATGGAATTTCTGCTGGAATATATGTACTGTACGTTTTACCAGGGCAGTTATAGAGCCTGTTAGTGCTCTGACAAGTCTGGCAGAGGACAAAGTGGTACGAGGACTTCCTGGCTCTTCTGTCAGTTTAATGTGAGTTTAGCTGAGTGGGATTTAATTTATGTTAATTTAAGTGTCAATAATTTTCTATCTCATAGACATATAACATGATGCTAATGACATATTTCCTCCTTTGAAATCTACAAGTTACAAGCAAAATAAAATCTTGCTCTAGTAATAACAATAGTTCCATTTCTGAAATGCCTTCCATTAAAGAATTTTTGGGACTTTTACAAGCAGTAAAGAAGTTTTAATCACAGCACAGTTAGAAAATTATTCCTGAAACTGCTTTATGTGTAGTAAAGGAGGCATGGAAATCAAGTCCCAGAAAGATAAAGTGATTTTCACAATATCACTAAGATTTTAACAGATATTTGACAGTGATGACTTCAGTTTACATCAAAACAGTTGAGTCTGTCTGTTGAATATTTTCCCTCAAACAAATGTCACCAAAACCTAGTCATATCACATTTATTCAGATCTGGCACATATTTTTGTTTCAAATCTCTGAAAACACATCCTAATCTTGTTTGCAGTAAATTAGTAAAGGGAAATGGAAGATTTAATCAGATTAAAGTCAATGACACCTTGATCTGTACAATCACAGAAACCACAACTCTTTTTCAGAGCTATAGTTGAAAGTGTCAGCAAAGCTGGATTTACTGAAAGACAAGAAGTATCAAAGATTCAATCTTTCTCAAAGAAACACTGCAAAACCTATTAATTTCAGAATGCTTAAGGTTTTGCTCTTTCAGTTGATTGCAGCAACATATCAGAAGTGAGAAAAATAGCTCAACAGATATTCCTTTGTGATGAAAGTTAACTTAGAAATGAAAAACCTAAGGCAACTTAGGAAACAGCAAGACAGACGTAAGTCAGAGCTCAGGGAACCTAAACACTGGAACAAGTTACAAATAATAAACACTCCCATATACAGACATAGACACAGGCACACACAATCTGTAATCTTAGGAAAGATATAATCATCCATTAAATGTGCTTCACAGTTTTCACACCTGCACCGTTTTATAAATAATATAAATATACATAAGTATAAACATAAATATAAATAAAAATATAAATATATACACCATTTATGTGGTATTTAAAGCACACTTAAGTCTTTAGATTCCCTGAATCTAAAGACACCTGAAATGTGTCTTACCAATTCTGCTTTATGTTTCTTTGTAGGCATACCCTTACATTTATCTGTATGTATGTAGTATATACACATGTACTGTACACGTATGCTTAATGAATACCTAGGGAACTACTGCCCAACCTGCTGCATGTGGACAGAGGCAGTGAGATGTGCTACTGCTTTGCAATGTGACAGCCAGTAGGTGCAGAAGGCAATGAAGCGACTACTACTGCCATACTGGCAAATAGAAGGGAGAGAATCAGAGCACTGAATTCACTGAAGCACTGAGGCAGGGAAGGAAGAGGTGGTGGAAAGTGGAGACGAGGATTATTATTATTAGAGAAATAATATCTTTTTCTGTCTTATGAACCTTAACTCTTTTACCAGAAAGGCCATGACACAAGGCAGTGCTCTCAAATACTTCAGCAAAAGCACAGCAGCAAGCTGACTACTGCAGTCCTGAAGATTTTTTACAGCATGAGATGCATGAGACCTCTGTATAAATACCTGGAGATGGGAAATCTGCCTTTAGACTTCTGGAAAAACTCTAGCAAGGAATAGAAGGCAGCTGCTGCTGAAATATGACATGGGGGAATGGGGTGGATTTACTCAAGAATCTTTCCTAATAAACAAACAAGCATGTTTATTGACACAGTTGATATAGACAGAAAGCTTCAAAGAGAACGGATTCTTAAAATCCAATTTAGTTTCCATTTGTACTATACCCCTTTTTGTATTTTCAGTATCAGCAATTATAATCAGCTCAATTTTTATTACCAGTCAGTTTCTTTAAAGTTTTCTATGCTTCTAGGTTTTGAGTCATGAATATAACAACTATGATAATTATTTTCAAGCAGCTATTTCTAGTGGCTTAATATTAACTGCAATACAAAGGTCTAAGATTTACGTTCATGTTTAGTTTGTTGGTTTTATTTTTTAAATAAAAAATTCTAAGGACATTGTAGAATAAACTCTTTCAAAGTTTGTTTTTTGGGGAGTTTTTTGTTGTTTGTTTTTTCAACATATTGCCTGCTTTCATGTAATCTTAGTATCTTCTGTTCATTTTCTGAATTATTCCATTCAGGTTCCTATGTCATGCTCGACACCTTAGCATCTGGGTTTGTAATTTACCGTTCTGCATAATCATGCTGTACAATGCCAAAAGGGAAGATTAAAATGTAAATAGAATACATGGGAATTAATTCTATTTAAACAATTCTGTACTCACAGAGGTGGTTGTTTTGTTCTGTCCTGCATGCAAGAAGAGGATGACCTGAATGCACACATACAGTTTGCTTTCTTAGCACTGTTAAGACTAGCTGCCTGCCTGGGAAATGTACCTTCAGCAGAACTCGGCTTCTGTGTAGGATCAGTCTCTTTCTTACAGACCACAACCTTCAGCAACAGAGAGGGTTTCTTTCATGGAGCTTTATTCATCCTGCAGACTGATTTACCACTAGAGAAAGTTTGGCCAAGTTGGAACAAAGAAGGCATTGTGCGAATATAGATGCTGGCAGGAGGAGTTTTCATAACTGTCTTTGGTGTCCATTATGGAATAATCATCAGGTGGCAGCTAATATGTGCTGCGTAATAGGTAAATACACCATATGTAATATGCATATTAACCAAATGCATTTTGCTTCCTTTAAACAAGTAGAACAAAACATGCGTGTTTCAAACTGTTAGAAACCAGACATATTCATTAGAAACCTGAGGTTGAAAACCTAGCTGTGAGTCATTTCTATCTTATGTCAATCTGTTTGAGCACATAATTAAAGTGAATTCATGATTTTATTTCTTGGATGTTGAAGGAGTGGCAAAGAGCCTGAAGATGCAGTTGCTGGTGGCAGTGAAAACATTCACAGCATGTTAGAAATCGGATGGCCCTTTACAAAGCGTGAGAACCATTTCAGGCTCCTGCAGGAGCTCTGGCTGGTTTGGAAGCACTGTTGCTGAATGCAGGAAAGGTTAATGCTGCAGGACCCCAGGGTGGTCTAGCCCTCACCTTCGTTTGGAGCTGAATATCATTGTGAAGCTACAGAGAAATTCTGAAACAAAGCCTATAAGGATGCTGGGGAGGGATCTTCATTAGGGACTGTAGTGACAGGACAAGGGGTAATGGATTAAAACTTAAACAGGGGAAGTTTAGATTGGATATGAGGAGGAAGTTCTTTACTGTCAGGGTGGTGAGGCACTGGAATGGGTTGCCCAGGGAAGTTGTTAATGCTCCATCCCTGGCGGTGTTCAAGACCGGGGTGGAGAGAGCCTTGGGTGACATGGTTTAGTGTGAGGTGTCCCTGCCCATGGCAGGGGGGTTGGAACTTGACGATCTTAAAGTCCTTTCCAACCTAACTATTCTATGATTCTATGATTCTAATAGTCTGTGCAAACATAAATGTCTAAGAACTGAACGAACAGACAGTGAGGGGAAGCAGTCAGGGAATCCTTTTCAGAATTGCAATATGGCTTCAAAGCAGACCACTTACGCAGAGGACAATCACAGCAGCAGTCACAAGAATAATCAACCATGCTTGATTATTTTTTACAATCTCAACAGTAAAATATGCCAAGACCTAGTATGTTTGCCAAAGGAACAAAAAAAAACCCCTGATATATTGGGTGTATGCTTAATAGTATATTAGCATAGTGTATCTGCAAGTTATTTCTGAACTTGCCTGCAGTTCCTAGTGAGCTCCCAGTGACACCTATTATTAACAATTGATTAACAGAGGAGGAGAAAGTCTATGTTTAAAAATCTGAGGAGTACTTCTATAAAGTGAGTTACTTCAGATTGTTAAGTGTAACTACATGTGCATAATGCTTTTTCTAGTTTCCAAATACTGTAAAATTAACTGCAAGACACAGATTTTCAGGTACTAATGAAATATTTATGAAATTCCTTAAAGCTCAAAGGAAGTCTTCCTGCTTTAAGCTGTTTGTCTGAATGCCAAGCAAGCATTTATTCAATGTCCATGGGGTAAGCATTTAAACAGAGAGTAAAAGATTACTTAACAGAAATTGTGTGTGATTGACAGATATTGGAATTTGACTGCATTTCTGAGTTATTTAAGATGATATCAAAGGAAATGTGTGCATCCAGAAAAGCTGGTTTTGGATGGCTGACCTTTACTTGCTGATGAAAGTAAAATGAAATAAATTACATTTCATCTTCTCTGAAACTGTCGTATAATGCTGAGCTGAATTGTAAATATTTCACTAGGAGACTTCTAATAGGTTCTCAAGGATTTTATTTTTCTTTTCTAAATAGAGAATAAAATATGATAATCTCCCAGGAGACTTCTGGAAGGATATTTTAAATTGTCATTTTGTGCAAGGAAGCAAGACAGAGTTTTGTAGAGTTGATGTGTTGATAGTATGATTGCTGTAGCTAGATTTATTTTTCCATTGGGATTTTACATCACTGTTTTATTTAACTGCCACATATAAGAGAAACTACATAAAAGAGATAGTGTTCAGGCAAAGTGGTACAGAATTTAGCTTTGAAATAACTTGATTTACAAAAGCTAAAAACAATAGCAGTGTTTCCACTGCTATTATTGTTTGAAATGCAGAGGAAAGATTTTTATTACTTTACAAATTTCTGCAGTGTATAAGCTGTTTTTCTCTGGTAGCGGAGGACAAGCTCAAGTTTGCTGGACAGTTTCTATAAACTACGTTGGGAATTACTTTCTTGTTTTCATTGGACAAGGTGAACTAAGTGCCCTTTGTTTCCTATTCTCTCTCCATACATTGGTTCTCAAATGATTTTGGATTCTGATGAACTAGGCATAAAACTATATTTTGATCTATGAAAATTCAAGGAAACTTGATCACAAAATGTTGTGGGGTTTTTTGTCCATTGTCAGTTCGTCAAAACTAAAATTTGCTTTGAGAATGTCATGTTTGTTAACATTTTCTTGGGGATATTTTTTGTAAGATTTTGAATAAATTTTCAGGGAAGCCCATAGCTGCTTTAATACCTGCTCACCTCATCAGGGAGGAAATGGTTTGAAATTTAACGGTGATAAAAATTAGAACATTTTCAATATCACAACAATTTTCAGAGGAAAAGAAATCATTCCACCTATCAATTTATGATACCCTTTAGGGTATCATATGGAAGATTTCTCACTCCCCGTCAAGCCTGGAGGACAGGAACACAGTGTCACGGGCTGTCAGTATCGATATGACAACACCACCATGTTTTTCTCCTTGAGTTATACAACTGGATCACCCTCTAAAGCAAAGCAAGGGTAGAAGAAACATAGCTCTCCTTGATACAGATGTAGCCTGAGTAGTTTCCATCAGTAGATAATCCAGCAACTGTTGCTCTATCAGCAAGCACCCAGAAGAGTACCATGCTTCCCAGTGTCCCCATAGCTTTTAGATAAGGGTACCTCAAAGGATGTGCCTTAAAGAGCTTGTACCTGTAACATGCACATGTACAATACCTCTGAGATAGGTACCTTTTGAAAATTTCAGTCTCCTCACTGGTCCTATACTGATCACCTCCAAAACAGGATGGTGATAATGATAGCTTCATGGTCTCAGTCTCAGACATTGTGATTCTTATTAAGAACATCTTTGACCCCCTCTCTTACTTACCTACCTCTTTCTTTTTTAATTCTACTGCTGCTGAAAAAAGATCTTTTCTTCATCCTCTGACCCTATCTTCATCTTTACTTCATTCCTTTTTGGGGCAATATCACACCCTTTATCAGAATTAGGGAAATCTGGCAGTTGCAGTAATATCCTAACAACTTACTGAACTAATCAAATACTATGGCCAGTGTCACTTTTCCTATCCTTTGTCCTGATTTAGAGTTTACTATTTCTTGTGTATTTGCCCATTTTAAGGCATATCAACAGAACTTTGAGTGTTCTTGATAGGGCCCAGCATGTTAATCCAACAATTATTACACATATGGAAATCCTGGAATAAAGTCCTGTGAGAAGGCTGGGATAACAGCACTTGGAAGCAGTGCATTATTTTTTCTTCTGGTATTACTCCTCAGAGAGGGGAAAGATTACCAGTGCCCAGATAACTAGAGCTAGATAAAGAACTGGAAACCTTAAGACTTCAAGAGGTTCAGGAAAAACAGGATCTCTAGACTGTCCCAGAGTAAAGATTGAAGAATAGAGGCAGTTTCTTGATAGTGTTATTTGTTTTTTTAAACATATTTTGTATTATATAGATTTCCTACTGTGTCATTTATTCTGTATTATCAATTCAGTATTGAAGATCTATGGGTTTACTGTGTTATTTGCCATGCAGAATTAATTTCCATTCCTACAAGTATATACTTGACTAAGGGTGTTAGTTTCTTTCATGGAGACACGGTGCAGCATGTATTACATCCCTGACATTTCCTGCAAACTTATTTCTTAATCTTACATGCATTTCATACCAGCCTTGCTCTGCTTATTATTCATTATTAGAGTTATTCCTCATTCCCCCAGCAGCAGACATTTAAAGTTAAAAATGTCTGCAGGATCCAGATCACTGATGTTTCAGGTGAAAAATTTGCCTGATTAATGAGCATGTATTAAAATCCATTTAATTTAGTTATAATACCGGTGTTTTGCATATATTTTCTGCACCTAAGGTTGCAGGCTTCATGTAGATTACTACGCAAATGCCTCATTGGAAATAAGAGGCATTATGTTCTTCCACCTTTGTTCAGCTCTGACTGCTTCTAACCCCAGTTAGCCCTGCTTCTCAGGTCTTCTGGGAGATGCAGGTGACAGTGCTGCCACCACATAATGCTGCTCTGAACCACCAAGTCACTTCCTCCTATGCTCCTCAGTAAGCCCATACCAGAGACATGCTCTGGCCTGACATCCAGCTGAAAACAGCACACTAAATTAATTCTTGCTGTAGCTGTTAAGGAGAAGAATCACTCAGATACAGCAAAGAAAAGGAGGCTTTGAAAATAAATCATAGAATCAGCAAAGTTTCACATCATCAAGTCCAACCGCTACCCCAGGATTGCCAAGTCCACCACTAAACCATGTCACTAAGGGCCTCACCTACACAGTCTTTGAACACTTCCAGGAATGATGATTCTACCAATTCCCTGGGCAGCCTGTTCCAATGCCTGATCACCCTCTCTGTGAAGACATTTTTCCTAATATCCAATCTAAACCTCCCCTGATGCAGCTTGAGGTCCTTTCCTCTTGTCCTATCAGTTGTTACTTGGGAGAAGAGATCAACCCCCACCTCACTGCAACCTCCTTTCAGGTAGTTGTAGAGCAATAAGGTTCTCCCTGAGCCTTCTCTTCCCTAGACTAAACAACCCCAGTTCCCTCAGCCATTCGTCATAAGACTGCTTCTCCAGACCCTTCACCAGCTTCATTGCCTTCTTCTGGACACGTTCCAGCAGATCAGTGTCTCTCGTGTAGTGAGGGGACCAAAACTGAGCACAAGATTCAAGGTGCGGACTCACCAGTGCCCAGTACAAGCAAATGAAGACTGCCCTGGCCCTGCTGACTACTCCATTTCTGATACAAGCCAGGATGCCATTGGCACTCTCGGCTGCCTGAGCACAAGCTGAATCCTGTTCAGCCGGCATCAATCAACACCCCCAGGTCCTTTTCCACTGAGCAGCTTTCTAGCCACTCTTTGCCAGGTCTGTAGCACTGCATGGGGTTGTTGTGGCCCAAATGCAGGGACAGGCACTCCCACTCAACGTAGTGTCGCCTGCAAATTTACTGAGGCTGTACTCAATCCAATCATTCATATCATCAGTGAAGATATGGAACAAGACTGGCCTTAATACCGAGCCCTGAGGGACACCACTGGTGACTGGTTGCCCACTAGATGTGACACCATTTGCCACCACTCTTTGGGTGCTGCCATCCAGCCAGTTTTCTATACAGTGAAGACAATTCTTAGCCCTGTGCTTTTGGACTTTGGTGGAAAAGTCTCCTAAACAGAACAATTTCAATGGTGTGATAAAGAGGGGTACCAGAAGGACTTTCTTGTAAGTGCCAAAAGATACGGGCACATCTCCCACAAATGTGGGCTTCCCTGGTCCTCAATCAGCACTTTACCTTTTGCTTGGCAGCTTTGAAAGCTGTTGTTATGTCTTGAATAATAAGGCCCACTTTCTCTGTATTAATGGTGGCAGATGTTTACTACCACACATCATAAGTCTGAAGGTGTATTTCCATTGTAAATACAGAGGATGAAACCTACTATTTGAATGTCATTCCCACAGCTCGACTAACACTCTGTCACTGTCATTTTAGCATCCTAATTACATCAACATTGTCCTTTGTGAGTCATACTGCAGATTTCCAATCAAAATATCTCTGATGAGGCAAGTAGTATTATGGCAATCAGGCAGCCGAGCAACATCTCTAAATAATCTTAGCCAGTGCAACATCCCAACTGCACTGTAGAACATAGATTTGAACAGCTAAATACAGCAGGAAGGTACACATCACTCTGAACTGCTCTAGCTTAGATAGCTATTGAGGAGAAATTAAATATGCATGAGAATTGCCAGACTTCAGTGCATCTCACCCCTGGAACCTGATAACATTGAATGATGGTAAAGAAACAGCAAGAAAATATAATTTATGTCAGTTGGCATCTTCCCTGTGTGCTTGCATACATGCAAATGGATTCCCACAAAAAAATTCCCACACCATAGGCTTATTAAAAATGTTTTCCCCAGGAAGCCTTATGTTCCTGGGTTCTGCAGCACTGTGAATGCACAGAACTTCCATTTTCCTGAAGAAATAAATTTCTAGGAATCGCAGCTGTCGAACAAAGTTTCAAAAATTAACCTGGTGCACTCCAAAAACTAGAGAAGAAAAAAACACAGTACTGACTAAAAGAAATCCTGTTATGGGACTGTGGGAAAGCAGCTCTGGAGTTTCACTGTTTGGTACTTTCAATACAGTTTAAGGAACTTGCTTCTTGTCCTCTCAAGGCAGAGGACTTTTAATGTGAAGGTTTGAAATAGTCTCAAACAAATGCTCTTTTTTAAACTTTTTTTTCTTTTCCTTATGTGTCACACAGATCCAAACCATGACTGCAGAATACTTTGTGTTTTGAGCAAAATTAGGCTGAATACACTTGGCTGCAAGGCTTCGTTAGGAACTGGTTTAGCAATTGAGTAGACCCAGAGAAGAAAAATGCTTGAATGAAATTCTTTGTATTTTGGAACTCATCAGAGATATGGCATGGATATGGTTTGAACTGCTCTAACACTATTACTGGCACAGGATGACTGCTATAATTTAGAGAAATTTGCCATTGGTTAGATGATCCCATGATGTTTTAGTGCATGTCAGGGCTATGCTATTTGGGATGTGCTGTGATGTACTTTCTGGACAGTTTTGGGTGGATTGTTTTGTTGTTTTGTTGTTTTTTTTTTTTTTTTCCTCCTAAAATGAGCCATGAAGTTTTGTAGCTTAGAGTCCCATTTTCTTTTTAGTACTCCAGGACTAGGACACTGGTAAAGCAAAGATTCTTGCTGCTTAAGCTTTTCTCCTCCCTGAGAATGTATGCCACTGCTGTCTGCACAGGATTGCCATTTGATAAAGAAAACAATGCCTGTGGGTTGCCAGCAATTCTGAAATCACTGCCCTCACTTCTAAAACATGAGGTGAAATTAAGAATGTTTAGTTTGTGATAGTGCAAAAATACATCGAACTTTTATTCTTCTGGGGAAAGTTATCCTGAAATGAAAAAACCCAATCATTTCAAAGCTGCTTATGCTATAAGTAGCTAAAAGAGATCTGGGATCTGTTCTTGGGCAGGAATCCATCAGAACTCTCTGTTCTGAATAGGTCATTGATCTGCAGCAAGTCTTCCCAAATGTGTGTGTTCCCCATTCACATTCTACTCTTTTCCACAGATTTTCCTCTGATTTTCAATCTTAATACTCAATCAAGGTATCAGTGTTTAAAATTGCTTCCAAAGGACTGCTGACTGTTACAGCATAGGTTTGGAAGTGCTGCTATATCAAAGGCATAATTAGCCTGCAAACAAGCCTCCTTTTCCAAGTAACTGTGGAAATAATAATGACTGGGCTGGTATTAAATTTTGCTATGAATGAAAAGATTTATCTTATACAAATAAAATCTCCCTCTATACAAACAGGGAGAGGTTTATCTCAGTGTAACCAAGACCGGTTCCCTTGTACTGATTGAATTCTCTATTGAGTAATTGGGATCTGTGACAGCTTTGGGCTTGCAAATCAGCACAGATGAGATCCAGGAGACTGGAAAAATAAAAAGGGAAAAGTAATCAATCAATTTACTTTCTAATATCAGTGTCAAGTTCATGAAATGGGTTGCACTGATCACTGAAGAGACTAAGCTGCACCTCTGGTAAGTTCATATCATTGGATCGTAGCCTTGGCACGTGTGCCCTCCAAATAAGCACAAAGTAAGCCATTTAGGTTCAGATATCATGTGAGCACAAGCTATAATCTATGTCCTTCAGGAGGACTGTCTGCACTGATGCCCTTAAACACAACTCGGAGCAGAGCTGGCTTGCTTCTTGAGTATGGCCAGAACGGTTATACAAGATAAAACTTATACAGCACAAACACTGTGACAGTCCTTAGAAATTATAGTTTGTTAGCAGTTCTATTAATTTGTGCAAGAGGGCAAGTAGGTCAGAACTTTGCTCACAGAACATATGCACTGGTAATAGTACACTACATAGCACTTAAGTGTAAAGGCTTTGCCATCAGAAAGATTGACATGCACTTTTTTGATGGACACCAAGCTTTTTCATTTGGTAGAATATAACCTCTAATATTTGGTAGAATATAACCTCTAATATAAATTCTAATATGACTTGAATGCTTGAAAGAAACCATTCTTACTCTCAAGGTGATACTAAGAAAGGATAGATGGATACAGAGGAAGAGCAGAGTAGGTAAATACACTCCAAGCTGATATGCAGTACAGCTATTATTTTTATGTTTCGTCTCCCCTTGTAGATTGTGTATTTAGAGACTTTGTGAAGATACAAACAATATGCTATAAAAAAGCAAATGTTAAGTAAAGATATATTCATCACAGGAAAATGACCCAATTTATCATTCCATTTTCTGAAACATAGGAGTAGATAGTATCAGCAGTCTCTGTTCATCTGTTCATTACTTTCAGAGATGTTTCAACTGCTTTTTAGTTTGCATGGATCTAAAAAAAGAAGAAGGAAAGAAGGAAGGAAGGAAGGAAAAGAAAAAGAGAAAGAAAAAGAAAAAAGAAAAAGAAAGAAAAAGAAAAAGAGAGAAAAAGAAAACAAAAAAGAAAAAGAAAAAGAGAAAAAGAAAAAGAAAAAAGAAAAAACAAAAAAGGAAAAGAAAAAGAAAAAGAAAAAGAAAAAAGAAAAAGAAAAAAAAAGAAAAAGAAAAAAGAAAAAAGAAAAAAAAGAAAAAGAAAAAAAGAAAAAGGAAAAAGAAAAAGAAGAAAAAGAAAAAGAAAAAAGAAAAAAGAAAAATAAGAAAAAGAAAAAGGAAAAAGAAAAAAGAAAAAAGAAAAATAAGAAAAAGAGAAAAGAAAAAGAAAAAGAAAAAAGAAAAAGAAAAAGGAAAAAGAGAAAGAAAAAAACAAAAAAGGAAAAGAAAAAGAAAAAGAAGAAAAGAGAAAAAATGAAAAAAGAAAAAGCAGTAGAGTGTGGCATATATGCAGTACTAAAAAAAAAGAAAGTATTTATGGACATCTGTCCTATTTTAACTCTTTAGTGCGTGTTACTGTTGTGTTATGCCATTGTGGCCTGTTGCTATTAAGACACAATAACAAAGGAATAATTTGAAAAAGATTATTTTTGTTTTTGGTTGGTAAAGTTTGGTTTGTTTAAGTTTGGTTGGTTTTGTTTGTTTGGTTAAGTTTTTGGTTGTGATGGACTCTACTGTCCATAAGGCAAAAGTTAGCCCTACTTCCTTCCTTAGTTCTCTTCTCTCAGCTACTTCAGATTATTTCCCCAGATCATGATTTCCAATTCAGAGCAATTACAGATGTGATCACCGGTAGCTCCTTGCAATGAAACTGTCCGTTGCAAATCTGTAAGAATATGCTGCTTGTAAACTCATAATATAGTTTTATGAACTTATCTTGTCATCCATATGGTTTAGAAATCCACCACTATTTTCAAAACCTTGGCATTTTAATTAACCTAGAGTCTTCAATTTCTTAAAAAAAGTTAGATGTCTGTTCAAAGCTGTTTTTATAGTCTACTTCTTATATTAAAAGAGAGAGCTAGACATCTCAGTAAGTAATTCAGCTCATCATAAAATAACTGTCTGGGAGGGAGAGTAGATACTTATTTTTTATTTCCCCTTGGGCTGTAGAGTCATCAATCCTCTTGGAGTCAAGTGTATGAAGCAAGGTCAGTCCTTTCTGGGTTGGCAGGTAGGGGATGTAAGGAGCAGCTCTCTGTAACACTGGTCTGGAAAACAGGCAAATCAAATCCAAACCCCTTCTATGTCTGATTTGGCTTCCTATCTTCTAGTAAAGAAGCTTAACATCCTAGAAGACATATAGAAATTAAGGCCGTCGTGCATTCCAGGTGAAACTTAATTGTTTCACTACTGTAGCAAAACATGAACCTGACCAAAACTGTGGCTGTGGCGACAAACGTCCTCCATCTGTGAAGTATCCCAGAATACAGCAGCTTTATGTGGGAGCCTACAGAAGGCGTAAATCTCTGCTTCAAAATTTCAAATAAAACAGATTTTAAACATCATGGAATTGTAGGCGAGCACTTTGAGCTACATGTCAAACAGATATCCTTCCCCTCTCTCCGTGCTGACTCGTGAAGCTCAGGCGTGCTCCCAAAACGGCAATGGAGCCCAAGGATGTAGGTAACACAGGAAGAACTCATTATGATTTGAGAATCCTAGCAGGGTAATTGTATAATCCTGGGCTTTCAACTGTTCAATAATCGTAAAAGGGTGCTTTGTTTCCTCAGAGCTCAAGAGCCAATATATGGACTTTTAAGGTGAATACTCCACTGACAAAATCTTGGGATGCAGAGATCTCCAGACGGGGGAATCCTATGTGGCAGCTGAGAGGGTGTAATGTCTCACAGGTGCCTAAATGCTTGAATTTAGCAACATGAAGTGCCTATAGGTCAAATGTTTTCCTTTTATGTCAGAACTTAAAAATTCAACGAACATGCCAGGGTGAATTTTATAGTTTCTGGGTGTTATTGTATTCAATAATTAGCATTTATGCCTTCAAATACTGCCTTTTCCAACCCTTCTACTTACTTTTGAAAATGAGAGGTTAGAAATTGTTGTGTAACATGCTTTTAAAAGCTACCTTCCCCTTTCTTCAGAAAAATATAGAGCCTTTGATGTTTCAAACAGTGCTTTAATTTTCATAACAACAGGTTTGCATAGAATGTTATGGAGAAGAAATAAAAAAGGAGAATGTAAATGCTAGTCTTTTAGGGCTTTGATACGTTTGAAAGTGGAATCTAATTAAACCTCTGTATTTGATAATCTTTGTCTTCATAAAATTTCTGTGGGTGTTATTGGCTGTTTTTACCACGAAAACATGAAAAAACAGCATGATTATTTTCAGATTTGTGTTTTGTTTTTTTGCCATCATAATCACATGAGAAGACTGCTTGAATATATTCAATATTAAAATCAGCAAATAGTTTTTAAAGGACAGAAGGTAGTTCACTTTTTAATGATGCTTTTAATTTAGACTATGCATGAGATGTGTCATGAGTGAGAGAGACTTTGCAGAAGAAAGACTGTTTTTTGGATAAAGATCCAAATGAGAATCAGCAGAATTTGAGTTTATTTTCACATCTTCAGCAGACTTACTGTGTGACCTTGACTAAAGTATTTAATTATTCTGTTCCACAGTTTATCTATGAAATGGAAATAAGGACAGTCAACTTGCTGAGAGGTTGTGGGGATTAATTATTTAGTATTTAGATCTTCAGATAGAATACACATAGAATTGCAGATTATGATGGATGATTAACATTCTTTTTCTATTACCAAAATCTGAAATTATAGCCTTGCTAATTTATTGTAGAAAAATCTTCATTTTTTATAGCCCTTCATCCAACAACTACCCTTCCTGAAATGTACTGAGCAACAAATGTAAAGTTCTTCTCTTGACTCTTAAATCTAATTAATATCCAAATTACTCTTAGAGGCAGCAGAGATCAGTAATGTGCAAGCCTACTTTTGTTGCTTGCACCTGCCATTTCCACAGAAGGATGAGTTCAGGGTATCTCCTGGATAATGTATACTTAGCATAATCTAACATTTTAAAAAATAACCAAAACCAACAGAGAGCACATTGACTGCAGGCTTAGCATGTAGGTCCAGGAGGTGGAAAAAAACCCCAACTTTCTGCTGCTTGTCAGAGCTGAAGAGTATGCTCACAGGCAACAGAAAAAAATTGTTTTGAAGATGCTGGGCTTCTGAAACACTGATCTAGCCAACACAGCTGCTGAATCTGGCTACCTCAGATAGCATATTAAGCAAACCTCTCAAGCAGCAATTGAAAGAAAAAGGCCCCATATATGCACCAGAGGTGTGCCAAACGCACTCTAATTGACACTGATGAATTGTTCAGAGTGGTGTTACAAGAACTCATTTTGAACCAACAAGTAATTATCAAAAATGTCTTTGAAAATTCAATATACAAAGGTAAATGGTCTTTTTAATCCAAACACTTTCCGATGTTATTGCCTGTACTTCATGAATTATTACTTTGATTGGGGTATGTTGGCAAAGGTCTTCAACTTCTTTAAACACCTGATGTAAGGGTTGCATCAAGTACTGAAACAGTTTAACTTCCCACCTGATTTGTCAACACACACTAGAAAAAGGTGGTATGTATCATTTCTGGTATTAAAATGAAGGAGGTGTTGAGTATAGGATTGATATATCTTTGGCCATATCCTAAGATGAGTCCTACACACCAACGTCCTGCTCCTGACTATGGGCAAGGCACACAGCAAAGCCCGAGTTAGCTTACAGCTCATTTGTGGTCTCCTCCTACATACGTGGAAGGAAAAGTGGTTTTTACTGTAGGGCTGAGGCACAGTTCGGAGAACAAAGAACTCATGCAATCATTTTGGAGAAAAAAGAGAAAGCAAGACTCCACTCTTTCATAGGAAGGCACCAAACAGATTTAGAATAGATGAGAGAAATCCAACAGTTTTACCTATGCTACTCTTATGTGTGAGGATGATGACACTAAAAAGGGGGGAGGGGGGGTGTTACATCAACCTCATAGCTTAATATGAAATTTTTACAAATGCACTTGATTCATGTCTTCATGAACAAAGAGATCCCCTGTGAAAGGAAGATTAATTGCGTGAGCCTTGGGAGACCATCCACTGTGATGTTTAAACCAGGGGTAACAGAAAAGAATTAGCCTATGATCTTGCAATGCTGGTGCAAGCAAAGATTACACTATATGAAAGGATCTGTCTATAAGGGTTCATGAAGCTTGAATTAGGCTTGAACAGTCTAAATGACTTTCCTTATTTTTTTACTTTCTGTGACCACCATTTCTGAGTGTGGCGGTATAAACACAGATAATTTTAAATACCCTCACCTATGTAAATACCATTTAGGAAAGATCTTCCACCTGTGACTTGAATCTCTTCTGGTACTTTACATATATGTATCGCCTTTGAACTCAGAAACTGTTTCTGATAACCCTAGGTCCTGCCCTGCAGTAAACATGGATTCTCTTCCCCAGCTGCCCAAGAAACTTTTATTTCTTGGTCTTGACGAACAAACAAAGTCCTGCTAGTTCTACAGCATGAAAAAGAGTGAAACCAGCTGCTCTGAATCAGCTCAGTTCTGGTATGACTGCTGCTCAGAGAAAACCATACATTAGGCAGCCAGAAAAATGTAACATGAAATTTCACTATATTTTCCTCACATAGAAGAGAAATTCATGTTTTGAGGGCAGCTAAGCCCACCCGAGAGCCTTATTCAGAGCCTATGAAATCTGAGGATCAAGATCTCTTAGGTAAATCCTGCCGGCTTTTGCTTCTTGAGAAGAAGATCCCAGATGTGGTGATTCCCCAATGTGAAAAGTCATCCTAGGGCTAACATCTTTTTGTCCAGTAAAGAGGAAAAGAAATCCACATCTTCATGCAGAAAAGTCTAATATCATTATAAAAAGCATTTTCTTTGGCACAGAGAAAAATCTAATGTTATCACATAAAATATCTAAGATGTATTGTCATGAGTAGTAAGTATGAAATGAAATGACATCAGAAGCATTCTACCCCTTGTCTATAGACTCAGTTAAATTGTATAAATTGAACTGGTATAAGGTGCAGGGTAGTGTATATACACCTTTTGTCTGTACATGTCTTATCTAGCTTCTTTCAAAATAAAGATTTAAAGACAGCGTCACTAGTTATTGTGTTGCAGATTACGAGGAGCCTGTTATTGGTTAATTCCCAGCACTAACCCAGGATCTAAATTCCATCGTGTAAACACGAGGACATTGTAAACACGAAATGAAAAAAAAAAAAACAAACCAGAAAATTAAAGCTATTCACAACAAACACAGATCCAAATACGCTTTATGATAGTGATGTGGCAAAGAAAATATCAGAATAAAATAATTATAAAGTAGGAAACAAAGATTACTGTTTACTTAATTAAAATGATAATTTCATTTTTATCATTTAAAATGGTTTTAGTAACATGTAAACCTATAAATAAGTTTTACCGTGACGAAGAAAAACAGTGTCTTTTCAGGACAGAATCATAATCTTTTATATCAAGCTCAAACAGAATTAAACATATGTCGGTGTGAACATTATGAAATTCACAAAAAAGGAGGAAGAAAGTACAATTTCATATTATTGAATGACAGTTATGGACATCAGAGCCACGGGCCATGACAACTGAAAATGACAGATCTGAACCACAAAATAAATAAAGTCCAAGTGTGTTCTGTAAACTAAGAATGCAAAGGAAAAATCTCCACTATTTCCAACTTACAGGTCAGAAAATTGGGGATGCCCTTAGGAGGACAAGTTGCCAATATGTCAAATGAATATGATTATATTTTAACACGTCAATTACATTTACAGCCTTGGATATGCATTTGCAATCTATCAGATTAATCTTAACTGTCAGATGTGATTTGAAGTAACAGAAGGAAGCAACGCAATTAGAATACGAAAAGGCACAACATGTTTATCCCTTTTCTTCATGTTGTTCTGTCAAAGTTTCCCATATGTTTGTCACACCTCTCCAGTACAAACTCCAGGAAATACAACCAAACATGCAAAACATCAGGTATCTTATTTTGCAGACTCATAGCTTCTTTTCCAATTTTTTTTTACCCTTTCCTAGGCATTTTGAACCCATTAAGTACTTCAGTTGTAGTTTAGGTCTTTTCAAACTTCATTACATTTGTAAAGGTTACAAATATGAAAAATGTTGATTTTTGTATGCTTCATACACACTAAAAGATTTCACTTAGTTCACTGCTGTTGACTATCTCAGTACATGCCTGAGTTTTGCTCTTGATTAGTCTTTGTTTTTCTCTGGATTATGCCACATTCTCTTTCAAAACTGAGGTCAAAGTCTTTTGAATATTCCCAGCTTGCTGCTGTGTAGGGCAAGGATTTCAAGTGAGTATTGAAGCTTGCATCTTTTTGGTCTGCTAAGGATATAGCTAGGCTTGCGCCAAATGCACCAAATGCACAGGACGCTTCGGAGCACAGCTCCAGGAGATAACAATGATTTTGCACACCCTTACTTTCAAGCAGTTGATAACTCTTGGGTTAGAGCATATATTAGACACGTGCTTATAAGGTAAAAATTGTACTGCAGGTAAACATGCTAACTTAAAATGGAATTAACAGCTACTCGCTACAGTAAGGTTTACCAGTGAGAAGTCTTCTGGATACCCTGAGCAGTTTCTAACACAAAATATTGTAAAATTACAGCACAAAACCTCTCAATTCTCTACATTTACAGACAGTATTTTTTTCCACTCCCTCTGCTCCAACAGACTTTTATCTCAGTGTCCCTGTTTACCCCGCCAGGGAAGTAAAAAGTGAGTGTGTGTCTTTGTTCTCTTTTGCTTCATCTCGTATCGTATTAGCTCTCATTCGCCTGCATTCTCATGAACTTTCAGTCTGATCTCATCTAGGAATCATAATCGTTAGCTCAGCTGAAACAGCAGTTTACAAAGACATCACTAGTATAATGTAGACAGTACAGAGTCAAGGTCAGGTTGCTTAATATATGCATTTGTTCAGGTATTTTTGACTTTGTGCAAATGTGAGCTTGGGAACTGAGTTAGCAAGCTCAATTTTCTCAGAGATCATAAATGGAATAATTAAAGGTAAGTCTCTTCAGCGGTATCTGCAAAATTGGGGATTCAGACTGGGCTTTTAAGATTTTTTGTGGTGTTGTTTTAAAGACTTCTTTTGTTTTAAATGTTAGCTAATATGTATAGAAAAGACATAGAGTTAGAGGGCATTACATTACCTGAGAAATACTGAAATGCATGGAAATAGTGACTGTACTATAAAACATACGTGGAAAAGAACAAGGTTAAGACTGCAAACGTAACTTGTCATTTCCTGATGGCTCTAATCTGTGCTGCTATATATTACTAGAAAAATTGTCACTTTTCTTCCCCTCCACCCCATACCACACAGAGATGACTTCAATCATCTGGAAACCTGAAATACTTCTTTGTATACAATATATTTTATTATGAATGTTATTAGTTCAGTGAAATCTGCCCTGAACTTTTCTATTAAGAGTGCTGTCTACCTTATGTAATGGATGATAGACAGAGCCTACTCCATAACTGATCTGATTTGGGTCATGAAGTGGCTCAAAATTCTTTAATATTTTGCAAAAAAATGCATGAGCACAGAATCCTCCCCTTTATAAAGGTGTATGAGTTTGTCCAGCTGATGTGCCACTTACAGTTTGTAAAATACCATAGAAATATCTTTTGGCAAGTTCCTGGACGACCCCATCAGAACAGAAATTTGATTGTATTAGCATTAAGAACATTCACATGCAGGCAGAAAACTTGCCACAAGGAAAGTTTTGCCTGAGCTAAGATACAATAAAGGATTGCAGCAAAAGATAAGACAAAGATAACAGAGGTAAGACTGGTATATCAAGCATATTGCATGGAGAACAGATTCAAAGCAGAGAACAGATTCAAAGAGAACAGATTCAAAGCAGAGAACAGATTCAAAGCAGCCCTGCAGAGAAGGACTTGGGGGTGTTGGTCGAGAAGAAAATGAACATGAGGTGGCTTCAGTGTGCGCTTGCAGCCCACGAAGCCAACCATATCCTGGGCTGCATCAAAAGGAGTGTGACCAGCAGGTCGAAGGAAGTGATCCTGCCCCTCTACTCTGCTCTCGTGAGACCTCACTTGGAGTATTGTGTGCAGTTCTGGTGTCCTCAGCATAAAAAGGACATGGAACTGTTGGAACAAGTCCAGAGGAGGGCCACGAGGATGATCAGGGGACTGGAGCACCTCCCGTTTGAAGACAGGCTCAGAAAGTTGGGGCTGTTCAGGCTGGAGAAGAGAAGGCTGAGTGGAGACCTCATAGCAGCCTTCCAGTATTTGAAGGGGGTCTACAAGGATGCTGGAGAGGAACTCTTCATTACAGACTTGTAGTGATAGGACAAGGGTAACAGGTTCAGACTTAAACAGGGGAAGTTTAGACTGGATATAAGGAGGAAGTTCTTTACTGCCAGGGTGGTGAGGCACTGGAATGGGTTGCCCAGGGAGGTTGTGAATGCTCCATCCCCGGCCTTGTTCAAGGTCAGGCTGCACAGAGCCTTGAGTTGACATGGTTTAATGTGAGGTGTTCCTGCTCATGGCAGGGGGTTCGGAACTACATGATCTTAAGGTCCTTTCAAACCCTAACTCTTCTATGGTTCTATGATTATTTAGTATATTGTGCACCTGCAATTGGTAGCCATAGTGACATGGTTACTGCATCTTATGCTTGGGACAAAGTGAACATCTTGAAACAATAAGGAATTCATGGGCAAAACCAGATCCTGGTGTTGTTTGAAAGATCAAAGGAGAAAATTCGGGATTGGTAGTACTAAAGGATGAGTTATTTGACAGTTTGGCAAAGTGGCCTTTTGATTACCTGACTTGGCAATGAAACTAACTTTTCAGGTGTCCTGAAGTGAACTGCCTTCATTATAATACTAAAAATCACACCCACAGGTCTAAATGATCCTGGTTCAGGGGAAGACCCCTCCTCTGAGCATGCATGGTGATTAGAAGGAATGACAGAGCAAACGTTATAATTATATGTAGACAATGGATTTAGACCATTGTAACTGGGAGTGTGCTACTTTGTAACTTCTGTGTATATATGTAACGAGAAAGCTGGCATTGGCGTGCTTGATTTGTAAAAAGATCCATCGAGCATGCAGACCTGAATAAACACATTATCTCTCCTGAGTGTGTGAATTGGGTTACTGCACACTGGGCACTAATCCTCTTTTCAGTCAACAAGATCATGTGTTTAATTATGCATGTCCAAATTGCTTTAGAAAGCTTAAAATAGATCTATATCAACCATCCTGATTGCTGGTAAATTCACATCAGACTACTCTTTTTTTTACCTTTTATTTGTTGTTTTTTTTGGTGTTTTTTTTCCAGTACTTATTTTGTTTGCTTTTTTTTTTTTTTTTTAAAAAAAGGTTTCTTTCCACACAGTGTGTCCTTAGATGTTAATGGGAAGATCAACTTTAGGAATCTATTGTAGCATTAAGGGGCTTAGAAGGAATCTGGAAGATGTTTGCCACCAGCCATAACAGCAAAGGGAGTGAGGATGGACATGTTCCAAGGTGATGTGCAATGGCAAAAGCACAAAGGCTGACCCTGACGTGGTAGGAAACAGGGCAAGAAGGTAGAGCTTCAGTACAGAGGTGAGCCTGCCATAATGACTGACATGACTATTCTGGCAGCTCTATTTTTTAGGAGCAGGAATGTGCACTGAGAAGACTAGTTAAAAACCCAAGGTAAGAGGTTTAGCAGCAATCACAAGAAAACACAATGTAAATTCCTTTGGAGGAACAAGTGGCCATGGATGGCCTTATCATGACAACAAAGGCAATGGAAAAGGAGGAACTGAATATTTTCTCTAGCAAGTTGAAGGGTCACTGTTGTTTATACCATTTGGGTTGTCCAAACACTTTGCAAATAATGCCTTGTGTCAATCCAGATTAATGGTGAAAAGGGATAGTGTAAAAGAAACACAGTGTCCTTATGTCCACACACTAAGTCAATGCGCTCACTACTGCTCCTTAGTTTATTCCCTTTCTCTCCGGTGTAATTTATAATTGTTCTATGTAGCAAATATTCCCCAGTATGGTCTTAAGTCTCTCCAGGCTGATTTCTATTTGCTCAGTGCTTGCTGAATCCCTGAAATGATCCAAATTCTTTAATCCTAATTGCATTATTTATTAGCTCAGTGCTTTTTGAGCAGTCAACTAGCTTTGCACATAGCTTCTGCGGTGTTAGAACTTGCGAGGATACTGTCTTGGCTGCCTCAAAAGCCACCATCATCTCTTCTGAGTTCAGTAGTGTGGTCATAACAGAGAAGTCGCTCTCACCTTGAATTTTTCAATGAAGAGGCTTTCCCTGCAGGATATGTTGTCTTTGTGTACAGGTAAGGAAAGAGCTTTATGAGAGGCATTTATACTCAACAAGTAGAGTTTAAAAGACACATATAACTAATCCCATGGGTGTTATTTCTATGAATTGTGTCTCAATAATTACATTGCTCCTGATTTAAATAATTTCCTTACTCATTTTCCCATCAGTTTTCTCTGTTGAATCACAGGTACATTATCTAAATGCAAAATTGCCCTAAAAATTACCCCAGCATACTAGAATCTTCCCTAAACTGAAAATTTCCATCCCAGATTACATTTCACAAATCAGCTTTCCATCTTACAACTACTCCCTTCTCTTCACTTTAAACACTTGTCTCCTAGGTGATATCATCTTAAACACTTTTTGAAACAAATTCTGCACAGGAGTTAAGTGCATTTTCCTCTGCTCTGAACTCATACATCTTCTATGAATTGCTGCAGGCAGTGGAGTGACCACTTTTTTTTCTGTTTTTTCTCAGTAGAATTATGATTTTTCTTTCTGCAATTCAGGAAGAATTGATTTTAATCCAACTCTCATGACAATTTTTGTAATTATTTTTTTTCTAGCGAAAAGGAAAACTAGAGAATGGAAGAATACAGTGCTCAGTGTCACTTGTCTTAACTAGAAAAGGATTCAGGCAACTACAGCTTAATGCTGCGATACCTAAAAGTTACACACTTGGAACCAAGAATGTTTGCAGTGAAAAGTGCAGTGTGCTGCTAACAAGTGGAGAATCTGGAGCAGGGTTTGCAATAGGAAGTCAGGTGTCCCTGCTCCCTTGAATGAACAAGATGTCTAGAAGCCTACAAGAGGGATTTGCACCTGTCAGAAAGTGAAATGTTTTTATGCGTAAACCTTTCCAGAGCAGGGCGAATTTACAATTCTATTTCTTACAAGTAGGCATCTTAAGGTGATAGGTAGTCATATTTCTTAAAGCAGAATAAGAACCCTGAAGCCCAGCACCTGAACTTAGCTACCAGCGTGGGTGTTGACTGGTCTTTGCTTCCTATGATGTGAAAGACACATGACTACTCAGTTGGAACAAGTAGTCGCAGAAGATTGTCCAAGTCAAAAAGCAGTGACTCATTGTGGAAAGAAGTTGATGAGGTAACTTTTCCTATTTTTTTTCTCCCTGTTGCAACTTGTGGCCAAGAATATAAAAGACATGATGTTAGTTCAAAACCAAAGCTTGAAAGGCTTGTATCTTGCATATCTTGGGAACACAGAGCTTTGTGTTTATAACATTCGCATGAGAAAGTGCATGCTAGAGGTCTTCTGCCAGTGTGCTCAATTGTGACTACTCAGTAAATGTACTGTTTGACCTGGAGATAATTGAAGAGATAAGAAGTAAATTTGCCCTGTGTTGAGGAGGAGGCATCACAGTTACATTGCCTTGAAACACTCATCTTTAAAACAGAAGCTGCCTGTGAAGCTTAGTTGCTACCTGGAGGTGTTTATCTTTTTCTATTTGAACCCTCTGAATGTTTACACTTAAACTCAGCAAAATTACTCATGAATTTAGCACTGAGCACAGACAAAGTATTTGGATGGCCATGGACACAAAATCAGGTACACAATGATTAGTAGCAGATAGGAATTTCAAGATACATCTATCTAGGTTAGTATAGACTTATCTCCCTTACTTTCTAACTCATATATACAACTGGCATGACTACTTTGGCTCCAAATGACGAGGTTCCTATTTGATTCTGGTCTGCTGGGAAAGCCTCTCTTCAGGAAAGACCTTTGTGAGTCTTGCAAGCCTTTTTTCACTTTCTCCAGCTTCATCCAAGAAAACCTATTTGGTTTTCATCTTGACATTATGTAAATTCTTTTGATGGAAATGAGGCTGCATGATACTTTCTAGAATGGGACTAGTCTCTTGAGACCTGAAAGCCCTTCTATATTAAAGTGGTGGTTATTGATGATTACTTGCTTGGTTCACACAGGCATAAAAATACCAATAAACGTCTCTGTAAAATCCAGTGATGGTCTAAATATCATTGAAAAACTGAATAAGACTTCCCAGTGTTCTATTACAAAAAGGTATGCTACACTACATAATTGTCTTTGTTAAGACCAAATGCTTCACAACTGTATAACATTTTATCTCCTTTTGCTGCCTATGCGTTCAGCTGGCATATAAATGCAAGTAATCATATAAAAAAAAATTGAATTTGTGACTAAAGTGAAATTCCAGTCTTTTTATAAAACAAATCTGCTGCTTCAACCTCAGGTAATTTCTTTTTCAGCATTATTAAGCTGATTCACAGTCAGTCCACATTTTTCATCAGAAAAGTTCAGAAAGCCATTTCTACCACAAGTTCTTCTCTGTTACTTTAAAAAGATCAAATAACTTCCTGTATCGTTCTAGTTGAAATGGCATTCACCATATCTAAGATTTTTTTTTTCAGTTTTATGCTTCTTTTCTATTGTCTCAATTTAGTCTGATCCTATTGTTGTTTTTTTTTTTTCCTAGAACTGATCTTTTTTGCTATTTCTCTTAATCCGTAATATTTTTTCTTATGTTATTTCATATGCTTTTATTTAACTGGTTATGATATATATCTACCCAGCTCATAAAAAAGATGGTTTAACAATACTTTCTTGACTAAGTTACTTCAAGACATAGAATAGACTTTAGTATAGTTTGCAAGAGCAGGCAAACAATTTCTATAAATTAATAACTAGAATCACTTTGTATTTCTCACAATTCAAAATACCATAAAGTTGTTACTGTTCCTTATTTTATTAAATTTCTAAAGGAACTATCATTTACATTCATGTATTCTTGCAATTCTACTGACCTACATGCAAAATCATTTCATAGGAATAATTTTAAGACAAAAATAATCTTTGTGTACATATTTAGAGAACACTGCTCTGGAACAATTTGAATTCAAGCACCAGATTTTTGGTTTGCAAAAAGCAAAACTAAGACACATACACGTGTTTCTTCACACCTGCATATATGTGCTAATAATTTTGTCACCTCCATCTAAAAAAAATGAATATTGCTTAGGTAGCTGTAACGTGAAAAATATCATTGTATAATATATTAAAGAAATGACATGACATCCTTCTGGAAGTTCTGCATGAATGGTTTATGATAAATTCCAAAATCAATTCCCAAATCAAGGTTTACATGAATATTTGCTCCAGCATACATGTTTGTGTCCTGTGTTCTCTCAAGACACTGCAGCTACTTGTAGGCAAATACAATAGATAGCAGAACAGGCTTAATAAAAATCAACAAGAGATTTGTTTGAATAAGGACTGCATGATCAAGTTATTTACCAAGAGGCTGGCAACTATCCAACGCTACACGACCTTAGAGGGAAAAAATACTCTACACAAACAGTGAAGACAGGCTGACATTTATGGAAAATATTAGTTTAGAATTTGAGAACTACTGTCTTGGGATACACAGCAACATTATATTTCTGCTATATTTCAGCAGTGCTACCTGTGTGGGTCCTAGAATTTTAATCTGTATGTATTAGGGCAAACTATATAACTCACAACTACATTCTGCTCACTGTTTCCTGTTATTTTTCCTTAAAACAGGGACATGTGACACACATGAGTTGGCAGTATTAGAAGTAGCACAAGTGACTTTTTGATGTATTTCTCTCTTATCTACCTAAAAAGATTAAGTGATGTAACACAGGTAGCATGTAACATAGGTTTTATATACAGAAGATTTTACTTGTAGAGAATTATGTTTACATCTACTTCTATGAAACTTATCTTTAACAAGTAAAATAAGCTGAGAACAACATGGAGTTAACAAGTGATTTCCATTGTTTTCTCTCAAAACTGTTAAACAGTGGCACTGTGTCCTTTCACATTAATTTTTAATTATGGACACATTTATGCTACAGTACTAGAAAGGTTTATGCACCTTCTTGTCACTTTGCATTGTAGAGATGTTAGTTAAGCTAAACCTCTGAGCATGCCTTTGCAGGATCAAAGCTTACCTGCTTCAGATTTCAAACAATAATGACATGACATGCCTGGGTCAACTTCTCTACTCTTTCAACCATCTGTTTCTGTAGTTGTTTTTGTTAAATACTCTGTACTAACACACATAATTAAAGTTGTAGTTCAAATTCATACTTACTTAGTGACTTATTAAAATAAAACTGAAGCGACCTCTGCATGGTAACTGGTTTTGAAAGAAAACCACAAAATGAATAATGCAGGTCAAAATTTTTGAAGACAAAATAAAACCAAACCAACAGGTTAGGTAGCAATACAGAAAACTTGAGACTCATTTAAAGACGTGCACAGAAGAAATCTTTCTTACAATGAAACTGGGAAGACAAACAAAATTGTTTGCTTACTGATTAAATGCCTGTGAATAGCAGAATGCAAAGATTGCTCAGGTATTTCAACTGAAAGCATAACTACTTTTCAAAGCATGAAACAGCTCCATAGCTGGACATAAAATAACTAATGGAGTAATGCACAGTGTAAAAGTTTCTTTGTTTCACTCTAACAGATTCTGCAAGCGCAGCAATCAGATGACACTTATTATCCTTATGTTTTAAATCATTTGCAGGAACTTTACCACATGACTGTCTTACCTCAGAAGATTTTTCTTCCTTTCATTTAGAACTAGTTTGTACATTCATAACATAATGGTTTGCTAGCTGGAAAACCCAATATCTTTAAAACAGACTTCCTGATCTGGGAGCTTTGCTTTCTAGATTAAAGGCAGAGTAGTCAGACTTTATGTGAGGCACTCATGAATCAATCTGACTAGGCCTGTCTATGGTGGATGTTAAACTGCTGATTAGTAACAGATAGAAGTGAGCTTTATTGGCTGGTAAAGCACCTAATAGCTTAGAAATGTCCAAGAAACCTCCAGTTTATGAAATGTGTATAATAATAATCTAAGGTGAATTAATTTTGTCTCTTACTGCAATTCTTACTGCAATCAGCCCTCAACTTCATTATGAACTTGGAGAATATGCACAAGAGACAAGACCTGTACTCGGTCCCCAGTGCCACAGTGCTGGGTGACCTGTGGAATCTGGGAGAAAAAGAGAAAGTCTTTAAGTCTTTTTCGGTCTGCACAGGTCTGGCATGTCACATTATCGGTTTAACTAGGGTTTTGCGTGGGGGATTTTTTGCTTTTTTTTTTTTTTTTTGTGTTTTGTTTTTTTTTTTGTGTTTTTTTTTTGGGTGGTTTTTGCCAGAAAAATCTAGTTCAAATGATTGAAATTTTATGAATTGGCAAGGAACTAAAAAAAAAACCACAAAACACCCAAACATGAATATATGAATTATTAGCTCTGGCTATTAGAAATGACACGACCTTGTCTGTCAAGGTCTGTCAAGCTGACTCTAAGGCCACTTCTTCACCTCTTCTTTTTGCCTTCAGAAGACGTTGTCAAAAGTTCTGGATGGTGGTACTGACTGCTTTTGATTCATCCACGGTTTATTCTGGACTAAGTGATCAAAGTGTTTGGCATTATTTTTCAGATCCTGTCTCCTGAGTTTGGTGATCTATGGACTTTTCCAGATGGTGAATAATGTTCCTAAGGTAGTAAGACAGTAAATCATGATCAGAGAAAAATGCTGTCATCTGAGGCTGAATAGGAGCAGGATACTTTCCTGTATCTAATGATCTTCCAGTCATGCTCCATATAATGAACTACCTGATCATCCACAATCTACTTATCCTAGTGTTGCCATGCTCTATGTTCCTAGCACTAAAATTAGCAGCACATTTGTTTCTCTAGCTGCCTTACTGAGTAGCAGTTAAATACAACTAGACAATTACTTCATAATTTGTCTGTGTAACTGGGCTGTCTTATCATTTGTTTCAAATGGTGCATGACATTCCCCATTATCAAATACAATATGGAGAAATATTTGTGGTGGTGCAGAGGCATGTAGTTGTGCAACTACTATTGACATTAATAGAAGTCATACATCCTGATCCTTTTAAAACTTTCTGTAAGTACACAAATATTCAAAATCTTGTTTAAGAAACCATAATTCCAATCAACTTCCATGTCAAATATTTATCAGTATTTAGACACCTTGATGCCGCTTCTTAATATTCTCCCACTCCGCCTCTGTCAAATGAAAATCAGTTTCTCTTGGATCACTTTTGTGTTATTGGCTAAAAAGACTTTAGCTTTCTTTCAGGACAATAGTGCCTTTTGAACAGCTGATGCTTTATTTCCTCAATCACTTTACAACTTCTATGCAGAGTGAGTCAGAGGTCATTTGGGGAAAATAGGATGTAATCATGTAATTCAAGTTTTAATAAATGGATTCATATGAGGGTAGATTGAAGACTGACAAACAGCCTTGATTCTGGCCTTTTCTTCCTGGCAGTGTTTTTGGCTTTCGAAACCAAGTGACATTCTTTGACCTATATTCTGTGGGTCAAGAACTGATTTGTGTGAGTGAACATTTGTAGGAAGTGTGATACATACAAAGGAATAGTCTGAACTAAATTCTAAAGTTGCAAAATTCCCAGAGAAGGTGATTTCATTGTGTATCATATAGGCTAAGAAACTTTTTCTATTTTGCTGTCAGAATGCATTGACTTGACATCATCATGTTTCTCTATATTTTTCTGTGCCTCTGAGGCAACTCCTCTGCTCTTCATCATAGCTTGTAATTATTTATCTTCCAGGTATGTTTATCTGTGGCTATCTGTATATTCAGCTTGCAGGTTACAGAAGTGACTTGATTGAATTTCCAAGTTAGTCTGCAAGAGATCAGTATTTGAGCTTTGAAGTTTAAAGGCAGAGCAATAGCAACTTTGGAGGGATTCTCATATGCTGTTACTCTGCTATGCTAGTTTTTGGTAGAAGAGAGCCTGTTTGGTGTAATTGGCTGCATTCTGAAGTAAAAAATATACTCCTATAAATCTACGTAAGCTAAATCCTAAGGACCATATAATCACCGTATCTTTTTTGATCTATCCTGCCTTGAGGGAACTGAGACCTCTCTCTTATAAGGAACCCTTGCTCAGTTCTCATCACTCACCACAACAGCTTGATGGATATTAACTGACTATGAGTTTGTTAGCTGTAAACAGATAGCAACAGGATGGTTTTTTTTTTAATGCTACTATTCTGAGATTACATTTGAGTCTGCAATTGTCTTATTAAAATTAAGTGAGAAAATAAAAGCAAACAGGCAGTTGCACATATAAACCCAAGCTACCGGGCCATAAAAAGATGACATATTTACCATAATTTTAAGACAGTGTGAAACAAGCAGTAGATATTGGTCTCAGTGAACAAAGCTCCATCTTTTCCTTAGTAAGTGGACCTGTAGATTTCTAGAGCAGCAATGCCATAATAAAGACAAAGGTGCCTGCCATCTGTTCTGTTTTATGAAGATTATTTGTTGCCCTTGTAATGCAGGAAAGTTTCCAGCAAATGTTGCAGCAAATTTGAACACAAAAGTAATCAGGTATGAGGCATATGACCATTATTGTGTCTGATGTACTATAAAACATGAATCAGCAAGAGAACACAAAGGAGAAGATAAAAATAGAGCACCAAGAAAGCAAATGTTAATAGAGATAAAGGATATTTGGCATTTTTACCATTTCCACTGAAAATTAATAATTCCACACATAAAAAAAAGGCAATGTTAAGGTTGTGATTTCAAACAAAAGTATGTTGTTGGTGAATTCCTGATCAATTTCACAGAGGTCCCTGGTGACTTTGGGGAAACTGCACTGCCTGAGAGGAGCTCAGGCAACTGTAAGGTTTGGAGCTTGTGACAAAGATGACAAGGTACTGACATCGGTTAAAATGGATGACAGCAAACAGCTCTAAAAAAGAAGCTCTAAAAAAATACATGGATGACACTTTAATTAGGAAGAAATTACTATGAAATCATTACGTTTGGAAGAACTGATAAGAGGTTAACACATTACATTTCTCTCATTTTTGAGACACTGCTCTTTTAGTTTGATTTCCTCAAAATTTTAATTGGAAATCTCTGAAGACACAAGAAAAATATTTAAAAATACCACTCACTCCTCAAAACCTGAATGGAAAAAAAGTCTCAGGTTTCTTTTTCAGTTTGTTTGAGTTTTGTGAGTTGGTATTAGATGTTTAGTTAGTGCCTCAAGAATCTGGAATAAAGCTAATGCAAGACCTAGAATCGTTATGCAAAATGAACACTGCTGTCTCAGTTCTTCCTCAGTATAACTCAGCTTAGTCTTACAAAGTTCTCCGAAATTGCCAGTAGTGTATTTGACCAGCTAACAAACAAATAAAGTGTCTATTTTGCAAAGAGCAAAGCTGTCACCCATAGTGAAGAGAATAGAGGCTGCCAGAATTTTCAGGGTTAGCAGAGAATAAAAATATACTCTAGCTCAGGACTACTTTCTATGTTTTTGTAGGTAAAGCCTGTTTTCATGTTAGGATAAATAAACTCAGAATGTAAAAAACAGTTTGTTTTGAAGATGTACTATAAGAAAAAAAGAATAAAAGAAGAAAAAAAAAACAATTAAAAAAGAGAATAATTCTCTGTACCTCAGGGGAAGGCACAGTTCTGGACATGGTGGTGTTGAAAACAGAGCAAGACATGAAGTGGAAGCAAATTAATAAAGAGTTCTGGAGGAACTGACTTATGAGAAAGATCAGAAAGGTAAAACAAATCTATAGCTAAACAGTGACTAAGGATGAAAGACAGCAATGGAATTTGGCATGCTTTATAGCCATACAGAGACAACAAGACTAAATTTTTAATTTCAGACTTGTTAGCAGATTTGTGTTAAACTGAAGCTGGAAGAAAGAATTGGTGGTGCTGGACGCTATAGTGGCTGGCCTTAGCCTGCAGCAGTTGCCTTTTTTCAGTGATCATCTCTTGCACTGGGCAAGGATAACATATCTACGATGCTAAGTTGCTTGTGAGACAGGAAAAATTCTGTCTAAATTCAGTGCATGAGACTGTGGAAAGAACTGAACCTTGGTCACTGTAATTAGTGCTTAAGTCTCTGAATTCATCTGCCATAATCAGCTATTGTATGGGGACAAATGAAGGACATCTCACTCTAGTGACCACAGAAACATTGCGTCAGCTGGAGAAAAACCCTTTTGTTGACCTGAAATGAAATACTGAAGGACTTCTCTGGTGTCTTGAGTTGATGGGAAGATCTTTTAACGCACTGTAAAAGAGGACATTCCTAGGTTTATCATACGAATTGCAGTTTGGCAGGTACATCTGCAGGAGAAAAAAAGCCAGGAGGAAGGTGTTCACCTTTTCTCTTTCAGATGAGAAGAGACTCCTTGAATACTCTAGTGAGGGAAAAGCACTGCATGTATATGAATGGAGCTGTCTGCCAATGGCAAACATGGCTCCAGGATTTCTGGCACTGAAAAACCAATGAGTGGGATTTAGCATATTAGGAAAGAGAGATAATTCAAACAAACTTGATACAGCTTTCAACAAATGTAGTTCAGATCCTGCGTCTTTCTGAAACAGCCCCATTCTGAAGAAAAGCAAATCCCAAAGGTGTGCTAACTCAGCAGTGATGGTCATTTGGGGGCATCCAAAATAGAACTTTCAATAAAAATTTGTGTTACTGTGGATTAAGAATGCCTTTAGCCTTCTGGAGTTCTCCAGTTCTCACTGTTCAGCTGATTTGTTGAAAACCATTACCCATGCACACCAGCTACACCATCTATGAGGCTGCTGCACTTCACACAGGATGCAACTCCTTCTGCAGGAGTCTCTTGTGCCTGTAAAGCCATAAAGCCATGTTTGTGCCCCAGACCATAACCTAAATAAAGTTCTTTCAGTGTTCAGTGCTGATATTTTTCACATGTAGCACAGCAACTCTCTATGAGCCGGGTATCAGGAAAGCCAAATTTCCTATGACAAGAGACTCTGTCATCTCTTCAACTGGGAAAGTTTTCAAAGACTTCTGTCTATATGACTAAAGTGTTTCTTGGTAAGGGGTGTTTTGGTAAAACTTTATTTTTTCCCTTGGGAACAAGTAAGCAAAATACTGGGGACTGGCTGGTTGGGGAACAGCTCTGCCAAAAAGAACCTGGATCTTGGCAGACAGCAAACTGAACATGAGCCATCAGTGTGACCTGGCAGGAAAGCAGACTAGCAGCATCTGGGTCTGCATGGGAGAATAGCCAGTAGATCAAGGGAAGTTATTGTCCCCCACTGTTGCACCCTGATGACACCTAAATTCTGTGTCTGGGTCCCTCAGTTTTGGGTCCCTCAGTACAGGACAAACTGATAAACTGGAGTCAGTTCACTGAAGGACCACCAAGATGTTTAGGGGTCTGGAGCGCTTGCCCTGTGAAGATAAGCTGAGAGACTTGCTTTTTGAGCCTGGAGAAGTGGCTTTTGGGGCACTTAGAAGCACCCCAGACCTATGTACCACTCTAGTGGTACATGGTGACAGAACAACACATGATGGGCATAAACTGAAAAAGGAGGCTCAATCTAGACAGAAGAAGAAACTTTTTCATGCTGAAGACAGGCAAGCAATGGAGCATGCTTCTCAAAGATGTGCATCCTCTATCCCTGGGAGGTTTTCAAGACCCAGCTGGACACAACCCTGACCAAACTGGCATGACATAAGGTCTGAGACTGTCTTGAGCAGGAGATTGGTCTATAAATGTCATGAGGTCCGTTTCTACCTGAATTAGCCTAGGGTTCTTAATAAATGTTGAGGAAGTACAAAGCACAGGAAGGATTACCTAAAGGGAGCCTACAAGAAATCTGGAAAAGGACTTTTCACAAGGGTATGTAGTGACAGGACAAGGGGGAATGACTTTAATCTGAAGAGGGGAGATTTAGATTTAGATAAGGAAGAAGTTCTTTACTATGATGGTGGTGAGGCACTGGACAGGCTGCCCAAGGTTGTGGATGCTCCATCCCCTAGAAGTGTTTAAGGCCAGATTGGACAGGGCTTGGAGCAACCTGGTCTAGTGGGAGATGTTCCTGCCCATGGCAGGGGGGTTGGAAGTAGTGGACCTTTAAGGTCCGTTTCAACCCAAACCATTCTATGATTCTATGAAACTGCAAGTTTAAATGGGACATCTTGCACAGTCTATGCAATTGGAATATACTGACGGACTTAAAGGAGAGTATTAGATTGAGCTGAAATCAGAGAGGACTGTAACCAAGAAATTTGTTAGAGTACTAGATTTAATACCAAAATCTGTTGACATGTATCATAGACTTAAATAATTTCAGGACTTCAGCTGCATTTTATTTAAAAAAAATTAAAAAAAAACCAAACTATATGTGTATATATATATGTATATATGTATATATATATAGGTATATATAGGTAAGCTAATTTCTGCTCACAGGTATAGTGACTTAAGTGCTTGGTTTTCCATCTTATTGTCTATGCGAAGAGGAGCACTTTCAGTGATATCCTAGTAGCAGCTGAAATATAATGATTCAGTGTGCAACCAAGGGAAAATGACCTGCACATGGAAATGATATTACTCTTTTCTGGTTTACCTGTATAATTTATAAAATCTCTAAAAAACAACAAACAAACAAAAAGTCTTAGCAGAAAGAAAAGAAAATACATTTTTAAATGAATTGCACCCCAGAACATGATTCATCCCATTAATTCTGTGTATTATTTAATCAAGCAATACAGAACTCTTGTTATGCTACAAAGTCATTTTAAAAAGCAAGTAAATCATGCTCAAATGACTGACAATGCAGCAGCACTTTCCCCAGGCTTCATTTTGAATCTATTTAATCCAACAAGCATAACAATGCAGAAGGCAAAGTAGTCTTTTCTGTTTTAAGTAAAGATATGGAAGGGAAGAAACTACATCTTTCAGAAACTATAAAATTTAACTTTTTTGCTTGATTTGCCATCCACAAAACTGTTTTAAATAAAAGGACTTCAATTTTATCCTGTAATTACCTTTATCAAGGTTATGAAATTTATACCTAGGTTTAGCCAAAAGAAAAAAGCTGCTGATATTTTTTTCCTTGTTATCTTCTTCTCTTCTAAAAATATTATAAAGTGAACTGAAAGGCACTTGCAGTGCACCTGGAAGATCTACATTTAAAATCTGTACATACTATATTAATATACATTATCATTATAACAAAGGTGCAAAAGCAAATTTGCTATGAATTGGATTAACTTGGTTTAAAAGTGGACACAGATTTTCCTTTATGTTTGTTGTGCTGGGTTATGAATCTCTGTACCAATAATAAATATGGATTAAAATCCTCTTTTTGTGCATTCTCTTTCCTTTTACCTTCTGAATGCTTCCTTTATTATGTGTGTTTTCTCTTTACCTCCTTTTACCTTCTGGAGGTTATGCATGTTATCTCTATATTTGAACTGCACATTCCTTTTCTGCTTACTCTCCAGCACCCTCTTTCCTTTCTCTTCTTTGGTACAGACTCATCTCCCTTTTATTCTAATCCATGACTTGACATTCATTACTCTTAGGACTGGATGTCCTGGAACCTGTAATATCTCATGAGAGATAACAGCATGGAATGGGAGAAGCATGCAGCCTATTGAAAAGAGGAAGGGAGAAAAATTCAGTTTTTCTGGAGGCTGGTTCATCTGAGAAGGGAACAGTCCTCACCCTCCCTTAGATATCTGGATTCTAAGACTGATAAATGGAACACCTGTGTCATGAAACATCAGCAGAGGCCTTGCTCAAGACAGATAGGAGGAAGGCAATATCATAATTAAAATGTTATATATATATGAGCCATCATTGTTATTATATTTCGAGTTTTTGCTTTCAGAGCTAGAAAATCTCTAATATTTCTTTCCGTATAATTTGATATCAGAATTGATCTTTAATTTTAAACACTGTGTTTCGGTTGTCAACTGCATGCTTTCACCACAGGCTGCATAATTAAGAGACTATCGTGACTATCCTAAAATAATGAGTAACGTGCAAATTAAATTGCCTGTGGAAGATGTTACAAATTTCTAATTATGGAATTCATCCCCTTGGAATATGAAAACAGAAAAGTAAACAAGCCACAGCACTGCTTAACTTTCATTCTAAGAAGACTGTAATTACATGCAAGTTATACACAAACACCGGGTATCAAACTATTTATTACGGCTATGTTCTCAAGTCATAGTAGAAACATGCTTCTGGAATTATAGTCAAATACAAGGGTATATACTTTTTATCAGAAGAGTTGTGATGCTTCAGACTTCTAATGAAACAGTTACTATATGAAATACCTGCATTGTAAAATGCAAAAATTATCACTTTTCTTAAATTGAAATTAATTTCATATTACATTAAAGATGGTGACAGCTATTTTTGTAAAACTGGGTAATTTGCAAATTCTATACTGTAGGATTTAAAAAAAAATCCAGCAAGTAATTAAGGATAATAGGAGTCACTGTCACAAGTAATGAGGACATTTTGTTTGCAAAATATTTACTAAGATTTATTCAGGAGAGGAAGAACTGATTTGCACTGGGGATTGAAAAGATACTTTTAATGAGCACTTGAAGTACTTATACATCATATACAAGTTATTACAGAAGTACTGCATGCCTTTTGATGAAAATATTGAAATAAACTAAGTTAGAGGAAAACAGGTTTTATTGGTGCATGTAAGTCACCATGCCTGGTTTCTGTCTCAAACTGATGATTTTTTAACATAGAGACATGCTGTGATTTTAAAACATGGAATATCTTCTTTCAAGTCTGATATTAAAGCACAAAGATTTGAATTGTCATTTTTGACATTTTAATACAATAGGTGGTCATACCCTACTTCCATGGGTGCAATGTAAAGCCCTAGGTGTTGTATTAGCCAGCCTTTCCAAGACAATTTGGGATCATGCTTCAACAAAATTTAAGTAAAGTGGCAAGCACATACCTGAAAGAAAGAAATACTGCCCATTATGGGAAGACTGTTCAGGCCATATGGTACTGAAATTCCACATCAGAATTTAATTTGGTTTTAAAAATGAATTAAATGAGCAGGTGTGGGATAACATACCATGAACAGAAAGCTTTTAAAACATGAAATGCTCAGTAAAATGGGTAAGTTACAGCTCAGATTGGAAAAACACAACATAACTCCACAGAGATGTTTGCAAGCAACTGTCCTGCACATTAGACCCTAATCAAATATTCTGTTCATCTCTTTTTTTTTTAAGATCCCTAATAGCCATCATTTTCATTAATATTCTATTAACATCTTTATTGAAGAGAAAGATGAGACATCAATGTATGCCATCATGCACAAATTATCCCAGACTCTCAATGGTGTCCAAAAGACCTCAGCTTCCCTTTCGTCCCATGTGTTTCTTCCCTCATAGTCACTAGGGATAAAATGGACTTTTGACAATGCAGGGGGGGAAGGGACAGGTCCTGTCCTGCTGACTAAGAGCCATCCCACTGGTAGTTCACACTAACAAAAAGAGGAAGAAAAGACACATTTGTTGTGTGACTCAACACACACTCTACTAAAAGGAAAATTGCCTCTAGAAATTGCATTCCTGACACATTTTGGAGTATGTGTAGGCAAAGGCATTTTAATTAGGATGTTGTGATCCCAAAAGAGAAAGACCTCCATGAGATAAAGCAGTGCTTCAAAAGTGCTTTTAAGTTTTATATTGTGTTCTTGGAGTTAAATGCTAACATTTTCACCGTGTTCTCTGAAGTGCGATGAGAGGTGTCTTCATTTGTAAGATCACATGCCATTTCTTAGATAAAATGCTATTATACCTCCAGCCCTACACAGATGATCTTGTAATTATGCAACCTACTTTTTTTAGTTCCTTTTTTTTAATGTTTTTATGCTAGTGCTACATTTCATAGTTCTAAATACATTTCATATTGAACCACATTTTTTACAATTTATATTGATCACTTTCATGTGATCTTCCCTTTGTTCTGACACATGCTTTAGTAATTGTCACTGTGTACATTTCTTACACCATTAGCAGAAAATGTTTCTCTTTTGCAGATAAATCCCTATCTGACCTGCAATCTGCTAATATTCTATTTCATAATTCTTTCTTGTGTAGCTCAAATACTGAGTATACTGAGCATAATTTTTTGGGTTTCTTTGCTATCTATTCTCTTGACTGAAAACAGTAGACACTACTTTCTCAAAGTACTGAATATGTCTTAAAAATATTATTAAAATATTCAATGAATGGAATGCATTTAAAAATATATACTTAGTGCCATATTTATAATTAGAGGAATGCAAATATAAGGAAAAATGTACTTCATCTTTTCAAGTTGACATGTTTATGTTTTCAGTTGCAAAGACTAATTAATATTGCAGTTTAATGACAATCAGATATTTGTGCTGAAACACAAGGATCATTATTCAAAGAAAATATGCCAAATTATTTTCCATGTAATATAATGAATATGAGAACAAGGAATGAGGGCAGAAAGACGCAACAATAGAATAGCAGTGTTCACGTCATACCAGGATCAGACATTTGTCACAATTTGGCTAATGTTTGGCAGGATAATCCAAGTCAAGATTATTTATCATGCTATCTGAATGGATAAAACATGGCTAATTAGATAAACAATGGATGAGATTTTTGCGGGCATCCCAGAAGAATGAAGCTATTGAGAAGGGATTTAAAGGATAGGGTAGAAGATCTGTAGCTATCTTGATAATGGTATATAGGCAGAACACAGAGGAAAGAAAGGGTCATGGAAGAAGCGAGACCAAGAAGCTGAGGCTGAGGTACCCACACTGAAGAAATTGAGGTAGTCACAGAGCATGCAGACTGTATTACCACTGAATTCTGCACTTGTAGGCTAATAAAACGGAGGGAGTGCACACATGTATAATCCTAATGGCAGTGAAAAAGAGCACAAAATTTGGGAATAGCAAAGAGGAATTAGAACTGAAGGAATAACAATAAATAGTGACAAATGCTTGTAGATTTTTAATCTGTGTGAAAAAAAACAGAAACATAAACAAGTAGTGCAAAGACACATCATTTAATGTCCAGGTTTTAGGAAGCAAGTTGTATCAAGGAAAATAGCTCCTGAAGAAAATATAGTTGCAATTCATTTCTAAATACATTGCTCTAAAGAGCAATGTGAAAATGGGCTGTCATACTGATACTGTGTTACAGGCCTATATGGTGAGTTGGAAATGTGTTTCACTCACGGACTGATTATTGAGGTTTTTCAGGGGAATTGTTTACTGGGCACAGAATAAAATGTAGTCCTCCAAGAATATGCGCAAGTGTCTGCCTATAGGATAAAGAGGGAATAGTGCCTGAGATAATATTTGATTTGAGCAACGTTATTCAAATACAAAACACTACAAGAATACAGAAATCTTGTAATGCAAGGATTCTGGTATGTATGATTAGTTTCAACCTGTGGAATCTTCACAACTGTGACATTTCATTTCAAATAATTTAGCTTCATTTACTATGTTAGTTTACCAGAGAACACTAATCTAAAAAGTTTCCAAAAAAGGGACTTTATCTAAGGCTGTGCTATTTCCTGAAAAAAAATAAAAACCAAAGGGACACAGTCTTGTCTTCACTCAGGTCAAGAGCCTGAACTCACGTCAAGAGTGAATTCAAACAAGCATTTTCATAACCATCTGGTACTGCAATCAACTTTGCTGTGATGCTAATGGGGATGAAGTTATTCATCTGCTCAGTGAATCCCAGATCCAATACCTGTTCCCTGTCCCATAACTTTTGGATTATGAGTACGGAGGTATGAAAGGTAAGTCTAATTCATATACCTGCCTAAAAAATTTGGTTCCAGCAAGTAAGTTCTATTAATTAAAAAAACATTGTTAAAGGATTCAAGATCACATTTTCATTTGTTCAAAAGCTCCAAAAATCCTATTTTCTGTTTAACTCTGGTTCTGGGCCATAACATGTCACAGGGACTGAGCAATTTACTAAGCACTTATTATTGAGTGTGAATTTGCTCAAGCACCTAGCTAATGAGTTTAGAAAAAAACAAGCAAAGGAATAACCAGACTGTCATTTCTCAAATTAATGTCAGTGCCTTAGCCAATTTGCTTGTGGGTAATACCTGTCTATATCGCTTTTGCTGTTCCAAGTGAAAAAGCTGTTCTTCCTTTTTCACCTTTGAACTTCTCTGTTCTGTTGATATGTGCCATTAACCTGATGTTGCAGTTGCAGTTTACCTCCAAGCTGTTTGGTTTTGTGTCTTTTTTTTTTTTTTTTTTTTTAATTCCTTTTTTGTTTTTTTTTTTGTGACTCTGATTAACAGAGCTCACTACATAAGGGGCTGATCCTTTATCTTCAATTTACATCTATGCTCTTTAGTTGATTTACATTTATACTCTAATTACCTGGGTCATCTAGTCCTAAAAGTATCAGTTTGCAAAAAAATGACCTTTACAACTCTAAAGCGCTTTCAGATGAAATAGGAATTACTGTTCTATAGCAGATTCCTGGGCCCTCTGCTGCAATCACTTGCTTCTTTTTGTAACCAATGTTACAGTACTTCAGAGAAAGATTTTAGAAACACGCTGTTTTTTTTTCCAAATATGTTTTCCTCACTTAGGTCTTTTCTCCATATCTTACAGCTAGAGACTTGTTTCAGCCTCAAAACATGAAGCCCCAGGACTTTTCATGTTGCAAGTAGTAATGGCAATGACTATGGTAGGTCTTGTTTTTATTCCGTTTTTATCAAATGACACAAGATATATGCAAACATGATCAGTTCAGGATTGATCTCACTATATTACATCTCATGTAACTGTTCACACATCTGCTAAGCTGGTGTAAATACCTACACCATCAGAACCGTGATGGTCTATGTCTGTTCTGGAACTACTCTGCACTGGTAAACACGTGTGTTAATAAAGGTGGGGGCCAACGGGAGAGAAGACAGAGAACTAGAGCTCCCCAGTTAAGACAGAGTTTCAGTTCATAATGGAATTCCTGTAAATTATGATCCTAGTAAGTGCCCGAGCTCCAGTAAGCTAAATGCCTTCTAAATTTTGTTCCTAGATGAAATTTCAGAAACTGATTTAATTTTTCTTACAATTCAAAACAGATGTTTCTAACTTGTTAGAAAAAAGATTCCTTCACAATGTAGATTATTGAAATTATTTTAGACTTATTGTCAAATAAACTCAGTTAACTATTCAGAAAGCCTTGCAATTTTCATTCTACTTCAGAGAAAGTCTTGAACAGTGAAAGGGGTGGGCAGTAGGTAGCACATTAGCTGAACATGACAAAGGGTAACCAACAGAGAAAGAAACCACTCAGCCTTTAAAATTAAATCTTGCTCTGTGTGCTGTGTATAATATATCCTATATGCTCTTTTTGCTGTTCTTGAAGTTCTTTTCTGGTCCACAGCCAACAGTTATTTGTGTAACTAATCTGGATAAATGTGTACCATATTTAATAGCATATATTTTGATAAATACAATTTTTATTCAAATAATCCATATCAACATATAATTATCCACCACAACTTTCTCCTGGAATATTACCAGTAAATTTCTAATGAGCTGGCTGAGAAATAAATATAACTTAAACTCTAAATAAATATAATATAAGCTCTATTTCTGTAGAACTCTGAGATCAATACTTCTGAGGCTGTGGAATACTCTAGTTTTATGAATATGATGTGAATTAAATTACAGCCATGACTGATGTGCTAAAATGCATTATTTATTTCATCCCAGTCTCACTGAAACCTTTGGCCTGCTCTGATATAATACCTGAATTCTCCTCATTTTCCCCCAGTTACTAACTGGTACAGTCTACAGAATTGCTCTCAGTAGAGTCTAAGGCAAAACTTCATTTGCTTCAGTAGCACAGGGTGAATTATAATAAAACTGGTCAAGACAAAATCAATTTCTGAATTTATCTCTTTTATGCTTAAGATTTACTCTCTGTAAATGTGTGTACTGATGAAAGACATGCATATGAAACCAAGGTATGTGTACTGGTAAGTGTATTATTTCAATATGAATATAGAGTTTAAATGTAGATTGTGTCCATAGTTCTCTATTTCTGGGTATTTTCTGAAGCCTTGAGCCCTGTTTGAATATAAACTCCATGACCTTTAAATTGAGAAGTATCAGAGCTATATCCGATGAAGATATAAAGGTTTATAAAGTTCCGTTTCTATGCTAGCTATGCATGCTATGCTATGCCATACTATGCTATGCTATGCTGTGCTACTTCTGTCAAATTGCATCTGTTTACCACGTCTCCTGGATACACCACTTTTTTCAATAAAGATAATTTGAAGGGACAAAAGTTTCAGCTTGGCCAGAAGGAGACAGGAGAATGTACGAAGAAGTGCTCCAAGGTCATAGCACTATTTAGTTGGCGGAGATGATCCATAGAGAAAAAAATAATGTATAAGTAGAACCAACCACATGTTGGTTTGTTCTTTTTTTTTTTTTTTTGTAGTGAAGGAATTAGAACAATCTCCTGAGATGGAAGAGGAGAGTTGTTCCTTAAAAGTCAACATTATGATCAATGTTGGCTGTCAACTAGGGAGTTTAATTTCAGTTCTGAATCATCTAGAAGGGAACTAGATGTAGACAGTGCATCTTGTAGACCCAGTGTAGTTCTGCTCTACATCTGTATCTAAACTGTAAAATGACTTCACTACAAAAGATAGAACATGATTTAGAAACAACCTAGCATAGTTTCTGTGATATCCAACCTACTCTTAAAAAGACTTGCCATGAGTACTATAGTCTATTAAATCCTGTAAGGCTGTAAGGCAAGAGGAAAGAACGAGTACGTAAGAGATACGGAAGGGTAGTAATGAGAATTGCTGGAGGAGATACAAAATACTGGGTCACCTGAAAAAAATAAAATAAAATAAAGAGACATTAGAAAAGAATGTATTGGCTACTCTAGTTTCAGATGCCATATATTGCCAGTGCTGGGAGATACAGATGCTGTCCTTAGATGTTAACTCAGCAACACGGATGTATAGAGGAGTGAGCTTTGGTTTTAACATAGCAGATTAATGGAAGCAGCTGATGGACTGGTTTAGTATTTTTCATATTTCTTACACTAGAATCATATTTGGCAGTGTACATGCAAGCATATACTTATGTCTTTACCAAAGAGGGTCCTAAATTCAGATGTGGTAGTGCTGCAGCAACTCTGAGAGCCAACTTCTGACTGTTGTGTATAAATGCTGAGTCACAAAACAGCATTAGTGAAGACCTTATGCCTTTTATTTCCTTTTTCAAAATGATGAGCTGTGGCTGATCAATAATACTTCAAAATAAGTTTGTAGTGCATGATTTAAAAACAGATACATACAGTAAAATACAATTTTGCTTTTTGCACACAATAAAAGGAGTAAATATGGATAGAGAGTTGAAAAAAAACTGTAATTCAAACGTAAGTAATGTTTTGCTCTTAGAACAAAACATGAAGCTCTTTGGAGCTGATTTGGAATCTGTATTTTTCTACAAGAAAATCATGAGTTGTCAGAATAAAAGCTGTTCAGTGAAACAACAAATCCAACGAAATGTTCTTTTTTTTTAGGGAAGTGCTCTGCAATCTGGATGCTGTAGAATAAAACCTCTGGTCAAAACTAGAAGCATGACCAGATTCCTCCTGTCTAAATTATCTTTAACCCAGAACTGGAGGATTATGGTCAGACACTGAAGACCCAGTTCAAGTATCTGATTCAAGGACAGCTTATTGCGATGAATCTAGTCACATACAAGCCAGAGCCTGAGAATGGCTTATGCTCAGATGGCTGTGCACAAACCTATTTCTCTTAAAATGGAGCAGATTTATCAATACAGCTAATTGAGCTAGTTCTGTGCGTTTTACCAGTTCGCAAACCATGTTTTGGAATTTATTAGCACCAGGTAAAATCAAAGCAGGGAGCACAGTAAAAACTGAGCTGTGAAGGATCATGCTAGTGACTCACTTATTTTACTAGCTCTGATGTAGCCCTAGTGTCCTGTCATCCAGTCTCCCCTTCTTTTTCAGGTTCAGCAAATGTTTCCCTTCTAGTTCAGCAAAATGCAAATATTCCCTCTCAATAGAAAAGGGCATGAGAAGATCAGCTCAAGACACTTCAGTACAGTCACTTCTGAATCCATGAGTACAAAGGCACTGGTGACAAAGCATATGAAGCAGGACTGAAGAATAATGGTGGTGTTCATTTTGACCAAAGTAAGGTCAGTACTGAGAAAGGCCTTAGCCTAGTTTTTGACAGCACTCATAGAGAAGTCTATGGCAAGTCACCAAACATCCATGTGACTCACTTCTCTCCTTTATTTGCTGATCTTATTATGATGCTTTCAACATCAGAGAATATGCCTACGAGATTTACTCTTCTGATATGTAGTGTAGTTACTGTGGCACTTGGCTAAACTGATGTCACCACTCTGATGATTCTTGCTCTGGAGCTTGCTTCTTTGAGCTGGGAACCTCTATGTGATGCAGCAGTGAGCTGCATACATACCTTTCATAGTGTTGTTTGAAATAGCATTGTGGCACAGATGGTTACCCTACTGCTCTATATCATGTATGAGGATGCATATGTTGTTTTATCCTGTGAGTACCAGTGGCTTTGTAACCACTCAGGAGTGAAAGCACTGTAGTATGGTTTAAGCTGATGCTACTGCTCATGCTTAGAATGAGATGTGCTCTAATTAGCCTCGTAGGTACTACTTTTAGATGAATCTGCTATTTAAAACAAATATCACAGCATGTCCAAATTATTGACCATATATGGATTCTGACTGCAAAACTTTTTTTTTCCTTTCTACTAAGTAGTCTCACCTGTGATGAAGTTTTCTTACATAATCTTTTCTTCCTATATCAATTTATGTTGATCTTTTTTACACATATATCAGGTTTCACAAGGCTCAGGATTTAAATTTCTCTCAATACCCTTTAGAGCAACAGCTATGAATATATCTTTTTGATTCTATTTTTCCCCCCCACAAATAATTATTACAGATGCTAAGTAAAGTTCCAGTAACCAGGTAAAATTACAGGAAATACTGAATAATTAATCAGACAATGCACTCATGCTTATTCTTTTATTTAGTCCTTCAGAATTTGCACTATATAGGTTTATAATCTTAAATGAAGGTAAAACGATTCTGCCCAACTTTTCATGGAATTCTATCAATTTGTTTGGTGTGAGGTCCATGCAGATGAGCTACATCTTTGGCAGTTTAACAGCATATCAGTCTATGTAGACAGTAACGGCATAGATTCATATAATACTTTGTAATCCTTATAAGAAGACCTGTTATCATGTATTATAAAAGCATATTATTAAGAATCATTTAAACTACACATCGCTGATACAATACAGAGTAAGACTGTACTGTTTTATCTGCACTTCTATAAATCATGTCTGAATTGTCAGCTCTTTTAAGACTGGCAGGATTTTGGTGTGATTGTTACATCTGTACATTATGGTAATAGAATCGTAGAATCATAGAATAGTTAGGGTTGGAAAGGACTTTAAGATCATCTAGTTCCAACACCCCTGTCCAACCTGGCCTTGAACACTGCCAGGGATGGAGCATTGCAACTTCCCTGGGCAACCTACTTCAGTGCCTCATCACCCTAACAGGAAAGAATTTCTTCCTTATATCCAACCTAAACTTCCCCTGTTTAATATTTAACCCATTACCCCTTGTCCTATCACTACAGTCCCTGATGAAGAGTCCCTCCCCAGCATTCTTATAGGCCCCCTTCAGATACTGGAAGGCTGCTATGAGGTCTTCACTCAGCCTTCTCTTCTCCAGGCTGAACAGCCCCAACTTTCTCAGCCTATCATAATAATGTAATTCAAAGTAATTCCCATGAATGTACAAGATCCATTTATGCAGTTGCTTGAGAAATCTTTTTGTGAGGTATGAAACATGAAAAGATATCAATTCAGGCAGGTAGGCCATATACTTAATTTTTTAAACACATTTTTGAGTGAGATCAGGCAAGGAATAGTCTTCCTCATTCAGCAACATTCAGCAACAGCAGCAGAGAAATATGAGCTATTCCTTCCATCTTCCCATCTCCTTTCACCTCAGGATCCTGGAATTATATATATGTATTATATATAAAATAGATATAAAATAGATAATATTTATATATATATATAAAATATATGTAAATACATCTTCCACTGGCATATTGTCACAGTTCCATACACACAATAGGAAAAATTGATATTCATCATGAAAAAAATACAAAGGTTCCTCACCAGTAATACTGAGAACATCTTATTCATATTTTTAAAATGTGCACTTTCCTTAAGCTCCATGTAATACACAGTTCTGATGAGAAAAATTGGTTTAGAGTCAACGTCGCAAAGGAAGTTCAGTCACTTCTCATTACACAGCCTAGTGTACCAAAAACAGTTAAAGAAGACAAGAGAATTTATTAGTATTCAAGTGACCTTTTAGACAGACTGTATGGAAGTCCTGATGGCTAATTTACAGCTAAAGTAATTAAGATAGCATATAACATTAAGATAGCATATAACAGTTAATTCTTTCCTGTTAGGATGGTGAGGCACTGGAATGAGTTGCCCAGGGAGGTTGTGAATGCTCCATTCCTGGCAGTGTTCAAGACCAGGTTGGACGAGGCCTTGGGTGATATGATTTAGCCAGGGGGGGTGGAACTAGATGATCTTAAGGTCCTTTCCAACACTAATTATTCTATGATTCTACAACATACAAGGTCAGACTGTGGTCTTTCCAGAGTTTTTCTGTCTGAACAAAACACTAATTCTTCATTGTATTATTAAAAAAAAAACCAACCCAAACCCCACAAAAACCTTATCTGAGTCCTAACACATGCAAAAGATTTAGGAAACTGAAGAATAATGAATCTCAAAAGGAATTTAATTCCAACCTCAAAGCAAAATTATAAATAAATTCTTCATTTCTTTCTCGGAGAAGCTATTGATATTGTGTAAAGTGCAAAGGAGATTATACTGAACTCATGAACTTTAATGAGTTCTTACAGTTTTGGCAGAGAAGGGATTCAGAGCAGCCCTGCAGAGAAGGACTTGGGGGTGTTGGTCGAGGAGAAAATGAACATGAGCTGGCTTCAGTGTGCTCTGGCAGCCCAGAAAGCCAGCCTTATCCCGGGCTGCATCAAAAGGAGCGTGACCAGCAGGTCGAAGGAAGTGATCCTGCCCCTCTACTCTGCTCTCGTGAGACCTCACTTGGAGTATTGTGTGCAGTTCTGGTGTCCTCAACATAAAAAGGACATGGAACTGTTGGAACAAGTCCAGAGGAGGGCCACGAGGATGATCAGGGGACTGGAGCACCTCCTGTATGAAGACAGGCTGAGGAAGTTGGGGCTGTTCAGGCTGGAGAAGAGAAGGCTGCGTGGAGACCTCATAGCAGCCTTCCAGTATCTGAAGGGGGGCTATATGGGTGCTGGGGATGGACTCTTCATTAGGGACTGTAGTGATAGGACAAAGGGTAACAGGTTAAATATTAAACAGGGGAAGTTTAGGTTGGATATAATGAAGAAGTTCTTTACTGTGATGGTGGTGAGGCACTGGAATGGGTTGCCCAGGGAGGCTGTGAATGCTCCATCCCTGGCAGTGTTCAAGGCCAGGTTGGACAGAGTCTTGGGTGACATGGTTTAGTGTGAGGTGTCCCTGCCCATGGCAGGGGGGTTGGAACTAGATGATCTTAAGGTCCTTTCCAACCCTAACTATTCTATGATTCTATGACTGAGAGAGGTGCTGAGTTCTGTCATTCAATCATATTTTCAACCATCTTTTCCTTAAATCATAAATAAATGCAAAGTTGCTAATGATGCATTAGTCCAAAGGTTGGGGGGGAGAGGGGGAAAGAAAAAGAAATGGTATTCAGAGGGAAAGGGACAGATCAGAAAACTAGTAAAATAGAGCAGTGATCACAAACTACGTGAAGTAAAAGCACCATTGTTTATATATATTAAAATTTGAATCTAAAAGCAGAAAGCACAGGTTGGGTGGTTATGGTCACTTTTTGCCTTAGGAGTATTCAGTGTCTCCGTAAGCCACTATTGACTGAATAGGCTTATCAGATCACATGGTGTCTCCTTTCCCTTTCAACCATAAGTAATCATTACTTTTTTCCACAGCTGCAGCCCTGTGAAAGACATTGATCACTTCATAGCATTTATGGCCATAAGAGAACATTGCAGCCATTTAGTCCAGGATACGATGTGACACACGCAGTAAGACCTCACCCAATAACATCTACATCAAGTCCAAGAATTTGTGGTTTAATACAGTACACCTTTTAGAAAGAAACCAATATTGATTTTAAAATGTTGCATGATGGACAGAAAATCTACCACTTTGCTTCATATATTTCCCCAATGGTTATTTTCTCTCAATGATAGCAATGCGTCTCATATTTCAACTTTGAATGTGCCTATCTATAACCCGTAGGCGGTGTTTTTTGTTGGAGCTATAAGTAACATGACACCCATTAGACCTCTCTTATTGCATAATCCTAATTTATTATTATGTTATAGGTCTGTCTCCTTACTTTTCCCCTTATAGATAGATTATTTTCTCCAATATTTCCTTATGAGAGGGAGACTTTGAGTCCAATGATTTATTATTTTGAGTAACAGAGCTCAAGCTGGGTTTTCAGCCTACTCTTTGGAACTGTAAACTAGAGATCTTTGATTTATAGAGACAATATAAGCTTTTGAGTCTTGTTTGGTACTTAGCTGTATATACACAACATAACTTTTTTTATTTAGTGTACACTTTAAAATTGGGGGGGGGTGTGTGTATTATTAAGTGCTAGAAATTAGGTCTAAGCTTGGAATGTTCTTAGCAAATCCTCAGGTAAATGCACTGGCTGATTTTCTGTCCTTACACTCTCCTCAAATGTATTGTAGAGGTCCTATTTCACAAGGGCCAGTAAACTCTCTATTCTAGATTTGGAAATTAGTTTCTAGATTTTGAGCAGTCCTTTTCTGAGTAAAGCTTTCTCTGTTCTTTCATAACAACCCAATTTCCAGTTTAAACCACTGTTCTCAAGCACTGCAAAACCGAATGAGACATTGGTGGGTTTTCTGAATTGTTCTAATAGCCTAACCTAATTTTCACAAAAAGCTATGGGAGCATTACCAATTATTCTAAAGGAAGATAAAATGGGAAACTTGAAAAAAATTCTAAACATGATTAATCAGCATTTGTGTTTCTGATAGCTCTGTGAAGTTGAGTTGTACTGAGGAGCCAATAGAATGGCAGGATACCTAATGTTACAATTACTATGCAGTCTGTCAGAAGACCTTCTGTTTTGAAAACAATACCACACTTTTTTCACTTGAAACCTCTTCACTTCATTTGCTGATACAGAAGAGCTGATAGTGTTTGGACACTTGGTGAGGAAAAATCTTGTATTTACAAAGGACAACAGGAGCAATAATTCCTAGAACTATGAAAGACCAATTTTAGGATTTGAGGATCTGTTTGATCTTATTTTAGCAGTATAAAATTTCAGCAATATATAATTTCAGCAGTAATCAATGTAAACTTCTACAGTCGATGTAGGGAGATGGTAAATCATTCATGACTAACCTGATTGCTTTCTTTAGTAAAGTGAATGGATCTGTAGACAAGGGGAGAGCAGTGGATGTTAGTAGCATGGGTTTTAGGAAGGCTTTTAACTGTCTCTGATAGTGTTATTGTAGTGAATTAGGACATCATGGTCTGTTTGGGTGCAAAACTTTATGGATAGAAAGATAGCTGAAGGGTTAGACTCAGAGGATGGCATTTAATAAGTTATATGCTAGTTGAAGGCCAGTAACAAGTGAGCATCACAGGGGTCCAAATTCGGACATTTCCTCTTTAACATTTTTGTTTGTGACCTGGATGAAGCAATGGGGTGCAATGGGGTGTACTCTCATCGAGTTTGCGTATGGCACAAAAAGGAGGACACAGGTCTTTTCACTTGAAAGCAGGGTTGCCATCCAGAGGGACCTAGACAGGCTGGAGGAATGGGCCAGCAGGAACCTTTAAAACTCAATGAAAATATTAAGTCTTGCACCTGTGAAGGAAGAATCCCTTATGATGATACAGACGGGAGACTGGTTGGGTAGTACGTTTGTGGAAAAGGACCTGTGGATCCTGGAAGAAAGGAAGCTGAATGTGAAACAACAGTGCACCCTGGCAGCTAAGGCCAACAGCATTGGAGGCTTTATTATCAGGAGATGAGCCAGAAGATCAAGAGAAGTGACTACTCTCCTTTATTCAGTATTTAATAGGCAACATCTAGATATAGCATCCATTTTTGAGGCTCTTCCTCCTCCTGACCTCATTCCCCACCCTCCCAGTCCAGGGAAGGCATCAATAACCTGGAGCAATCCCAGCAGAAGCCACCGAGACACAGAGTGAGCTGGAGCAGTTGCCCTGTGAGAAGACATTGAGGGAGCTCAGCTGGAGAAGGGGCAACTCTGAGGATACTTAAGAGCAGCCCATTAGTAGCTACAGGGGGGTCATTGAGAAAGTGAGCTAGTCTCTGCACAATGATGAACGGTGGAAGGACAAAAGGCAATAGACATAAGCTGAAACAAGAGTGGTTCAGACTTGATATAAGGAGAAATGTTTTCTGCTGAGGACAGCCAGACAAGCAGAATGGGTTGCCTGGAGAGGCTGTGCTGTCTCCATCCTTAGAGGATTTCCAGGCCCAACTGGAAAAAACAGGTTGGACTGGAGATGTTCTGAGGCCACTTCCATCCTGAGCTATCCTATGATTTTAATTCTTCATAAGAGCTCATTTTCCTCACAAGGTGCCTAAGTTATGGAAAAAAAACCTTGCTTAGGTTAAGATGCCTGATTTTTAAGGTGCTGATGTCAAATTGGAATGTTATCCTACGAGGGAACTTAAATGCAGCTAACAAACTGAGTGGTAATATAGAAAAGGGCTCTTAAATGACAAGCCACTATTCCAATCTCACCCTTACAATAGTGAGGGAGAAAAAGTCTTTTTCCTTGAAGCCATTTTCTGTTCCCATCATGCATATTTATACATCTTCCTCCTTCACTCACACCTTGTTACATACAGTAAAAATACAGAAGCCGTATCAGCACTTCCTCTGGTTTCTGAAATGTATTTATGCCTATTTTGCATACCTCAGCAAGCAGAAAGTTACTATAACTTCCTGTTTATGGCTGGTGACATAACGGGTTAAAACTTAAACAGGGGAAGTTTAGATTGGATATAAGGAAGAAGTTCTTTACTGTGATGGTGGTGAGGCACTGGAATGGGTTGCCCAGGGAAGTTGTTAATGCTCCATCCCTGGCAGTGTTCAAGGCCAGGTTGGACAAAGCCTTGGGTGACATGGTTTATTGTGAGGTGTCCCTGCCCATGGCAGGGGGGCTGGAACTAGATGATCTTAAGGTCCTTTCCAACCCTAAATATTCTATGATTCTATGACATGAGACCCTGAAGGACTTTGCTATTGTTGTTTCTAGGCTACTTCTATTGTTATTGGTCTACCCTTTTTAATCTTCTTTGAAAACTATTTTTCTACGTGACAGTCTAATCAGGTGAAATAGTCAAAGACGAAAGTGCTGCTGGTCATGCTTTATTCAAACAGTGGCTGTTTTTCCCTTATTTGCTAGCTTCCAAAGGAGTACTTGGCTTCAGGTCCAATGCTCTTACAAATGTCTCTGACTAGCTTTTGGCTTTTAGCTCGTTACAACTATGATCTACTAACTCATGCATAGAAGAGTAGTTAAATTACAAATGCAGTGTCCTTTGGTGTCAAGAAGGACAAATGTCTTAAGTGACAGCAAAGTCAAAAATGGTTTCAAGGAATATAAAGAAAGTTATTGTCTGGAGCAGACGTGTGATGATGAGATGAGCACAAGGGGAATGGATAATCTGGAGTGAAACCTGACAGAAACCTGACATAAATTATGCCTGCTTTATTCTTAGATGAGTATTCTGCTATCTTTATTAAAAAGTAGGATAAAGAGATATAAGACGTAAATAGCCTTGAAGATCTCTGTAAGGAGGATAGCAGGAAGTCCAGGAGCAGACACGCAGCCTTCCTGCTCTTCCTTGCACTCTGAAATGAGTAGTGGGAGCCTGAAAAGCTGTAGACATCTATGAACAATATGAAAAATCTGAAGACAAAATATAGACTCTTTCTTCATAAGAACAAAAAAAAAAGTTATTTGTGGCTTAAGCCTTTTATCTCCATTCTTTCCCTTCAGCAGTTAGGAAATTAGTAAATTTAATTTGTAAATAATCCGTGAGCATTTCATTTACATTATTCCAGTATACATACATTAACAAATTAACACAGCTTTGAAGAACTCTGTCCTTTCTTGTTTTTAAACTCCCAGTCATGCCATCTGGTCTTTTGCAATGGCTGCTTAAATCATTCATTTCCTTTTTAAGCTGACCTTGGGTTGACTTATTCACATTCCATGTAACTGATTAAATTTAGTGACAATTATTTTCAGACATTATAACATAGTCTCAATCCTTTTTCATGTACTTGCCAGAAATCTAATTTTAAAATAAATTTGCACATGCAACATTTTTGCTGTTTGCTTTGCGTGTATAATTATACTTGCACCACTGTGCAGGCACCTTCAGTACGTTCTAAATGGGTATAAAAAACTGCCTGTAAATGTATTCACAAAGGTAATCTTGGCATCATCTTTCGAACGTACAGGTAATGATGAAACAAGGTCAATCACACATTCTTTAAAATTTGGCCAGTAGTAATGCATATGTTCCGGTAGATTAAAGTCTCAAGGAACGTAATGTGTAAAATGCCATCTCAGTCATCTATTCTATTCATGTTGGAAATTTCTTGAATCTTTGCCATATGCTAAGGCAATCCCAATTCAGTAGGCTTGTCAAATTACTGAATAAAATTCAAATGTCATGCGGGCATTTTGTCTCCATAACTTGATTTGGTATTGTCATTTATACTCAGAAGTTATTATAAATTAATTAAAAGACCATCTGAAACCCCTCAGGTAATTTCCAAACACAAGAAGAACCTCCCTTGTAGTGATACCGCTGTCCCTGCCAGTCTGTGGATATTTTAATCAGACATTTTAATTTTACTGCACTAAAACGAAAGGGGGAAATACATAGTTATGGTCTGTGCCTACTGTCAGTAAGGCATAAATCTACTGGCAAAAGTAGGATGCACAGGCTGTAAGTCAATGGCACAAACCCAGTATATTATTTCACTTGAAGTATAGCAGCCTATAACAAAGTAAAATATATTCTGTGAAGGCTGTCGTGTAAGAAAGCCAAGATGCAGAAGGATTTGTTTGACACCTTTGGCAATTAATATACATACGTGTTATGATAGCTCATGGATGGGTTGGCAACAGTACCCTCTAAAATAGCAGTGTAGCTGAGATGCTTAAGGATTTCAAGAAATGCACTGATGACGAAAGGTGTCTGTCTGAAAGCTGCTTCTTTCTCCACATCTTTCTCCCAGTCTTCTTAAGGTTCTCAGCATGCAACCTAGTTCATGAGCTGTCATACTGCTGGATGGACTGGAAGATGATTCTTCTCAAATTTTCTCTTGGTTTGGTCTTGTGCAATGTTGAGACACCCACCATCTCCTTCTCCAGGCAATTTTGTTCCCAGATGCCAAATAACTTCACCTTAATGAAAATATAGCTCATGCGATTGGTCTTTTACTGCTTTTCTGCTCATGCTGACATCTCTGTATTAATAATTAGCTATTGCAACACATGCTTGAGCCTTATTTTCATTTTATTGTATCAGTATGGAGTCAAAGCTCCCACCGATTAACAGCGGCTTTTAAAGATGTTGCTGTCTTTCTATATATATATTGACCTACTGTTGTCTGTTACTGCTAACAAAAGTGAAAGTGCAACCTCTGGGTTGCCACAATTCACAATCTATGACATTTATATAAAATCCACACATTTCAGTTTAGGATGATGCGCTGAGCCACAGGGTGTCATGAACAGGAGGAAAATATCAACTTACTCCTGCTATTATGGCAAAAAAAATGCAGAGCAAATAAATACTGATGGTAATTTCTTAAAATATGTCACCTGGAATCAGGCGACCTCATTATTCACAGCTAGCTGTATTGTTCCTTCTGAACCTATTCCTACTCCAAACCTAATAGGTTTGCACAGAAGCAAAATGTTTAGTCGTTCTTCTAGAATGGAGAATGACAAGAAATTGTTAGCAGCTTGCAAACTAATCTGGAAAGAAGCAAGTTATGTTTTCATTAGAGCTTGTCTATAGTTTGGTGGAAGCTTTTTATATCTTTGAAGGAAGCCATGTTTCTTTAGCTGTTCCTAATAATAATAATAATAATACCTTTTGTTTAATCCTGATTCCCAGCCATGGATGTTTGAACCTATAATGTGAATGAGATAAAAGTAAAGTAAAAAAATGACAAAATTTGTCAGTTTGCTTATGAGCTTTGCAGTTTTGTATTTTTATCTTCCTGTTACCTGTAAGAAAATGAATATGACAGAAAGTGTTAGTGAACTGTTCTATAGAAGAGGCAGTCCTGACTTGGGTTTGGGTTTTTCCTGTTACCCTACTGTAACTTGTATGGAATGCAGAGAAAGGAGGAGAGCAAAAGAGAAGGGGGCCCACTTTTTGAAAGCTGATCAAATCAACTATCTCTAACACAGTTTAGTGTTTGAAGGAAAATATGTATCTTCTAGGCATGAATACAATGATTGCAGTTCTAGTCCTAGGTTCTGATACCATCTTTAAAGCAAGCGTACATGTTTCTAATCTTAAAATGTGCCCGATAACAAGCTACTTTAGGACTGTTCCTGAATTTGAATTCCATGCTCACTCAAAATGGAAAATACTGTTCTGTAGACTGGACTTGCAAAGTCATGTCCCTTTTGCTTTAACTGGCATTTAACCATTGTTCTTTAAAATACAGTGTCATTATCCAACACAGGACTACTGCCACAGCCTTGTAAACTAAGTGTTTAAAAATCAACTTGAGAGGAGTGTGTCAAAGAGTAAAAAATAAAGTAAAATAAAGCAAATATCACATATTTAGGTATCTACCATCCACAAATGCATTGCATTGTTTGTTTGTTTAGTTTTTTTCCTATTTACTTAAAGTTTCCTATTTATGTAAAAGAATTTTAGCACAGCATATCTATGCCCACACTTAATGTGGGATTGATTTTTCTTTCAGTGGGACTGAAGACATTTATATGAGCCTATCATTTACCAGTGCAAGGTCCTATAGTTACAGAGAAATGACCACGCACAACATGTAAAGCCCAGCTAATCATTTAGAATACCACTTTGGATGCATTTTAGTAGCTTTGCAAGCAGCATCAAAGCAAGCATCACTGTAGGATTCACAAGCTGTTTAGGGGGACATCAACCTACTGACATTATTTAATTTGTAGAAGGAAAACTGCCCAAACTGCCCAATTGGGAATTCAGTTAATTAGATCTTGTGGAAATCAAACAGATGAGAACACTTTTCGTTTAAAAAGCTCAAATACTTCTTCACTATTTACTCACAAACAGCACTAGTAGAAGGCAGTAATTCCAGGCTGAGTCAATTCTAGTATAGTTTATTCTTCTGGGGACCAGTGATGGTCCCATTATCAGCAAGAGAAATTAATTTTTAAGAGGTAGTTTAACAGCCTCAATTACTCAGAGGAACAGACAGTATAACAAGATGCTGGCAGAACACCGCCCCTGCTAAAGGAAAGTTACTTTTAAAGGTTAACAGCACATCATTTACAATAATTTTTTCTCTTGACTGTAGCAAAATGTGTTGAACTCTCCCAGTGCTAAGACTAAAAAGCATACCGATTCACAATTTTTTTCCCAGGTCTTGAAATCCTTCATCACTTTACTCTCCTAGAACCTCTGCTTTCATGTGACATGCCAGAAAAGCTACATTAGTGAATCATATTAGCTGTAGCGGTACTTACAATATGCTCTGAGGTTATAGTCTTAAGTAAGCAAGTAATGGGTCATTTTAAAAATACATTCTGCTGCTCAGACACTTTTAGAATGAGATATTAAAAAAAGGAAAACATTACATGTTTTCATTCTTAAAATGTACTTTCTGGCAGTGAAAGAATCCAACTGACAAAGAATTTCTTCTAATCTTGGGCACAATTTAAACATGCACTTAAATTTAGTGAGCAGGTTAATGTCCCTCCAATTGGATCTCAATTACATACACTTCAGTTCTTGCATTTAGATCGTTGTTCTCCTTAACAAATCAATAAATAATTCAGCTCCCCAGGGAATACGCTGTTAAAACAAAATCCAGTGGACTTTAAGAGATGTATGTTTGCACTTTCTAAGCAATATTAGAAGTCCTTCATCAATTGTTGTGCAAAGCTTCAATAAAATCATGCTGTTAATGAGACCACCTTGCAGTTACATTGGCATCACTTACTCATTTTCCCAGTACAAGCCATTGTCATGATTTATTTTTTCTCAGCTGTTATTTTGGTTAGCAAAAATTAAATGGCATTGCTCAATTTTCCGCAGCTTCAGTGAACACTCTTTTACTTTGCAGCAACCAATTATCATTATTTATTCATACATCCCAAAGTGGGCTCGTGCCAAAGAAAGTCCTTCACAGGGCTGAGAGCACTGGTGGACCCAACTATCCCTGCCCAGATCCTCCCGGACTACCCCTACCCTGCTCACAACACAGGTCCCTATTTTAGCACTCTCCAGGGTCTCCAGCCCTGCTCTTGAACAGTTATTTGGATTTCCCAGCTTCTCCTTGGCCCTGGATTGTTGCCTTGGATTGGCTAATGTTCATCAGCCTGTCAGCAGGGCCTGTTGCCACCCTGTCTGGCTCAGCTGGTTCAGGTGCTGCGGGGCTGCACTCCAGCAGTGTGGGCACAGCCCCCCTGCACTGTGCCTGCCCTTGGCCCCAGTGCCCTTGCCCTGAGGGAGCTACTGGCCTGCAAAGCACCCTGGCAGGGAGATCAGACCTGGAGACTGGCCCCTAGCCCCTGCTGTCCTCCAGAGCTGCCCTTGCCCCACACCACCCCAACCCTTCCACACTGACTGAGCAAGGGTATGAGGGTTTCTCCATCAGATGTGGTTAATACTCCTTGCTTTACCCAGGGGACAAGAGGTACCAGACCCCTGGCACCATTCACTCCTGGCTTTCAGGAAGGGCCCCAGATGATGTGCCCCCAGTACTCAAATTGGGTAGAAAGTAACCACAGTTATGGTAAAGGAAGATGAACTTGTGCTGGGGAGTTGGACTAGGTGTTTTCAAGAGGTCCTTTCCAATCTAAATGATTCAGTGATTCTGTACAAGAGTCAATTCAAAGGTGTGCTTCAAAGACAAAGATGGTAATAAAAACAGAACTAGCAAAGGAGCAAGAGAAGTCAGCGGTGCTTTACGTTGGCATGCAGTTTCCTACAAAACCTCACTCTCAGAAACTGCATCTTTAATATAAATAATGTATACAAATAAAAAGTGCTATAACACTGCTGAGAGGTAAATTTAAGCCTAAAATTTGTGACTCGCTTCATGCATTACAAACAAGAAATACAGTATTTTACCTTCTCAAAGTCTGAATTACTGCTTTTCAAAGAGAAGCATTAATTCTGTGGTGCTTGAAATGACTTAATTAAATCCTGGAACCACTGAAGTCTATGGAAGGTTTGCCACTGTCTGGCAGAATCTTGCTTAATTTATTGTCTAGTAAGAGTCATTACATATATGTGTTGAAATTCCTACAGTGCACCTGTAAATACTTCAATGAACTAATTCCTCCCATCCCCCTCCATTTTGTCTTACTAGCGTGTGCATTTTCCCTAGTGGAGAGGACGCTTGCTGGGCTACACTTGTCTTTTCCACAGCCTCAGTAAAGCTCTGGCCCTGTCTTCTTCTGTGTCACTGGTACAGCACTATTAGCACCACAATACTGAGTAGTTCACTGAACACACAGCCTGTAGAACTCAGCACTGACATGAAGCATTGAAGATGCATGATGCATCTGGATCCTTCCTCATACCATGCCAATAACTCCGCCAAGACTCCCCAACTGCCCAGCACAGTCAAATAAGTAGAATCAAATGAGCACTGGAGATCCTACATAAAATTCTGCAAATCTGATCAATGAAACACATGTGCAGACTTCTCTGTACAGCCTTGGTGTTTCGTTCTAGGGACAGCTCATGGTCTCTGTTACATGTTATGACAACTTCCAGTGACTGTAGTGGAATGCACATCAGAAATTAAATTCTACTAAAGATGACACCACATGAACAAGTGTTAGGAAAAGTAGATAAATGTGACAGATTGGATTCATTCTTGGCAAGATGTGACATGCTTGACCTTTTACCACCAACTGGTCTAAGGAAGGAATTGTGACAGAGCAGACTTCTGCCTAATGTAGTTTGAAAATCCCATGCCAGGGGTAAGGTGTGATGAGAAGCAGAGAAATATTCCATTTAAGAAAAATAAATAAGCAACCAAATTAACAAAATCCTGTACAAAATCAAAATCCTTAAACAACCTGCCTCTATTAGAGAACCTGCTGTTTTCAGCACAAACTTCCATTATGTCTGAAAAAATAATTCTGGAAGAATAGCACAGTTATAGACCTCAGTGTCTATCTGTAACCACTGAAGAACATTCAATATCCTAGACTCGACTAGTACATACCCGAGACCACCAATTTGCCCTGGTGTGACATAGGATAGTGAGGTGTTTAATCTCTTCAATTCATATGGCTGAAGAACTAATCTGTGTTTCTGAATGATTGATGCTCACTCTACCTGTTGTACTGTCTAATTAACATGAGGTATGAAACACTTGTGTAATGGACAAGGTTGGAGGGGTACACCCCAGGTCAACTGGAAAGAGTAGAGGTTTTAATAGTGGTCGTCTCTAAAGCGCAATTAAGTATCATGAGCAAGTGTTCCTCAGGTTTCAATTACAGGGCCAGTCCTGTTCAATATATTTATCAGTGATCTGGATGAGGAAGTTGAATGCACCATTAGCAAGTTTGCTGAAGATACCAAACTGGGAGGTGCTATTGACTCTCTTGAGGGACAAGCTGCCTTGCACAGAGATCTAGACAGATCAGAGTGCTGGGCTCTAACGGGATGAAATTAATGGGATGAAATTTAACAAGTTGAAATGCTGGATTCTGTGCCTACGGTGGAACAACAAATAAAGGCTGGGAGAGGAGAAGCTGGAGACCAGTCCTGAAGAAAGGGATCTGGAGGTGCTGGTTCGCAGCAGGTTCAGTAGGAGTCAGCAGCAGCCAGGAGGGCAAACCACATCCTGGGGTGCATCAAACACAGTATAGCCAGCCAGTCAAAAGAGGTGATTCTCCCACTGTATTTAGCATTGTTGCAGCCTCACCTTAACTATTGCATGTTGTTCTGGGCTGCACGGTTCAAGAAGAGTGTGAAGGTCCTTGAGCGCATCCAGAGGAGGGCAACAAAGCTGGTAAAAGGATGGAAGGAATGCCTTATGAGGAGCAGCTGAGGGCTTTGGGCTTTATTAGCAAAAAAAGAGACTAAAGGGCAGCCTCATTGCTCTCTACAGCTTCCTGAGGAGGCGAAGTGGAGAGGGAGGTGCTGAGCTCCTCTTCCCGGGATCCAGTGACAGGACATGTGGGAATAGTTCAAAGGTGTGCCAAGGGAGGTTTAGACTGGATATTAGGAAGCATTTCTTTACTGAGAGTGTGGTCAAACATTGGAACAGGATTCCTAGAGAGGTAGTTGATGTCCCAAGCCTGTAAGTGTTTAAAAAGCATTTGGACAGTGCCCTTAACAGCATGCTTTAACTTGGTCAGCCCTGAACTGGTCAGGCAGTTGGACTCAATGATCACTATTAGGTCCCTTCCATCTGAAATAGTCTCTTCTACTCTAACAAAGTAATGCTTATAAATACAGACTGCAAGTGACTGACTGTAGATATGAACTTTCAACCAGAGATGGAAACTTCACCTGTGTAGCAGCAAGTTTTTCCAAGAACTTTCTGCTGAGCACAGAAGTAACTTCTGATTTACTTCAATCCAGGTTCCACTGGATGATCTTTGCTCCTAGGTGAATTGTGTCTAGATGCTGCAGTTGTTAACTGCTCTTGAATCAGTCCCTATGGAAATGGAAATAAAACAGATCATACTAAAAGGTTGCTAGGAAACAGCCAGATGATGATGATGATGAGGACACTATCCTGTCTTCTTCTGGGTAGGCCTCTAAGGTTTGCCAATCAAGACTGCTTTTGACAATCTACCAGTTACAGGTGCCACTAAAGAATTCTATTAGAAAAAACATCAGGAATACATTTTGTACCTGGGCTTAGTAAGACAAATGCAGAATTGCCTTTCTAATGAGATTTTGCTGCCTTCCTCAACTGTACATGGAACTACTCTTAAAATTCATTTTAGCTTGGGCTGATTCAGAATGCAGTAGATTGACAAGTTATATAGTACATTTATTATGCTTCCTATTTCTCTTTATAGAATACTCAGAAAGAATATTTGAGTGTCTTCCAGTAGTGCATTAAGCAATGTGACTAATGCTTGTTACATGTTTATTCTTTCATTCCTCTCCCCAGGGGAAAATGTGTCTACTATGCAATGTTTTGTTTTACAACATATAATGCTTGTCTGATTGTTTGTCTAAATGTTTATGTTACAGAAGGAAAGGTTAAGGAAATCCAATTTACACTTGGAAAGGAAGGTGACACTCAAGCTTGCGCCAGTCCTTGCCTCCTGGAGAAGTCAATTTCTCAGTCTCAGACTGGCCCCAGCAAAAGCACTTTTTTTTATTTAATAAGATTTAATGTCCTCGAGAAGGTTTCCCTTTGCCAGTAGAATTAAATCGTCAATCACTGTTTTCGTTCTGGGACTTCAGTTTAGATAGCCTGGGCTCTGGCCACAAAAAGCCTCAGAAAATCAGAGCAACTTTGAATCCAACTCTGTAGCTGATGGGCCTGGAAATAACACTCTGTAAACTACATCAGCGGCTTGTCAGCTGGAGGAGTTCAAAATTCCCCACAGCTCACCATTGTCCTACCAGAAAGACTTCCTCTTGCCACACAATATCCAAAAGCACTGCAGCCAGGAATTACTTTTATCGAAAGTAGGTTTCTGATGGCATATGCTTTGGGAGTAATGCTTATTTGTACAGGAAGCTTCTGAATATGAAAAATATAAGGATTGGCAGCAGTTAGACTGCCCTAGAAAAATCAGATTCCTGGAGAAATTAATAGCTGGGAAGACGGAGAAAGGGTTTGTGGTCTTGTTTGTTTTGATACATTGTTAAATTTGAGAATTTTTGAAAGACATACTTTCTCTAAATGATTTTTTTTTACTATTTTTCCAATACAATGTAGAATTATTTACTAATTAATCAATGTCATGAACCATAAATTACCTGAGCTGCAGGCATTTGTATAAAAAGAAAGTATAAAAGAGATACTGATTTCAGTTTTATCTTTATTTTACATGTACTCTATAAATTGAAGAATTTTTAAATAAAATTCTTGCTTCATGTTTATAGTATTTTTATATTTTAGTTGCATTATTGCAATTACTGTATATTTTCTATTTCAGAGAATATAGTGTTTCTCGTAGCAATAGTAATGTCTTTCTCACTAACAGGCAGTCTCATAAAGGCACTTGAAGGTATGGTATTACTTCTGGAGATCAGCTTTGCAGCAGTCGGGACCACATGCCCAACCGAGAACACATGGAACGGCCCCAAGGCTCTGGATTTGTATACTGGTAAAACTGAAAATAAAGAGTTTAAGCAGATGTTAGAAAACTCAGAAGAAAAAGGTTACCTTCTTGCAGCAATGAGTGGATCAGGGTCTCTTTGTTAATACACATCATTCATTCTTATTTATCTTCCTTTTTTTTATATGGCAAACAGATTCTCATGCTTTTTCTTTGCAAATTGCAATAATCTTTAAAACTCAAAAGATACTAATGGATCAAACCTATTTTTACAAGTATTTTTTAGGGAAAAAAGTTATGACTACTCTAAGATATTAACACTTTTTTCTTCTCTGTTCTCCCTTTATATTTTAATAGATACTAATTATAGTTTGTCAAAACTGCATCTGAAATGCTTGCTTTTCTGAAAGAATATAAAAATAAACCTTTTGTCTACTATACTCTACTAAAGAAAAAAAATCCATTGTCTCTTTATGTCCTGTGTTTAAAAACATAATATTAATTGGATATATGTAGGCAGATTAAGATTCCTTTTTATATCTTCTTATACCATGAAAATGTAGTTTGATGTTGGTAAATTTAACTCTTTAACATTGCTGGTTTTGTGATCTCTCCAGTTAGTTACAAGTAAATCAAACAATCAAACAAATCCTGTTGGTGACAGTGACCTATCATTTACTGTAGCAGTGATGATGGGTCCCATGGCTTAAACAAATAATCTTGCTATGGACCACAGGACTGAACAGAAGTGTTGCAAAGAGTTTACTGAAACATCAGTGCTACAGAATTTGCTGCCAAAACACAAATTGACCTGCTGGAAATTCTCTTCTGAATGCAGCCCAGGATACCATCACGATTTAATGACAATGCAACTATTTGTGTGTATGATTATATTCATGATTGCATGCAGTGACAATTGATATAGTTGAGATGTTATTGGAACATTTATTCATCAGCCGATGATATTTCAATGTAAAACCTGCACACAAACTAAATGGGACAATTACTGTCAAGAGTTATAATGATGAGGACTAAATCTGTAACTGCTGCTACCTGTAAAAAAAATAGTAACAAAAAGTGATCATTAGCACCATCACCATATATGTTAACTGCATCTTAACTTAGCATTTGCTCTGCAAATCTCCTTTGGTGTGTATGAGCTTTGGTTTCAATAAGAAATAGTGAATATAATGTTAGATTGCTGCTAACAATGTTAGACGTCTTGCTAACAGCCAGACATCTTCTTTTGGTTTCAGCTTTATCAAAGCATTGTTGCTCCTTGCATGTGCTTTACAGTGCTACAGAAAGTGATTTACCCCTGCAGCCCAGAAAGGGAGACTTGGCTGCGGTCACTGCCTCAGAAATCATGTTAACATTACTAATCTTTATGAGGATGTGACCAGTCATCAGTGGACTAGGATTCACTATCACTTCAATCTTGGGATTTACCAGAATTCCATGACCTGGATAAACTGAAAACAGTAACAACAGGAGTAGCTAGTTATAGGACCATGGTCTGAAGGGTTAGAAGAAACATGAAAAAGCATGGAAGCTACACAATGTGCAGCAGAGAAGAAGAACTAACAGGTAAGAAGGACAGAGCAGAATGAATTAATTAATGAAAAAATAGGATGGAAGGAGAAGGAAAATTCTAGACAGAACTAAGTAAAGTTAGCATTAGAATAAAAATGAGCTGCAGTTGGAAGAAGTTGTTGGTGAGTTCAGCAGGGACTGATATATTTAATTGAAGAAACAAGAATCCTGAAAAAAATTTAAATCAGTGTTTATGAACCCACTTAAGCTTGCTTTGTGTTGAGGATGAAGGACAGTATTGCAGAAGTGACCCTGAACTTGAGTTTTGAAGAAGCAATACGTTCTATGTAAGAGGTTAAATAAAGTCTATCCTCAAAACCATTTTACGCAGAAGACAGCAGAGACAAAGCTTAATCTGTGTAGTTTAATTCTAAATTTGAAACAGCACAAGACAAAAAAGTATGAATTATTTACAAACTGTTGTTCCATACTGTCCTGCATTTTTATTATTATTCTCATTTGTGGAAAAAGGCAGATGGATGAAATAACACATTCCATTTATAACAGTCAATTTTAGCTGTAGGCCCTTGTAAAACCTATGTAAAGTCAAATGCATCAAAGGATTGCTGCTTAGAGCCTGGAAAGTTTAGAAGCAGAGCAAGTTTATTGCTTCTAAATATCACCATTAAGCAGGAAATACATATGCAACAAGATCATCTAAATTTATGTACCAATTACAAGCAGCATTTGCATGCTTAGCTAGCTTTCCTCAAAGGCTTACCCACCTCTTTTTATGCTCCAAATTACACAGACGATTTCTATTATTAGGTAAGCAGTACAGATGTATCTGTCAGAAAATTCAACTTCCGAAACTTAAAAGGTGAAAAAAAAAATGTTGGGAACTAGTAGGCCTTTCACGATTAATATCAGACTCTGACTCTTACATCTTCTCCTGTGTCACGTATCTGACATGGAATTCAGGTTCTAGAAATGAAATCTTATTCTACTGAAGCCCATGGGAGCTACACTACCTGCTCCCTGTCTCTTCAGCAGCAAAGCAGGACCTTCAGCAACATTCTGCTCGAGAAGACATTGAAAATTGGGTAATAAAGAGGCCATTTTTTTGTGGTAGCTTTTCTTGATCTTTATACTATAATCAAACAAAGCTATCATTTATAAACTTAAAAATATATGTTAATCACCAAAAGTTTGGCAATATAGTACACAGATATTTGTGAATGGGAATGTATCTTAAAACAGTTTGCATAAGATGCAACTGCTTCCTTTTCCAGTGAATTTGGAATGACTTTCATGAAGCATGGAAAAGGGAACATTCAGGGTGTTTTGGAGAGGATGGTAGTTAGTTAAACAGTTGATCTGATCTTTTTACATTCATTAGACTAACCTTGCAATTAAACTGGTTTATTTCAAGAATTTATCTTCACATAAAGATGTTCTTGAGTGCCATCATGTGACATGTACAAGACAACCAGGTGATCAGACCCAGTCGTCATGGATTTATGAAAGACAGATTCTGCTTGATTAACCTGATCTCCTTCTGTGAGGTGACCCACTTAGTGGATGAGGCTGTGGATGCTGTCAACCTAGACTTTGGTACAGCCTTTGACGCTGTTTCACACAGCATTCTCCTGGATTCAACAGACTATTGATGGCTTGGACAGATGTACTATTTGATGGGTAAAAATCTGGTTGCACGGTCAAACCCAAAGAGGTGCGGTGAATGGAACTAAATCCAGTTGGGGACTGGTCACAGGTGGGCTCAGGGCGCAGTACTGGGGCCAGTTTTGTTTAATGCTTTTATCTGGAGGAGGGTGTTGAGTGCAGCCTCAGTGAGTTTGCAGATAACACCAAGTTGGGTGGAGTGTTGTCACACCTGAAATCCTGCGTTCAGTTTAGGGCTGCTTGCTTAAAGAAAGACATTGATGTGCTGGAGTGTGTCCAAAGAAGGGCAACAAATCCAGTGAAAGACCCTCTAGGAGCAGCTAAGGGGACTGGGGTTGTTTAGCCTAAGGAAAAGGAGGCTCAGAAGAGACCTTATCACTCTTTATAACTACCTAAAAGGAGGGTGGAGTGAGGTGGCTGTTGGTGTCTTTTCCTAAGTAACAAGCAATAGGACAAGAAGGAATGGCCTCAAGTTGTGTCAGGGGAAGTTTAGATTGGATATTAGGAAAAACTGCTTCACCAAAAGGGTTGTCAAGTTTGGTGTTGTCAGTATGTGTGCCTTTCCGTTACATCCCAAAATCCTTTTTCTTAACATTTCCTGCTAAATACCTCCTCAGCATTCCAGTCTTATTCTTGCTGTAAAAAGCCCTAGTCACCAGCAGAGAAATCTCTGCCTCCCTGATGACACAGACCCAAATTCCCATTTTGGTGCTGACCACCTCTTGAAATGTGTATTGACCTTGTACTTCTCCAGTCTGGGCATTACACACACTTTCAGTATTTGGGAGCATACAGCCAGGACTACTCATGAAAACAGAAAAATCATGCATCAGAATGAGATAAATATTGCCAGTCACTTGATAGTCACTTCTACCTATCCTAACTACAAACCTCCATTCAAGGAGGCATGCTTTACATTAATCATCCTATGTTATGCAGCAATCATTTACAAAGATGATTAGAGTTGTGGCCTTTGCGTGGTTATTGACAAGTCTCACTGTGCCTTGGTGATGAATTGCTCTTATTTTATTTGCTTCCCACGCCTGTTTCTACACACACAAACCAGTATTTATCCTTCAGGGTATGTCATAGATTCAGCTATGATTCTCTGTTAATTAGACATTTAGCATTTATAGGAATGCCCCTTTTTATTTGGTTTTTATATATCTTTGCTTAAGCATGTTTTATGTAGCAATTATTGAATTTGAGTTCTCTGCAAACTAGCCATAATTTAGTTTCTCTCCTTTCTGTGCTGACTTAAAATACTATTAGCATCTTCTTTAGGTAAACAGAAAAGCGTGTAAAATACATCATTAGCTGGGATACAAAAAAAAATGAAGCGTTTCTGTAGGGAAACTAGTTTTGATTATGCCTCCTTTTCCCACACATTTTTCAATCTATTTTAAGCTCTATTCTCATTGGCATAAGGGATTCTGCACTATAACAGCTTCTTCCCTATCCTCAAAGGAACTAGAAGTGATAGCACCCTTTTATATTAAGCAAGCAGCAGTGAAGTCAGTGTGATGACAAGATGTTAATTTTTTTTAAGTTTTCTCATTTTTTTTTCTGATATTACTTCATTGTAGATAATTGGCCTTGTGTGCATGTTTTAAACCCAGATGGGAATTGTGTTGTTGCCTGCTTTCCCATCTCAAAATATTTGTAAATTAATCCATTAACACTTCAAACATTCGTTTATATATTTTTCACACAGGATTATTACACACTTAGGTTTTATTCATTTTAAAAGGTTATGCTGGGTTAATTCTTTAAAGGAATCCCAAATCATTCAATTATGTCCTTAAATGTAGCTTTTGCTTGTTTTGGAAGAAAGCCAGTTTCCCACCCTTAGTTCTCTTCCTCACCGTCCCTGTCCACTAATTCCAGTGGTCATGAAAAGAGCTTTTCTTTCAACACCAAGTGCTCCTCTCTTGTTAAAAAAGTCAAGCATTTCCTACTAAAAATTAAACTGACGCTCTTATTGTACTGCTGATTCTGCTGATTGAGACAACCTCAGACAAAAGGAGCCTGTTTAAGGGAACTATTCACAGGAGGCACTTCATTTCTCTGGAATGGGGAAAGCTTTACCTAGAGACAGCTAAGGCCACCAAAACAGAACAAAACTGAATGCAGTAACAGCACCTCAGGTTTCCCAAGCTGAAAGCAAATGTGATCAGTTACAGGCTCTAGCATTGACCCTTTAAAGGCAGAAGATAATGAAGCTGAATATCAAACAATAAAAGGAGGTGGGTCAAGCTAGATGATGTGATATTTCCTCTTCCTAGCTTTTAATGCTATGATCATTAAAAATGATACAGAAAAAGGAAGATTGAAAATACCACAACTGCAGAAGAGTCATTAAACAGACTGCTCCCTGCTAGTAAGACCATCAGTAAGAAGCAAATTGGAATGAAAAAAAATTCATGTGTCTTTGCTAATAAGTCAAGACTTAGAAGTTAATATTTTGCCTACTTCAGTACCTAAACACAGCCCTGCCTCATTTTTTCATTTAGGATTAAAAAGAAACAATTTGCCACCTGCTATATTTGGCTTTAAATAGAATTAGTGGAAATTATTTTTATTATCCATTAATTTGTTTGGCCAGCTCTAGTCATAACGAGTTAGGGGCTGTTGCAAAGAGGGTCAAGCACAATCCCGTTTTTGGAGGTTTCCCTTCCACAACACTTTCTACAGCCAGTATAAAATTTTCCTAGTGCTCATGACTAGTACACAAGAATTTCAATTCTTGGTATTAGCCACCTCCTGTGTCTGACAATGATGATCCCTAAATCAAAGCATGAACAGATTCTAACAGATCCCACAGATTCTCTAGAAAAAGGACTATCCCTTATTTAACTATGCAATTTAAGTACCAGTCACTGTTAATGTCATTAAAATGAAACAAACAAACAAAAATAATAATTTTTTATGTAATGTAATACTTGAACAACAGTTTAGCATTGAATCTGAAAGTCTGGTTAATTCCTCTAATAGAGAAACTGATGTCTTTGACTACTTTCAGAAGTTTACTAAAGTAATTTTTGATTTATTATGTATGATTTCTTTAAATATATTTGAATATACAAGTTTTCTTAGATTTTCTGGAACAGAGGAATATGTTTAGCACTGAGAATATGTTTCTAGCTCCATGACTAGGCTTCATGTGCTGCAGTTCCCCAGAAAAATTTGGTGTGGAATTTTTAGCTCATGAAACATGCACAGGGAACAGCTATCATTTTAAATTGGCATTGTCTCATATCTACGGACATGAAAGATGGCCATCTAACTGGAAATTATATCTGGTCCCATTCCCTGACAGTGCCTACTTCCTTGTTTCCTAAAGAAGAACCTACTTTTAACATAAAAGAGATTTCATTTTTCCCACTGAAAAATCCTGGGTAAATCTGCTATAAGTGACATGGACATGATCACTTTTGCTGCCAGTCACACTGGGTTTTTCTTTTCCTTTTTTTTTTTTTTTTTTTAAGCAAAGTATTCAAGCATTTCAAGTATTTAATATGTGACTACCCTCAGAAGGCGATTTTGGCTAGAATTCGAGGTACACGCGCATTTACACACTTCAGAAACCAGGTTGTATAAGTTAGGTATGTAGCACCTATTGCTTCAAAAATCATTTGTCCCTTAGAATTTATGCTAACAAACAGCAAGATTTTTTTTTTTTTTTAAATAAATCTACTTTCCTTTCTTACTAATTTTAAAGGCAATTTCTATTTCACTATCTGGAAACACATTTAGAAATTATTTCCACAATTCAGCCATTGTGGTTTCAACAATTGATCTGCAGTGGCTGTTGCAGTCTTCAATACTTCTAATACCTTCTCTCTTTTGAAAGGATAAAACTGGTTTATTTCATTTTTTTCCTGCCTTTGTTTTCCTTAGGACCCTTTCCTGGATGTAAATTCTCACTTTGTTAGATGCTGCCAGTGTTTCTAGTCAGCAAAAAAGTCTTTTTATCCTTACCTCTTAGCACAATATTGAAAGGTCATTAAAACACCCACTTTGAATGATAAGTTCACTGTAATTTCTTCCTGATAAAAATCTTTAATCATAAAGAGACAAATCATCTCAGACATAAAGTTGTCATTCACTAACCAAGTTTCTTTCAATTTTCTTAAGAACCAGACAAACCAAACTAAGATTTCATCATACTGGTTTCACAAGGAAATGCTACCTCCTTGAGAAAATGGCAGAGCAGGTATGTTCATAATCACTCAACTACAGTAATATTTGATGAGTCCACATTAAACTATAGATATCTGAAAAAAGAAGTGTTACATCTTAAACTTGTCATTATTCATTACAATTTCTGTTCCTTGCAAAAAAAAAAAAAACACCCAAGCCAAACAACAAAACAAACTACAGCCCCCCACAAAATCCATTCAAAACAAATGAAGATTAAGAAAATTTCTAGAATTTTAATCACTGAAGCTCTATTTGTTTTTTTTCTATTTCAGTCAATGGATTTTTAAAGGCTTGGAAAACAGCCAGTGTGAATGGAAATATAAACTACCTCCATTCAAAAGAAACTTTGTGAGAAACTGTTTTGGTGGGTGTCATGGTTTAAACCCCAGTCAGCCACACAGTCTCTCTCTCACTCGCCCCCCTTTTTTGCCCCCTGCTCCCGGAGGGACAGGGAAGAGAATCAAAAGAATGCAACTCCCACAGGTTGAGATAAGAACAGTCCAGTAACTAAGGTATAACACAAATCACTGCTGCTGCCACCAATAATAATAATGATAAAGGAAATAACAAGGGAAGAGAATACAGTATCACCTGCCAACCGATAATACCCAGCCTGACCAAGCACCGACCGATACCTAGTCCTACCCGGCAGAGCACCAGCCCTTCCGGGTAACTCTCAGTTACATCCTGGGCATGACGTGCTGTGGTATGGAATACCTCTTTGGCTAGCTTGGGTCAGGTGTCCTGTCTCTGCTTCCTCACGGCTTCCCCTCCTCCCTGGCAGAGCATGAGGCTCACAAAGTCCTTGGGCAGAGTAAACATTACTGAGCAGCAACTAAAGTCATTGGTGTTATCAGCGCTGTTCCCAGGCCAAAAGTCAAAAACACAGCACTGCACCAGCTACTAAGAAGGAGAAAAAATGACTGCTACTGCTGAACCCAGGACAATAGGGTTTGTTGTTTTTTGGTTTTTTGTTGCTGATGATGTTTTGATTTGATTTTCTTTTGTTTTTTTGGGGGGTGTTTTTATGTTTTGTGGTTTTTCTTAATCAAGTTATTTGTATAAATAAGAAAGTTCTAAAGTTAAAGAAGAAAAATGGATTCTTAATCATCAGTGCAATAATTTCACCCAGAAAGCAGATTTCTTGCATTTGCTATCACAGCAGGAGCTTTTTATATTACCTCTAAAAATATATGCGGAACTGAGTTTAATTACTTTCTTAAATAAATAAAAATGATTATTGCTGTAAAGAGATAGTAAAAATCAAAACCAGAATAAATCTGAAGTGCTAATAAAAAATAGATTATGCTGACCATACCCAAGCAATTTTTTAAAATTAGCATTAAAGATCTAATTTTATGCATGTAAAGTTTCACATTATTTAATTAAATATATGTATATTCAGTATAATTCAGTTTCATTTAGTATTCACTAAGCAGCTATATGAAGAAAAACTTCCTTTTTTATCCAGTGAACAGAGTCATAAAAATAATCTTAATTTCCAAGGACTTAAATTTATCACTTTTAGCAAGACTTGAAAAATTCTGGAGAATGGGCTGATAACCATACTATGGCTGTAATACACAGAAATCAAATTACATCAAATGTCTCCTTAAACAGTATATAACAAAGATGACAAATGCCAATTGTGGAATATTTTGGCTAGGAATTTCAGATGGGGTTTCTTCTGGGTTTGGCGAAACAAATAATTTCCTTAGTTAGAAAATAATTTATCAAGCAATTTTATTCAACAGCTGTGAACAGGAGATGATCAGGATTTCTTGGAGGATAGGTGTTACAGGGGCCTTTTCCCTCCATTCAAAACAAGCATATAGACCACGGCTGGTTCTACACTCTCTGTGAAGAAGATCTACTATCCCACAACTTCCCAGATTATTCTGGGAGCCTGGCATAGTGCTAGTGAACGACTGTGAGGTTAAACTTTTCCCTTCCTCTCTTTGGTGTGTTCCTCATGACAGCCCTCCAGCTGATGGGTGTCTGCAGAGTAAGCCCAGAGGGCGCACCCAGGGTAGTTGCGCTGGCTGCTGTGATCCTGTATGAGGAGCTTCAAAGAGCTAGGAGTCGCAGATCTTCAGGACACCAATAATTGTTTCTTTCTCTGGATGCTCCAACACATCTGTGATGCTACAACCTTCCACAAGGAAATTGGGTCACAGAGCAACGGGAATGATGCTATGAAGGGTTTCCTAGAGGCCTGCACTTATTTTATGTGCTTGCACAGCTCCCTAAATGGAAGACTGCAAAACTGAAATAGCAGGAAGAGTATGAAGCAAAATATGCTTCCTTTGATAATATTTGCCAGTGTCTGAAGCAAAATTATGTGAGCTGCAAAACATGACTAGCATTCAGGAACATAAAATCTGTCAAAATACACATAAAAACTGAATATTCTCTCCTTACTCTGAAGTCTGGTGTCCAGCATTAGCCTTCTGAATGTCATTCAATGGCATTTTATAAGAAATGGTTCACAAAAGGATGGTAACTCAGTGCTTAAAATTCTTCACGGGCTTTCTTAGTAACAGAAGAAAAAGGTTGAAATCTATCAAAAAATCTATATTTATCTGTATAGCCAGCTGATGATCCTTCAATAGATATAATAGGACAAGAGCACAGTGGTCCCTGAGTCACTCAGAGGATACGCTGTTGGCCTACACACTAGTTAGGTATCACAGTAAACAAATTGAGCTTTTCTATTTTCAAAATCCATTTGACAAATAATAAATAAATAAATAAATAAAAGCCTGTGAGCCAGACTCCAATTTAATGAGACTGTAACAAAAGCCATAAAATTCAATTATCTGAATAAAATACAGCAAACCAAAAGTTTTCCTGAAAATATTGGAAAGAATTTCATATTGTCATGAAATCATTGATTTTATAAGTATTTAGAATACCATAGTCTAGAATGTTGTATGGGAATAAAATTCAAAATAGAAATGGTTATTGCTTGGGGGTATTATTACCAGGAAAAAATTAAAAATATTTTTAATTTCTAAAATTATCAAGTAGATAATGTATTTAATCTGTTACAGCACGGTGCTAATAATAAGAATGCACAGACGCTTATGGAGTAAAAAGTATCTAAAACAGTAAAACACACATAAAGCTTAAACTCAAATACAATCCATTGTAATTAATGATAAAAGAAATTACTTAGTAAACATGAAGCGTAAGTCACGGAAATACTGCTACCTCTTTTTCTTAGGGAAAACTCAAACAAGAACCTCTCCTGTGAAAGTGGGAAATCATCAGATGCACAAGATATTAAACAATACCTTCTCTGTCCGTTTGGAGGGCTCAGAATGAATGTTGGCAGTACACAGCCAAGGACCTGAGTATTTTCCAACAATTTGCAGTAAGTGGCATGCGCTCATGTGCAGACATTTAGCTCTCAAAACTGCAGTAGAAAAACATATACCCCTAATTTTCTGCACCTCCGCTGTTTTTGCTTCAGCTGGGTACCCAGTGATTCTGACCCGTTTCTCCCATTATTTTCTTAAATTCTAATCTAAACCTGCTTGTCCAAACTTTCAGCAACTTCTGCAGAAGCAAAATAGAAAACACAGCTGAAAATACTTGACAATCTTGAAACACACGGTAGAATAAATACAACAAATGAAACAGTAATAAACAAAGAGCAAGACCTAATGAACAAGTAAAATATGCAGAAAATCAAAGGCTTAGTATAGACCATTATGTTTGTTAGGAAAAGCAGCTGCTCTGGAAAAGCTGCAGCTCATGGCATCAAATCATAATAAGTCAGCATCGCCAATTCCCCACACATTATCCCATAACAGAAAGACATATTAACTGAAGATTCAAGTGTAAGGCTGAACTCCAGATATGAAGCAAGATGAGCAGTCAAGGGAAGTACTACTTTGGAAAATATTATAATTATAGCATTAGAGATTTCCATACTGATTACCCACCCTGATTTATATTCCTGCTGGTGAGTAATCACACTGATGTCAATAGTAGTACCTACCTAAGTATATGATCATCAGAGTATGGGAGGTAAATTGGAATTAAGATTCACCAAGGTTAAGACAGTTCAAGTTCTATCTCAAAACAATAATTTCTTAACAGTTTGCTCATGAAAACTATTCCATGTAGAAATGCAGCCATTTTATTCCTACTGACCTTACTTTCTTATCACAACAAGTAAAACTTTTATAAGCCAGAAAGATGCCTTTATTTCTGCACAACTTCATAGTTCTCAAAAAGGGTGAGAAAAAAAAAATCTTGGAGATTTTTCAAATTATATAAAAAGTATGTGTAAAAAAAGTCTCCTGTCCCATTTTTGAAGCACAAATTTATCTGACTTCAGTGGATTCACTGAAAATCATTGTGACTCTCCAGGTTCCATCTTAACTGCCACACAGGTACAGACTGGACTGCAGAAATGTCAAAAGAGCCCAAAAAAATGGTAATTCAAGCTATAAGAGACTATGAGATTTGCTCAAAATTATGTGATTTAAGCACCTTTCAAAATATGGTTTTCTTATTTTTGTTTTGTTTTGTTATGGGATGTATTTTGAAGCTGTCATCTACAGTCATGACACCTAGAAACCTAGAATTCATAACACATCATCCAGTGTCATCCTTTTGCTACAGCTAACTTTCATCGCCCATCACTCCGTTAGCTGAAAGTTCTAACTTCTGAGATCTAGCAGTTCTATTGCTCATATTAGTATATGCTCATATAACTTGTTCATAATTTGTTTCATACTAAAACATGTCATCTAACCTAAATCATTAAAACAATATTTGTTTGCTAACATAACTGAGAAAACAATAATATTTATTAGTCTTAGAAGAAGCATTATGCATAGAAAGTGTACCATGTATATTCCTAGCTTTCTCTTCTGTTCTGTTTAATGGCCTTTCAGATTTTCATGCAATGCTCTGATTTTCTAAGTTGGAGCACTAAGAGAAAAAAAAAGCATAGAACATATCATAAAATAATAAGATTAGGTATCACAAGTCTTTTCATGTGCCCATAAACAGTACAGAAATTACTCAGCAAATTTGTAAGTGTAAAGTGAATATACTGCTGTTATAAAACAAATTTTAGTTCCTTTTTTTTTTTGTATGTCTTTTTACATTTAACCAAAAAGCCCAGTAAAGCACTTGTGTATATATAAAAGACTTGAAGTCAGCTTTCTGTCCAAGAAGACAGAGATGGATCTGAAACCTGCTGTCTCCATTTTCTTCTCCTGTAGCAAATTTAACTTAGGAAAATAGGCAAATGCTCATGCTGTCCTGACAGCTCACAGGCAGGGGCATTCGCAATTCCCTCTCAGCAGATCAACTCCCAACACACCTCTGCTGAGAATAGCAGTGATGAAAATAATTGAGCCTCTGTATAATTGGTTTTGGATTTCCTTACACACAGATTTTTATTTCCCAAGCTAGAAGGACTTTCTGGTGAAATAACATAGTACAGTCTTTGTGAAAAAGAGTAGCAAACCAAAATGGGGAACAGCCTTCATCCCAATGTAAAAGACATTTCCTTTGGCAAAGACAAATTTGATTCTACCCAGTCAAAACAATTCCTCTTAAAAAACAGTATGCAGCACTAATATTACAAGCTCTAATTTGAATTATTTCCATTTAGGAGTCAAAATGATAGTAACTGCACAGAAATTCAGATTTGCATTGCAGGCTTTCAGAGAAGATTGCAGTTTTATCCTCCATAGCCTTGCAGTTCTAAAAAGATGTATTGATATGTCATGCACAACTTCAGAAATCTTCTTTGGAATAGTGCTATGAGCATTTATTGTGAGGTTTGTATTGTGTATCCTTTCATTTTAGCAGTAATTAATGGTATGCACTTGTCTGTTAGTATTCAGATTGTCTTCATTCACACAAATTAATGAAAGGACTTTTCTGTAATTAAATTAAGTTACATCACTACTACTACTCCAGAACTGTGTATCAGGATGCTCTCACTTTTTCTACGACTGGCGTAGCCCTTAATATAGATAAGCTTACATATAAAAATAGCTGGAAAAAAGGAATGATTGCACTGCTTCCCAGGAGAGTATGTATTCTGTAACAGAAAACAAACTTGTACAAGATGCGTTTAAGCTTGCTGAATTTTTATGATGATTTGTTCAAAACCAAGTAAGAAACTGGAAGAAAATGGTAAACTGAAAAAACCCTGCTAAATATAAAGACTGTTCTATTGGTCTGTTTGCTATAAACAAATTTCATATAAATTTGGGTACTGTGCCAGTGAATGAAGCTGGTTTCAGCAACATTTTTTAACTCAGTGTGCAGTGCTGCATGAACACATCTGTGCTGCTCTAGTCCCACAATGGTTTCTGCACTGCCAGCTCAAACATCTCTGCACCATACTCCACTGCTTTCCCTACTGTAGGGATAGCACAGAAAGCTCATCTGGCTCCTTTCCTGTTCTCTACACACAGCTCAAGTCAATCACAGGTGATTACACTGGAAACTGAAAGTCTTATATAAATAGAAATTATAGTCTTAATACTATGGCATTTTTTAAGAAAGTTGTTCTCCATGGTACTCAACTGAAGCTCCTTTATAGTCCTAAACAGATTCTCTCCTATATAGAGGGACAAATTACCTTAAGACAGAAGTCCAGAAAGTGCAGTCAATTTCCCCCTGGAGATGTCTTTCTCCCTCCTAACTACAGAGGATACCTCAAATGTTAGCTTAGTTTTGGTGGCAGAAGTTAGATGGGAGGAAAGCCACTCATGAGTGAACCTCTCCAGACTCACAACTTTGGGTCAATTATAGTATTACAAGTAGGATCATTTCCCTCAGTGATAAAATACTACTAAAGGAGATGGGAAAATACAGAAAATGAGAGGCAAAGGTGCAGATTACTAGTGACAAAAAAGGAGAAAAAAAAAACCCTGATATTAAAATACACTGCCATGTTTGTACCTAAACCTAAAAGATGGCTTCACATGGAAGATTAGGCTATATTTTAAATTAGTTAAATACTTCACAGTCAGAGGCACAACTCTAACTTCATTCACAGCCTTTAAAAAAACACTCAGGATTTCAAAATGCAAATACTTAAAGTTGGCTTTCCCAGGTGTATTAATGTGCAACAGATTAGCAGCCGAGGATTTGACTAACAGGAAATAAGACCATTCTGGCATATATATGCTTCAGACAGAAAAGCTAGCCTTTCCAGAAGTCAGAAAGAGACATAAACCCAAGAATAATTTGTAAAATTAGGATAGTGTAAAATAGATATATTCTAGTCACTGGACTGTAAGTCTCAGAAGAATACAAGTCAAAATTGGTCTATCAAAGAATTGCAGGCTACTCATCATAGAAAAATTATACATGCAGCTATGAAACCACAAGCTGCAATTAGAAAAATAATCCTCTCCAATGTGTTACAATTTAGATTAAATTTTTGCAAGAAAACACTTTATGTTGGAGTCTGTAATAAAACATATTCCTACTGCCTGCCTACCACCAACAGATTTCCAGCCATTGACAAGATAATTATCTGGGAAATTCTAATGTTCTTGTCAACTTATTCCTGCTTCAGAAAGGTTTCAGTCTAATCAGGGTGTAATAAATTCCAAAGGTTTCTTCTCTTCCATCATCTATACCAAAGAAGACTTACCACAAACATCAAGGCTTTCACTGAATCATATCTATGGTTTGATAATGGCTCAAGGAGCATTAGGAAGTATGAATGACTAATTCAACTTGAATAAATCAGATTTCTAAGGACTTCATCAAAGGTTTTTTAGTGCCACAGAAACTTATGTAAGAGTTTGCTTTGTAAAATAAGATCTATAACATAGGTTGGATTAAGTCAAGTTACCATGTTAAGACATATTGTTTTCAAGGATATCGGAGCAAACACGACAAAAGTCTCTGCCACAAAGACTTAAAAAATCTTAAATAGTGACAAAAGGCTAACAAAGACATTTTCAAGTAAATAGTCTGCCGAAAATTAATATCTATGGGAAAGTGGTAGATATTTACTTTCATTCAAAGCATAATTCTCTGAACTAACATTTTTCTACTCCTCTGGACATTAACTTATTTTATGCCTTTACCACAGACCTGAATACCTTCTAGTAACAAACAGAGACACAGTGGTGAAGCACTGTGGGAAAGCCGTATTATCACTCATTGCACTATATCTATGTGAAAGGAGATGTTCAGTTTCACAAACTGGATACTAAACACTTGATATAAAACATTACATTTGCTGAAGGTTTCCATTATTAGCAGCTCTGTATTTCTAAAGGTGCTTAGGAGCATTGCTTTATAACACCTTAAAATGAAGTATAAAGAATAAAGTCCATCCAGGGATTTAGCTGCCACTTTGACAATGCTAAGTTCAGCCAGCTCTAACACTTTCCAGCCCCCACACAACCGCATGGGCAAGCTCATGGTACTCTCATGCCATGTCCCTCAAGCCCTGACCCTGCCAGGTTCTTGGAGTATGAACTTGCTTGCAAGGGGCATCAGTCTTGCCCTGCAGAGAGCACCAATACATTTTCTGAGAACATACTTGCCAGACCAGACCACACATGGGGGGAGGGGGGGGGGGGGGGGGGAGGAGGAAGGGGAGGAAAAAGAAAAGGTAGGAAACAAGAAAGCAAGACTTTCTGAAAACACAGTAAATGAAATTCTTGCTTGGGAGACAGACAACCCCACTTAATCTGATCTATAGAGAGTATTAGATTTGAGACTGACTGACTCCCATTAACCAGAAAGTACTTGTTATTTGGCAAGATAACTGTTTAATTTTCCCCTCTTGGAATGGTTCAGTTTGCTTTTAAATATTTATTCAGCCAAATAGCAAGCAATTGACTCCATAGACCAATGTCAGTCCACTCTTCTGTGAAGAAAGGGGGTCAGGTTTAAGTTCCTCTTCCATTAGCTATTTAATCAATTACCAAAATTGGCAAAGTTTCAAGAGGAGAATGTCACTAACTTTATCCTAAAATAACCATTCAGTCAGTAGTTAGGGCACGCTTCTGACCTGAAAGTGCCTATGAGTGCAATTTTTTCTCCAACTCAGAAGTGTGGTACGCTTTTAAAAGATCATCCACCTCAATGCTAAGTGCTCTAATTAGTGGATATTTGGGCATCAATTAGCAGCTCGTTCTAATTATTTTGGAGAAAAGACAGATCTATCTTATGTGCTTCCTTGCAGGGAACCGTAGACACTTTCCCAATGCTGAAAGTAGATGCCTTTAAGGTGTAGGTTGTACAAAACAGGACACCGAAAAGAGCGTGCAGCAAGCTCACTGCCCCGGACTGCAAGCGACCACTTTGGCCTCTTCAGGAACCTGCTTAGTAAGGTTCCATGGGATATAGCCCAAGAGGGCAGGGGGGCCCAAGACTCTTGGTTGATATTCAAGGATCACCTGCTACAAGCTCAGGAGTGTTGCATCCAGACTAGAAGGAAGTGCAGCAGGAGGGCCAGGAGACCTCCTTGGATGCATGAGGAGCTGCTGAGGAAACTTTGAGGGAAAAAGGGGGCTTATAAAAGATGGAAGCAAGGACAGGCGGCCTGGGAAGAATACAGGGATGTTGTCCAGGAAGCTAGGGACCAGGTTGGGAAAGCTAAGGCCCAGTCAGAATTAAACTTGGATAGGGATGTGAAGGATATCAGGAAGGGATTCTAAAGGTACATTGCAAATAAAAGAAAGACTAGGGACAACGTGGGCCCTCTCCGGAAGCTATCGGGAGAACTGGCTACACAGGATTTGGAGAAGGCTGAGGTTCTCAATGACTTCTTTGCCTCAGTCTTCACTGGCAAAGGCTCTGACCAAACCACCCAAGTCTTAGAAGGCAGATGCAGGGACTGTGAGAATGAAGACCCCAGGCCCACTATAGGAGAGGATGCGGTTTGAGACCATCTTAAGAACCTGAACGCACACAAGTCCATGGGACCTGATGAAATCCATCTGCGGATCCTGAATGAGCTGGCAAATAAAGTTGCTAAGCCACTGTCCATCATATTTGAAAAATCATGGCAGTCAGGTGAAGTTCCTGACAACTGGAAAAAGGGAAATATAACTCCTATTTTGAAGAAGGGGAAAATGGATGACCTACGGAACTACAGACCAGTCAGTCTCACCTCTGTGCCTGGCAAAATCTTGGAGCAGATTCTCCTGGAAGGCATGCTAAGGCACATGAAAATCAACAAGGTGCTTGGTGACAGCCAGCATGGCTTCACTAAGGGGAAATCCTGACTGACCAATTGGGTGGCCTTCTATGATGGGGCTACAAAACTGATGGACAGGGGTAGAGCAGCTAATGTCATCTACCTGGACTTGTGCAGAGCGTTTGACACTGTCCCACACGACATCCTTGTCTCTAAATTGGAGAGACATCAATTTGATGGATGGACCACTCAGTGGATAAAGAACTGGCTGGATGGCCACATGCAAAGAGTTGTGGTCAATGGCTCAATGTCTGGTTGGAGACCAGTAACGAGTGGTGCCTCTCAGGGATCGGTGTTGGGACCGGTCTTGTTCAACATCTTTGTTGCTGACATGGACAGTGGGATTGAGTGCGCCCTCAGCAAGTTTGCCAATGACACCAAGCTGTGTGGTTCAGTTGATACGCTGGAGGGAAGGAATGCCATCCAGAGGGACCTCGACACGCTTGTGAGGTGGGCTGATGCCAACCTGATGAAGTTTAACCATGCGAAGTGAAAGGTCTTACACCTGGGTCGGAGCAATCCCAGGCACAGCTACAGACTGGGCAGAGAAGAGATTCAGAGCAGCCCTGCAGAGAAAGACTTGGGGGTGCTGGTCTATGAGAAAATGAACATGAGCCAGCTTCAGTGTGTGCTTGCAGCCCAGAAAGCCAACTGTATCCTGGGCTGCATCAAAAGGAGGGTGACCAGCAGGTTGAAGGAGGTGATCCTGCCCTTCTACTCTGTTCTCAAGACCTCACTTGAAGTATTGTGTGCAGTTCTGGTGTCCCCAACATAAAAAGGACATGGAACTGTTGGAACAAGTCCAGAGGAGGGCCACGAGGATGATCAGGGCACTGGAGCACCTCCGTTTGAAGATAGGCTGAGAAAGTTGGGGCTGTTCAGGCTGGAGAAGAGAAGGCTGCGTGGAGACCTCATAGCAGCCTTCCAGTATCTGAAGGGGGCCTATAAGGATGCCGGGGATGGACTCTTCATTAGGGCCTGTATTGATAGGACAAGCGGTAATGGGTTAAAACTTAAACAGGAGAAGTTTAGATTGGATATAAGGAAGAAGTTCTTTACTGTTAGGGTGGTGAGGCACTGGAATGGGTTGCCCAGGGAAGTTGTGAATGCTCCTTCCCTGGCAGTGCTCAATGCCAGGTTGGACAGAGCCTTGGGTGGCATGGTTTTAGTGGGAGATGTCCCTGCCCATGGCAGGGGGGTTGTAACTAGATGATCTTAAGGTCCTTTCTAATCCTAACTGTTCTATGATTCTATAAAACACTGGCCACACCTGTAGCAACCATGTCTCTATATTCAGAATGGGGGAATGAAATATTTGTTTTCCCACACAAAAGAGACTAATGACTGTACACCTTAGTGCCTGACAGAGCTGCCCAATGAATGGGTACCTGGTTGCAGTACTTAGTCCATGAGCTGGTGCAGTGATAGGTTTACACAGTCCCTGAACTTGTCCAGTCTTCAGAAAGCTGAAGATTCTTCTGAGGGCACACACAAACACAAATTTTAAGACTAAATAATGAGTTAGGTATGGGCAACTCTGGGGCAAGGTGGCAGTGGAGTTTACTTTTCAGAGCCTAGGAGACTGTCATTTGACTGGGAGAGGTTGTGTGGGTTTGTAGTGATTCCCAAATACCATACATTGGTATGGTTTGCAAAGCAGTCTCGGTGTGTATGGGTTTAGATCTCTTTTGAAGCAAAGAAAATTAGAAGCTCTGCTTATAGACTGTACCAAATCTACGACAACTCGCAGTGAGGACAAAAGGATCTGAAGTATTTAGTCCTTTGAACAGCCTCAGACTACATACAAGGTAGTAACATTTGGTCCAAAATACCAAACTAAATCTAGTCCATAGTAAAACACATTGATCATATGCCTTAAATATAATAATCTCAGCAACAGCTGCTTTGATCTACCAGTCTTCTCCTATTGTGCTGAATTACTTGCTAATACAGACAAATATGTCCAAGTCAGATTTCTGCTGCCTAAAACCTTTAATGTATTTAGCTGTAAGTCTCTGTCTGGATTTTGCCCTCAGTCATCACATATAATTATTAGTGAAAACTTCCAAGTTCCCCAAGTTCCCTCTTCTTTTTTTTTTTTTTTCCTGGGGCGGATAAAATAACTTTTCAATAATTAAGTAGAAAGTGACAATTTGGTAAATTATGCAAAGGGAAAATGAGAAATTAAGAACTGCAATAAAGCATATCTGAAGAGTAAAAGAAACAAAGGCAGGAAGAAAGTATCACAGAAGTTAAGGAAAGATCAGTAATAACTAAGAGTAAATGGCCTAGAAAGGGATAGTGGTAGTAATGAAGCAGGAGGAAAATACTATTCTGAAGCAATACTTTTTAGAAAGGTTAAAACAATACACATACCAGTTGATAGCACAGTTTACTATCTAGACCAGCCAGTGACTATTCTCTCAAGGCTATACCAGCCTTTTCTCATTGTTGCTGAAATAGCCTGTGATTATCATGTATTACCTTACCCACATGGCATCAAAATTGTTCTCCATATTTTTGGGAAAATCTGTGCAAAAATAATTTTATACTGTAAGAGGAGGCATGACCAGACCTACAGACTGGGAACCTAGTGCCTCAGCTTCCATTTCTAGCTGTGCATCTCTGACCTTCAGAGAGACATAATTTTGGAGTCATTTTCTCTACTTACCTGAAAACTACCGATAATCCATGAGTATTACACAGCATTAAGAACTTACAGGAATGGGGCACAAACATAAAAATGACATATTCTGTAACTACCTGGCAAAAGGAACAAATATTATTTGCATAGTAATGTGAGCAAAAAGAATTACAAATTAGGTCAGTCCAAGAAAGGTAAAGAAAAGAGATAAATCCATAAACCCACACAGGGAATTGCTCTATTAGGGGTGGAAAAAAGAAAAATAAAAAAAGGTAGGGTGCCTGAGGAGCTCAGCTGCTATTATGGACCTGGAGGAATGTATGTATGTATGTGTGTGTATGCATATATATATATATATATATATATGTATATTCCTATATAAGTGTGATAATTGTGTATATATACTTAAAAGCTATATGGTTAAGACACAGTGATTCTCTTCAGCTGATTAGACTATTGTCTTTATATACCTTAAAACAGACAGCTGCATCTAATAAGATATCATATTCTTCCTGTAGATCTAGAGTTGCATGAATTATTTTCAGAGAAGAATGAAAAATACTTTGATGTTTTTACATCAGAATATTTCTAGGAATTGTGCAAATTTCAAGAAAAAATTGATGTGAAGAAGTGAAAAGGGTATATTTTTCAAGTTTCTGTTCTGAAATTGCTTTCCACTGCAGTGTTTGTTTTTCACCATGCAAAATAAATTGTTTTGGTCTTATCATAATCAATCTTCTAAATTTATCTACAACTAGATTGTCCTACAAGCAGAATAACCGACTGAAAAAAAAATAACTTCTTAATCTGTAGAAACATCCAATTTATGTTTTTGTTCTATTCATAATAAAAAACTGGCAAAACTGTAAAATTCTCCATAAACAAAATGATATTTTCATATGGTTGAATGCTTCATTACTAACTGTGCAACAGACTCATAACATTTTTTTTCCCTGTGTACCTTAGGTGTTAAGGAAAACAGATTTTGCTCCTCAGTGATGAACAGTATGCATAATATGGTTGCAAAATCATTATTTGAGAAAGTGAGTTGTCTCCACAGCTAGTCTATTTTGCCACATAACAAGATTGAGAGGAATGTGGTGATGTGAAAGCTAATTAAATTTAGGCTTATTTGAAAGTGTCAAGATAATGTGGGATGAAGCAACCTATTTTAATAACAGGTAGTCTCCCAGTTTCAAGTTATACTTTAAAGAGTGGCATTTGTCTCCATATTTTGTAATCATGTAAATGTGAAAAAGATGTGACTGCTGATATCTTCTTTGGTTACCCACTGATGTAGTTGGCAGGTTTTGGTTGTCTGCTTTCTTTTTACTGCATTGAATTGACTTCTTCACACTGTAGTTTATAGGTACATTCACATACCAAACTTTTTTTTATTTATTTCATTAATTACATGAAATCAAATTACTCTCAAGCACATGCTGGATATTAACAACTGTGTAAAAATTCCCAGCCCCAGGTTACATAGCAGTGCTTCTGTGTTTGACTCCAACATGCAATCAGTTTGGAACTCCTCCCTATTGACTCCTGGTGCTATTTGTCGTGTAAAGCTTAAACTTGTCTTGCCTGGAATGATCTAAAAACCAAACGTAATTATTAGTTTATGTTCTTTTTGTTACAATTGCTGTAACAATATGGATGCTCTCAGCTGCTTGCACTTGCCTGCCCTAGGATACCTGTGGAAAAAAGGTTCTTCATTGCAGTGGGACTGAAGGACACACACTTCACCTAGCTATGTGCATTTTAACTGTTGAAATATTTTAAATGCTATTTTGCAATCTTCTCATTGCTTTCTCCTTTAATATCCTTTAGTTAGAATCTCAAATACTATCTGCTTGCTGCAAACACACACATGGGCCTGCGCTGGAGGTCCAGCAGGTCTGGAAGGCATGCACAGAGCATTCAGGCTCATCAAAGTCAAGACACAGGGAATCTTGGCTGTGTCCCCCAGGAAGCTTTACTGGGGAAGCAGCTCATCATTCTTTTGCTCCCCACACATGCTGCCCAGCAAGGGTGACTGGTAAATAGCTACAGGGGAGGTGTGGAGAATGTACAGGCAGTGAGTTTTGATTCCTTCTCTAAACCCAACCCAAACGTTGTTTGGGGCAAGCATTCTCACTTAAAACTCTCATAATTCTGTCAAGCTCTAGAATTAGCAAGATTCTTATGCTCCAAAATGGCATTTATGAATAACAGTCTTACGCAGTTAAGTTTGTGAAAATCCTGTATTGCCAGCTTAAATAAACTGCTCAATTGGTATAGCCCTAGGCTGATAGCTTTGGCTGATAAATTTTATTCCAAAGATAAAAATACAGGCAATAATAACAATAATAATAACTTGATTGCTTTCTAAGTGTAGTTGAATGTCCTCCCATTCCATTTTAATGCAATATTCATCAGTAGTGACCATAAAATATTTTCAAATTCAAGTTCTTAATTTTGAAATTTTGTGATTTTCCGCTTTTCAAAATTAAATTAGGTTCTTCTATTACTGACCCATACTAATGCTAATTCTAAGTTCAAAGCATGAATTATTTCTACTGAAAAATAATTTTGATGGAGAATTCCAGATCAAGTTCTATTATCAGTTCTACTGTCTCCCTCTAAAGCCAAGACCTCCACTGCCTCGTCAAATAGAAAGGACTCAGTTCTAATGTCAGAGTACTTGTCACATGAGTAACTTGGTGTACACAGTCAGTCAATTTATTGGAATACACATATTCCTAAAGCTCTACATTTACATAAACAATTTGAGGATTGACGCCTTCATTCAGCACACTCAATTTTATGGAAGGTCTTTCTTCTTCTGTAGTTTAAGCCACTGAAGAAACTTCACTGAAATCCTCTTGTCAGAATATGCAGTTCCATTGAAATCACAATGTTCCATGAAATTGAACTGATTTTGCTAAAGTATTGGTTTCAAAACAAAAAAAAATCCTTAAAAAAAAAAAATATTTAAATTGTTTCTTATACACTGGGATGTGTATTACAATATTGAACATTTCAGTCTATCCAAAGCAATTCCGGGAACAAACTTTGGTTTTTGAGGACTTCTAAATTTGTGTCATTCATTTCAAAAGGAGACATTTGTAATTTCAAAAACCTCTGAAATGTCACCCTGATAAGCAGAGAAAACTGGTTTTGTTTCTTTATGAAGCCTGCTTCACCCCATGGTACCTGGCATGGTCTACTTGCCACCTGCATCCATCTGTCCTTGGCTAGTAGTCTGCCCTGGGTACTGCTGTTGGTACCTGACTTCCTAAGATGTGGCGACTCATCTGAAGAAAGTCTTTGAATATACAGGGAGTTAATACTGCTTAATAATTCAGAGTCTATTTTAAAATATTTTGAACTCCTACCCAGAGCTTCCATCTGGGGTGAAAAAATAGGTGAAAAAAAAAAAAAAAAAGCTGCAGGAGGAGCTGTAAGGAAATGTAAAGACAAAAATGCAAACCAGATGCTTAGTGATTAAGTACAGGCAGAGTTCGTTCAAAGTAGTTTAGATTTCTAACTCAAATTGTAGTTCAAATCTGCAAGAAAGACATCAAGTATTACATTCTGACTAAATTTATGCTTTTCAGCATTAACTATTTTCCTAAAGAATATTTAAGCATTACTCACTCTTAGCATTAAAACAAATCAGCAGTCAAATATAAGCATTATACAAAATTTGATACTGTTTTTTTGCTAATTACAAAGAAGTCTACATCTGTCATTTGTTTAGAATTTTAAGTTGGGCATTTTAATATGGCAAATGATGATTAATGCTTTAATGTTAGCTACAGGCTTTGTGATGGAAGTTGATATATGAAGAAAATATTTTCTAGGATTTATTAGGTAAATAAAACGATAATAAAGACTCTAGATAAATGCAAAATTAAAACTCTTCAATACACATCTTAAACATAAGAAGTAATTTTGAAAGAAAAGCATGTTTAAGTCATCGTGTCTTCCAAAGATTATTCCTTACAGATCTCTTCCTCTATTCCATTCCCATGGAATGGGAAAACAGGTTTTCCTGCAGTTTCAGTTCTAACACACTTTCTCAGTTTGAAACTGCTGTAGTTGCTGTCCTGGACAAACTAAAAGAAGAAGACATCTGCAGAAAAAAACAAGAGACCTTTGAACATCTGGATTATCACTTAAATGTTCACTTTTGGTGTGCAATTGGTGGCTTCTCTTAGTTCAATAGCTTTCTTTACATAGTAGGTTTAGATTGCAGTATAAAACAATTACAATGGTTTTAAGTGGATTTTTTTCCAAAAGAGTAGTAAGCTTAATTTATACAAAATAAACCATTATATAGAGAGATCCGTTCTAAATAATAGATTTTTATTTTATATTTATTTAATATGTTTTCTGAAATTTTCTGCTGCCGAATAGCAGACATTAGGGGGAAAAATACAACACACCAAACATTAGTATTGGAATGATTTATTTTCGCCAGGTATGAGATTGTAATGTTAAATCATTGGCTACTGTCAGATAAAAAAATACAGTATTATGTGGTAATAAAATATAAACAATAGGGCTGCTTGCTCATGGATTATATATGCGTTTCAGAACTGAATAGCTGGCAACATGGAATTAGCAGACTCTATACCAAATTAAAAATAAAAAAAAGAAAAAAGTGTGAAAGATTTTTTGAAAACAAAAGAAAAATATGTATGTTACTAATTCATTTTTCTCTCTGCCCCCATTGATGAAATACAAATACAAGTATTTCCAGTAAGATATGCTTGAAGAACTAAATGTCTCAGGAGATTGGTAATCACATTCTTGGAACCTTTCACCTCTAGTTCACCGCTTCAAATACAGACAACATGAAGTAGTGATGGAAAATCATTGTGACTTAAAAGCTGGTTTGTAGCCCTTGTGAAACAAACTGGGTATTTCACTCCATTTCTTAGAGGATCTTGAAAATGTACTCCGCACTTTCAAAAGCACCAGCACTGAGTATACTGAGCCCCTCACAGGATCTGCCCAGGACCCATGGAGCCACAGCCAGGCCCAGTTTCTCTAAAGATGGCAGAGGCTGAGGATGACAAATAAAATCCCATTCTAGGCAAATTTCTTCCATATGTTGGGCTTCTGGAGAAAAGAGGTCCTTAGCCACCTGGAAGATTTCGGTATGTGAAGATTTTCTCCATGTCAAACACCCAGCCAAGACAGGCTGAAATGACAGCTCAGTGTGGGGTCACCACATTGCACTGCTGCTCTCTATGCCTCACAGATGCTGGGTAAAAACAATGTTCATTTTCCATTTCTCCCAATCTGGTACTTTTCATTAGCATTAAATATATTTAATTTAGGAGGAAAAACAGCAGAAAGACCCCACAGAAATGACTATGATTTCTGAGGGAGAAACTGCATTAGTGTCTTTTTTTACACAAAGGTACATACCTAGATAGGAACAGTTAATAAACTGTCCTTTATCAAAATCATACCTTCCACCTTCTAGAAAACCTACCTGAAGATAGTTTTTCTCATTAGCTACAAATTATCTGTTTTTCCCCGTTAATGCTTTGCATTGTCTCCTTTTAGGATTTAATTTCCTTTACACTGGGGACTTGTCTTTCACAAGAGGTGTTTCTCTTTTTAAGAAAATATACTTGTCATTTTTTCTGAACATTTAATGTTTTGTATTAGGAGTTTCCCCAGAAGAGAAAAAGAAAAGTCTATCTTCATTAAACACTAAGTATAAGCGGGGAAATTAAAACATTGGGATGTCATGACAGCTATATACATTGTCTTCTATGATGTCACATTTGATTTTCTTTTTTTATGACTTTGACAGCATCATATTAAAAAAGTGATTGCACAATGACAGTGCTGGCTTTGAATTATTCAGTTTATGAGTGCGCTCTTACAGGCAGACTGTTTTGTATTTCCTGCCATTCCTGAAAAACTGACATTTAAAAAACTGTGAAAGGAAAGGGAAAATGATTGCTAATAACTAATTAATAGCTCATGCTTGGCAAAGGTAACTTCGTTTAAATAGAATATCACACAAATTAAAACCAAATTAAACATAATATACAAAGTATTTCAAAAGTCACTTGAAAAATAATTCTCAGGGTGACATTTTGGACCCAATAAAATTGATAGCAAGACTCCAATTCAGTTTCGGTGGAGCCAGGACTTCCTCCTAAACAAAGAAAATCCCTACATTTCCAATCTGAGTTTAGGAACTATCTGTCAGAATTCTTGTGGTACTTAATTTAGTTAACTTTACCCATCCATTCTCTTAGAATACACTCCAGCCATTAATACTTACTGAGGTCAATGGGGCTTTTTCCATTTGACTGCCATAAGGGATCCAGAACCTTAAAGTTGGAACCTCTTGGGTAATTTTGACAGTAGTCTCTCAGGGTTTATACTGTGTATTTTCCTATCATGACTGGGTTTTGTCAGCTTTCATTTTTTTGCTCTATTTTAGCTCTCTATAATGTTAAATAAGTGCAATCTCTTGGTTCATTTGTATCAAGTAAGTTCAGCTATAACCTTTTTCAGAGTGTCCAAATTTGTCTTTTCTTCATTACAATTTAAGGTTATTTTTAAATCACTAAGGATATTTTTAAATCACTGAAGTTGGAAACATCTGCTCTCCAGCTTGATTAAATTCAGCTAGTCATTTCATATCATAACTATAAACCCAATAATGCCATTTTAACATGCTATTCCCAACACCTAAAATGAAATTTTAGTGGTAACAGATATGAAAATATCATTCGAAGTCAAACCCTTTTTCCAGTAAACCTGACTGTTATTTAACTGTTTGGTTTCATTTAAACTGTCCCTCACGGTATGTACATCATTCTTTCTTACAGGAATTATCTCAGCTGAGCTGTTTGGACAGGTAAGAACTATGGGCTTGAGTACAGCCCAGAAGGGTAAAGTGTAGAATATTCTATATGAGACATGAAATAGATCCTTCCAGCTATGGCAACAGGGAAAAATACAAATGATCTTTTCACATTCTGGTTGCTCAAAAATGGTTAGCAGATGTCTTTGAATCTGGTCACAACAGTGCCTAGGGAGACTCTCATCCTCTCATCTGATTTAGCTGGGTTCAGAATCATGACCACAGTTATATGAAGAAATGTGCTGGTATTCCCTCAGAAATATCTGAGGTTTATTCAGGAGTTTATTTTGTCATTAAAAATATCTATCTGGCTGGTGTTAATCTCTCTTCCAACATCTCTCTGAATTCAGTTTGAAGATGACAAGAGTGCCTGTTTTCTTTACAAGCAAGGAAAATTAGTTACGGATCACTTGCACTACATTATTTTAGTTCACCTATTTAACCTGAATCTAGTCTCTTTCAGCACATGAATCACCCTGGGACAGCATTTTCTCATTCTTAAACAAACAGTTACACACTCATCTTCCTTTCCTACTGATAAGCCAAACTTATTGCAAAATGCACAATTGGAAACAAGGTATCACAATTCCATAACATTTTATCCTGCAATATCAATATTAGTCTGCAAATATTATGTCTGAAATAAAAATGTGGGAGCTTCCAAGACAGAATCCTTCTGCCCTTATTATTTACTGCTTAACCTTTACTCAAGCAAAGTCCAGTTGAAGACAACAGATGGTACCTACACAAGTACAGAGTAAAAACTACAAAGTAATATAGACCTCTACCAATTTATTTCATATGTTTTTAAAACCCGTCCTCATCAAAGGCTTCATGGTTTAAATGCTGGTTCAATAGAACAGTAGTAACTACACTGAAATCAGAATCATTTTCCTTCACAACTGTTTGTGGTTTGGCTGACAACAGGCTGACCATCACAGGTGACAGAGAAACTTATGTCTGTAACAACCTCTAAATCTTATTGATTCTGGGTGCCACCAGCTGTGGCATTTAAAATGTGATGAAACCTTTCTGATCAGTATCATGCACATTCCCCTTCCTATTTCAAGAAAACTCATCATCCTGCAAGTACAGGAAAGCTAAACCTACAGAATTACAAGCTTTTCATTCTGCAAATGTTGTCCTTTACTTGTATGTAGAACAGCATGAATCCCTTTACCCAGGGCAATGCAGGACTAAGAAATCCTCTGTGAGAAAGGCTACAATGAAAAAGTAGAAGTGAAAAACAAACAAACACAAACAAAAAAAAACACCCCAATGTCAACCCAAGCAAAAACTCCAACAAAATTTAACAAAACCACGAATTGTGGAAAGAAAAAAAGAATGCTTTCCACCAGCCTCCGTCAGTTTTCAGTGTTATCACAGCACCAGCTTCTGGAGAAGGGAGTGAAGATTTGGTGTAAATTTTCTGTGCATACTTGTTGGCTATTTGGCAAAGAGGCAAAAGGTTGTTGCTTTATTTTTGTTTTGTTTTTCTTTTTTATTTATTTTCCCAAGGCAGTTTCCAGGTCTTTAACATTGCTCTGAGCCAGAGATGGTAAATAAAAGAAAGCAGAAGTGCTGCTGCCATAACAACCCTTCGACAGGGAACTATTGAGATACGGATAGCTACTACACTACCTACAACCACCCGTGTGCATCATGACACATAAAATCCAGAAAACGCTTTTCAGCCACAGCATCCCATCATTTGCGGGCTCTGGGCAGCGAAAGCAAAACAAGCACGGACTCTTCCCCCCGCCCCCAAGCTTCATTTCTTTCACTGTTTGTTGCAGGGAGGCTCAAAAAAAAGTCCATCCGAGAGCCGAGTCCCACCCGGAGCTGCCCCCCGTGGCCCGCGGGAATGGCCGCGCTCCGCTGCTCCCGGGGCCCCGAGAGGGTGAACCGGGACCCTCCGCCGCCCCCCGGGTGGTACTCGGGGGAAGCAGCCGGGCCCACCCCGCATTCAAATGGTCCCTCGCAAAAGTTGAAGAGCTGGCCCCCTCTCCCCCTAGCCCCCCCGGGAGGGGGGTGCTACGCACGGCGGCGTGGAGATGGGGTCAGGGGAGTCCTGGCCACGGCTGGGAGCGGGGCTGCCGGGGTGCCCATGTGCGCGGCTGTGCGTGTGTGAGACCCCCGCGGGAACGGGCAGCGGGGCGGGAGCCGCTTCCCCCGCAGCCCCCGGGACCGCGGGGACACGCCGGCTGCCCGCGGACCTTCCGCCACCGCGGGGGGCGAGGGTCTCAAGTCCGGGCCGGGACCCCCCATCCTTTGCCCCGGGGCGGTGGCAGAGGTGAGCGCGGGGCCTCCCCCCCCTCATCCCCGGGGCCGCTCCGGGATGGGAGGCGCAGGGAAAGGAAGAGAGGGGTGCACGGCAGGTGCTTTTGGAGGGAGGGGAAGCAGGGCCCGGTGACTCACCCGTCCGAGGCGGGGGCTGCGGGTAGCGCGGCGGCGGCGCTGCCCCCGGGGCGCGGGGGGCGGCGGAGCAGGAGCAGCAGCGGGCGCGGGAACAGGGGGGAGCGGCGGGGCCCGGGCTGCTCCTGGGCGCGCTCTCGCTGCCCATCCCCGGCGCTGCCGCCGTCGCCGCCGGAGGAGGATGCGAGGGAGAGTCAGCCCCGGGCGCGGGCACGCGCAGCGGCGGAGCGGGGAGGGGGAGGTGGGGGCGCGGAGGCGCGCGCGGAGGGGGAGCAGCTGGAGAGGGCGGGTGCTCGCTCCTGCAGCCCTCCAGCCCTTCATCCCTTCATTCTCCCTCAGTACTCATTTTCTCGGTCTTCCATCTCTTCTCCCTCTGCCCCTCATCCCTTCTTCCCACGTCTTCCCATCCCTGCATCCTTCACCCTTCCATCTTTCCATACGTCCGTCCTTCCAGCCGTTATCCCTCCATCCCTCGCCCGTCCATCCCGCCATTCCTCGGTCCGTACGCTCCCCCCACGCGGAGCCGCGATCCCCCCTTATGGTCGGTGTCCACCCCCACCCCCGTCCTCCCTCTTCCGCAGGGTGGCCCCGGAACCCCCAGAGCCGCGGCGGGATCGCAGGCAGCGCCGGTGGGCGCGGGAGCGCTGCTGCCCCCCGGCGCGTGCCCGCGGAGCGCCCACCCCCCCCCCCCTCCCGCTTTCCCGGTTCCCACGGGAAGGACGACCTGCTCCTCTGAAGGGCAGGAGGTCCCCAGTTCCCCCCCAACTCCGAGGGGAAAACCTGTTTAGCCCTCGCCCATCCTCTACTCTGCTCTTCCTTTTTTCCGTCTTTTTTTTCCCCACCCGGCAGCAGGAAACAAACCAGTGCTGTGGTAGGGAAAAAAGGCGGTAAACAAGAGGAAAACACACAGATTACGGTCATCATTGACTGTATGAGGAACGAACCATACACCGGAGTAGTTCTTAAAAGCAGTCTTTCAAATCTTCACCCGAAACCTAAAAGACTTCTTGGATGTTTATTTAGGATTAAGAGTAATGATTTTAACATTAAAAATAAAAGAAACAACATATCAAAGTGCACCGTGTAAACAGGAGACCTGTAAATCAAGTATGTCAAATAAACATGCACACCAAAGCTGGCCATCAACTCTTTATCCTTGCTCTGAACTCTCCGGGCATTATGTAATGTCAATAAACTGCTGCAAGTACATTTGAGGAAAAGATACAGCGACGATCATGAGAACACAGTGCTATTTATTAAAGTACATCAGTAGCCTTACCTGCCAAGTAGTGGCTTCAGAGGTTCATCTGTGTGTTTCTCATGAGCCCTCCAAGTAAACAATTTACTAGCTGCTCAGTGCAGACATATGATTCCCTGGTGTCAGTGTCTCTGTCCTAGACGTTTCTGAATGGCTTGTGGATTATTAACTTTCGATGCTCTGCTCTGCCTTGTACCAAGAGCCGTGCAGGTATCAACAGCTCCCACTTGTGAAGCCAGGGAAGAAAGAGATTGGGTAGTTTTCCACGCAGCTCCACATTTCCAACTGCTGATTTGCTGTATGGGCTACAGGCAATTAGAGAACCGGTCTGGTCTTCTAACAGGTTTATTCCGAAAGAAAGGCCTGACCCAAAGTTCACTAAAGACAATTACAAATATTTCTGCAGTCACGGTAGGAATTGGCTCAACCTACTGTGAGCTCATTGTTGGGGTTAACAAAAGAAGCCCTGCCCCTACAAACAGAGGGACTAAATTTATGGAAACATTATCAGTGGACGAACACAGGTTTCAGCGCTGCATGCCACTGTAAGAGCTAGCAAGCTAAGCTGGGAAAAGGAAAAAAGCCAAGCTGTGCACCTTTTTCATAAAATTGTTGAGAGAAAGCAAGGGATCTGCTTCTGCTTCCGCTTCCCTACAGCTATTGGCAAAAATACATACATGGCCAGAGGATGTCCTCTGGTTTCCACAGGCTCAACCAAGCCACCATATGCAGTAGCAAGGGGAGGGGAAAAGGGGATATTGTGAAATTATTAGATTCAATTCTGGGCATCTGCAAAGCCAGGAGGAGCAAGATGTAAAGTTTCATTTTAAGGTGCTGCTGCTCACAAGGAAATTCTCAACAAATTAATCTTTCAGTGGTTTTCTCTTCTCCGGTCTCAGTCTGGGGATTAGATCTGAGCACCCCTTTAACTTGTGGATTTCAGCCACTTCCCCCATACTTGCTGACTCCATCCCTTTTGTGCCTTCAGCAAGGGCTCTAGGCTAGTAAGAGAGATGTCAGGGAAGGGAAACCAGGCAGTGGGAATGATCTGGGTTTTGCATAGATAATGACATCTTAGAGTGAATACTTATCTAGTGTGAGTGGTACAGGAATTTGAGCTTTTTTTTCTTAAAATAGTTAATATGGGGTTTTAGTATATTTAATGCAGGTGTTAATATAGGTTGGTTTTTGTTTGTTTTTTAATCTGTAGTTGCTGATGAACAGCTCTAGTACGTCCAACTGAGCCCAGTGTAATAGTAGCCTGCTAGTTAAAGTGATTCCTGAGAAATGGGAGACTGAGTGTAAACATTTTTTTCCCTGAGATTCACAACAGAAAAAGAACCACTGAGGTCCCGTCTGTTCTCAGATGAATTACTTTAGTTCTCTCCTAGCTTTGACTACAAATTGAGTCTGCATCAAAGCAAGCACATACATGCTCACAGAATTTTTTTTTTCACCAAAATTATTTTGTTGGAAATTCGTCAGATCTCCAGGAAATTACAGGGCTCGCTTTAGATTCCTGCATACTCTTTATATGTATGTGCAAGGATTTGTTTCTGCACAAGGATTTATCAAGATTTTCTCTTTTTTAATTATAGCATTATTTTGTTTATGAAGAATACAAGCATTAACCCTTACATTTCAGAGTCATTGTAGTGAGTTGCTTTATTCTTAGATACAAGATTGCATTTCTTCTATAAAACCTTTTCATGAAAGCAGTAAACATTTTTTCTCATTGGAGAGAATATGTACGCCTTTTGTGATTATACCATTGCTACATAAATTGCCTTTGCAAAAGCTGGATGCTGAGCTTGTCACCTCAGACTGGAAATGTGCTGTTTTCTGAAGGTTCCAAAACATATTTTCTGAGAGCACAGTTTGATAAAAGTTTTGATTCACATAATGGAAAATGTGGATATTAATAGATGCTTTAAAAGTAAAAAAAAACCAGAAACTGACTTTTTTAAAAGGAGAATATCGTAAAGGTCAAAAGAAACAGAACACAATCACAAAAATAAACCAAAATGAAACAATCCCCTCCCCTAACATCTCCGCAACTCCAAAAGTAGATATTTATCAAAACTATGTAAAACAGGATGAGGATTTGTTTTTTACCGTACGTGGTCTGAACATTTATGTAAGGCATGAATAAGAACATTTAAGCATTTACTAAAAACTTACATGCGGTACTGAAACACGTGTTCTTCCACTGATGATGTTTCCATAAAGTTAGCCCCACCAGTGCTTACAGGCGCAGGGCTTCTTTTGCTCGTTGGAGTCCTGTGTGCATTTCTCTATTTGTAATTGATTGTTGGCTTGCGAGTTAACTGCATCATTTAAAAATCTATCATCCTTTGGCTTACTGTACTTGACATTCGTCAGTTATGGCTTGCCTTTAATTTGGCCCCAATTCCTGGATTGACTAATGCCAGTACCTGATGCTGTGCAATCAGCCTTGATGACCTTGGTGCAGTTTGCAGGGTTGTGGGACAATGAATAGGATCCTAGATCCAGAAGGAAACTGTGTTGTACAGTAGGAGTTGAACCCAGGCTGAGGCTTTGGACATGATTAGTATAAAAAATAACACAAAATATTACTAATATTTGAATCCGAGGAAGACTTGTATGTTCTCAGATTTTACTTTACAGCAGGTTGGACACATTTAACTCCAACACACAAGTGGTTTGAGTCTCCATTCTTAGGTGCATTGACAGTATCTGCTACTGCCTTCATTTTAGAGAAAATAAAATAAAGCACTTTAAAAAATATCTTCAACGTAGCTAGTGGGCTTTATTATAGCTTTCATTAATTCACCAAATATTTTGTTTGCTTCATATGTTTTATGAAGGAAAAACAAAGATTAAGTGAAATTACATAATCTACGGTAAACTAGGGTGGTTTCATGGTTTGAGGGTTTATGTGTGTGTGTGCATAGTGCCGTTTTTATTGAGTAAAGCTTTTTGCTAAATAGCAGTTTCACATTATACAGACAAACAGATTTAAAATTAAATGCTTTTGCACTATGGCTCATAGGACTGATCCTGGAAAAGTGTTGTGCTGTAACAGGCCAAGATAAAGCAAGGATTTCCTTCATTAATCCAAACTGGTCTGGGGTGCCACTACCTATAGAGACATACTTTTCGCATTCAAGTATCAATCTCCACTGAGGACAGCTGTGAAAAGTACAGCTTCTCTAGTTAAGACTTTCTGTCATGAATTTCTTCATTTTCCCATACCAAACACAAAGAAATTTACTGGTAAGCTTATATCATCTAGTGAAAAATGAAACAAAGAGAAGAAATGAAATACAATTGCCCCTTTTCCATTACAAGAACAATTTAAGAGAGAGAAGATATCATCAAAAACTGAACATAAAGGAACTGGTATAACTTTCTTCCTATTTCAGTCAAATGCAAAAGGGACAAATAATGGAACTAAGGAACTTCAATATACTTACAGGTTATCATGATATGCAGTAAATCTTTACAGTTCTGCTCTCCAAGGAGATTCTTGGGTAAATAATAATGACTTTGGGCTCTTGGATTAATGAAGATGGATGTACTGAGAAAAATCTAATTATGTATTTCTCCTGCCTTGACTCTTATCTTGAGTGCCAGTATTATACTGTTGATGCTACATATATATATACATATCTATATATATTCCAGCAGTAGTGTACTAAAATTAAGCTTAATGCAGGAAAAAAGGAGCATACACACATCAGCAGATTTCTTTCTTTAATAATTCAATATTAAATCTGTGGATTTTGGAAATAAAGAATGTACCATTTTCTTTGAACGTTGGCTAGTGTAACTGAGTCAATACAGCTACACTGCAACCTCTAGTCTGTTCTGTGTATCGTCAACACGGTTGTTCACTAAGGACCATGTCTTCACTAGGAATGATTTAAAAGTATTCCTATAGTAGTGTACCACAGCAGTAACTCTTTCTAGTAAAGATACAGCTTATCTTGTGAAAGATAAAATAATATTGCATACTTTATTTGGTTACCTCTGAGTTAAACAAGCTAAACAGCTGAGCAAATTCAACTGCTAAAAGATCTAAAGCTCCGGATTTTATTATTTTTGTTTTAAATGCAAGTGGGTTTACAACAGCAGTTTTTGGAAGATATTGTTATATCAGTGACTCACAAAGCTATGTCAGCAGAAGTCTACAATGTAGGTATAGCTTAATATCAGATTGATACAGACAGCAGAATATTGGAAATGTTATTGGGCGCCTCACTGGAAGAAAATATCTGAGGTCCCAGCTTGTCTGGCAGTCTTTACTGCTAACACTGAGGGGAAAGAAATACACCCTTTTCATGCAGAGCCCAGTCTGGTTGGGCAGAGCCTACAGTTACTTAGAAAAATGAGCATTTTTTATGTTGGTTCTGTCTATATGAGACAAGCTATTGGAGACAAGCAAAGCATTAAACTCCACAGTACCCATTTTTACAGTGTCCTTAGAGGGATATATTAAACTTTAAAAGTCTTTTCACCCACGTGAGAACTAATCCTCTGTTCTCTCTTTGTGTTTTTCTTCAGAATTCATTACAATGGTTAATGATTAATTTTAGATCTGTCTTTTTGTTCTGAGGTCTTCTCTAACGTTTCTGGCTTCATTCGCCTGGAAGGACCATGAGCTGTTTGGAGTCACAAACCATCTATTTGTTTCACATTTTAAAGTGTGTAGGACAACAGAATCATGGTCCACCGGTATGGTTCCACATAACAGCTAGTAATAATGAGAATGTATTGGCTCCAAATCCTGTATTCACATAGGCTAGACAACTGGGAGGTGTGAAAAGCCTCAAGCTCCTTTGATGTAAGAAAAATATGCAATGGAGTAAGAAGCGGCCGTGAAAATTTGTGTATACAGGCAAGCCAAAGTTAGTAGCCCACAGAGGGATCTGAGAAACTTCTTTCATGCTGACTGCAGGAAATGTGGTGAAAAATCCCTACTTGGTGCTCTGGACACCTCCACCTTAAGTATGTATACAGTCAAAGATAATTTAATGGTAAGTTAACGTTCAAATCTTTGCAAATTTGCAGAGCAAGTAGAATATTTCAAATTGTTTATGCTGGTTGAAACTAAATATATAAAAGCATTAATGTACGTTATGAATCAGTAGAGAAATGATAGGCACAAAATCCTCTTGCATCTAATAGATTGAAACTTCTAAGAAAATATATTTGGAAAAGTTTCAGGTTTTTGGTGAGGGCATAAAGTTAAAGAACAAGTTGGATAGTGATTACAGTTTTGAGTAAAATCCACATAGTAATGAATATATTTTGAGTACAGACAAACTCCAAAACTCCATTGGTGCATTTGAAACATGACCAGTCACACTGGCCATAAATATTCACAAAGTCTAGTTTAATTTACTTTTCTGAGGAAACACTTTCCAGAAACCTAGCAGCTATTACTAAAACCAAAACCAGAAGATCAGTCAAGATCTTAAAATCAAAAAGTACTAATCTGTATAATTACTGTTGTGGCTGTGATAGCCTAGGGACATAAGTGAGGCAAGGTCTCTGCAGGGAGTAAATCTCTCTTGCAAAACTAGCTAATGAATTTGGAAAAGAAGCAGTACTCCCATCCCACCTTCAGTTTATTATCTCCCCTTTATTTGAATAATATTGAATATATAAATACTGTGTCTGATGAATCTGAGTCATGTGACTGCAACAAGACTATTTGCAGCATGAATAACAAGTGGCAAGGTTGCGTCCTGTCATGTTCTTTCTAAATGCCTAACTGAATAACCTGTTACAAATCAGTCTAGATGCCACTGCCTGAATTTATATGAACTCTAAATCCCCCTCTGGAATTTTATTCAGGGGAAAACCAAAAGATATGTGAAAATGCAAGATTTTCAAAGTGGCTAGCATGAGAATTTTCTCTTCCCATTTATCAGTTGCTACTATCTCAATTATTGTCATTCTTAATTGGCTAGAATGTCCCAGATAGAGTGTTCGACATAAAGTGGCTTCTCTATGAAGGTTTCCTAACTGCCTTTTAAACTGTATTGAATTGTAGGAACATACAGATTAAGATGAAAATACATGGTTAATACAAAGGGACACAACCCTTTTGAAACTAATGGCATACATTTATTTATATATTTACTTATGTTTAATGCTGGGAAAAATAAGTTAAAAAATCTATTCTTATCATCTATATTACCCTTGAGAAGGATTATAGGCTCTGGAACTTCTAAAACCTTCATTTATTTTGAAATAATGGCATTGAAAGCAAATGCAAGCAGATGACAACAGAAGCAAAGACCAGAAATGTCGTTGCATATGCTTGAATGCAAACAATTGCATATGCTTGAATGTAAACAATTATCACTATAATGTAGTTTAATCTTTCCTTCTTTTTTGCCCAGCTTATTACTTAATTTATGATAGAGTAGTTCAGGACAGTGTTTTAATTTACATTCATAAAGATCAGTGACTGCGTGCTATACATCTTATGGTATGTGCCCATCTTTGGTTCATCATGAAAGGCAATCAAGTGTAGACATATTTGTTTTAAGACTAGAGGAGATGACACTGACTTGGTCTGGATGACCGCATATCCCAGGACAGACAATGTTCCTCTGCAGGTAGGAGTTATTCTTCCGTCTTGCTATCTAGCATCAAAATTTATTGTTTGTGTCCTATTCTTTGCAAAGTCATTCAATGTTGAATTAAAGACTTACTTAGGACAAATTTGCTTCTTCCCTTGGCAAGCTGCACCAATGATTAATTACTCTCCTTGCTAAAATTTGATTCTTCTTCCTAATTTGTACTTTTTTGTCTCCAGTTTATTCAGAAACTGGATCTTGTTCTGCTGCTGTCTGTCAGATTATAGTGTCCCAAATATCAGAATTCTTCTCCTCTGGGTCCTTATGAGCCACGATCAAGTTGCCTTTTAAACTTCTGTTTGAAACACGAAGTAGTTTATGAATTACGATAGCAGAACTGATGAGATGATGAGTCTCTTGCATTGCTGAAGTCACTCTTGCTCAGATGATGGTGTGACATTTGAAGAGTTTCTTAGAGATGTCTGTATATTTTTTAATACTTTTTGATGTTTTTTAATTGACATATTCCTAAAAAAAAAAAAAGAAAGAAAAAGAAGAGCACAGATCCCACCCCTCAGAATCATCCTCACAAGCTTGATTCTGCTGACTAGGTATAGCTTGAATTGTATTCTGCCTACATTATCCAAACACTGCACTGTGGGGTAAGTCTGCTCATGATCAGATGCTAAGATATTTCAATAGCTTGCTCACTCTTGTTTCTGAATGCTTCAAAGCCTTTGGCTCAATGTATCTTCCTGACAGCCCTGTGACACAAGATAGTATTATTATCCTTTTTAAACAAAAGGAAGTGAAGCAGAGAGTGACTTAGGCAAATGCTGTCAAAAATATCAATTTATTTAGGCTGCCAGCTTTCAGATACTTGGGGCAGATTTTTTGAAACCTTAAAAGTTCAGGTAGGCAAATTAGTCCAAGGAGATCATTAGTCTAAGGAGATGCTAGCTCCTCCTCATGGATTTTAGGCTTCTAACTTCTCAGGTCCTTTTGCAAATCCCTGTAGGCAGGATTTTTGCAATTTTTGATGCCTAAACATATTTAAAAATATGGCCTGTGGCAGACTTATTTTCAGAATACTTAGAATTGCTATAGCACTTAGTACAGCCAGAACACATCTCAAGTACACTTCACTTGCAGATGTGAGCACTCAGCACTTTTATAAATCAGTCCCCTTATGCCTTGGGTTGGATGTTTACAGGTTTTTTTTTCTTCCTACTTATCTTTCACTCATTAACTCATTTTTTTCTCCAGTCACTGTATGCCATTGTTTACTTTTCCCTTTTACTTCAATATTCTGGTTACTTCAGTACTCAGCATCTCCAGTCCTTTGCCAGGAGGAGAGTGATGTTGATGTTTTTTTCTTCCTCAACCAAGTGCATATTTGGGGCTATTCATGCTTTCTAACAAAGCCTACACCTAACTCTTTCTTAACTGACCTGCAATTTCTAGTTCCTATAGAATTTGTTGTATGTGCTATATTACATGTATCTTTTATGTATATTACATATGTCAGACACTTGTTCCCTTGTTCTCTTAGTGACCCCTAAAATCAGTTTCACTGATCTCCAGGAGCTGCATTCTTTTAGTACTCAGTAGCTGATAAGGGGTAAGTTGTGTACAGCCCTGAAGCCTCCAGGCCCACACATCCATAACCCCTGCTAGCATGCTGCACTTGCATTGCACCACATTGCATAGTTATTCTGGAGTCATAGATAGTTCATTCTACATTGATTAACTACCAGAATAGCTATCTGTAACCAGAATCTATTACTTACAGGAAATATGTCAACACTACAACAGCAATAGGTGCTCCAGCACAAATGAAATAGTTTTCTTTTTTGGTGTTCAGCTCTGGTATGCTGAGGGTACTCCAGCACCAGAAAATGTCTGCATTTGAGAGAAAGGCCATGAGGATGCTGATGAAGCATTTTGGGAAAGCATTTTTGCTGCAGCCAAAGACAGACACCTGAAAACATGATCTAGGTCTTTGAACTTCCAGCCAAACCATTAAGCAAACAAAAAAACCCCAAACTACATAGAATCAGATTCTAGGCTTAGGCTCACATCAGTAGCTCCTTTTAAAGTCACTGGTAGTTGCCTGTCTACATCCAGAGGAAGAGAGTGGTCTTTAACAGTAATTAAATTACTCTTGTTTATTGCCATCTGTTGATTAGTGTGGTGAATTGATATAACCTGTGGGAAACCACTCAGCAGGCATCTCAAAGCACAAATGAAGCCTCAGCAATTTTCTCTGACAATCATTTTCGATCCTTTGGGTATGTAACCTCACATCACATTAGTTCAATAGATGGAATTCTTGTCTGAAACAGTCTCAGGACTATCTCATTGTGACAAAGACATATTCACTGTATCTTCTGAGAGACACTGAAGTGCTAATAGAAAATGCAGTTTGTTATTAGTCCAGAGTCAGCTACTATATGTATTGCACATATATATATTTTATATATCATATAAAAATATGATTTTGATCCATTTTGTGGTCAATCTTTAATTACCTCCGCATTTTCTTTATTTATATCTTTCAGTATAAGTGGCAGCAGAAGGAAGCTTCTTTTTGCAAAGTTAGGTACCATGTACTAAGGTTAAGCTTTTCTTTATTTTTTTTCTAGGTTATAAATTGGCTTTCAAGATGCCACTTAGCTTTAATACTTAATTATTGGTTAGTGTAAAATTAGTCATAAAGGGTTTATCTTATAGTCCATTGTGTGGGTCAGTATTTTAGAGCATGTTTTAGACACTGAGTTGGCTCCAAAGCATGTCTAAGACAATGAAAGATTTCTATTAGTTATAGTGGTTTTGGAATATATCCAAAGCTATATTGACTGGAATCACAAGGAAAACCCTTTTAGCCTCCAGAATTAACCTACTTTAAAACTTCAATTATGTATAAGAAGAATAAAGGAAATAAAGAAATAGATCTTTGGCTGACACTAGACTCATACAGCTTCTCGTGCAACTCACAACTTTGTAATTCAGAAAACTGCTGTACTTACTCTTTACCTTTCAGTGAGTAGCAATGTGGAGACTTGTTTTTCTTTGCATTTTGTTTGAGTTTTTTTTCCTTAATGTTTGGACAAGGGTTTATTCAAGTTTGAAGCATTTAAGTGAAAACTGATGTCTTCTTAAGGGCTATGTTGTTGCTCAGCTACAAGGTAAGGCACTGAGTAATTCTAACTTGCACTGTAGGGAAGAATATTTGTTTGCTACAGGAACTATTAGATGAAATTGTTTGTCCTGCACTAGGCAGCAGGTCAGACTAGATGAGCCTGGTGTCCCTACATTATGAGTCTGTAGCTTGCTTCTATTTGCCACTTAAATCCTTATCACCATTAGTTTATTTACAATTCTCAGAATTAGTTCTATCAATCTGAAATTAGTGCAGAAAATACTATTTTAAAGAGGATTTTTTTCCCCACTTAATGATAACCGCAGAGGTCTGACCTTGCACTGGGAGTTTTGGCTAAGTGCAGCAGTGAGCCAAACTACCTCTTCAGTTCTACTTAGCGGCATCCCCAACCACAAGTTAGGTAAGTACAATTTCCCCACAATGACTAGAGAAATACTTTAATGACCAGAAAGGTACCTCAGAATAAGATTCACAAAACCCAGTGTATAGAACTTCTAAGGCAATTAGGAGGAGTTGCTGGATTAAAGAACTTGGCTGAAAACCCCCTTCTTTATCAGAGATGCCTGAAATCAGTCTGGATAGACTCTGAGCACTCATTAACTCCTACCTGGGCTTAGGTACTGAAGTCAGTACCATTTTGTAAAGGGCTAAACCTCTCAGAGCAGGTGGAAGTTTCTTTCCCCCACTTGCCATCTTATATCTGCTATCAAGTTATAGGATATGATATGACATTAATATTAGTCTCTGGTGATTATGTACTTATTTATGTAAATATTTTAAATATTTATTCCAAGCCAATGCTTAAATCGGTGGTCTAATTCATTCATACTAATCCTGGCTCAAGATCAGTGCAAAGTGAATGTGTTAACTCGTGTGGTCAGGGATATTTTCTCCTGTAGGTTTATGCCACGTCTTTAGAGCAAATGGTCTAGATCAGAACCCCATAGCTAAAAAACGATAAAGATACTTGTGTGTCCCGCTGCATCTGAGGCACAAAACAGGCACAGAACAGTTCATTGTGGCCAAGAATTAAATTAAGTTCCATAAGGGTTTTGCTGCCAAAAAGGTGGGTCTTTAAGTGACTCCCATGAGGCACTTTCAAAATTAAGTTCCTTAAGAGACAGCTGTTTGACCAAACCCCCTGTTCTTGATTGTTGAATTAGTATTTTCCCCCAGAAATACTCTTTTAAGCTCAGCATTTAAAATCTGCGATAAATGCTGTACCTGTTCTGATGAGGGGCCAAAGCACTGCAGGTAAATAGAGGTATTGCCCTGGAAACAACTCCCAGAGGACAGAAGCAAGAGAAAAAGGCTTTGGAGTTGCCTGCAGAGAAGTGATTTGAGGGTCTCATTATTAGAGGTACAACATGCCCTCTCTCTCCAGTGGACAGTTTGGAATATTGGCTGGCAGAACAAAAGCATCCTGCTGCAGGTGCAACCAGCCATGCCTTTTGGGAATATTCAGTGATGCTAGTAGTGGGCCAGGTCCCTCTCACTTGAGAACAAATATTATTCTGCCTACTTATATATACATATTTTCAAAATGGGGTAGCATATCTTTGGCCTTTGATTCTTTGAGAACACACAAAGGAAAGTAGGCTCTGACCCATCAAGTATAATTTGATGGCTTGTTGTCACCAGTCCTAGGGACTTTAATGCAGAATTTAGTACAATAGAATACTAAAGAGTAAGAATTTGAAACTTTTCTGTTTCTATTTCCTGGTAGAAAACAGAAACTTCTTAGGCTGACATGGAAAAAATAGAAAGAAAAAAGAAGTTAAAGTTAAAAACTGTTTATTTTGGACAGAATTACAAGAAACAATGGCCATATTCTCAGTCAGACCATATTGGCACTGGTCTGCTGCTATGACTGGCAGCAGTGAAAACTGACCTTTAGCAATGGAGACTGACCTGTCACACTTCTTTTTAATCAGAATTCTGACTGTGGCAAACTCAAATGACATTTTTACTACAAAATGAGTGTATATACATATGTGTGTGGATCTGATGAATAGAAAACTGAAAATCTTTTAAGGACCAATTATTTCTAAACTAAACAGAATATGCTTCTAGCTCTTTTTCTGGCACAGGCATCCATTAAGCAATAAGAGGGCATCTGTTAAATAGATATGCACATGCAATGCAAGCAGGCTTAATTTTTATTTGTTACTCATAAAAGATGTTGCCACAGTTTTATATATTCAATTTTGTATAAACATTTAAATGAATAAATGAATAAAGTACAGTTACAATGAATAAATGCCAATAAAGATTGTGATTAAATGCAAAGCAACACAGCAGGAATTTCAATAGGTTGAAACTGTAGTTATGTCTACTCAAAAAGGTGTTAACAGTATGTTTCAGATTCCCTGCTGTCTTTTGAGGCAACAAGAATGCCTGTTTCCCAAGTGCTTCCCAAAACAAATACCTTTATAGACTGAATTTATTTCTGAGGGAAATTCAGGTATTGACTATTATTGTTAACATAGAGCTCTGCTGCGTGGCTTTGAATTTGAAAGATTTTTTTTCATTATTGGTCTTTAAGGGAGAAGTTTTGATGCATTAATAAAGAAGACATGTAGAAGGGACATAAGTATGGCTTTAGTAATAAATTGGACATTACACTGATTTTGATTACAGATTTATTGAGCATCAGAATGGAGCCTGATCCTAATCCTAAATTTATAGGAGAAATTACCACCTGTATTGATGTTGAAACACCATGTTCTTTAGGAAGATATAGCATGATTTTTGTAGATACAAAACATAACAATATAAACATTTTTGCAATATTTTTGTTTAATTCTTCCAATAATTATTCTATATATATTTTACTATTTAAAATTTATCTGAACTATTAGTTATCAGTTGATTTCAGTATTTAATATATAACAAAACATTCACAGCTGTATCCTCCCTGGCTACTATCTCCAACAAGCACCCTAGCTCTCCCAAACCAGGGAAAGAAACAGGCTCACCATACTAGACAAATAGATAGGTCCTCTGAGCTCATACAGAGAAAGATGCATTGGGTCTCTTTGTTGTGTTAATATACTCCTAAATCTTATGTCCTATTTGGCAATTACATGCTACTTTGACTTTAAGATGCTGGTCTTCAGTCATTTTAATCAGCTGCTGCCAGATGCTCAAAAAGAAAAGTCTGATAAGTGTTGGCATATACTTACTAAAATGCTTACACACTAAAGAGTGTAGCTCATCCAGCCAGCCTACAGGACTATTTCCTATGTGGAATAAACTATGTGCACCCACATAGTTTAGTTTTCTACAGGTTTAAATGTTTCCTCAGCAAATTCTTTCCATGTTCTCATTACTTCTGCTTATATGCCTCCATACTCAAGTCTAATGTTTTTTGTGTTAAATGTCCTATGAACCCTATCCCATCAAAATTGATTCCTATCAATTGGGTCAATTACAGAACAGCCCATCTGTTCTTTGAAAGAATCATGGGATGTTTCTCAAGAGGTAAGGACCTCAGTTGACTGATTTTCTCTATGTCCTCCTTTCATGGTAGCGTACTTCTGTCAGAGCATAACTCTGGGGCCTTCCTATCAGTCTTCCTAGGTAGTCAGAGTTTCAGTTAGTGCAGGTTTAAATCACTTCTAAAAGCAGATTAAAGGTTATTATTTGTTGGTAGGAAATGTAGTAGTACTGGCTGGCAAAAAGCCCAGTTAACTCTTTACTGAAGGAACGACTAATCGTGGGCAGGACAGTAAATGCCAAGGTGTGTTTGCCAGATGGCACATTTATCTCACCTGAAAAGTGCAGATGAGAGAAAAGGAAAAAAAAAAAAAAAAGAAGAGGTCATTAAAGAGGTTCTTTCATGCCATCTGTGACCTTCTGTGAACTTCTAGCAAGTTCATAACCTAAGTGTGCTAAGGGCAAAAGATGCTACCCCTTCTCCAAAAAAAGTTTATAATTTGAAGAACTGTTCTTGCTACCAGGAAAGTCACAGCATCACATCCATTTTTTCAATCACCAAATCCTGAGAATCCTTACCAACACAAAAAAATTGCCATCTTTAAAACCTGTATCTTTAATAGCTGAAGCACTACTGATACTACACTGCTGCATAACTTGCAGCAGTACAGCATATGCCTCCTTTAATTACAGCAGCATAAAAAGTTTGGTGTTGCTGCACTGTTGCTGTTCAGACAGATGCTGAACCAGCCAAAGGTACAACCTTGTATGTAGGAATTCCTTCCCTGAAATCCACATTTAAAATTGTTTCATTTAATTTTAATGTTACTGGAAGCTGAAAACCTGTGCAAACCTGCTGGAATTTGTTTTGAAATAGAGTCTGGGGACACTGTTAATTTAGCAGTGAAGCTCAAAGGAATAGTTCCCACTAATCCCACAGCAGAGATTCTTGTAAAATCTTGTAAATTCCATTCAGAGATATCTCAATGCCACTGAAAGTCACCAGAAAGAAAAAAAAAATCATGTATAAAATTATGTCCCCTAGTCATTTTTATCAAAAATCAAGGATTATTGATCCTCACATTTGATTTTCATGTGCATAGTATAGCAACAATAACACACAGTGAAAGCAACGCAAGATTGAGGTTTCCGCAAGGCCTCATAAATGCAAGTGAAAAAATGTGGCACTGATGAAAAAAAATTCAGGAAGGCAATGAAAGATTCAGCACAGAAAAATAGGTAAGGAATACCAGTAGAGCAGGACAGCATGTGTAAAAATGTTGCAGGGTAAAAAGAGAGCTGCTCTACAATCAGGTAAGAGTTTAAGCAACATCAGGGTGGTGCAAAACGTGAAAAGAAATTGCCTTTATCCTTCCAGAATGAGGGGATATCTCCTCCAGCTATGAGGAAGATGAAAGCGAAGCTGTACATTATATCCAGGCTGTTCACAGAGGAGACATCACTTTGCCTGTTTCCTCTATGTGTTAATTCCAAATTTGAGTAGGAATTGTTTCTAATAGGAGTAAAAGCCCAGAAGACCAATCTGACACAGCTCAATTAGCTTATTGATCAGAGCTATGAGACTGCAGCCAATCAAAACCATAACATATGTGTTACCAATCTCTGCTGAGGTATTCCAGTGGTTGGGTGAACCAAGGCATATTTTTCTTGTGTTGAGTATTTTTTTCTTGTTATGAGGCAAATCTGCAGAAAAAAAAAACCATCCTTTTGATACTTCTAAAAAATGAGAATATTGTCTGCATATGTTGTGCTAATTTAAAGATACACTGAAATTATATCATTTGCACTTTTTTTTGTCATTTGTGCCGTACAGACCCCTAATAGAAGTTTTTTGTGGTAGAGCTTGGGAATCATTTGAGTGTAACCAACAATTTACTATCAACAGCAGAAGGTCTTTATCAATCCATATTTTAAAATAGCTTAGCTAACAAAAGATGTTATTTTGTACTTGCACAGGCGGAGTTTAGGCATTGTTGTCCAGGACCCGCATGACAGGCAGATAATATATATGCGGTTTTTGTAATTTTTTGCATTTGTCAGTTCTAGTGACAGAGCATTTCCCCTTTCAACATTATTGACAACGTTATATACACCTGCTAATGATTAAAGTTTCCCAGTAATTTCTGGACAATTTTATATTTGTGTTCATGTTACTGGGATGGTTTTTTTTTTCTTTATTTAGGGTACTTTCAGCTGAAATACTTCAGAAATTTTTAGACGATGGGACTAATATTTTACGTATTTTTAAAGTCTTCTTAAAGGTATCTCATTAGGTCTCTATTCTATGGAGCAAGGACTTGACATTTGGCAGTGTGACTTCTGAGGTAGTAAGAATATGATTTTTTTTTCACTGATTTTATGAAAATGTCATAGAATCATGGAACTGTTAGGGTTGGGAAGGACCTTAAGATCATCTCGTTCCAACCCCCCTGCCACGGGCAGGGACACCTCACACTAGACCGTGTCACTCAAGGCTCTGTCCAACCTGGCCTTGAACAGTGCCAGGATGAAGCATTTACCACTTCTTTGGGCAGCCTGTTCTAATGCCTCACCACCCTCACAGTAAAGAACTTCTTCCTTATATCTAACCTGAATCTCCTAAAAATTTCAATAAACTGTAAAGCTTTTGAAATACTAACTTGATTATGTATAACTTGATAGAACTCATTTCTATCCTCTGAAGATACTCGTCCTTCAGTGTGTTTCCTAGTTGCCTCCTGATCTGTGGTCCTGTTCCTGCCACCCCGAGCATCCAGGCATGGTCCAGCCTGGGACCTAAATGTTCATGAGGATATTCCTGGTTATGAGAATATTCCTATGTTCATTGTTGCTCCTGCCTTTTTAACAGTGCTGTGGCCCTAGTCTCTGTAACTTGAGTTCCCATGTTACAATCAACTCGGAGTAATGAGGAAAAAATGTAGAAAAGAGGTTTAACTGACTGGTTTAACTGCTGGGAAGGGATAGGAGAGATTAATAAAAAGGGTAAGAAAATTAGAAAAGGAAAGGAAGAGACAAAAGAAATGGGAGGGGAATAAAGATAAGTAGAGAATAGCTCAAAACCACGTTTCAGAAGCTGAGCAGTTCTTTAATCGTGCTGGTGGATATTCTTTTGCCATGTAACAAATTGCTGCCACACCGCCAGCTGCATGTTTCTGTCCCTTTCTGCATGGTGTCCCATTCAGAACAGTATAACCTTCTGCAGCGACCGCCTAACCTTTTCTTTTATGTGTTAGAGTGCATTATACACATATCTGGAACCCTGCTTGATCCTATGAAGAGGAGGCTCATGAGACAGGGTCCTTCAGGAAAACCCTTTGAGTAGTATTTACAGAGACTTCCATAGGAAACCTTACTTTTGTAATTTCTCAGCTTTTGAGAAATTCTGATTTGCAATTTTAATATTTTTTCTGAGAATTTTGGTCAAAATATATCTGTGCAACTATCTACATTCTCTTTGAAGTTAGCCTTAGCTTTTTTTTTCCCAAACAGCTGAATTTTAGACTGTCAATTAAACTAATTGTGTGCTTTTGAATTTTCTTTCCCCCCAGCAAAGTACCTTGAAAAAAAGATCATTTTCACCAACTTATTTTGTGATTGAAATATTATTCTTTACCATTAGGCCTGGTTGCTTTCCTCAGTTCTAATAAACATAGCCTCCCAAATTCATCATTTCTCTGCTGGGCTGCATTTAGCTTCTTGTATGAATGCACAAGCAACAGCCCCGCTGTACCAGCTAGATAGACGTTTTCAGAGGATCTGACACTGAAGAGAGATAATTGTGTTTAATTTCACCTTAGGAAAGTCTATTGTAAAATCTGGAATATAATCAAGTCACAATTACAAAAGCAACTGGCTGAATTTCTTCCATTAAAAAAGCAATAAGGAAGCCTCACATGAAAATCCATTATTAATGAGCTAACACATCCAGTACAGAACAGTAATTTGTAAATTGCTTTTAAAATTTAAACAATTTCATTTATGGGACACATCATTTTTAAAACAAATACTTTAAAATTTAAAAACAAATATAAAAACAAGGTTTCTTTACAACAGATCATGTCACCTAAGCAGTATTTTTCAGTATCCAGTATATTTTCTAGGATGCAATATACAAATGTTGGAGGTAGAGTGATTTAGAAAACATTCCACAGTCAAGTATGCATCTCTTCTGTATTATTAAAGAGAGGATTATTATTTGCAGTGGCATAGTAACAACAAGGAAAAAAGAATGGCAGAATATCAGGATTGCTAGGGACAGAGGATGTCATTCAATTATCCATCTAAGGCCTATGGGATCGTCTTTTCCCTGTTTTGTTGTTGATGTCTGGTCCCTCCAGCTGTTCCTTTGCAACTTTGCCTCACTGTAGCACTTTTAGATATTTTTCTGCATGCCTCTCCTAGGGATCAGGAGTCTCAGAACAATCATAATCCCTAGCATAATGTGGGAGTTTCAGAATGAGGGCAGAATCATTGCATACAAATCAGGGTGGCTGGTAAGCCTGTACAGCATTCATCTATCACACTGTGCTTTCAGAGGACTGTACCATATATCTCACACTAACCATATTAAAGGGGCTTTTTCAGCAAGATGTTATTACTATATTGCCTATGATTTTGAAAATATAAAGGGTGGATATTTGTCTGAATTGCAAAGCTTTTCAGTATAAGTAGATTAAATGGACTAATGAGGGGAAAAATCCTCAAGTTCTCAGCAGTTTTAGGCAACAAAACGTGAGGTATGACTTCTGCGGCAACAATGATACAGCCAAGTTTCTATAATGTTGCATGATTTCCTTCCCCAGTATTTATAAGAGAAAAGTTTCCTTCTTTTTAGGTAGACAGTGTCCAGGGGCAGCAGTTTATGATACGTGATTTTTTTTTCTGTTGGCTTCTATTTTGTTCTGTCATTCCTTGAGATCTTGGATAGGGACCTTCTAGAAAGAGAAGGAGGAAGCCTTCCAGTAGGAGAATCTACCAGTCTTTATGAAGATTGCAGAAAGATGCTGAGGTGAGTTAGGGTACACGAACTTCGCTGCCATCTGCTGGGAAGCAGTAATTGTTCTTGCTCTGCTTTTGTGGACTGATAATGTTGAATAGTTCCCAGTATTTCACGCAGTTCTGTCCTGCTCATGCTCAGACAATTTTTCCTGATTGGACAGAAAGCTTACTGGTCTCTGCATTTCTAAAGATGTATTCTTTATGCTTGATGAAATACTCTTTATCATCTTCAGATCCAAATGCCACATTTGCTCATTATTTTGAAATTTTCTTCCTCACTGATTCACTCAGCTTAGCAGTTTTATTTTTAGGCATGTTTGAATTCATTTTTCTTGCTTTGATACATGCCATTCTTCTACGGTGTTGTTAATGAACCAAAATAATCCATTATGTATATTTTTCCCTGTTTACTCTGTGTGGAAAACCTAATATACAATTTAATTTTCATTTTTCACTTGATTTTTTGTTTTGCCCTAAGTTTCTTGATTCCTTTTTCTACTTTTTTTTTTTTTTTTTCTTTCTGCAAGTCATAGATCTTATAATTTCCCTATGTGAAACAGCCTTTTGGCATCTTATGGAAAGCAGAGCATTGAATTAGACATAAGAGGGACATACATCTTTTCTAATAGTCCCTGAATGCTACAATATGATTAGGTAATATACCACACTATAAGGAGAAATCATTTTTGTGTAGATGGTGTCCTGTGGAAGTGCTAACTTACATTACAGTGGAAAAATATAGACTCCATTGTCAAAGGACAAAGTTGATGAATGGCACCAGCGTACACTGAGAACCTGGAAAAAAACTGTTAATCTTACTGCTCAAAGAGTCTGAAGTCACATTGAATTTAGCACAGAAGTAGCTTCAAAAAGTACTGTCTCATATCTACAGACCTAGTCATTGCATCTCAGCTCATAGGGAAGCTCTGCCAGTATGGCACGGTGGAGCCTGGTACATTGGGCAATCTATCACAAAACAATCTGCTTCAGAGATTGGACTTGCATGACTGTGTTAGCACTACTGAAGACTCAGGTCTGTTGAGCCCAGGCAAAACTCATTCTAACCCAGCTGCATTGCTTTTAGTACCTGCTTTTTGCCAAAATACAGTCGAAGGGAAAGCATGATCAGAAACTGAAATAGAACTACAAAGGGAAGATTTTTCAGTTGAATACATGCCCCAGTGAGTGCTGCAGCACTATGACAGCAGACATCTGCTGAGTATCTGCCATCAGCTAGTGATTACTATGTTTTTCATCCTCAGTGACAGTGAGATTCCTCATATCTTTAAATGGAAGCAATTAAATCTCAGGTGTGATGGGTACAAACAACAACTTACAAGCATGCTATCGTCATACCACCCTGCTGTTCTCTTGCTTATTTTAGTACATCATTCTTCCTAAGATAAAACTATTCATTTTACTGGTGATCACATCTGAGATCAGCTATTCAAAGTGGAGCAGCTATGCTCATAGAGGCTGGTGGGTTTTCTCTTATTCATGAGCTTGAGAGCCATAGCAAGATTTATGACATATCTAAAAATGAGTGTTCCTGTGATTTGGTTAAGTTACTGTGTTTATTACTATTATTCATGGAAATCTGCATATAATCATATACAATTTTCCAAGTAAATCTTTTGATACTCTGTCCATCAACCACTGGCACTCAGACTTGCAAATAAACATTACTTAACCAGAGGAAATCATGGCGTTTTTACACTTGGAATGTTAATTGAAATATTCATAGTGCTTATGGATTCACACATGAGAATATTTTAAAGTTACATAAGGCATTTCAGAATCTGCATAATATTTTGTAGCATGCTATTAAAAACAGAGGTCTAATATTTCCTGCTTGCTCACAGCTGTGGGGGCAGCAAGCACATATTTTCTACATTCCTCTAGGTGACTAGCATATAAACTGGATGAATCCAGTGATACAGCAATTTATGCTGGTAGACTGGCCTAAAGAAAAAACATTGAAAATAGATACTTCTTGCAAATATTATTAATCTGAAATGTACTCTTTTCCAAAGCCCCTTCCACAATTCCTGAATCTGTATAAATTTCCAAGATTTAGCATCCTTTTTTTCCCTATGCACATAAAATCAGGTTGTTACGGATTTACACAGCTTTCTAGCATTCTTCTAATGCTAACAAGGATGGCAATATATCGTACTAAAGGGCAATCTTGTGCCTCAGACACCTGGGGCCAATTGCACTGAACAATCACAGTTCACTATGATTTAAACAGGAATCCACGTCACTGAGCATTTTATGGGATCAGGTTCATTGCTGATAATTCATTCAGTCTTCAAGTGCCGTGTGGTATTTTCTCCTCCACTAGATCTTCAGAGTCTGAATTTGGGAGACCTGAGTCGGCTCTAAATTCCATTAAAATGGCCTCAAGGAATGCAAAGAGGGTCATCTGCCCTGGCTGTTCAGACAGAGAAACCACTAAAGGTTTCACTTGAATACATTTAATGTCAGCTTCTGCCAGGATTTCATACTTGAAACCTGACTTTCAATAACGCAAACGGAAGCAACCTGAAATTCTCCTTGAATGCAAGAGAAACCAGCTAACTATTCTTCATCTATCATCTTCTAACAGGATTTGGATGAGGTGGTACATTTTTTTCTATTACAAATTATGCTTGTCTGATAAGACGTAGTACAATTTCTGAAAAGCTGCAAGCACAGCTTGCAATGTCATCATCATTTTCTTACTGTTATCCAGTCAGCTTGTTGTGAGGATTTTCTCTATACATTAAAGAATATCTTTTGATTATAGGTTGTGCAGCTGCTTATACATAGGGCCCCTAATACCTGAAAGCTCTAGAACACAGTTAAGAATAAAAAAGTTAAACTTTTGGCATTTTAAATAATTACTGGTGACTCTGTAAGCGAAATGTTAGCAATGTTCTTTGTTATATGCTGGTCATAGTTCCCCATCTGTTTGCCATTTGCTATAAAAACTGTCTTAATTTAGCAGTACAAAGCTCACTGGGCTACCAAAGCTTGGGTCAAGGCATGGACTGTGACACTTGTCAAGTTCTGCATCAATTCCTCTAGAAGGATATCCTTCATATTGGTTTTCATCTCAGGCCACAGTCTCCGTACTTTCAATACGTGCTTGGGTTTTGGTTTGTGACATAGTGGGTAACTGTGGGCTCAGGCTGGATTCTTTTTTTAAGTTGTAAGTCCTTTTCATTTTGAGTGAAGAAAGTGACAAGTGTTTTCACAGGCTGGGGCTTAGACATACTGCCTCCATCTTTTTTGTTTACTCTTAATACCTTCATTTCTGCCATCCTACAGAATCTTGAAATCTGAAAGCTAAAAAAAAAAAAAAAGCCATGAATTTGCCAAACAACATGCAATTTGTTCTTTTTGCCTTGACCACTGGAGGAAAAACCCTGAAATCTTCCCAAGTCAGATGAAACACTTGGCATCACCAACAAGAAAAAAATGGACTTATTGCAGCTTGTCTAATGAGGGACACTGGACTTTGAGCATGGTCTGAAGCCATTTGAGCCATTTCTTCCAGCAGCTTTGTACCTGTAATCAAGTCATCTAGGTAATCCTACTGTCTTCCATGGCATCACATCTCCAGCCCTGATGTACGTACCTAGAGGAATTTGGATGGGACAGATGATAGGATTATTGTTCCCCACTTCAGATCTCCTTAAAAAGCTGTGCCTCCCTTCCAGCAGCAGAACAAAACAGGAGTAGTATCTGCCTTTTAGCTCTTGCAATTTGCAGCTTATGATTTCAGTGTGAACAGCAATTGGCAGGAGTGTGGTACGCAAGGTCTGCATGCTTTGGCAGCAGATGCAGAGCCTGGGCAGTTATGCCTGCATCTTTCCAGAGGCAGGGCAGCACAGAGCCCTGGTATGGCTCAGAGCCCTAATTAAAACACAGTTTTACCAGCAGCAGTTTGAAACATAGTTGTTATGACTTAAAAATACTTCCCATTGAAAGGATTAGACTGCAGTTTTATTACTGAGAAAGGGTAGGGCCAGATCATTTCCTGACCATTCTTGAAAGTAAGTGTGGGAGGGACCCAGTGCTGCATTGACCTGACCCAGTGATGGAGGAAAAAAAACAGCTCCTGTGTCCATTCTTTGAGGCGACTGTATTTCTAAGTAAAAGAAGAGCTCCAAGATGATGAAGCAGATCAATTTTATTTATTTATTTATTTATTTATTTATTTCTTCTGTCTGGCAAAATGACTTCCACTTTACAGTGTGTTACAGTTGGTTTGATTCTACTTATCAGTGATCTTTTATAAGTAAATTGGTGTTTAATGGAGCTGAAAATGCTTTCAAACTCACTGAGCACACTAAAGGCCTTGTTTTGGGTGGCAGCTGCAAAAAAAACAATCTAATACAGTTCTACCAACCTATCAGCCTATTTGGGGAACCTCTGTCTGCTATTTGGTCAAGACATTGTTTGACTGAGGTCATGAATTTTTTCATCGATAGTAGCTGCTCTCCTGCACTGTCTGACCACAGGAACAAGAGTCACTAAAAGTTCTCCCTCGAAGCAGAGAGCAAAACTGATCAGCACCTGTGTTTGACTCCTTAGTGGTTCTAAAGTGTTTTTAAGTGTTCAGCTTGGTAAGTTTTCAGGAAAGTTCACAATGCCAAACCTCATTGCAAATATTTAACATTTCATTGTATATTCATGAAACACTAAAAATATTTTAGGTCCTGATTCTTCATTAACAAAACAAGAAAACAGGCTGCATAATTCACCCAATATTTAAATAAATCCATCAAGATATTTTACATAGGTTTTTATCTTTCCTTAGTCCTTATTTTTAAAATAATCTCATGTTTGCATATAATTGTGGGGGTTTTAGTATTTTGCATAATTGAACTTGTTTTGAATTTCTGAACAAATTTCTTCCTTCTGGCAAAATAACTTAAAAATCTTTTGTTAAAAATATATTGAGAACCCTGTACTTAGGTACCCTCATTGTCAATATGAAAGTTCATGTTTTTCCCCAGAATTGGTAGTCATTTGAAAATCTGGCTTTCTTTACATTCCTTGCAAAGAGGGGTTTTGATTAAAAAAGTGTCAATCTAACCATTTTTTCTCTTCTCAGTTAAAGTTTCTGGAGCTGAGAGTATTTGGCTCTTCTGCCTGTTAACTAACATTCTTCTTTGTGCATAACAGGGCACTCTTTCTGTAACCCTTACTCATGTTGAAATTGGTGAACTACCTGTTTAAGCATGACCAGCCACATCAGCTCTCACTGAAGAGACTGAAGACCCTTGTTTCAGAATTATTTAACTGTAGTTATTTGTGCATTCTTCTCCTCTTGACTGTATCAAGGCAGTATAGATATATTGGGGGGGAAGATACGAAGTCTTTAGAGCTAACCACGGGTGATATGAAATATTGCAGACTATTTCTGTACTAATAAAGGCATCTGGGAGCAGCTCATAGCTGTTGTGTGGGCTACATGATATTTATTTGATGCTAGATCTCTGTCTATATCTTCAGGAATTTGATGTCAAATTCTTCTTTTGTTTGGAAAACGTACCGAAATGGCCATCACAGAATCTTAGGATAAGACCATAGCCAAAAAGTGTGCTTCAGCACTTTGCACTAGGGATAATTTCTTTTTGTGTGTGAAGGACAAAACAGTGGTTGGCCTGAGACTTTGGGTTTAACTGCTCAGGAACTACCAGCAATCACCAATGCCATCACCTTTTCATCCAAATGGAAAAATTAAGGCAATTGTAAAAACATACAGTGACTCGTACCACAGAAGAAAGGGTGAAACAAAAAAAAGGAAAGCACCACTAAAGCCTGACACATCTCTGAACATACTTCTCCTGGGAAAAGACTTAGAGAACGAACAAACAACACGACAGATGTACTATACAATACACCAAGTACATTAGTAATCACAAGATGACTATGAGTCATTGATGTGATGTGGTCATGAAAAAAAAAGCCAGCTGAAGCTGTAAGATGTAACAGGTGAGGACAGACAGGTAAGACACATAGAGACTTCCTCAGTATCCTGGTTTTGGCTGGATTAGAGTTAATAGCATACATAGTATGGTCCCCACGTTTAACAAATATTATTTAAACTACAGCAGACACCAACAGGTTGTGAGATAATCAAGGAAATTATTTCTTGCCAGAAGGAAATTTACAAAGATTTTGATTATTTAGGTGAGCAAAATGCTACCAGGTATGATTACTTTCTACAAGTACATAAGAAGGTCATCTACCAGCTTGGGGAAGGCAAAGGCAATTTAGACTATGCTAACACAAGAAAAATCAGTCAAATGTCAATCGATCATTTTGGGGTAGAATTTAGGAGCATTTTTTATAAGCTTCAGGGCAGTGATTTTCTGAAACACTCTTTTGTGTTAGAAAAAGGGAAAGCAAGAAGCCTAATCAGTTTTAAGAAAGATATATTTAAGGTATTACCTGACAAAATGATGACTGGACTTGGTGACCTGACTGATCTAGTTCCATGCCTTTATTTCATAGTCATAGTTCTTGACAAACTAAAACCAGGCACTTATCTATCACAAAGATGAATATCCTATAACTGAGCAGAATAGAAAAGGACAGAGTATAAACAGATGAACTCATGTTAGTTTACTTTTTTCCTGTATTTCTTCTTAAGCATTGGTATTCCCTTTTTGTTTGTTTGTTTTGTTACTGGGCATTCTAAAATGCCTATTTTAAGGCATTCTGAGCCCAAAATATATCTTTTTTTTTTCCACTATTGCGTGAATTAATCTCCTAGAGACTATTGTCTCTCCTTATAAACCTTGTATTTCGTACTTTATATAAAAGCACTATTATTTAAGAACATAGTTCAGTTTTCAGGTGACCCAGCTGCTTAGCCTATGTCTTTGCTGGGTAGCTCAAAGGCTATCTGTGGGTGGCTAGCACCCACACTACCAAAACAAAGCAAATAATCTCTGGACTCTGCTTACTCCAAGGGATGTCTAAAGGGTCCTTAAGACTGTTACAGCTAGTCTGGGCCAAAACTGTGCTAGGGCCTATTTTAATAACTGAACAGTATAGAGGACTAATTTCTGATGCCCTGACACGTTCCTTTGCACTGCTGAAGTTTCATAAAGATAGGTGTTTCTAAGCTGCTAATGCAGTTGCTGGTAGCAGAAACTTTTTCATATCGTATCTTCTGAATGATTACATTTCTTTACATCTTACATAAATATAAGAAATTTTTATAGCCATATAATGAAAGTGGTAGTGAATGAAAGTTACTGTCTTCACACCATCCTTCTCGATATTCCAAAAATGAGCCAGAGGGAAGAGGGATGTCCTTTTGGCCTCAAAATTGAAACACTCTTAACAAGGATAAAATTGGTGTCAGCAAAAACATACTGTCCTCTAGCAAAATAAGAGTCACAAAGTTCTCAAAAGTCAGTGACTATTATTATGGAAAAGAAGATGTGGAAATTCACATTATAATTTGACTGAAATACAAATGCTCAATATGAAATGCTTTACAAGACACTTATCTGTCAGGCAGCAATTCTCACACTCACAAAGGGGATAAAAATTTGGCCAGGTTCTTGCAAATGAATGGAACCAAACATATCCTAAATTCTAAATTAGCCCTGGATTTTAATTAAAAAAAGCTTAGTTCTTCACTGGGATCACATGGGAGAAATTCCCATTCCTTCAGCAAAACAAAGGGCATCTCTCTTAATCCTTTCTCTTCACACTTGCTGCTTTTGCAGGTTCTAATGAAGCCAACCTTTCTGAATAGAAATTCAGGTAATTCTCCTGAGTGAAGATGAAAACTATTATTTTGCCCACTTATAGATTATAGCATCCATGTCACTGGTCATTCTGTGAGTCTTAAACTTGCCATATAGACATCTTGAACAGTAAAGAGTCAGTGATCTAACAGACATATGTTTAAACCTTGCCCTGGCCATCAAAATTTTCTGCAGTGGATTAGACACAACAACTTTAGCTCTTCCACAGGTCAGCAAGAGGCTAAAACTCCCTCCCCTAGAACTGAAACTATGCTCTCATCTTGCATCCATTGCATGAGGTAACCCCAACTGTGTTTACAAAGTCAAACTTACTTTGCATCAAAGCCTTCCATTTGTCAGCTAATATTTCTCCAAAAGTGCTAATCCATCCACAGGTTTGTGGCAAAGTTTTACGTTAATCACTTGCACAATAGCAGGTATAGCATGGTTGCTAAATGCAATAGTAATCGGTCATGAGTTTTCACAAAGTTGTGTCATTATGACAATTTCCTCAGACTGATACATTTGATTGTAAGCTTAAGTTTTGATTTTTAGGTGTCTTAGGTGAACAATCACATGAGAAACATGCAAGTGTAGTCACATGTCAAATTTGCATGTGAAATGACCACTGTGGCCTGTGAAACCTTCACCTGCAGATGTTATATGCAGAATGGATAATTACACATGCAAATGGATGATGATCAGTTTTATATTCAGGAACGCAGCATGCACATCAGTAATTATAACTGCATGCTCAACATGTTTAAAATCAGGGATGTGGTATTTCATACAGACCTGAACTTATTGCACAGAAATGATAAGCAACAGATGACTGAAGACAAAACCAGACTTTTAAAACTTAAGAGAGGACTCTTGGGAAGCAAATGAGGGATGATGTAGGTAAACGTCAGACAGGAAAAAAAAAACAAGTGCATTTGGAAAATCATTGAAGCATAGCAATCACAAGTGAAGCTGAGAAAGGCAAGTCTTCTGTCTAGCAGACCATTGCAGTAAACAATGACAGAGGGCTCTGGTCAATAGGAAAAATAACAATACAAAAGAAAGTTTTGAATGAAAAGCGACAACAAATTACCAGATGTTAAACTTCTCTTGAATTTGAAGGCTAGTACCCAACTACTGGCTCAAACAGTGTGTGTTGAAAATGCTCTTCATACAGTGGGAGGCTCCACATTTTTTAAGTCAGTTCTTAGATGCCTGGGAAGGGTTGAGTCTTGTCGTCTGTTGGTAGAAATATCCAATGGCATCATTTATGCCAGTGAGAAACACAGCAATAATTACAGACTGTGTATGCGCAGACTTCTAGATCAGAGGATCTTTTGTTTTCCTTTAAGAGTTAGAGCAAACTTAAGTCAATGCTTTACTAAGGACAAGGGGGTTCTTATTGTAAAAAATTCATAATTCAAGGCATTTGTCTGTAATACAGATCAGGAAGTTTTTTATATTGCTCTATGCATTTAAAACTATGGGAAAAACATAAAAATGCAAAAAACCCAATCAAAATCGCAAACCCCATTTTCATCAGCACAGCTCAGATCTTTGTTGATAAGCAAGAAAATGATATTGAACCCATGCAGATCTACATAGAGTAAAACTGCAAACAGATGAAGAAGTAAAAGGAAAAGCCTATGACTCTCTATAAATTGGCAATTTAGATTGGGCAAGATATAAGTATATGAAACAGATACAAGTTCCAGACCACCAGTGCTACCCAAGAAACAGATCTATGAGAGTTTTATTAAAACAAAAAAGAAAAGAAAAGATGTTATGTTAAAAAAGTTACGTTGAATTTGATTAAATTCTCAGTGAGAGGATAGGAAATAATAAAATTTTGGGGCACACACTGCAAAACTATTTTTTCAGTCCTCCTCAAGCAGATGCTCACCTTATGACAATATTTGTAATTTTATTTTCCTTTTGATCTGAATCCACATAGACAGCAGTTTTAGTCGCTGGGGCCAGTTTGGCCAGTGGAGTCTGGGCTTCTCAAGGAATGCATTTTCTGAATTTATATTTCTGCATAACTCCCTCTGGTGTTAGGAATGAAGTCTGGCAAAAACACGGTAGTGCATCAACTCTGAGAACTTGGGTTTAACCAGAAACTTTGCTTCCTTTTTCATTCTCACTGCTGGCTGTTTGTGGTGCAAACACACCTCCTACTCTCAGGGAAATAAAGATTTTTTTTCATATAAAATTAATATTCTAGATCTAAAATTTTCAGAAAGAGTGAATAGAGTCATGAAGAATTGGGAAAGGCTGTTGGCAAGATCAATACACTGCGGAGACTGGAACTGTAAAGCACTGACATCTTGTTTGACATGAATTAAGGACACAGAAGTGTCAGATATCCAAATCTAGGCAAAGCATAATTCAAAATACCAGACTTGAAAATTGTGATTCTTAAATGCCACACTAGAATTATGGAATCATGGAATCATAGTATCCCAGGTTGGATGGGACCTCAGGGATCATCTGGTCTAACCATTCTAGGAAAAGCATGACCTAGACTAGGTGTCCCAGCACCCTGCCCAGTCCAGGTTTTGGCGAATCCCCTTATTCCAATGGCTGATTGCTCTCACTGTGAAAAATTTTCCTCCTGTGCCAGTCAGAATCTCTCCGGCAGTAGCTTGTGCCCGTTACCCCTCATCTTTTTCATGTGACTCCTTGTAGAAGGGGAATCTCCATGTTCTTTATAGGCACCAGTTAAATATTGGAAGAAATTTCTCTAGATTCTTCTCTCTAGGCTGAACAAAGGTGCTTGTACAATGAGCTGCTACCCATAGAGAACGGACATAAAATCTTCTCAGATATTTTATGTAAAGTACCCTGATGCCTGGGTTTGTTTTCTGGCCACGCTCAAAGTACTTTGTTTTGACAGCACCGGACTTAGCTGTTTCTCATTGACAAGATCCACACTACCTACGGAAGTGCTCTGCCTCCACATTTGCCAGGTGAGGAGGCTAATTTGGCAGCATTTGTACAGCATGATGATCCAATGTATATAATATGACAAACATGCGCAGCAGAGGGGGTAGATGTGCTAGCTCATGTTTGTCAAACAGGTTGTCTACTTGAACTGGTGTCATGCTTGGGTTTTAGCTCCTTTGTCTTCTTACAATGCTCTCAAAATAAAACTTATTAATGCAGGGTGATCTGTCTGGAGCTGGGGGTGGTAGTCGGCATGCTTATCAACCCTCTTGTTGAATCTGGTCCAGGTTTAATACCCTGCTATGATGAGATGATCCTCTTTCACTGAATATTTATATGTAAATGCTGAACTACTCAAGAAATTCATCCTGAAACACTCATTTTCCTCAACAGACGCCCAAATTTTTCAGCAGAGACATCAGTGAAACTTCTCCAATGACACTGAAATAATTTTCCATTCCCTTAAAGAGTCCTGTGGCTTAAGGAACTTGTCTGGGATTGATGTGAGGAAAGGGCTCAGTCCAGCTGGAGTAGCATCCGGTGGGTGCCTGAACAGACAGGAAGGGCTGACAGTGGGCAGCATCTTCCCTGTGATTCCACCAGCCAGGTGTTGCAAGTCATGCTTGTAGGTACACTCACATCATGTGATCATGCACCTGGAGCTTAGTAGCCCAGTAGAGGTGCCAGGAGTCACCCATGGGCAGGGGGCAACCATCCCCAGCTTTTATGGATCTGGTCTGATCAGAATTTAATACTACATAGAACCCTGGTCAAGGATTTCAGCCACATGCTGTCTTGTCCTTTGAAAATAAGTTTGTGAAGGGAGTGCTGTCTCATATGACCTCTGCACCAGAGTTTTAAAAATTAAATTAACGGGACTGTGACATCTCTTGCTTTTGATATAAAGTGGGCTCTTAACTGTGTTCTTCCTTTCACTCTTTTTGCTACGCCTGAGTCTATAACCCATATCTCCTAAGCTGGTTTTGAAGTGTTAAAAAAGACCTGTCCTCAAAGGTGAAAATGTAATGAAAAATACACCATGATAGTAAAACTCCATTACAATTACACCTGTCCATGCTCCCAGACAAAACACGGAAGTATAGTTTTGAATAGGAACGAAACATAATTTTAAGGATATGGAGAGAAATAGATCTGTGAATAGGAGATGCTTCTTTTTCTAATTCTCTCTCTGTTAGCCAGGAGAGATTCAGATTTTTGCTGGAGGACTTTGATCTCTGATGGGATAGATATGAATGTCTCTTGTATTCTGAAACAGGTGTGTTAACAGGGTTAAGATTTCTAATAGATAAAGCAGAATAAAATGTGACATAAAAGAGAGAAAAGTTGAATTGCAAGGCTGAAGTGCTGCAGTGATAGACTCAGGTGGAGAATGAGGTAGCTAGGTGAATTGTTGGGTGCGCTTATAGACTTGTAAGAAGAAGGGTGTTGCAGACGGAAGCACAAAAGGACACATAAGGAGAAACTATTGCTTAGTTTCATTATACTCTACAAAATTAATTATTTCAGTTTTCCATCATGAGATGGAGAGGGGAATTTTTCTTCCTTTCGTTTCTCTGAAAGCTTCCTTCAAAATGCTGTTAGTAACAAAACCTCAGGTTCCATTTCAAAATAATGTGAGTAGGTGAACAGGTGGCTTTGGGGAAGTATTAAGAGAAACTTGTGATTGTCCGCTCTCCCGCTTAACTTGCCCATCAGACATCCCAGGATAGCAGTTAATGAGGGAGAGTCATGGCACTAAGTCATTAACCGTACTGCTAGTGAGGTACATGGGTGACATATAAGTAAGGTCATATTTTATAGTTTTCTAATTATATTGACTACTACATGAAAATATAGCATTCATAATGAATAAGGTTATCACAGTGTGTACCTGAAGAATGGAAAGAGTCACAGGATAATTCATGTACAAATAACTCATGCTAGACTCAGATCCTCTCTTCTTAAAAAAAATTAGCAGTAGCAGATTGCAACCACACTCCACAGGATGTTCTAGTATATTTATTTCTAGTTGCCACTGAAAAACAAATACAAAATCAACTTGCCAAAAGTTCCAAAGGTAGCTGCCAGTATGTTCTAACTTTCTAATTTGAGATAAATATTTTTGTGCTTTCTGCACTTTTCAAGATTTTCTCCTATTTGCTTCTTTAAATTAGAGAAATTTTATCTCATAAATCGATATTCATGTATGCAGGTGTAATATAATGGATATTATTAAATGTACACCTTTTTAATAAAGGCTTCTGAAGAGTATTTTGTAATGCATTAGTATATCAGATTTAAAACTTTTATGATAACTAGGTGATAACAAGCTGGAAATTTGAAATATACCGTTAGTTTCTTTTTAAATGCTCTTCTAAAACATAACTATCTAATAGAGGTTTGGGGAACCTTTATTTTCTATTGAACTTTTGCAGAAGCCTAGTGTTCAGATTTCTATTCATCTTGTACAGTAACATTCATCGTATTGGACATGATAATGTCTGCATTTCTTCAGCTGTATATACCATCAGTGATTCCTCAGTAAAGATTACTTACCTATTTTTGAGGATTATTTGTTCATGTTCTGTAACAGAGGTATAGTCAGACAATGAAGGAAAAAAAGGGAAGCTAAGTATAACATCACTTCAGCTGCATTACATCTCAGCCCTGACGACAGCCATGACATTGTCCTTTTCACTTCTGAGCAAGATTACACAGAAAGAATCAGGGCTTGCATATAACTCAGTTACACTTATCCCATCCTGTCATTTCTTTTCTGGAGTTGTGAAGGCCTGAGAACACGAGCAGGGAAGCAGAGGAGAGTTTTCTACAGTTCTGCTGAAATTGAGGTGAATCACTTTCCACTTTCCTGGAGCAGGTGGGTGAGCATGGCTGCATGCATGCAGCTCAGAGGAGTGGGAATGATGCTGCTCAGAGTGGCAGCTTCTCCTGGAGCTATTCATTAGCAGCAGGCTAGGGGCAAGATACTAGTCATGGCTGCAGGGACCATGCCAAAAGGAAAAACCTGGTCCTACAGCAACTGCTTGGGGTGAACGGGTGGGAATCCTGTAGCTGTCTGCTGCTGCTTGATCCTACATGTGCATGGAGGTGCCATCTCTAGGTGGTAGGATGGGCTACAGGCTCAAACCTCAGCTGCCCTACAGCTCATTTGACTGCATTCCCCATCCCATGAAGAAAAGATTCAGGACTGCATTACAACAAAAAAAACCACCAAACCAACCAAACAAAAAAAAAAAAAACCCAACCAACCAACAACAGCAATAAAAGCCATTCTTTAATTTAACAGCAATTTCATAATGTTTTGTCTGTGACTCTTGAGTACCTGGTATGGTCATGATAAGAATATATAGAGAGGTTAAATTTTACACTCTTATTTATAAAAAGAAATACATTATAATTGCAGAATTTCTTTGGGTTTTTAAGATTGCAGTTAGCAGATTATTGCCTTATCCATGTTAGTCAGGGTTACGTTGGCATCCACTTCTGTGTTAGGTTCCCATGAACAAAATGCAGAGCTATGGTTGTTATTTCATATATATGGCCTGTTTAGTCAGTTGAAGGGGATCTTGTGGTATTTCTTTTTTCATTCAGCTGTGCCTTGTCCCCTATCTGTTCATAGGCGATTTGAAAAATATATATGATTTCCTATTACAAATCAAGTACACTGAATAGTAATGCAGACCTGAAGAGAGAGATGAATCACGCTTCAATAAAAGCAAAAATAAAGTTGCCTTTCCTGATGGATAAAACCAGTAGTGCAACAACAGGCCACTATTCTACTTTTTCTCCACCCCCACCATCAAGCCCTGCAGTCTTGACATATTGGGATATGGAACAAAGTTTGTACTTACCGAAAATGAATACAGATGGCCAGCTTATAGTATAAACAATATCCAGTTTCATGTGTGGTTCACAGTAGGTATTCAGAGAGCAGGAGACAAGAAGACTACAAACTGCAGAAAATAAATATTAATATTGAAGAGATTAAAATAAATTATGGTCTCCAAGTAATCATGAAAGTTTAAAGCTCAGTCTGAAGAAACTTCTCTTAGATGCCTCAGGGCCTTTGACAAACAGAACTGATAAAGAATTATACAAAAAACTGTTCTCTATAAAGAAGAGAGTATGAAGAAAATGACTACAGTAATGAGGATGAATTGTCAATAAAGTTTTAAGACTGCAAATGATTGTTTCCATTCTGCAATAAGTTCTCTATTGGCAGATCCATCCATTTCTGCAAAGTCCAGCCATTTTGATCAATAAGTTACCAGAATCAAAATTTTCAAGTCCATTTCAAGGTCTGGATTTAAGATATTAATTTTTCTCAATGAATATGTGTTTGGTCCTGTTTGTTTGACTGTATGTGTATTTTAGGTGAAATAAAGAGCCACAACTTTCTGAGTATTAATTTCAGATTATAAAGGTTGGATTTTTACTATATTTTGACTTTTAACTTCTTTTTTTAATTTCCATATAAAAGTAATTTTTGTAAGGCAAAATTAAAACTTTTCATTGCATATGTTGACATTTAAAAGTGAAAATTATTTTAAGTGTTGTATTAATATGCTCCCTGATATTTTAAAGAAAGATGAATGTTTTGCATATTGATGGCTTATAATTAAGTGCTACCCACAGTTAATGCAGGAATAGATCAGAGATCACACAGTTATTTTAGTATGAACAACCAGCTTCTGTCTCAGTCAATATGATATTTTCTGATAGTTTTAGACTAGACTGAAATGAACAGGAGGCATACCTCACTCATTACTATCTTTCAAAGGTGTATTTAAAACAGATGGGTTTGTTCAGGTCATACCATATATTGCAAAGAAAACTACGAGGTACAAAGGAATAATGGGAGAAGCTGAAGGACAAAAAGAGGCAGGGAAATGTCAATACAATAAAAGAAATGTTTTGACGTAGATTATGACAGGAGATTTATGGTCTAATACTGGTCTAAAGCCAGAAGGAAATAGAAACATTTCAATAATAGCATAACAGAGGTAGAGTATTTATTAAATAAAATACTACAGTTGCTGCTTTGGGAAAAAGGAAGATCAGAGCATACTGATGGCTGGGAGAAGGGGTGTTTGCCCTTCAGGACCACATCTGGGACATATTTTGTTTCTTGTGACAGGGAAGAAGTTGCACTAACATACAGTCTCATATCAACACTGCAGCTGTTTGTAACCTTCAGTTTAGTATGGTATAAGGATAAAAATTTTTCAGTTCAACAGATGTAGGTATATGTTAAACAAAGACTAAAATGCCCAAATATTTTAAAATAAACAAATACAGGTAATTTGCATGCAAGGCTTTTAGCAGAGCTGGCTGATGATCTCCTTGAGTGGTTAGGCTTGATTTTCAGTACAAAATTTCACACTGGAAGCATTTTGTTGCTCCCAGAAGTAACCAGGAGATCCAATTCTGTACCACTATAAACAACAAAAACATGTAATTATTGATTTTTCAGCCTGATAATGATCTCAGGCAGAATAGTGAAACAGATGATACAGCAACCCTGTTTTGTTTATAAAGGTAATAAAATTGATGGAACGCACTTAGTCTTCTATAAGGCATTTCATCTGTTAGCACTGCACGTTGATTAAGAAATAAAATCAACGTGGCATATACTGAACTGATTAAAACTCAGGCAACTGAAAGGTCTTAAAATATTACTATAAATGAAGAATCATCATTCTTCAGATGTCTGTCTATGAGCTCCACAGGGATCAGTATTTGACTCTATTATATTTAATATTCTTTTTTTCACAACTTGGAAGAAAATACACAATGATACTGATAAAGTTACAGATGAAAAATGTTGTGAGTGTAATGAATAATAAAAAAGGAAGTCTTTGATGCAAGTTGATCAAGCCTGTCTAGCAAGCTGGGTGAAAACAGCTGAATTTACAGATGGCCAAGCATAAAGCCATAGGCCTAGTAAGAAAGGATGCAATTTCCAGTAAAGGAGGAAAACTTTTCTGTTCCAGGAAGACTTGTCTGTAAAGCTCAGATGAGCATAAACTGCAATGTAATTGCTAGGATTATGTGTACAGAAATAAGGAAGTTATGTCACCTTTGACTATTACTGCTTTCAAGTACTGTACTCAGATCTGGTGCTACAGATGTGAATAATTTAGAGACATTACAAGATAATCCTTGGGATTATCCTACTGGGAAATAAAACCATAGAGTGCATAACTCTAGCGGCTTAATCTTATTTAATCTAGTTAAATTTATCAAGTAATTATTGTTAATAGGTGACTTCTTTGCAATCTAAATGTATTTCCATGGAAAGCAAAAGTTTGAAACTAAACCAAAAATACTGGTAAAATCTGAGAGCAAGATGTTAAATGAGACAAACTCAGATCAACAGAGAACTATGGACCTTTTCCAAGTAGGAAAACTTTGCAAAGGTTAGTACCAGTTCTCTGTAGCTGGGATTATTGAATAGGTAGGACTCTATCCAGGGTACCCTACCTCTTGTGTTCAACAGGTCAGACTCTGTGTTCTCAGAGTTTGCTCCTGATCTTGGAACTGATGACTTCATATACAGCAGCAGACACTGAATAACACTACAGTTTTGAGTTAAGCCACCACTGTAATGATGCCCTGCTGTAAAATACAGTGTAAACCATAACAGGTCTCCTCTTTTCTCTGACACTTGTCCTCTTTTGGTTGAAAAATTCTTAAGTATTTATCAGTTTTTTTGCAGTCTATCTGTGAAACCATCCAGAACTTTATAATAATCGATTTTCTTCAACATGGTAGTATTTTAAAGGGCAAGAGAGTTTACTAATATTTTCTGCCATGTCCAGCTGCTAACTATAAAGACTCATAATTGCATTTGGTCTTATATACCACATGTAGTCTGCTGCTAAAAAGAAAAGGTAGTGGAGATAAAATCAATATAGCTGTGTCATGCACATGTTCTAGAATACTGCATTACAGTATGGAACATCTGTTCTAGCGTTGCACTGATTAATTGAAGTAATGCAGTATATATTAATTTGAACCAATCTCACTGTATTACTGTTATGTGTTCATGGCAGTCAGAATTATTGGTCATAGGGGTATTGTGCTGCAAACTAAAGATGAAAATGTGACTTTAATGGTTTTAGAGGCATTTGATCACTCCTTCTGTTATACATCATTCACAGCCTGGATTCAAGGCACCGCAATGTGAGTATTCATATATGTGTGTGCTGGGAGTGGAGAGAATGCTCAGGAAATGAGGAACATTCCGTCTTTACATCTCAGTAATCAGCAGGTTTTGGAATGGTCTATTTGGGCTGAAACCAACCAGCTCAAATAAGGAAATCCTGAGGCATATGCTAAATATATGTTGACCATCATCTCTCTTCAGTATGATTTTTATACAGTGCTTCATTGACTGTATGAAGCTCTCTGTAATTGGGAATACTCCATAAAAGGTACCCAGCTGTACATATAGCTGTCAGTCTCATCTCGTTAGGTAGTTTATTTTAGCCCTGCTATTATGTCATTATGATTTTCTGATTCCTCTGCAGTAACTGTTAGTATCTAACATTAATTACGTTTGTTTTCAGTTTGGAACAGTTTTATAAGATGTATGTGAAGGACATTGTAGCATATTTTTTTGTTTCTGAAAGAGCCATCTGTAATTGCACTCTTACAGAAGCTTGGGGCTGAATTCTGTCCTAAATGATCTCCTTTGAATTAATTTCATTCAATGTAAGTGGAACAGATTTTGACCTTTATTCAGTTCTGAAAAGGTATTATGCAAAAATGCACCTTCCTATTCAGCAGATCTGCTCTATATGCAGTCACATTTTAATTCAGTGACAAAAAATAAATGTGTTCTACATCCTGCTGATAGAAGCAGAGAGCTGGTGCAGATGTGGGAGTGTGGTATGGGTTCCCTTCTGACTCACCATCATTAACAGAGATGCTGTGTAAGGGCTTCATTTGCCAAAGCCTCCAAACACCCACAGCCCAATCAACTTCAGCTGGAATTAAATGGACAGAGATCTTCAAAACAGAACCCTCCCTCTTTGTATTAATAGGCAAAATCCCATTGGAAATCTAGATGCAAATGAAGAAAGATTTCTCTAAAATAAAGACCTATCAGTAGCAGCCCAGCTAGAAATAAACATTTGAGTTTCATTTTTGATGGCAAAGATGAAAAATCATTAGCCAGAGGAAGAAAGACAACATGTTTAGTTGTAAACAGAGCCAGTTTGATTCAAAGATATTGAGCAAATAAAAGCTGCTTCTGTTGCAAATTAATAGCATTGCAGAAATTCTATTTCTGTTGTCTGCGCTGAAGTGAAACACTATCCCCCAGAGCTGTGCTCTGACTGTTGTCTTCACAGTGCAGGATTAAGTCTTTCTGGAGTGCAGTGGCTGTATTTTATAACTATGTAGACACTGAAGCCTCTGAGAGTATTGTTGTTTGCTTTTTTGGTTTGGGGTTTGGTGGTTTGTTTCTTTTTTGGAGGAAATTTTCTTTTTGTGGGGGGATCGGGTTTGGTTTTGGGGTTTCTTTTTTGGTGTTTGTTTCTGGGTTTTCATTTTTTTTTTTGGCTGGTTCGTTGGGTTTTTTGTTTTGGTTTTTGTTTTTGAGCAGATGAGACAATCTTATCGAAAATGCCCAATGGCTAAGGAAAATTGATTTAGTTTGTAGATATTGGGGAAATTCATTTTACCATTGACTGTCAATATTAAGGAAAGCCTTGCTCTGGGAAAGCTGACCTTACCCTGATTGCACAGTGCATTTGTACTAGAAAAATACAGCTAATCATTGCAACTTTAACCCTACTGTTTAAGGCCATGGTTTAAGTACTGTACAATCATAGTGGCACTTCCGAAGTCATTAAATCCAATCTCTTGGTATGACAAGTGGCTGAAAGTCATAATGTCTCCTTTATAAGCTTTAGCAGTGATTTGATTAAGTTTCTGTTTTCACTGCTTGTTTATGAAAACTGTTTAAGAACCTTCTGGTTTAAATCACATTCTTCTGATTTGCAGCCTATGTATATGCATAATTAATTGACATTATGTATATATTTTTTCTGTGGCATTATCTCTTAGAGAGCTTCTTTACCAGTTCAGTATTTAACATTAGGATTTACTTACAGATATTAGGCAGATTCCCTTGCAGCCTTTGTTTTGTAACCTCCCTTCTACCTTTGAATGATGGGCTTTTCAAGCCCTCCTTGAACTTTTTTCAGTTTGAATACATCCTTTTTAAAAATGAGAGATCAGAGTAAAGTGGTGGGACGGAGAGGGAGGAGAAGGGGTCAGACAATTGCTTCTATCTGCTGCAAAGACCTTTCTGATCCATTCAAAGATCATACTTGCATATTTAATATTATACTATACTAATACTTCAAGAGTCAGGACTCTTCAGTCATTTCCAGTTCTTAACATACAACAGAAGTGCTTATTATCTGTTCTTACGTTTATTTCCTTTCTTATTTCTCCATTCTGCAAGATCACCTAGTACTTTCTGCATGGTAACCTGAGCTTTTCTTTTATTAGTGAGTGCTCTCAATATTATATCATCAGCAAACTTCACAGCCCACTTCTACTTAACACCATGAAAGCCTAATTGCGTCATTAATACACACTGAAACAATATCAGCTTCAAGGAGTAGTTCTGCTAAGAGTCAGACTGGTATAACCTCTTTTGACACTACCAGTGTGATGAGTGCTTTGGCTCATTCCTTAGACATTTTACAATCTCTTTGCTTTCTCAGGCAGTAGAGCAGCTGTCAGGTCACAAAATGCCTTGTAGTTCAGCCTTCTCTCTTACATTTCTTCTGCAATCTCCTAGCAATAAAATATAGTGAATATTTTGTATCCTGTGCTTTGTATTCTTGGTGAAAATGCTACTGAGGAGATGCAGTATAGCACACAGTGGAACTTCAAAGTTTGTAAGTGCGTGGTTTGGTCATCATGTACAGTTTCCAGCTCGAATACATGACACCAGCCCATCCTGACCACTTGAGATCAGGATGCATCAGAATGTCCTTCTCAACTACAGGTGAAAAAAAGCAGTTTTGTGTATTCTTTTTACCTGGTAAATCGTAAAATGTCCATAAACTATGCATTAGATTACCAAAGGGTAGTAACCATAGGTATGAAAACTTCAGAAGGTTTACCTTGCCCCAGTTGTGTGGTTGTGACTCTGAGCTCAGTGCCATTCGTCAATGAGTCAACCATGGGACATAGAGCAACATTCAGAAGCAAAGGAGGGGTAGAGCTGGCCATTATCAGCACTGTTGATGGTGGTTCAGTTTATGCTGTCTGACCACTGTGCTTATCATTTCCATATAGTTCCCAGAAAAGTGTTTGTATCTGTGTAATCTATATTTATATTTATCTATATCATCTGCATCTATATCTGTATTTATCTTCATTGATTTTTCATGTTTTTTTTTAAATCCTATTATTTATTACATTATATGACAGTATCATTATTAACCATTCATTATCTTAATAAAAATTATCTATAATAATAGATGTAAATGTTATCTATATATAATGTCAATTAAAGACTTAACTTATAGGCTAAACCCCTCTAAATATCTGCAAACTTGCCAGTTATTATTCACCTAGTAGAATGAAGAGACCAATTCATTTCTTAGCAAAGCTACCCACCTACTTCTTAGCAAAGCTAACCACTCTAGCAGTGGCACACACTTAACAGTATTTTAAATTAATACATCAGAAGACAGAAACAGACTAAGGTACTTTAAATAAGTGGTTAAATTAGTTACCTTCAGCATCCATTCAGAGAGGTGTACTCATATGTAAACCAACATATATCAATGAGAATAAACAATTAATTTAATATTTTTTAAATACTTTTTGCTTATTTTGTCATATTCTGATATTGAATATTTACAGAAGACAAAGCTTTTGTCACTAAAATATCCTGTCAAAAATGTATGGATTTGTGTCCAAAAGAAAAGTAATTTGGGACTTTAATTCCTCATGCTTTAAAAATTAGTTCATCTGATTTAATATAAGAAAGTGTCATAGTTTCTCCTTAAATATAATGCAACCAAAAGAAAATGAAAAGTATGCAGAAGATTAACTCTTTTAAATGAAGCTGAAAGCTTCAGTAGATTTTAATTAGAACTGCATGATGAGTTTTACATATAAAGCATATCCATTCAAATTTGGCTTTTGGCCAGTTCTGCAAAAACAAAATAACAAGAAGAACTATCCTTTCACTTCACACTTTTTTCTTTTTCTTCAGAAAAAAAAAGTTGACATTTAATATGAAGTTTGTAAAATCAAGTCATGTAGTAAAATCTACAATTTAGTTTTATGTATTTTTTTAATTAGGATGAAATTCTGCAAAAGGCTGAATATATTCATTAAAAGACTCTACAGTTACTGTTTGGTAACCTGCTTCCAGTCAAAAATTGAGTTTGATTTTGAAAAATCAAGTTGGTTTTTTTTTCACTGAAAATGAACACCCCTACCATCAGGTACTCGAAAACACTGCCAACACAGGAGACCAGTCTCTTTCAGGTTACTTTTAGCTGCATTTTTAAGCACCTTTGCAGATGGAATCATATTGCACTTTACAGAATGACAAGAATCACGTCAAATGTCAAACATTCAATTGGAGATGAAGATTCAGATGCAAAAAGGCAAGTTTCAAATATCATTTCTTGGGTTACAGAGCTATGGCTCCCCTGTTGGGACTCTTAGATTAATATATTCGTGTGCTTCAGATGGGCATCTAGTGTCTCAGACTTGCTGATTTTTAACATTCCATTATGCAACTAAGTTTCTGCCTCAGGGCATGAGTTGGAAATTTAGTAGTCTTGAGATAGATTCTATCTGATCTTTTCTCCCTAGGATGACTAGTGCCCAACACCAGCTCTTCCACTAAAATGGTCTGATCTCACAAAAGATTTCATCCACAAATGTTTCAGAAAGCTACCCACAACTTGTCTGGTCCATCAAGAAAGGCTGGTATAATTGAGTTTTAAGTGTTTTAAGTGAGTTTTTGATAGTTGGGTTTTAAAAAATTTTAGCATATGTGCAGGGAGATCTTGTTTACACTTTGTATCTTTGTTTCTAGTTGGGTAACTTGCATTACAGAATGCAGCAAATTGTCATCTGGCTTTGAAGTGAAAATCCAAAACCCCCAAAAGTAGTTATCGGAAGTAGTTATTTCTAGTGTTTTGACTAACAAGGAGGATCTGGTTGAAGCAGTAAGGGTTGAGGGCTGCCTTGGTTGCAGCGACCACGAGATGGTGGAATTCAGGATCTTGTGTGGTAGGACTAGTAGAATACCAAGTAGAATTGCAACCCTGGACTTTAGCAGGGCAAACTTTGGCCTTTTCAAGCAATTGCTAGGGGAAATCCCATGGGCAAGGCTGTTTGAAGGTAAAGTGGCCCAAGACAGTTGGTTGGCATTCAAGGATTGCTTTTTCCGAGCTCAAGATCGGAGCATCCCGACACGTAGGAAGTCAAGGAAGAGGGCCAAGAGACCTGCGTGGCTAAATAGGGAATTGCTGGGTATGCTCAAGTGGAAGAGGAGAGTTTACAGGTCATGGAAGGAGGGGCTGGCCACTTGGGAGGAATATAAGGCTGCTGCTAGAGGATGTAGGAAGGCAGCTAGGAGGACTAAGGCCTCCTTAGAATTAAACCTGGCGAGAAGGGTCAAGGACAGCAAAAAGAGCTTTTTCAAATACATGGGAGATAAAACTAACACCAGAGGCAATGTAGGCCCACTGATGAAGGGGATGGGTGCCCTGGTGACAGAAGATACAGAGATGGCAGAGTTACTGAATGCCTTCTTTGTCTCTGTCTACTCTGCTGCAGGCAGTCCTGAAGAGCCCTGTACCCCTGAGACCTTAGATGAAGTCAGGTCAATGGAGCGGTTTGCCTTAGTCGATGAGGAATGGGTTAGAGACCAGTTGAGTAATCTGGACATCCATAAATCCATGGGTCCAGATGGGAGGCACCCGTGGGTGCTGAGGGAACTGGCGGAAGTCATTGCTAGACCACTCTCCATCATCTTTACCAAGTCTTGGGAAATGGGAGAGGTGCCTGAGGACTGGAGGAAAGTAAATGTCACTCCAGTCTTCAAAAAGGGCAAGAAGGAGGACCCGGGTAACTATAGACCTGTCAGCCTCACCTCCATCCCTGGGAAAGTGATGGAACACCTTATCCTTGGTGCCATCTTAAGGCATATCAAGGATAAGAGGGTTATGAGGGGCAGTCAACATGGCTTCACCAAGGGGAAATCATGTTTGACCAATCTCTTAGCCTTTTATGAGGAACTAACACGGTGGATGGGTGATGGCAGAGCAGTGGATGTGGTCTACCTTGACTTCAGCAAAGCATTTAACACAGTCTCCCACAGCATCTTCACAGCTAAATTGAGGAAGTGTGGTCTGGATGATCAGGTAGTGAGGTGGACTGTGAACTGGCTGAAGGAGAGAAGCCAGAGAGTTGTAGTCTATGGGGCGGAGTCTAGTTGGAGGCCTGTAACTAGTGGAGTGCCTCAAGGGTCAGTACTGGGACCAGTATTATTTAGTATATTCATCAATGATTTAGATGAGGGAATTGAGTGTACTATCAGCAAGTTTGCTGGTGGCACTAAGCTGGGAGGAGTGGCTGACACGCCAGAAGGGTGTGCTGCCATCCAGCGAGACCTGGACAGGCTGGAGAGTTGGGCAGGGAATAACTTGATGAAATCTAACAAGGGAAAGTATAGAGTCCTGCATCTGGGCAGGAACAACCCCAGGTTCCAGTATAGGTTGGGAAACGACCTGTTAGAGAGCAGTGTAGGGGAGAGGGACCTGGGGGTCCTAGTGGACGACAGGATGACCATGAGCCAACACTGTGCCCTTGTGGCCAAGAAGGCCAATGGCATCCTGGGGTGTATTAGAAGGGGGGTGGTTAGTAGGTCGAGAGAGGTCCTCCTTCCCCTCTACTCTGCCCTGGTGAGACCGCATCTGGAATATTGTGTCCAGTTCTGGGCCCCTCAGTTCAAGAAGGACAGGGAGCTGCTGGAGAGAGTCCAGCGCAGGGCAACGAAGATGATTAAGGGAGTGGAGCATCTCCCTTATGAGGAAAGACTGAGGGAGCTGGGTCTCTATAGTTTAGAGAAGAGGAGACTGAGGGGTGACCTTATTAGTGTATATAAATATATAAAGGGGAGTGTCACGAGGATGGAGCCAGGCTCTACTCAGTGGCAAACAATGATAGGACAAGGGGTAATGGGAACAAACTGGAACACAAGAGGTTCCACTTAAACTTGAGAAGAAACTTCTTCTCAGTGAGGGTGATGGAACACTGGAACAGGCTGCCCAGGGAGGTTGTGGAGTCTCCTTCCCTGGAGACATTCAGAACCCGCCTGGACACATTCCTGTGTAACATTATCTAGGTGTTCCTGCTCCGGCAGGGGGATTGGACTAGATGATCTTTTGAGGTCCCTTCCAATCTCTAGCATACTGTGATACTGTGTGACTATGAATTCACTTTTTCATGTTTAGCAACTACATACAATGTCATTTTGTTTTGCAAGAAATTAGCTAATGATTCTGCTCAAGCACATGTTGATGTCTTTCAGTCCTACTTACTGCTTTTCTTGCAGAGCTCATTAAAATTCTTGTACAAAAGTCTATTAAGTATATTAAATAGTAAATAAGCATTCGTTCTGTGAATAGTGAATATCTGTTGCATCATGAAATTATTAACTCATAAAAACTTCTGTTTATCACTATAAGTTAATTGTAGCTCTGCAGTACCTGGCATTATGAGTTGCAATACACTCTAGAGGCATCATTCTAGTTATCACAAAGGCTTATCCAAGAGAATGGTCTGATAGACCACTGCTAAATTATATCAAAAGTTTATTTTAAACATAATTGCCATAAGTACCTGCTTAACGTATTTTGCTTGTTCTGAGGTACCCTAAGCTTTAACGTGAGGATGTTCCTCTCATCATTATTCTAATTCTTAAAAGCTTTTGTCTATAAAGACATCATTGCATACTACAGATGTGATTTCTTTGCTTCCTAATTATATAAGTTGATGGATATTTTAAATGTAAAGTCTTGGCCAGATTTAGGATACTGTAGAAAATGTGAAAGCACTGCATATGAACACCCTCTTAGAATTGTTCAAGCATTTTACATTAAAACAATACAAACGAAATAAGTCTCTGGAGTACTAAAGGCTTAGACACTGATGCAATTCAATTCAACATAAAGGCCAGTTATTGCTGGAGATGTCATTCTCATCTTTTCGTACATTTCCCTGTCAGTTGTGAGTGGCACCATTCAAATCAATGGTATTGTTTTGACATAATCTTAGACAATCAAAAACTGATTAAGCACAGTGTATCATGGTTACTACAAAATTAGTTTGTCCCTACAAAGCCTGTCTTCCGTGTCTAACTGTAAAACTGTATATACAATACCTTTCTCACCATATTACAAAGTTGCATTTGAATTACATGTCCATTATAGGCTTCGTAAAAGTAATCTTTATATCCTCACTTGGAAATCAACTTTTATTTTGTAACTCCTTCCTGAAAATTTTAGCCAGTGTTGGTAGTATAGGTTCCCTTTTATTCTACATGATTTGCCTGTTGAGATAGATGATGGGGGATGGAAAAGGGGATAGAAATTATAAACAAGTAGCAGTAGACTGGCCTAGGTATCTTTGCAGTTTTGTCAGATTGTTTCACTGCATAAATTCATCAAGTTTTGCATATGATTTGCCTATGGCTTATGCCATTAGAAAAGTGCTAAAATGGAATTTACAGCTTTCATAAAGAACATAGCAGTTGTGGAAATTTTTTTAAAACAATGACAGGTAAATTTAAATTTTTTTTTTTTTTTTTTTACTGAACTTTTTCTTTTCTCAATAACAAGCATCTGGAAGAAATTAGATCTGATTTCAAGGAAAAAGAAGCCAACAACAAAAAAAGCCTGCTTCCCCAACACCATGTTAATAATTTCATTATGAGAAACGTACCTTGAGGTGTACATTTTGGTTCCACAGATCAGTGAAAGATATACATGCTGGAGAGGGAAATGTTAATGGTTTTCATTATGAATAGGTCAAGGATACAGTTGTCACAAATTTGGAAAAACATAAAAAGGAGATACAGAAAATAAACTCTATCTTAATCCTATCTACTACTGTAAATCACAATATTGAAAGAGAAAGTGGGTAGGATACCTTCTTTTCCACACGCTGGAGAGGTCTGCAACATATCAGTAATTTTTAGGAATGTGTTGCTAGTGTCATCTTTTCAATTAATTTATGATTCACCAGGGCATTCTACTGGAAAGACCACACTTCCTGGAGACTGTGGAATAATCCTGCAAGATTGTTCTGTATGTAAGATGTCTGCAGTATTATTTTGTCCCGAAGCTTATAAAGATCATCCTTATAAACAACATCTGGAGGAAGTAATTGTCTTTTCTGCACTTTCTCAAAAGAACAGAAATTTCCATATATTCCCCTTTCCCTTCCTTTCTCTTCCCCTCTCTCAAAGTCTAGGTGCCCTCAATACAGCAAGCCATTGAAATCATAGCAATGAAGCTTCTAAATATTTTTAAAGCTGTCCGCTCTATCTTCATCATGGAGTGGAAAAAATATTTTTAGCATTGTCAATAGCTCCAGTTCTATCAAAGGAAAGAATAAATAACAGACTAGAGAGGAATTAAGTCCTCCTTTCTTTAACAGTGATGGTAAGACGTCAGTGCCTTATCTTTAAGAAAGGTACTTCACCTTAATCCTATATCTCTGCATTGCTATGACAGCCTAGTATATTTCCCTGTCAAATTCATCGGGCCAGTCAGAAGCCCATCCTACAGCTCCAGTGCATTATGGCCTTGCTACGTGTTCTCCTCTTTCATTATTAAATGGGCACAACATTAAGATATAAATTTATATGTAAATAAAATGGAGATAAGCATCACTTTGGAAATAGAGCAAATTGCAGGTGCTCAGGGAAAAGGCTCTTTCCTAGAGTGTACTTTAGGAGAACTGGAATGGTAGTTACAGACAACTTGCAAAATATGGCTTCATAGTACAGTATTAGGTATTGTTTATGTGTGAGGATCCAGCTCAAATGACAGGTGTTAAAAAGTATATGTTGCTCAGGATTATTTTCAGATGTGGGCAACATAAAGCTTTTGCAACTTGGAAAGGACTGCAGTGGATGGACGTTTAAATGACACAATTCCTCATTGTCAAGATATTCAAATAACAGAGGAAAGAAGGCTGCTGTCCAGTGCTGTGTTACTGTTGATACACAGTGGCATTCAGTACAGCCCATGGTGGTACTTGATACTTCTCTTTTAATTTACTGAACTAATAATTTTAGTTTAGCAATACATTAGTTTCCTAAAATGTTAGGGATTAATAATTTAAGAGATTCAGTGAATATACATTAAAGGGGATTTAATCATAGAAGGATCTTGGGTTAAAGGACTTATTTAAAACCCACAGAATGAAAGTGAATATTCAATGAGATACTGCAGCTTTAATCTATGCTGTCATATCTGTTATTCAGCATGACATTCCAGCTTTCATTTTTTCTGTTTTCTATCAAAGTCTTTGAAGGATACCTTCTGCCACCTTTTATTCAATGCAATATTTGGACATACTGTGGTGATTTTGAGTAGGAATGTCAGAGGATTTTCTTTTTAAGCTTTGAGTTTTCTCCCCTCTGTCACTGTCAAGACAGACCTTTAGCTTTTCTTTGTGCCTTAATTTATGTACAAAGTAGAGCAACACAAAATGAAGGAATATGTAGAAATGTAATGTTATTTTTAGATAAGACATTTATTCTCTGCAAGAGGCTCTACAGCCTCAAACATCTTCAGAGCAGGTGGTATTTAATGTGTTAAGCCTCAGAATGAAAGACATATTTGCAAGTACTGCACTGCAGACAAAAGCAGATAAGCAACTAAATATAACAGCTGTCTTGGTATCTAGTGAATGCTCAGAAACTTGATAGGCAAAGTTGTTCCATGATACTTGTTACAACGACCCCAGTGCACTGAATTAATGCTGTTTCCTGTCTCTAGGAATGCTCTTTGTGAGTGTTTTCCTACCTGCAAGGAGCAGAAGAGATTGTTCAGAGCAAATGATTAAAAAGAGCCCATCTTTCAAAGCAAATAAGTCAATATGCAAACAGCTTGAATATATTAAAACAATGTGACTATAGGAACAAGTCATGCAGATAGCCAGAGTGTTGATAAGTTATCTGTAGAAAGTACTTTCATTTAAAAATGTAAAAAACCTTATGCTCTCTATGGATGTCACTATGAATGACGAACAGGAAAAACAGCAAAAGCTTTGTTCAGGTCAATAAGATTGTATTTTATCAAACTTTATTACAAGTGCAGACATATCCATTTCAGAGCCGATAATAAAGCTGTTTTCTGGGAAAAGAGGCAGTTTAAAGTTGGTGTTTCTCATTTCTTTTTTTGGCTGAGTGAATCAGTAATCTGCAGAATACCTGTTAAGGTTTTCTTTCTAGTAAAGATTGCTTGAAATGATGGGAAAAAAAGCTGCCTTTCTGTCATCACACAGCTCAGAAGATGAATTTTCATGTAACACAAGAGACTAAAGGCAATTACATGGGTCGCCAATGAAAGCTGGTATGAAAATGTTATTCAGCTTTCAAAAAATGCTACATGCAAAATGTAACAGATAGTAGAGAAAGACTGAATCATTGATCAAGATAGACTATGACTTATTGAGTCTATGATTCTATGATTCTATATTTTCTGATTTAAAATATGAAACTCTGTTACAAATTTTCAAGAGCTTTGAAGTCTCTTGGAAAGATAATCAGACCCTATTGTTTACAGAAGATACTCCCAGCAATATATAATTGGGGTTTGCTACTTACAAACTGGTGAAAACGAAATGCCTAGTAATTGACTAAAGAGAACTTCTGAATTCACACAGGGACTCCAGCTTTTCTATCCACCAACTTGCTAGATGGGTTCACCCAGTTTGCTATTCTCCGCTTTTTCTCCATATAGAATATCTGCTAGGCAAGATACAAAAAGTATTGTGATACTCTTCACACTTAGAATCATAGAATCATACTTTTTCTCCATGTAGAATATCTGCTAGGCAAGATACAAAAAGTATTGTGATACTCTTTTCACACTTCGAATAATAGAATCATAGAATGGTTAGGGTTGGAAAGGTCCTTAAGATCATTTAGTTCCACCCCCCCCCGCCATGGGCAGGGACATCTCCCACCAGACCAGATTGCTCAAGGCTCAATCCAACCTGGCTTTGAACACTGCCAGGGATGGAACATTCACAGCTTCCTTGAGCAACCCGTTCCAGTGCCTCACCACCCTCACAGTAAAGAATTTCTTCCTTATACCCAACCTAAATCTCCCCTATTTTAGTTTGAACTAAAACTTTTTCAATTCCTATTGTTTGTGAGCTCCTGCCATGAAATGTTGGAAGGAATTTTTTGAGGGTTCCTCACTAAAAGTGCTAGCTTCAATCCTGGCACTGGTAGCACCATACTGCATGCGCTACAGTTATAATCTCAGCGTGCAGGGAGACATTATGCCCTCTGCAAGCATGTGACTGGCTGGAAGTGCAACATCCTATTATCTTATAAAAGAGTGTGTATATTTAATATCTGAGTTCTTGCTTAATTATCCCTTCTCTTTCCTACATGGCTTTCTATCTTCATTTTCCTTTTTGTACTTCTCATTTTCTTCCCATTTATTCCCTTTCCTTGAGTTTAGTGGATTTAAAAGAGAGAGAACACTGGGCTTTTGGTAAGGCTGCTCAAAATGCTTAACAAAGGTTTGTCATAATACATAAATTAAAATGCATATCAGTAAGCTATTTAATCTCATTGCATTTCAGATCCTGATTTGTAATACAGAAATTATAAGATGCTCTTTTCCGGTCTGTTTAGACAATACATTTTACAGAAATACCCTTGATTTTGTCTACACCTATCCCAGTTTTTCTGGTTATAAAACCATGGCTTATGCTAGCTGGCAAGGTATCCTTACTGAGGACATTCCTATTAATCCGGTTTTGAACCACTGTTTTTGATTACATTGCAAAGTGGTCACTGTAAATTTGACTGTATGTTCAACAACACAGACAACTTCTTCACTGCTTGGAGATTTGTACTAGCAATTTGTCTTTACAGACCTTCCCTAGACCTTCTCTTCTATCTCGAATTCTTCCCATCTCCCTTAAGCTTTTCACTTGAATCCCTGTCGTGGTTTAACCCCAGGCGTCAACTCAGCCATGCAGCTGCTCGCTCACTCCCTCCCTGCTCCCCCCTCCACCCTTCCTCCCCCCTCTCCCAGAGGGATGGAGAGGAGAATCCAAAGAATGCAACTCCCACAGATTGAGATAAGAATAGTCCAGTAATTAAGGTATAACACAAACCACTACTGCTACCACCAATAATAATAATGATAAGGGAAATAACAAGGGAAGAGAATACAACCGCTCACCACCTGCTGACCAATACCCAGCCCCACTGGAGCAATGATCTAGCCCTTCTGGGTAACTGCCCCCAGTTTGTGTAGTGGGCATGACATGCTGTGGTATGAAATACCCCTTTAGCTAGTTCGGGTCAGGTGTCCTGTCTGCTTCCTCCTGGCTTCCCCTCCTCCCTGGCAGAGCATGAGACTCACAAAGTCCTTGGTCAGACTAAACATTACTAAGCAACAACTAAGAACACTGGCATTATCAACATTGTTCTCAGGCTGAGAGTCAAAACACAGCGTTGCACTGGCTACTAAGGAGAAAAGTGACTGCTACTGCTGAACTCAGGACAATCGCCTACTCTACTGCTAGCATTTTCTTCTTCCTCTTTCTCTCTTCTTAACTTCTTTACATACTATGAATTATTTTTTCTTGTTCCCGTTTATAACACTTTTTTTAATATTTCTATCACTTTATTTAATTTTCTTTCTGTTGGTTCTCCTTCTCTTGGGCATCAGTAGATACAAAAGACTAAGTGACGGTAGTCAATTAGGCTTCATCCCACTGAATTTTAAGGGAAATAGAAACTCTTTTGAAGACTTCAGAATATTGCCATAGGATGTCATGAGAGTTTTTTTAACACACATGTCAACAAGATCTGTGATGTTATTAATAGGGCTGACAGCACTGCTTGCTGTCTCCTAGGATGAAAGATTTATGTCAAAATAAGGAGGGAAATATTCCTGGATTCCATCAGAGCATGTATGCAGCTAAAGACACAACATAAATTCTTTAGATTATAATGCTCCTGTCCACAGATCATCACACAAAGGAATTACAAACTATTAGTCTCACCTGAGAACTAACAGGATTTCAAACATGATCATACTCTGCCATAAGTGCATGCCACACATTTTGGATGTCCTCCTTTCTAAAATACCAACATACATATTTTAACATTTTTTCTGAAAAAAATCTGGTCAAGTAGGGCATCTAATTCTGCTCTGGAATTCTGACTGAAGAGCAAAGAGTACACATGTATTCTCCAGGCTTAGCATACACCAGGATAATATGATAATCAATACAGGATAAGAAAACTTGAATGTATATCAAGCAAGACAAATGGACATGAGTGAATAATGCAATCACCTTTTGCTTTCAAAGAAATACCTGCCATTCCTACCACCAACTAGGCTTTGAATACGTATATTACGCAGCATAGGGAAGGAGTATTATAACTATGAGGCCATAAATCTTTAGCTCCTCCTTATTTTTATCTGCGACGGTGAAGTAAAAGAAACAGAAAGCATGGTATGCTACCCTTATTTTATTTTCTATCATCTCTATAGTTTGATAGAGTTGCCCCAGAGATGTTATACATTTTTAGATTAAAAAAGTTATGTTGCACGTACTTTTGAAGTGGGATATTCACAATTCCTGTACAGAGAGAAATCTGTGAAACTCTGGTGTGGAATTTCTGGCAAATACATAGGCATAGTAAACTAAGCAACATTTTTGACTCTTTTGCTTGTAGAAGAGGTACCGGGGATTGAGAAATCTTCAAACAGAAAAACAAGAAGTGTAACATATGCATAGATCATAAGAAAAAAAACCAAGCCTGTACAAATGTCAAGTGAGTTGAAATGAAATAAAAATGAAAAAAAGAAATGCAAAAGAATAGAAAATTAGTACGATCCCCAGAAATTGTCACTCTTGGGCTAATTGGAAGACTAATAGCTTTGATGAAAAGAGAAGGCAATGAGAAGTCTGTACATTTCACAAAAGGCATCCTGTCTGCCTCTCATTTGTAATCTACCTATTTGCATCTGAAAAATATGTTGGCATGAAAAGGTGCTATTGTGTAACTAGCAGTGTATAATGGAGAAATGACAGTCACGTGAAATAGGGCAAAACAATTTTCCCTGTTAAAAGGAATTAAAAAAAAAAGTATTAGAGAAAACATATCTGGTGCCAGACCAGCAAAAATATTTCAAGGTAGAAGACTATTATTTCATCTAAAAAAGAAGAAATAAAAAAACATGGATATGTGTTACTACTGTAATTCTGAAATGCCTAAATATAAAGAAAAAGGAAAAACATCACTCAGCATCATTTACTTAGTATACAACTGGTCAGAGTAATTAAATCCTACCAGTGCTATCAGGGCCTTGAAACCAGCTTTTTCTAGCTCATTTTTCTTCTTTCTAACATTTTAATTTCCTTAAGACATTCTAGAAACACACAAATAATTTTCCTAATGTCACTTTGCCATAGACGCAATCACAGTTGTTGTAGCAGTGTTGTTAAGACAATTAGGAAAGGGGGGAAGACAGATTGGTGATGAAATAGAAATGTGATAAAGAAAAGAATCATTGTATCAATATTTCTTATGAAAGAGTCTGACAGGCTCTTAAAAAAGGGAGAGAATTCATTGTGGACTATTTTCAGAGGAGAAGAGTCATCTACATGATATATCATGTTTGCTATAGCATTATCAGGGATTTTATAATTGAAATTTTATTTGTTTGCCTAATTAGAATGGTATCAGAAATATGAAAACATATTTTTAAAGGTGTTTTCTTGGTCAAGGTTAATATTATAACTGATGAGATGTGATTATACCACCATATTTCCATTCATTAGAAAACACAGGGAATCTTAAAAAATTCCCTGAGTTTTCTAAAGCCACAGTGATGTCTGAGTATCTACAGAAATGTAATAGATGTCAGTACCGCGCATCTCAACAGTAAGAGTGCTTTTATAGGTAATTATTCAAATCCTGACAAAGCATGCAGGGATTACTGTTTCTCTTTAGCTTTGAAGTACATTTAGGATTCTAAAAATATATTAAGCTGTGCAAATGTCAGCTAATGCTATCCTTTTTTTCCTGACTTTTAGCCTTTCTCTAACGCATATCCCTCCAGTATGTCCCCTGCAAACAGCTCAGAAAGGATAGAGACCAGCAGACTGACTTTGAGCTAATTCCTGCTTAAAAACTAAGAAACACAAGGTGTCTGGCCCCTGTGCAGGTCTCAGGGTATGACATGAGAGGGAAGGCCAGCTCACATGGATAGTTCAAGGCAACTCAAGTATCTTAACTTATCAGTGTGATCAGTTTGTGAGGTCACAGCTACTGCAAGGAAAGAAGTTACCATACTGTTGTTCCTCTTCCTCAATTTTGAATCTCTGCATCTTGTAGTGCAAGTGGAAACTGTACTATGAAAGTGAGTCAGAGTCCTGGAGAGGCCTTGGCTACATCCTTAGGTTAGGGGGAATCAATGTTCTGAACTGAATACGCCTGTTAATAATATTGCAAGCTAAAATCAAGCTCATACATCAATACAACGGAAGGGCCAGGAGACCTCCTTGGATGGATAAGGAGCTGCTCAGGAAACTCACAGGGAAAAAAAAAAAATTATAAAAGGTGGAAGCAAGGACAGGTAGCCTCAGAAGAATACAGGGATGTTGTCCAGGAAGCTAGGGACCAGGTTAGGAAAGCTAAGGCCCAGTCAGAATTAAACTTGGATGGGGATGTGAAAGATAACAGGAAGGGATTCTATAGGTATATTGCGAATAAAAAACAGACTGGGGACAATGTAAGCCTCCTCAGGAAGCTATCGGGAGAGCTGGCTACACAGGATTTGGAGAAGGCTGAGGTTCTGAATGAATTCTTTGCCTCAGTCTTCACTGGCAAAGGCTCTGACCAAACCACCCAAGTCTTGGAAGGCAGAAGAAAGGACTGTGAGAATGAAGAACCTAGGCCCATTGTAGGAAAGGATCTGGTTTGAGACCATCTTAAGAACCTGAACGTGCACAAGTCCATGGGACCTGATGAAATCCATCCACAGGTCCTGAAGGAGCTGGTGAATGAAGTTTCTAAGCTGCTGGCCATCATATTTGAAAAATCACGGCAGTCAGGTGAAGTTCCTGACAACTGGAAAAAGGGAAATATAACCCCCATTTTCAAGAAGGGGATAATGGATGACCCAGTGAATTACAGACTAGTCAGTCTCACCTCTGTGCCTGGCAAAATCTTGGAGAAGATTCTCCTGGAAGGCATGCTAAGGCACATGAAAATCAACAAGGTGCTTGGTGACAGCCAGCATGGCTTCACTAAGGGGAAATCCTGACTGACCAATTGGGTGGCCTTCTCTGATGGGGCTAAACAAAACTGATGGACAGGGGTAGAAGAGTTGCTGTCATCTACCTGGACTTGTGCAAAGCGTTCAACACTGTCCCACACGACATCCTTGTCTCTAAATTGGAGAGACATCAATTTGATGGATGGACCACTTGGTGGATAAAGAACTGGCTGGATGGCTGCACACAAAGAGTTGTGGTCAATGGCTCAGTGTCCGGCTGGAGACCAGTAACAAGTGGTGTCCCTCAGGGATCGGTGTTGGGACCAGTCTTGTTCAACATCTTTGTCGCTGACATGGACAGTGGGATTGAGTGCACCCTCAACAAGTTTGCTATGACATCAAGCTGTGTGGTTCAGTTGATACCCTGGAGGGAAGGAATGCCATCCAGAGGGACCTTGATGTGCTTGTGAGGTGGGCTGATGCCAACTTTATGAAGTTTAACCATGTCAAGTGCAAGGTCCTACACCTGGGTCGAAGCAATCCCAGGCACAGCTACAGGTTGGGCAGAGAAGAGATTCAGAGCAGCCCTGAGGAGAAGGACTTGGGGGTGTTGGTTGATGAGAAAATGAACATGAGCCAGCTTCAATGTGCGCTCGCAGCCCAGAAAGCCAACCGTATCCTGGGCTGCATCAAAAGGAGCGTGACCAGCAGGTCAAAGGAGGTGATCCTGCTCTCATGAGACCTCACTTGGAGTATTGTGTGCAGTTCTGGTGTCCTCAACATAAAAAGGACATGGAACTGTTGGAACAAGTCCAGAGGAGGGCCACAAGGATGATCAGGGGACTGGAGCACCTCCCATATGAAGACAGGATGAGAAAGTTGGGGCTGTTCAGCCTGGAGAAGAGGAGGCTGCATGGAGACCTCCTAGCAGCCTTCCAGTATTTGAAGGGAGCCTACAAGGGTACTGGGGAGGGACTTTTCATTAGGGCCTGTATTGATAGGACAAGGGGTAATGGGTTAAAACTTAAACAGAGGAAGTTTAGATTGGATATAAGGAAGAAATTCTTTACTGTCAGGGTGGTGAGGCACTGGAATGGGTTGCCCAGGGAAGCTGTGAATGCTCCATCCCTGGTGGTGTTCAAGGCCAGGTTGGACAGAGCCTTGGGTGACATAGTTTAGTGTGAGGTGTCCTTGCCCATGGCAAGGGGGTTGGAACTTGATAATCTTAAGGTCCTTTCCAACCCTAACTATTCTATGATTCTATGATTTCTGCTAGATGCTCACAGAGTTTTCCCAGATGAGAATTTGTCCTGTATTAGTGATGCATACCCCTGAATAGTCAAATGTCAGCACTGATTTGATATCATTTGCAATTTGCCTCTGACTAAAAGGTGCAATGAATAAAACAAAGTAAAAGAAGTGAATGTGTACAATGAATGTAATGTCCATACCCTTCAGAGGAGTCATAATGTAGTTCTGCTGCATGATTCATAATTTTTTATTCTTCTAAAATGAAATATGGATTTAACACTGAGCTTTTCTTCAAGGGATATCTCCATTGCTTTTATATCTATTACGTATTCATGTACTTGCATTAACAATAAGTAGTATAAAATAAATTACTCTTAATGCTCATTGCATTAAAATTAACCATTGTATGTATAAAATCTGGTGGACATATTTCTGTGGCTTTGTCATGTCTAAATATTTGGTGCCTGAAGGAAAAAACCTAACCAATTGCCAAAGTCACTAATATAATTGGTGGAGAAAGACCTATCTGAACAAAATGAAGAACAAACATTAAACTGAATAAAACATGATTCCTATTCCAATTAATGAAGACATAAGAAACAAATGCCATTCTTTAAATACGGCAACTCTGTGCCATTTGAGACATCCTGAAGTATCTAAACCTTTTGCGTGGGATGAACAAAGACCTGTACACTTCGGAAGGGTAAGCAGAGCTGCACCCAAACCAGAATGAGACAGCTATGTTTAGGCAACTAAATGTAGTTCCTTGTCAATAGAGTTAAGGCAGCAAATCAGTTGAATGCTGGTGTCTATTGAAGCATTAGTTGAGTCACTCTGATTCCTTTGACTGCCAGTGGTGGGCTTAAAGGTTCAGCTTATATACAGGTACCCACATAAAGATACCTTGATGACAGTGTCTTTATCTGAAGTTGATTCCCCTCCTGGCACTTCGGTTCAAGTTAGTGACACACAGAAGCACATTCTTGACTTTTTACACTGTGGTTTTCAGTACAGTTGTATGCTGAATGACATTTAGAACTAGTTTGATTTTTCTGTTGTTTTTATTGAATAAAATCACACATAAAATAGCAATTTTGTTGCAGATGCTGCTGCAGTTACGGTTGTGAAAGAGTACATTTTTTCTGTGCTACATGCCATTATCTTCTTATGTGCTGTGTTATTTTCATCACTTTAACTGAAAGTTTTTATATTTGAGGCATTGATGAGACAATCATTTTGGTGCAATTACCTGATATTTCTTTTTGTGTCCTTGATTCTTATACAATGAGAAACTACAGTGATATAGTTTCCTATTACCTTCTCCACAGTTTTCTTGAGCTTGAAAAGACATAATTACAAACACTTTGAATTACAAGAATGGGCATAGATGTGTAAAATGTTGTTGAGCTGCTGTCTGTCCATTGTTTACAACCTATATGTGCTCTGGTTTGTACAAAAGAAGAACGGATTGTGAGACATTTTCCTGAAAAATGTCCAGGCAAGGATACTGTGTAATATTAACAAGATTAATTCCCTCAAATTAGGATACCGGAGATTCAGATAAACTCAGAGACTTTCCTCCACACAAGATGTTCATACCGTAAGAACGTAGGCCCAGACTGCAAAGAAAATGGAAGGTGAGATATGGCCTTTTCTGTCCTCCTTTGATGCTGCATAGAGAGGGTAACTTTTACTTCTCCAGGTACTGGCTTCATTGAAAAAAATCATATTTTCTGTATTAATGCTTTAAAAGGGATAAAGCAGTAGCTCCACAATAGACTTTACCATATAGGGAGCAGGTAAACATCATATGCCTAAATCCCTAAAGTAGAAAATTCACACCTTAATATTGCAGAGCTTTATTGTGAAGGTGCTAAATTTTTACCAAGTAATTTACTGCTTATTTCCAATTCAGGTTTTCTTTTGGTGTGTCATTAGGCATGCCCAGTCTTAACAGCACAGAAAAAATTTGTGCTGCTTTTATGCCTGAAGATTTACGCAGTCATGTTTACCTTGATGCTCAGGCACTAGGATGTAGTACACCTGGACTTTGATAGCCACTAGTTCTGCTGTCTGGGTATGAACATACCTTCAAAAAGCAGGTCTCTGGCATGCGTATGACATGAGGAGGTGTTGCTATAGGTTGTTTGCCTGGAAAATTGCATGGGATCATGCCAGGCAATAGAAACAGAGTGAAAATTTGCATTACCTCTCTTGTTTAACAGACATATGTTCAGGGGGAAACCACTGTTCTGCACTGCAAACCTACAAGATTCATACATTTAGACATGAAATTTGAGATCCCAGAAAATTTAACATTCACAGCGTGACTGCTATCTTGTGTGAGGATTCTCAAAGGGCAAATTATCAGGACAAATCCACAAAGTTTGTTTGTTCTGCTATGGCTTGGCCTATGGCAGTAGCTGAGTTTGGCCGAGTTGTTCAAGCTGAGGTAGAATAAATCTATACAAAGTCATATCAGTGGTGCTTGGGACACCTAAAAGTGAAAGAGCAGGGTAACATACGGGGAATAGATACCTTCAGGATAAGGCAATATCTGAATAAATATATTTTTCTCATGTTTGACTTTAGTATCTGTGGACTTTATTTGGGGATCTACATGGAATTTGGTGACTCCAACCTGTTTCCTTGAAGATAAACCATCCTTACAGTGTACTACTGCATCAAAAGTGCCAGTGGCTTAACAGACTCTGCAGAAGGACTGAGTCCTCTGCAGGAGGAGCAAATTTCCCAACTGTCACACTTTGAAGTGATCTCTTTAGGATAAGGTCAGGGAAAAAGCAGCAGCACTATGGGAAAGATGCCACACACACTCTCGGGTGAATAAACATAAGTACCACTTTGATAAAACTTATTATCAGAATTTCAGCAAGTTTTCAAACTGCATGCTTGGTAGGATGAATTATCCTCCCTTTCTTAAAATCTTGCCATTTTTTGGAGCCCTTTGTTCATGCACAGTCTAGAGACCACGAGAAATATTCAGATATCAAAAATCTTCGTGAGGAACACTATTAGGTAGGCTAGTAACATTGACTGAAATGAAAAAAAAAAATTTATTTACATTAATTTTAGTTACCAACACTGTCCTTAGGCTTTTGGAGAGAAGAATGATTTTCTGCAACCCTTTGGACTCAGCTGTTGCTCATTGCAATGATGTTCTACCTCTCCTCGTTTTTGTAATTGACAAAAATCAGTCACTGACAACTGACTAATGACTTCTGTTTACTTTCCTTAACAAGACTATCAGAACACTAAGACTTCTTTGATGCTGGTAAACTGTTTTCTGTCCCTTGATATTCCCCATGAGCAGTGTGATTGCATGTATCCCTGCACTGTCCTGCAATGCTTTTTAATATCACACCAGTTTTAGTCTCTGTTATCTCTTTGAACAGAGTAACATTTCAGTATCTTCACTAAGAGTTACAGACAGCAACGAAAAGAGCTGGTGTATCAGGAAACAGTTTTCTTAATCCTGCAAAGCCTTTGGCTATAGACTTCAACCTGTACAGTATGAAGTAAGCTAGACCACACAGCCTCTGATTCAGCAAAACACTTAAAGGGAACATTTTCAAAGGTACAAATGGCAGTTAAGCAATAATTTGTAGTTGAGGATGAAAGTAGATGAGCATCCAGCTGTCACCTGTGACCTTCAGATCCAGGCCTACAACCTGTGTAACTGCCAGTGTTTCATAAGGGTGTAACAATTGAGCAAAATGGAGAAGCGCAAGACTTGCTTTTTAGGAAGAATTACCACCAAATCATATCTTATACACTGTCACCTGTATGCAGCAAAATGCGTAAGCATATCCACTTTAAGACTAAAAGGACAAAAGTGCTTCAGTAGCTGCATTCTACACACAGTGGCTCCCTTGGAAATAAAATTCTTCTCCTGTGGTAAGATTATATCTTGAAAGAATACCTGCTATGAAAATGAATGAATTTTTAATATCATAGAATCATAGAATGGTTTGGGTTGGAAGCGGCCTTAAAGTTCATTTAGTTCCAACCCCCTGGCATGGGCAGGGACACCTTCCACTAGACCAGGTTGCTCAAAGCCCTGTCCAACCTGGCTTTGAGCACTGCCAGGGATGGGGCAGACACAGCTTCACTGGGCAATCTGTGCCAGTGTCTCACCACCCTCATAATGAAGAACTTCTTCCTTATATCTAATCTAAATCTACCCTCTATTAGTTTAAAGCCATTCCTCCTTGTGCTATCACTATGTGACATTCTAAAAAGTCTTTCGCCTGCTTTCTTGTAGGTAAGTTCTTCCTGAATTGTTCTTTTCGCCAGGCTGAACAAGCCCAACTCTTTCAGCCTGTCTGTACAAGAGAAGTGCCCCAGCCTTCTGATTATCTTTGTGGCCCTCTTCTGGACTCATTCCAACAGGTCCATGTCCTTCTTATGCCTGGGGCCCCAGATCTGAACACACTACTCCAGGTAGGGTCTCATGAGAACAGAGCAGTGGGGCAGAATCACCACCCTCAACCTGATGGCCACACTCCTTTTGATGCAGTCCAGGATACAGCTGGCTTTGTGGATGCACATTGCCAAGTCATGTTGAGCTTATCAACCAAGTCTTTCTCATCAGACCTGCTCCCAGTCCTCCACCCAGCCTGCATTTGTGTGTGGGAATTCCCCAACCCAGGTGCAGGATACCTTGCACTTGGCCTTGTTGAACTCCATGAGGTTTGCAAGGGCCCGCAACTGTAAAAAACTGGATAAAATTTTATCTTTTTCTTCCTACTTACTCTCTTGCAGGACTCCTGGAAGTCCAATAAATAATCTGTAACTGCATTAAAATGCTGTCAGTTGGCACAGTTGTAAAAGTGTCTGGAAGTTCAGTGAAGTCTGGAGCGATGGTATGAAATGATCACACTGACATTATATAATTTCTGATATTTCTTATTTTCTTCTCTGCCTTAGACTCTTCTGGAAACATTTTCTGTCTTTGAACAGCTCTCTAGTCTTCTGTACACAAGTAGGAAAAAAAAAGTATAGACTCTATAAAGCAAGAAGAGTAAAAAACAACAAAACTGACTGAATTTGTTTGCCTCTTACTCACAAAAACAGAAGTCAGGAACAAATTTTCCAAAACCAGTAAGGCCAACTCAGCTTTGGAACACGTATAAATCAAAAATTATTTCATTATTAATAACTGCAGTGAGCCTAAAGTTGCTGTTTGGAAACCTTGAGAATGTCAAGGTGCCTCTTGCAGCCCTTGACCAGCATAGGAGCAGAAACATGAGAAATTTCGTCACTGCATTTTTCATACTCAAGCAATTTGGAAATCAATATGAATGTTTTTTACAGGTAAACATTATAGATTGCCAAGTACTCTGTAGTGTTCTTTGGTCTGTTCCTTAAAGCTGCGCTGAAGTTTTCTTTGGTTTAGGAGTAAATACCACATGATGAACTGATTAGAAATACGTGTCACTTATTCTTTATGACTGAAAGCTCTAAGTACTTGCTCAATACAAAAGATCTTGCAGAAATCTGATGGTGAAGTGTTTCCACTCCTGGGCTGCTCCTGGCAGCAGACTCACAATATCTCCGTAGCTCCATCCTCGTGCAACCTCATAATGAGTGCTAAAACACAGAAAAATATTTAGTGTTTTTCCCAGGTTGTTTTCCAATTTGTTGGTGAACCAACTCATGGTAGAGTCAGAAAAAGCTCAGTCCGTGGGTGGGATGTAAAGGCCAAAGTGGGATGTAGAGGACAGGCAGACTTGCCTGCACTCTGCCAGCAGCTTTCAGTTAGATGAGCTCCATCATATCCTTAATCAGTGTCCTTAGGCTCCTGAGGCACTTCTCCCAACAAAGGACTATGTCACATGACAATGCAACAAAACCTGATTTAAGGGAATTTGTCTTTCCCTTCACTATGCTGTCTAGAATCAAGGAGCAAAGAGAATTTGGATCAACCCATGAGCTAAAAGGTCATGGCATGTCTTAGAAAGAAGGCAAACATAATTAAAACAAAGAAATCTTAGGGCTGGCAGGAAGATGAAATACTAGGGTGAGAGGGAGTGAAGAGAAATGCCAGAAAGGGAAATATGTAAAGGCTGGAACAGCTTTGCAGCTGTTGGTAACATTTTATGCTGTAAGAATGTAAGTGAAAACTGAACTGCTGCCTATCTGTAGGTCAGGGAGACTTTGTGTTGTTACTAATAACTTCGTAAATCCTTGTTGACTGCTTAGCTATTACATCTTTTCTATGGGAAAGGGAATTAATCTTTGAATAATAGCCAACACTGCATTCATTCAATCAGGCACAAATGTCCTCACACTTCTGGGGGAATCAAATCCTTCAAGGAATTGATTCTTCAAAGGTAGGTGTATGGACTACTTGTAATCACCATGACCCTAATATCATTCACAGTGAACAGAGGATAAAATATTTTTTTGAAGTCCTCCAAAGCAGACAAATTTTGTCTAATCTTTCTCTGTTATACAGTAGATGCTATTGCTATTTCTGCCATAATGGTCACTGAAAGAGGCTAATCAATTCATGATGGTAAATCTATCAGTCTGATTGCTATTGACTATTATAATTCTTAGAACCATGCTGGTCATTTGCTGAATCATTAGTGTTCTTGTGTTTCGATATATTTTGAAAAAGTCTCATCAAACAGCTAAACACAGGTATTTACAATTGTGGATAATTTTTTTAACAGCTGAAAGCACTGGAACCTGCTTAGTAAGGTTCCATGGGATATAGCCCAAGAGGGCAGGGGGCCCAAGACTCTTGGTTGATATTCAAGGATCACCTGCTACAAGCTCAGGAGTGTTGCATCCCAACTAGAAAGTGCAGCAGGAGGGCCAGGAGACCTCCTTGGATGGATAAGGAGCTGCTCAGGAAACTCACAGGGAAAAAAAAAGGCTTATAAAAGGTGGAAGCAAGGACAGGTAGCCTCAGAAGAATACAGGGATGTTGTCCAGGAAGCTAGGGACCAGGTTGGGAAAGCTAAGGCCCAGTCAGAATTAAACTTGGATGGGGATGTTAAGGATAACAAGAAGGGATTCTATAGACACGCTGCAAATAAAAAACTGACTGGGGACAACGTAGGCCTCCTCAGGAAGCTATTGGGAGAGCTGGCTACCCTGGATCTGGAGAAGGCTGAGGTTCTCAATGACTTCTTTGCCTCGGTCTTCACTGCAAAGGCTCTGACCGTACCACCCAAGTCTTGGTAGGCAGAAGCAAGGACTGTGAGAATGAAGACCTTGGGCCCACTGTAGGAGAGAATCTGGTATGAGACCATCTTAAAAACCTGAACGTGCACAAGTCCATGGGACCTGATGAGATCCATCCACAGGTCCTGAAGGAGCTGGTGAATGAGGTTTCTGAGCTGCTGGCCATCATATTTGAAAAATCACGGCAGTCAGGTGAAGTTCCCGATGACTGGAAAAAGGGAAATATAACCCCCATTTTCAAGAAGGGGAAAATGGATGACCCAGGGAATTACAGACCAGTCAGTCTCACCTCTGTGCCTGGCAAAATCTTGGAGCAGATTCTCCTGGAAGGCATGCTGAGGCACATGAAAATCAACAAGGAGCTTGGTGACAGCCAGCATGGCTTCACTAAGGGGAAATCCTGACTGACCAATTTGGTGGCCTTCTATGATGGGGCTACAAAACTGATGGACAGGGGTAGAAGAGTTGCTGTCATCTACCTGGACTTGTGCAAAGCGTTCAACACTGTCCCACACAACATCCTTGTCTCTAAATTGGAGAGACATCAATTTGATGGATGGACCACTCAGTGGATAAAGAACTGGCTGGATGGCCCTTGGAGCACCTCCCGTATGAAGACAGGCTGAGAAAGTTGGGGGTGTTCAGCCTGGAGAAGAAAAGGCTGCGCAGAGACCTCATAGCAGCCTTCCAGTATCTGAAGGGGGCCTATAGGGATGCTGGAGAGGGACTCTTCATTCGGGACCGTAGTGACAGGACAAGGGGTAACAGGTTAAAACTTAAACAGGGGAAGTTTAGATTGGATATAAGGAGGAAATTCTTTCCTGTAAGGGTGGTGAGCCACTAGAATGGGTTGCCCAGGGAGGTTGTGAATGCTCCATCCCTGGCAGTGTTCAAGGCAAGGTTGGACGAAGCCTTGGGTGATATGGTTTAGTGTGAGGTGTCCCTGCCCATGGTAGGGGAGTTGGAATTAGATGATCTTAAGGTCATTTCCAATCCTAACTATTCTATGATTCTATGATTCTGGAAGAGGTCTGTAAAACAAGCAAGTCCTTTTGTCTGTAAGGATTTTGCAAATTTAAGCTCAATACAAGCTTCCATTTGGGTCTCTGGATAAAGTCTGAAACATTATTTTATAATCAGAAGAAGCAGTTAGAACAGAGAAGCAGTTAGATAGAGGACACCCTGAAACAGGCTGTTGTATGTTTCCAAACAGTAAAATCCTTGTGGATGAAAGGCAAAGAAAAGGCTACTTATAATAAGAGTTGGTGCTGGTTGGAAACAACCCCAGTCTCTGTTAAATTTGACATTTGTCCCACTCAGAATGCAGATGTATCTGCACAGGTTGGCCATAAACTATGTACAATGAGTTGGCACTTCTCTCATAGCTGGGTTTTTGTAGACACACAATTGTGAATTAAAATAACTTTTCATATGAAGCCTGAACATGCCAAAATAAGCTGACATTCCCACAGAAGGAGCTGTATTTTACATCTTTTTGTGTTAGCTAAACTACCTCTTCCTTGTTGTAATTTGAATGAGATAGTTGTTTTAAAATTTCATTTCCTTAATGCAAGTTATTTCCTTTTATCAGCACTCTTGGCAAAGAAAAAAGAACGTACAAACAATTATCTTTATGTAAAAATAGATGAAAACTGCAAAACTGTTGAATTTTCCAAGGTTTGACTAGATTAAGCTATAATATGGTGAGAATTTTTATTCACTCTAGTAAAACTAAGAAACATTCAAATTAACAATACTAACTGAAAACTACTTTTTTTTACAAGCCTCTCTGGTTTCGTGTACTCTTTACATCCTCAGTCCAAATTAACAAGAGTACAGCAGTGAGCTACCCTTTAGCAAACACTGCAGTATCCTTGCTATATTTCTGTCTGACCTGAGTGTGTTAGAAATAGCACGTACCAACTAAAGTATCAGAGTGATTTAGATTATTGACCACACTTTTTTGAGAAAGAACCCTCCATTCACTGGTTATTTACTCATTCTAAGAAATATCTCTTGCTTTCCTCACTTGTTCAAGTATTTGAGAACAGATAAGTAATCTGGGAAATTTTCCAGTTTAAACCATAAAGTAGTAAATAATTAAGCTCCTTGGCATTTAATGCATGAAATAGGATCCTTGTGGTCTAAAACAAAGACTGAATTCAACAGTATCACGCTGGAAAACTCTATTTCACAATGGAGTTACCACTATGAAGTTACAGTTCTGTCTGCAGGAAACAGAGTTTTCTCAGGGCCTGTTCCAGTACTGAAATGAATTGATTTAAAAACCATGACCTGTTCATAATGTCTGCAACTTTCACTTAAAGTGAAAAATATTTTGCTTTTACCAGATAGGAGACATTTGATTGCTTATAAATTTATTTCAGGGAAGAAAGGCATTATGAAAGACATATGAATCCTAGTCGTACCAGCTAATAACCACCTAGAAAGTGATCAGACACAGCACTGGAGAAAACTGGTGTGAAAGAAGACACAAAAGGAGCCTGGTTTCTTTCATCTGAGAGCATCCTTCTAAGAGCAGGGAAGCCTGTTTCTCACACTGAACAGGGCTTGCTACAGAAACAGAAAAGGAATAGAACTGGGAACTCCACCTTTCCAGCCAAATGCTGTAACCACAAGGCTCCTGTGGTCTTTCTTCTGGTGCTCAAGGTTGCAGAGATCTGCTAGCAGCAGCTAAGGAAACCTGGATAAGTAAAGCTAACCCTAAAGTGGGCACTCAGGGACAGGCCAGCTCAATTGCTCTCCAATTCCACTGACAGCAGTGGAAATGTAAGCGCCTAATGTATATCGATATCTATATGTGGATATTTAAATTTAAGGATCATAAGCTCAAATACAGCCTCCCCATGCATTGCTTGCTGCCTGGAGGTGCTGGTAAAAAAAAGGAGAGGTAGACAATACAGGCTTGCCGTGTCCTAATCACCCTTCTGTTTAGGGGCGCACAAATATTTTGTGTAAGTCCCTGAATCTCTTGATGCTGGAGAAAGCACAGAACATCACCAGCTGTGGCAATAATTTGTTTTATATCCATCACCTCTTATTCCTAAGGAGTAGGAATTCTTCCTAAAAAGCGAGCACGTACCATTGCTTTGACTCATTGACTCACCTAACTTAATGCTTCATTCCTAGCCATGCAGTGTGGGTAGTGAAAGGAGCAGCTACACAGACTTGAGACATAAAAGGGAATTTTTAGGTCAGTTGGGGAATAGTGCAAGGGAAATGGAGAAAAAGTCTGTAGGTTTGGATTAAAGTGCCAAAAGTCCTTCGTCCTTATTTGTATCTAGCCTATATCCTTTGTCCAGAAGAAACTTGGATCTCAAAGGAACATAAAGTTTCTGCTACTGATAGTATTATAAAATTGCATTCTGAGTAGCTAGACCAGAATTTTGCATCATTGGTTACCTGTAATAAGCTTCCAGCAAACAGAACAGGCAGAACAGTTTTCTGCCTGTCAGAGGAAGGTTAAACGACCTTTGCTTTTTATTGGTATTACAAATGTTTTAATAAGTCTTTTAATATGTTCTTTGTTTACCCTGGTATTTCACAAAGTGTTACTAAAAAAACAGATTTCTTTCCCTCTTCGATTATGATATACAAATCTCATCAATAGCATCCGTAGGTAAGGTTTGGCTGTCTCCCAGAGCAATGAAGAAGAAAATGTTGAAATCACACTGGGTTTGTTTTGATTTTTCAATGAAGTGGAAAAAAAATCATCCCACTGTGTATTCCTGTCACTCTTGAAATCATTATCCACCAAAATGAGAACGGCTGAAATGCTCAGATACAACACAAGGACCAGAAAAATGAGGTACCAAGAGCATAAAAAATGACTTATTTTCCCCTCATGATTCAGCCAATAACAAACCCAGAGCAAACAGAGTATATAAGTGCATGGGGTATATTATACACTAAAAGGCAGATGAAGATGTTTCAACATGTATTGTATCAACATTCTTTCGTTTATTTTGCATTCCACAAAGTGAGTTTTCCTCCTCATCATCATTTTGAATGTTTTGGCTAAGATTTCACCTTGCTTACTGAGTAAGGCTTGAGAAAAGCACGACACCATTAAGGTTGCCCCTTGCCTGCTTGGCAAGGTTTAAACTTTCTAGAAGCTGTCATTTTCAAAAGATAGCACTCAATCTTTCTACCTCTGGCTTTACAAAGTAAAGCCTTTTCTTTCTCCCATTCTTTTAATTTTCTACTTAATACTATGGAAGTCTATTCTGTTGGTTTTTGACTATCATCTTTAGATATAATGCAGGAGTTACACCATAGGATGTTATACCATAGGATGTACATAGGAGTTACACCATAGGATCTTCTGTATAACATTTGGTGGCAGAGTGTAATCAACATGGATTTTTCTTCCTTGGAATCAAAATATCAGACAGCCAGGATTTTACGCCACTTCTCACAAAGGCAAGGGCCCAAAGTTTGCTTAAATAAGAGCTGGGCTAGAAAAGTGCACCCACAATTTATAGTATCACAACCCACAGCTTCTAGTCAAGCTGGATAAAAGACCATAGGTTCAATTTCCAGAAACAAAGATGACCACAGAGTTCTTGGTAGACATGTGATTATAAGAAAAATGGGTATGTGATGTCTTTACAAGACGAAAATCCTTTGCTAGCCTCAAAAAACTTTATAGGCTAGAGAGTCTTTAAAGGTTTCAGGCTGACCTGAAACCCAAACCTTACCTGAACAGCAGCTGCTCTTAGGTTATGGTTTATTCCATTTCCTATGACCTGCACACCACCATCTCTCAGAAGTCAGATTTAGTAAGCTAATAAAATTGCAATTGACTACTGAAATATTCCCCTAGCCAAATCACACATCAGAAACTTCTGAATGGGGATTAGGAACTCCACCACAAACAGGCTTGGAGCAATGCAAATCAGTTCACCAAATGGAAACAAGAAATGTGCACATCTCTCAGGGCATCATGCAGAAGGATGCTGGGGCTAGAGACACAAGAAGTAAATATGGGTGAAAAGGGCAAATTGGCATTTTTGGAGAAGCCACATGGCTCTGCAGGGGCTTGGCTGCACCTGTCATGAGGGCAGTGCATATTCTGGCTTCTGCAGCATGCCAGAGCAGAGCCAAAGGTGTTCTGCTTGTAACTCAACCTCTGATGAGTTTCTTCTCCAGCTGCTGCCTTGGCAAACCACATATTGCAGTGGCTATTGCTGGAGGGAGAAAAACATCTCAGTTCATATGGTTTAATTCAAATCACAATCAAAGCATTTTATTGACTTCTTAATGGCATAATTTAGCAGCAATCAGTGTACTATATATTCAGGGTCAATATTGTCGATACAACAGATAAATGATGAAACCAGTCACTTACAGACAATTGACAAACACCTACACATTTCCAAGCCCTCGTAACTAATGTCCAGGAGCACCCCCAGCTTCCTGGCAACCCCCCTCTGTCTGCCCCTGGCCCATAGTTCACAGCCATCGCCACCCCAACTGTATGGGTCTCCATGTGGGTCAGCTGCGAAGCAGGAAGCATGCAAGCAACCCCAAAGCTGCAGGCTGACCTTCATGGAGAAAAGAATTCTATAAACATATGCACATATATACCCACCCCAGCATACATACAGACTTACGGTTGAATTATTTTCCTTCTGGATTTTTGAACAGAGTTTTTATCACTTTTAATGGGACTGACAAGGAAGTAAACGCAGTTAATAACCCTTAAAACATTTCAGTCTTTTTATCTGAAATGCATCTTCTTTTCAAATGAAAATTTCCTGTTTCTGCCAAACATACAAAGGGACGATTCTTATCACCCTGCTAACTTACAAGGTATGTTAACTGTGAACCAATCAGCTTTTATAACTGCCTTCCTCTACAGAAATGAAAAAAAAAAATGAAGCTATTAAAGGGATAAAATCAACTTTATTGGATGGTATTCTGAGGAAAAAAAAAGGCTGGGGAGTGGTTTAGAAAGATGGGGGGAAAAGAAAAATGGCACGTCATCAGCGAATAGCCATCACCAATTAACTCTATGAATGCCAACACCAGTAACATAGAACTCACCTGATTTTCTGTGAAGGGATTAGGAGATACCAAGTATCCTCATTGAAACTGGACAATCTTTGACGTGATCTCTCAGTGTTCCATGGCTCGGTTATGAGTCACCAGAATTCTGGGTTAATCGAAAGACAAATAAACAGGCTGTGTAACACATGTAGAATAGTGGGGCTTTAAGATCTAATTTATTTTTCTTTTCACATTAACCAGTGTAAAAACATCCACAGACTCCAGCTTCCTTCTCCATTTGTACAAAGTTCATATTAAATATAAGACCTAAGAGCTTTCAAATGTACAAAGTGTGAGCTGAACTGAGAAAATGGATGTGTCTCAAGCAAATTTTTAATTTTTTTTCTGGGTCAGTTTAGGAAACTTGCAGCTATGACAACCCCAGTGTAGTATCTAGTAACACTTTCATAGAAATATGATAGAGAAGGCTCTGACTCTGCATACAGTTGTCTTAATTTCATGCACCCAATTGATTTTCTGTATTTTTTACCTGCAAATTGCTGTCATTTCTCCTTCATCAGTTCACACACACTACCTTTTTTCTTTGTTGACCTTTCCTAGCAAGTACCATCCTACAGGGACAACCTAAAATGCCACAAAAACATTCAGAGGCAGTATGGTACATTTCAGAAATGCAGTGTGTTTCTGGAGTGAAAGACTGCTGTTTTCTTTTCCTCTTCTTCCAGCTGTGAGTGACAGAGGAACAGCTATGAGTGTTGCTTCTTTTTCCCCTTAGGTGATGTGCAAGACATATTTATTCATCATTCTGTTATTTCCTGCTGTCCTTCAAAATCCTTGACTTTAATTCTTCTTCCTGAAAAAACAAAGATGTAACTTCCCCGGAGTGTGTGCAACCTGTTATTCTTCTCTTAATTGCATTAAAAGGAATCAGTATATGCTAAAATGTATACGATCTTATTGTAGCTGCAGATACTCACAACACAGTCTATTATCCTTTTATCCCTAAAATCTTGGTGAAATTGAGATACGTTATGAGAGGTGAAGTGTTGGGAATGCTTCAATATCCCATGCTAAAAATCTAAGAGCACACTCTGATTTGAAGGGACTTCTGGAGGTCATCTAGTTCAGCCTCTCCCTTGAAATGGGTTTTAAAGAATATACACTTGTGCACAAAGGCCTAATAAATGATGGAAATGTACACATTGCATTCCTGATGAGGGCTACTTACCGTGCCTGCACTTACAGAGCAACTGTCTGACCCAGTACATCCAAGTTCAATTTGCCAGTGTGATGAGAAAAAAGAATCTGAAAAAAAAAATTAGTGACAGTTCCAATCAATAGCAGCAACACAGCATCCTACCCTCCTTTCAGTCACCCTGCCTTTAGTTGCTCTGATTGAAATGTTTTTTATAGCTAATTTTCAGCTTATATATTTTCTTTTACCTACTGTAATATTCATCTCTTTGTAGAATACTTTACTTTTTTCTCCCCTTCTGAATCTCCATTTTTGCTGAGATAATTTGCTTTATGAGTAATTTTCAAAAGCACTTGGATCCATTTTTCCAAATGGAGCCCAAGTCACATTAAAAGTCACTGAACCTATGGATTCTTAAATGTGTAAGTATTTTTTTGAAGATGGAGCTTAAACTCTTTAGCCAAGCAGCTTCTTTTGAAAATTTATTCCTTATGCAACATGTGCAAGCCAGAAAGGAAACCACATAAACAGAAATCTCTGTCTTGCTTCAGGTCCATCATGGGTTGTGTGTAACTGTTGGCCAGTATGTGTATGTACTCAGAAAATATTTATTTCACATAGATTACTTATAAGTGACATCTTTGAACAGAGTTAGAATTTGTGGAAAATACATTTAGGGACTTAAAACTACAATACAGAAGAGAATAACAAGAGTAAAAACCAAAACCAAATAGGCCAGAAATTAAATGTCATCTTCGGTCAGACTAGACCAGAGAATCTCCAGAAAATACCTTTGTCTTGAAATTCTATCAGGCTTGCTCCCACTTAAGCTGATGACAAAGCTCCCAGTTTCTTTTCTATTACTGCATCTTCAGAGTTTCACATGTATTTCAGAAAATTTTTCCTAAACAAATCAATATTATGCAAGCAATTCCTTCAGCAGAGCAGGTTATCTATCTGCAAATTAAGTGAAACCTTATCATCCCCAGCCTGTATATTAGGACTGTGTCAGGTAATTAAAATAGAAACAGATATGATTTTAACATTTCAGCCCTTACGAATTATTAATTTCTGTTATACCTAAGGGAAATAAATGCAGTCCAACTGGACTGGACTTCAGAAACTTTTAACAAAGTTAGTACTTTAAACACAAGTAGCTGCATCAAAATCCATAAAGCTACATTCATATTTGAGCAAGATTAATGAGCAAGATTTGGTACCCGATTCAAGAACTTATTTAAAAAAGTTCTGAAAATGAGGTAACTTTGAGGTAAAGACTCAGTGGAAGCAGGGTTGTCACAGCTAATATTGCTAGTGAAGAACAGAAAGAGTTTTGATACATCAGGAATAAGCTCTGTGTGGTGGTTAGCAATGGGAATGACAAATTATTTCTCAGAGTAGTAAATGGAATCTTAAATGGATCTTCAATAACATGTTAATTTATCTTGACTGTGGAATTAATTTTCTAACTGCCAATTTCAGCTGGCCATACAACTGCTTCTCTAAATTTCAAGGTGACCTTTGTAGGGCCATAGGAGCCCTGATAGCTTGGTGAATAACAGCATTGGATCATTTAAAGACCACTGTTTTGATTTCACAGTAAGTTGTTCTCAGTGAATTTATTAAACATAAGCAGCATTAACTGGGTAATCCTGTCAAGCATCTCTATTCACCACCAAAAAATTAATGTTTTCAGATGATAATGGGAATTTTTGTTACATTGAGATGGGTGGTTCTCATATACAAAATCTTTTTTTTTTGATACAGAGATCAGAGACAGACAGTGGAGGGAGAAGGAAGAGGGAAGTGGGAAGGTGATGGTGCAAGTGCTGGAGAGGAAGACGTGGAAATTTGACCAAAAGCAGCTGCTGTTTAATCTTGACTGTGATCAAAAGTAGGATGTCTAATCCTCCTTTCTAATAATAGCAAGCTGCAAGACCCAAGATTGGCAATTAATTGAGCTGAAAATAATAAGATCTTGACTGAGGAATTCTTTTTAAGGAGTCATTGATGACCCTTTATAAGTTTTCTTAAACCTGAAAAGTGAATGAGCAGCTACTCTGAGTTGTTCAAGCAGAGCCCAAAGTAAATTAACTCTGCTTAAGATCTGGAAAACTGATGTGATTTTATCTTTTAGTCTCCTCTGAGGACTCGATGATACTTCTATAAGTAAAGACCTGGCAACTTCACATAGTTCATATCAGGGCCAAGAAGAGCAGAAACCTTTGTCCTTGGGAAAATGTAGTATACTACCATCCTGTAAGAAACCTGCCAATTAAGGGTCAGAAACAAACCTCCATCTATACCACTCAAGTGCTAGCGAATTGGTTTAGCAGTAAAATGAGAATATACTGCAGCCATCTACAAATGAGTATCAATTATTTTCCTCTTAGTGCAACCAGGCTGCTTTGAGAGATAACTCAGTAAGGAAGGAAGCATCTCTTTCAGCCCCATGAGGCAGTGCGTCTTCACACAGCTTCTCACAACAGGCTGTGCCTGGAGGCACAATTTTGTGCTCAGCTGAAATGATCAAATGAACTGAGTGTAAAACTAAAAATTGTACAAAAAAGAAAAAGACTGTTTAAATAATTTGGTAGGATGGGTTATATAATCATTTAATAAATCTGAAAGACCAATTAATATGTTTACTACAACAAAAAAACAGCCCTTTGTGCCAAAGCAGTACAGCTGTTTCTCTGCTTTAGGGTCTTGGTCTGAAACCTCTTCTGATTATTTTACAAAGAGTTCCTAAAAGCTCCACATGTTAGCACACTTATCTTCTGACAGAAGATCCAGATATGAGAATAGAAAATTTGTGGTATGCTTGAGAAAGAGAGATTTTCCTCAAAACTATTCCAAACACAGTGAAGAACAGTGCAGTTGTGCGACATACATACTTACAGTTCTAGAAAAAATAATCTGGATAGTTTTTGAAATATATAATGTTAAGATAACACAGAAGAAATGCACATGTTTAAGTAGTTATAGGTGTACTTCACCTAGGAACCTGTACCCATGTCACTTACCATAATTATGTTTTCCTCCAAGGGGGGAAATAACTCTAAACAATACTTCTTATAGCACTACTCTTCATTCTGAGGATCAGCCCTCTTAGGCAGAGAAAATGTAATACTAAACACTTTGCCTGTTTTCCTTCAGAGACAAGAAAACCACCACAAGTCCATCTTCAATTAGGTGACAGAATTTATCACAAAGGACTCCTGGACCTCCTGAAAGCTTCCTTTAGCACATCATTTAGTCTGTCTGACAGCATGGTGACTCTGCAATTATAGCCTATTTTATTCTTTTCAGAGATTTACCTCCAGAAGTCTCTAAAGACTTTCTTTAACACCCCTCTTTTTTTTTTTTAATTAAGAATTTTCAAGCTTTAGGGCTGATTTTTATTTAACAATTGCTCAGCAGTCATGAATAGGGAAGTGGCCTAACCCTATTGCTTCAATTAGTTTAATTGATGGAGGCTGGGGTGTATGGATTTTCTCAGCTGAGTTTAATGAAAGAAGTATTCAGTTTATGCGGAATATTTCATGCTGCAGAATGTAAGTCTGAGAATGAGGAGACCATAATTTTCTTCTCAGCTCCCCAAGTGATCTCTAATGGTATGCTGGCCAAATCATTTCACTTCAGTGTTTTACGGCTTGGGCAAATGACTTCTACTGAATTTTGAAGGGGTGATTTAGGAAGTCACCAGCCTCAGCTGGCTGTCCCCAACCCTGTAACAAAGGCTATTACAAAGTATGCCAATATTTCAGCTATGCCAGAGCCTGGTTCAGAGAAGATGATTGATTTGTGCATACTCTCAGCTGTACCCAGGAGGGAGAGATGAGTAGGTTGCACTGTGGCCCTTGCCAGCAGCGCACATGTCTGCCTGTAAGGTCAGGCTCTGGACAGAGACCCAGTCTTGGTGCAGTCCTGACGCTCCCTTACAAGCTTCAGGAGGACAGGTCTGCCTGTAAAATTATATTTTGTAAGTGTAAAATGATGGTGGATCTGTGGATGAAAAATGACATAAAAAGGATTAACTGCCTATATTTAACTTCCATTGGTGTTTTTTTCCTCTCCTTCATCTAAGAACCAAAGATATTTTTAGCTCAAAAGAAAATTTTAGTTGCTACACATTAATATTTTAAAGTAATCACATGTGATTGTTATTTTAATTCTTTTTTTAGGCTGAACTCTTCAGTGACTTCATTGGGGATTTATCCTTCATATTGATTGTTCAGTGTGTCCATATGTAGCTAACAAATATTTTTTACATAAGGTACATTAAAAAAAAAAAGGGAAGAATTTAGGAATTATCTCAGTGGAAGGCCTTAAATTAGCGAGAGCTATGAGGGGAAAATGCCTTATATTTTTCTCTTGTCTGGGAGACTATCAAAAGAATCCAAAGGCTTTCCATCTCTCATGGTATATTTTATTAAGGGACAAAATACTAGGCTAGGACAGAATAACTCTTTAACACAGGGAAAGGATTTGGAACCAGTGTATGAGGCAGACTAAAGAAAAATCATGGGAAAAAAAAAAACAACAGCTCCTCACAACGTATCTTTGCAAGCTGGGTCATTTCAGTCCCAACTCTGTACAGTGTGATTCAGAGGCTAAGACCTAGGTATAAATACACAGTCTTCCTTTCAGCTTCCTGTTCTCACAGTATTTTAAACAAAATATATAGTGTGCAATAAATGTACTGATATCTGAAAAAGAACAATGAATATAGATTCATTGTCTGTGACAAGCAGTCGTTGCCCAGGGCTAGGCTTCTCTTCCAGGGTCAGTTACCCTTTCAGGTTATAGACTGAGAGGAACTGTGACTTTATGTTGCCTTCTAGGACAGTTCCTTTGTCTGCCCTAGGATTAGGCTTGTGCACTGATTTATCAGCTTACATAACATAAGGCCACAGGTCAGTCACAATGTTCCCCATTTTCTTTTACCTAAGGGTAGAATATTGGATAAGCCTCAATAATTTCTCTGTTCCTGATCTCATGAGCCAAGACTCAAGAATACTGTTATCTCATTTTCTTGATAAGCTTTATGTCCCTGTTTCAGGGACTACTTAGGTTTCCTGTAGCAGGCTAGCTTTCCACCTGAAAAATATCCTTCTAATCTGTCAGTATTTCCCAGGAGTTGTTTGATTTGGCTACCCAGACACCCCCAAGACTGGAAAACCTGCCTGATTCAGTAGATGCCTCTGGACATTTTAGAACCCTTGCAAGCACCACTGTAAAAGCACTGGAAACATTGCAAAGTGTAGATTTAAAAGTTTTCAGATAACTAGTATTATGTTAAATAGAAGAAATTAGAGACTTATGTTTCTACTGCAGATGTTTCTACCCCCTACTCTTTGTGGTATGAATATAGATTTAGACTATCAAATAAATCAAGGTAAGGCTTTAATTTTTCTTCTTGACCTGTATTTTCCTTGCTATATTTGAGATTTTAAGAAAATGGCCCATCCAGATTTTTCTTCAATATTAATGCTGAATCTTACTGATTAAGTGACCTCAGCTCAGATTCAGATTTTCTGTGAAATTTGAAAGACCTACCACCTTGCTTGAGTGAAGGCTTCATAGGTAAGGTGAATATATACCTGCAAAGTTACAGGTCAGGATTGCAAAGGATCTTGCAATCCTGAGATACACACCAAATCGCCTCGATGGTGAAGGTCTTCAGTTTATCTTTAGATAAAGTTGAGTTGGTGATAGAGTTGGTGTAGCGGTCTGGAAAAACAAAAAATCAAAAGACCACACTGCATGAGAAAGGAGATGTTTCTATGAGTAATCTTCTGAGATGCAACCTATTTTATTGTTCTTTTCAACAGAGAGTGTTCACTAGTGTTTCTGGTCCCTGCAGGGAATCTGTGAATATTTAGATTCATTTTGCTACCACTAGTTCCTACCTGTGGAGACAGTGTTCTCACGGCAGAATGGATAATTGGTACATAAACTCTGAATAATCCTAAAAGATACAGCAAGGCCATGAGAGGCCCGAAGAAGCTTAAGCAAGCAAGATAAGAAGCTGGAATTCACTGAGTTAATGAGAACTGTGGACTGTTGGCAACACACCTGTGTTTAACCAATTATATGTTAGTCACTAAGGGTCTTCAGGACATGTATCCAATCATAATATGCCAAATCACTGTAAGTGCATGTAAGAAATAGTATATAAGGGGTTAAGGATTTGTAATAAACAGCAATCGCTTGATCACATTGATCGTCTCTGCGTTGTCCGTGACTTCCGCGTCAACAAGTGGCTCCCGAACAGGGACCCTCTGATTGGTAACTCGATGAAGACGAGTTTGAAGGTCCGATGAAAAGGAGGGGGCGGAGAGCCAGCCGAAAGTCAGCACTGCCCCGGCGCTGGGAAGTCAGACGTCTGCAAAACTTTGGGAATCTCACCCTGATCAGGTGAGCAGCCGGGGAGGAGATGGGGCACTCGCTATCCAAAGAGGAACAGGCAGTGGTGAAGCTCCTCCAACACATTCTCTCTAAGAGAGGACTTCAATATGATAGTGCTGCCTTACAGAGGCTGTTAAAGTGGTCCTGTGATTGCGGTTTTATCCCCACCATGCAATCGGCTTTTGAGGTTCCGGAGTGGGACCGAATTGGCCAAGCCTTATGGGATGAGGTCAGTAAAGGGACCAAAGATGCACAGAAACACTCTGGAGTATGGTGTTCAAGGCTTTGAAAGAAATGAAATCAGAAAGGGCGGCAGTAGCTTCTGTATTTGCCGCCACAGCTCTGGAAGGGGATGTCTCCCCTAACCCCCACACTAATGCTGCGGCTATGACTTTTGCACCCCCTGTGGTACCTGGAACAGCACTGAAAAAATCAATGCCCCTAGCCGGTGCGCGTAAGAGCCAGGTCCGCGCACAGCCACATACCGAACAAGAGATGCCTGACAAGAAAGACATAGCTGCAAACAATGAAGACCCTTAGTCTGACCTGGGATCGGATGCCGAATCCCCTGAATCCGACCCAGATTTATATCCTCCGCTTCCAGACTCCTACCTGTTGTCTCCCGGGTCGGTCTGTTCGACTCATCGACAGCTACCCACTGGCCTTGGAGACGCTCAGCTGCAACAATTGATGAAAAAGCTTGAAGCTCTTGAGACTTGGATTGACGCATCTCTATCGGCGCCACACCTTATCCTCTGCAAAACCCCTTACTTAAAGAAGGCGACCCACAATACTGTGGCGTGCAAAGGATTGGGAAATGGGAAGAAGAGTGCTTACCCTTGCACTCAGACAAAAATGCAGGGTGCCTGGACAGCATCGCCTCAGCCACAGCCGGTAGCGCCAGAGTGGATGTGGCAACCGCAGCAGAGGTAACCATTTATGACTCTCAAGTCCATTTAGTGGACTCGGTATTGTGGGGAGTGTTAGGACATGGGCTAAGTGCCCTGTTAATAGGACGGTCCTCAGTTTCACGTCGAGGTCTCTTTGTAGTACCTGGATTAATTGATGCAGATTTTCAAGGAAATGTAAAAATTATGGTATATACTCTGCAACCACCATTATCAATTCCTGCTGGGGAAAGAATTGCTCAATTGATACCCTTTGAAGCTAGAGTACCCCAACGTGGAACCCAAGATAGGGGAGTGGGAGGTCAGCGAACTATATTGTTAGCTTTAGACATTACCAAAGCAAAACCAAACAAAAGTCTGACACTTACTCACCCCAATGGTCAGTCAGTGAAAGTCATGGCTATTTTGGATACAGGCGTTGATGTTACAGTAATCCCAGTACATCTCTGGCCCCAGTCGTGGACCTTAAAACAGGCCCCAGTGGAAGTAATGGGAGTAGGGGGGCGCCAACAAACTTTTGTCAGTCAGGACTTAATCTATTGCTCTTTATCGGATGGCGCGGCGGTCAGTGTACGACCATACATCTTAAATTTGCCAATAGCTCTAGTTGGACGAGACATCTTGAGTCAGTTACATACCAGGCTAATAACTTCACCTTTTTAGGGGCGGTCACTGAGGAGCAGCCACCTATCCTGAAATTAACTTGGCTGACAGAAAAACCAGTCTGGACAGATCAGTGGCCGCTCAAAGAGGATCAGCTGCAACGCATTGAGGAATTAGTACAGGAACAATTAAATGCTGGCCATATTGTACCATCCACCAGTCCCTGGAATACACCTATTTTTACCATTCCAAAGAAATCAGGCAAATGGAGACTACTGCATGATCTTAGAGCAGTTAATGTGGTAATGCAGGATATGGGGGCCCTGCAACCAGGGTTACCTTCACCTACCATGCTTCCGGAAAATTAGGAACTGTTAATCATAGATCTGAAAGATTGTTTTTTCACCATACACCTCTATGCCGATGACTGTGAGAAATTTGCTTTTACTGTTCCTAGCGTAAATAAACGAGCCCCTGCAAAACGTTATCAATGGGTAGTGCTACCCCAAGGGATGAAGAATTCTCCTACCATCTGTCAGACTTATGTGGCTTGGGCTTTAGCTCCCATTCGTCAATGCCATTCAGACCTTTTGATATATCATTATGTGGATGATATTTTAATTGCCAGAAAAGTTTTACCAGATAACCTATTGCAACAATTAACTACTGAACTAGAAAATAGCGGGTTAAAAATAGCCCCCGAAAAAATCCAGCGACAGGCACCTTGGAATTATTTGGGGTGGATTATCACTGGAAGCAAAATCCTACTGCAAAAGCTAACCATCTCTGGGAAGACAGAGAATCTAACAGACGTACAAAAACTCATGGGTGACATTCAATGGGTTAGGACTGTATGTGGCATTACTAACGATGATCTAGCACCTTTAATGCCACTGCTAGGATGTGAGGTGAATGCAGATGCCAAACGTTCCTTAACAATAGAACAAACGCAAGCCCTGCAGGAAATCATTAAAAAGGTGCTTGCTGGATTTACAGAAAGACAGTTAGAAAATTTTCCAATTTCCTTTATAATAATCAATTCAGCAGATGACAGACGACACCTTCTTGGATTAATCGCTCAGGTTAAACAGGACACTATACACATTTTGGAAGGGGTATTTCTGCCCTATCAGACAAAGAAAACCATAACAACTCACCCAGAGTTATTTTCTCAACTTATTCTTAAAGGCTGGAATAGAATAATTGAGATATCAGGAAGGGATCCAGATAGATAGAATTCTGGTTCCGGTAGCTAAACAATATCTCTTTTGGTTACAAACCTCTATGACTGAATATCAGATTGCAACAGCAGATTTTGCTGGAGAAATTACTAATGTATTTCCTAAGGCGAAGCTTTTACCTATGATCGCCACTCAGCACTTTGAAAACCTTCCAATCTGTTCTGAAAGGCCTGTACCAGGGTTAACAGTTTTCACCGATGCAGGAAAAAGGTCAAAAAGGGCTGTAGCCACTTGGCAAAATAATGGGTGTTGGCAGAAACACTTTCTTGATGGAGAGGCAGGAGATTCATTGCAAACTTTGGAACTTAAAGCGGTAGTTTGGGTATTCCTACACTGGACCACCACACCTTTTAACATTGTGTCAGATTCTCTTTATGTAGTGGGTATCGTCCAACGTATTGAGCAATCGATGATCAAAGCTGTAAACAACCACATTTTGCAGAAAGCGTTGCTGCAGTTATCTCATGTCATCAACCAACATACAACACCCTATTTTATTACCCATATCTGTAGTCATCAGCTCTGCAGTGGTCTCGCTATCGGCAATAACCACGCTGATCAGCTGGTTGCAGCTCCTGTTTGGTCTGGCCCAGTGCCTAAATTGTTTGAAAAAGCTCGGTATTCTCATGAGTTTTTTCATCAATCTGCCAAGGTATTGGCTCGTGTCGTGGTTTAAACCCAGTCAGGTAATTCGTTCGCTCACTTCCCCCCCTTTCTTGCCCTCCCCCTGCTCCCAGAGGGACAGAGAGGAGAATCGAAAAGAATGCAACTCCCACGGGTTGAGATAAGAACAGTTTAGTAACTAAGGTATAACACAAATCACTACTGCTACCACCAATAATAACAATGATAAAGGAAATAGCAAGGGAAGAGAATACACCTCACCACCAGCCAACCGATAACTTGCCCCCCCCTGGCCCGACCAAGCACCGACCGATACCTCCTCCAACCCTGCAGACTCCCAGCCCTTCCGGCTAACTCCCAGTTACATCCTGGGCATGATGTGCTGTGGTATGGAATACCTCTTTGGTCAGTTTGGGTCAGGTGTCCTGTCTCTGCTTCCTCCTGGCTTCCCCTCCTCCCTGGCAGAGCATGAGGCTCACAAAGTCCTTGGCCAAACCAAAACATCGCTATCAGTTCTGTTCCCAGGCTGAAAGTCAAAACACTGCACTGCACCAGCTACCAAGAAGGAGAAACATGACTGCTACTGCTGAACCCAGGACAGCTCGGCAGTTTGATCTCTCTTTAAGAGATGCGCAAGGTATTGTACAGTCTTGTCCAGCTTGTCAAAAGGATAGTCTCGGAATAGGACTTGGAGTAAACCCTCATGGCCTTCTGGCTCTTCAGTTGTGGCAAATGGACGTTACTCATGTTTTTGAGTTCGGCCGCTTAAAATACGTGCACGTTTCTATAGATACCTTTTCCTTAGCAGTCTGGGCCACAGTTCAAACAGGTGAGTCTGCATGGCATGTGATTAAACGTATGCATGCAACTATCGCTGCCTTAGGCGTTCCCCTCTGTATTAAAACTGATAATGGGCCTGCTTATGTTTCCCACACATTTCAACATTTTTGTCAACAATGGGGTATTCGGCATATCACTGGAATCCCGCACTCTCCCACTGGACAGGCCATAATTGAACGTGCTCATTCTACTTTAAAGGCACTGTTGCAAAAACAGAAAGGGGGAATCCCTCTCCCGCCGGCAGAACAAGTTGAAAAAGCTATTTATGTTCTAAATTTTTTGCGCTTAACCGGAAATAGAACAGAACTGCCTATTGTAGTGCATAATAATGCTCTTGCCTCAGGATCTGTAAAAGTAAATGGTGCTAAGGTAGTCTACCGAGACTTGCACTCGGGGGAATGGAAAGGTCCTGTAGAAGTTCTAATGAATGGAAGAGGGTATGTTTGTGTTTTTACTGAATCTGGGCCACAATGGGTGCCAAGCCGATTTGTGAGACCATTTCATCAGGGTTCTGTATCCTGATGATGATGATTAATGTATCTGTTTTTAAAAATTTTATTTGTATATTTCAGATGCTGAGCGTTATGGAAACATTATGTGGGGTAGTTTTTCTGTTCCTGAGCTTACCTCGAACAGAAGGATGGGTAATCTCGCAGCCTAAACAAAATGTTTGGGTGACCTTGGCAAATGCCACACAACAGGATACCCTGTGCCTTGCTACGGCGAGTCCTGAAAATCCATTTTCTACCTGCCCCTTTGGATGAGTGGCCGAAACAAGCCCTGCCCGGAATGGCAGGCCTTTGTGCTTACCCCCAACAGTGTGTGGACAATTGGGATGGTATATATGCACATCTTCCAATGGTAACTCAGGAACCTCAGGAATTGGAATTGCTGGGATCCGTCATCATGGATGCTTGTGTGTATTTTAATTATACATATAATACGACACGACGTGGTCAGAATGTTAATGCAAGTAGTGCTGTTTATCACAATCACACCGTTTGGTGCAATCATACCACGGACAAGTTCTCTCGCTCTTTTAGTGTCCCTTTAATGTTACCTCCTGGTGTGTTTCTGATTTGTGGAAATTGAGCCTGGGGAGGCCTTCCCTCTAGACTAAATGGAGGTCCTTGTAGTTTAGGTCGACTAACTTTATTAACACCTTACACGTCAATGATATGAAATGTGATTCGTAAACGTACTCGTGCAAAGAGAAGCCTACACCAGTTTACCTCTAGCTGTGATGATAACGTGCAATTTTGGAGCCCAGGGCAAATTCTTGCTGCTTCTCTTTTGGCACCGGGAACTGGCGTAGCATATGGTTTAAGTACTTTAAATAAATTAGGTTGTTGGCTTGCAAAACAGACAAATGCTACTACGCTCGCGCTAAGTGGACTTTTGACTGACGTTGATAGTGTTCATCATGCCACCTTGCAAAATAGAACAGCAATCAACTTTTTATTGTTGGCACAAGGGCATGGTTGCACTGAATTTGAGGAGGTGTGCTGCATGAATTTATCGGATCATTCAGAATCAATTTATGAAAGTATACAACAATTGAAAGAGGGAGTTAGGCGGCTAACAAAAGATGATGGATTAGATTGGTTAACAAAGCTCTTTAAGGGATGGGGAATTTCGGGATGGCTTAAAGATTAGATCGTACAGGGTATGACGATAGTGTGTGCGCTATTGTTATTCCTACTAGTGGCAAGTTGATATAACAACACTACGGTGTGTTATATCCATGATTAAGAAAAATGTAACATCCATTTGGTTTGCTCAAAGACAGAAAGAGGGAATTGTCGATTGGCTAAGGAACGGCGGACATTTCGTGACCAACCCAGACGTCTTAGCCTTAGGAGATGGCGGCTATGAGGAATACAGTTGAACAATGGACATGTGAGCCATCCCAGACGTGGGCTTGGGACTCCACATGTAACTCATTCGATACAGCCTCTTTGTGATACTCACATACTAGAAGTTGCTAAAAATAAGTATGTCCAGGTTTCTACCGACCTTTGGAGACCTTTATAGATATTGCTGCCCACTTCTTCCAACATAGGCTGGCCACCTGTGTCAGAATGAGTGTGCATTTTGGTCAGTATAAAAGCCCAAGCCTCATGCGATGTGAGGGAGGCAGAGCCTCTGCGGGGATGCCTGCTAAGGTTAAGCCTGCCACCTCGCTCTGTGATGATGCTTCTTGGAGTTGGTTTTCTGTTAGTCTCCACAGGGTCCTTGCCCCACGTTCTGTATATTGTAGTTGTGTGGAGTGTGCTTGTGGGATCCCATACGTGTGTGTGTGTGTGTGTGTGTGTTGAGGGCGATCGGTGTAAAAAATGTAAAAGTTTTTAATGGGTAGCTGTTTAACATTTCGGGCATGAAAGGGTTAATGTAAAAGTGCGGCTGCCAGCAGGTATTTATAGTTGCTGCTGAAGCAGGCAGGCAGCTGTAGCTGCTGCTGAGCAGGCCGGCTTTTGCAGAAAAAAAAAAAAGGGGGAGAAAAAGAGCAATGATGCTGCAAATATGCAGTTTAACTTGTCTGCTTCTCAAGAACTGATAACCTGGGGGAGGGGGTATATTTGTGTCCACCTGACTACAGGTCCAAGGTCCATGGCGACTGCCTGCAAAGTTTGTCAAGCCCTGCCATGAGCTCGACAAGATGAATGGAAAAACCTGATGCTTCAGCTACAAGAGCTGACCATGAATACCCCAAGCAGAATGAGATAGAAGAAGAGAAAAAACGAATAACTGCAAAACACCACTTGGGGACAAATGAAAAGTAACATTCTAAATATGTGTACTTGTAAAGTAGCTATTATTAGAGGTTATGATTTTGTGCATAAAACCACCTGTATTTACTAGCTAGTTGCTAATAAGAAACTATGCTTTGTATTATATAGATTTGTCACTTGTAAGAGATGTTAGAGTGTGGAATTTGCAGTAGCTGCTAGAAAGTGTTAAGGCGAAGGCTAGAAATATTTTAATACAATGGTAGTGTTATATAGTAGGTAATAGAACAAATTAAGAGGGTGGGAGAATTCCACTGGTAAGAAATTTCTTTGGCTAGTCTCTCACTGCCATCAGCATCTTCAACATGCTGCTGCACCCTGTAATAGTTACTCTGCTAATGTAAATTTGTGTGTGCCTTGCTGTAGTAGAGACTTGTTCCTGGACGAAGCAGGTGAAACTCTGCATTGACAATAAGGTGCAAGGACTGAGGCTGACAAAATGCCTGCTACCACAGTCAAGGGCAAGACTGGGTTGGCCTCTGTGTTTGCCACCAAGAAGAAGCTTTAGCTCCGCTGTTGGCTGCAACCCTGCAGGCGTGGAGCGGTGGGGACACATGCCATGCCAGACCTTGATGTGAAGGATGGCCTCCCCTGTTAACAGAGAGCCATACAGCAGAAAAAAGGGGCAGGCCCAGCAGCCTGTAGTTGGCATATGTTGGAGATAGAATCTAGACCAAATCCCCTGCTCAAGTAGGGTCACCCAAAACATATATAGAACAAAAAGGGGAAGATGTGGAGACAGTGCTCTCATGGCAGAATGGATAATTGGTACATAAACTCTGAATAATCCTAAAAGATACAGCAAGGCCATGAGAGGCCCGAAGAAGCTTAAGCAAGCAAGATAAGAAGCTGGAATTCACTGAGTTACTGAGAACTGTGGACTGTTGGCAAGCTTTCGAGGTCGAGTTCTCACACCTGTGTTTAACCAATTATGTTAGTCACTAAGGGTCTTCAGGACATGTATCCAATCATAATATGCCAAATCACTGTAAGTGCATGTAAGAAATAGTATATAAGGGGTTAAGGATTTGTAATAAACGGCAATCACTTGATCACATTGATCGTCTCTGAGTTGTCCATGACTCCCGGGTCAACACCTACCAACATTCAAGATACCTAGAACAAATCCTAGCAAAACCACGAGGATACTCTCTTTGTTTTTATAGATCCTGTTAATTACAGATAATGTCCTTGCTATGTGAGCTTTTTCCAGCTCATATTGACTTTCAGGGTTTTTTTTTGTGTGTCCTGGGCGATTGCACCCTTACATATTTTGAGTTTGATGGTTTAGTATTCAACAAAAGCACCCACCTGAGCTGTTTGGAAGTTGCTGCACTGGAGGGAAGGACATGGACCACGGGATCTCTTGCAGTCCCTGCAAATCCTGTGACTCAAAGTTTGTCTAGAAAATATGTGTGGGGCTGGAGCATGAAAAGACAAGGAAGGAAGGTGAGAGGACGTCGCTGAGCCCTGTATGAGATCTTAAACCCTGTATGAGATCTTAGACTCTGGGCAGGGGAGAAACATTGAAAGTGAGTGTTGACAGATGACAGTAAGTGCTCTGCAGAGAGTGGTTTTACAAGGCTAAGTAGAATAAGGATACTGAGAACTGAAGTGGGAGAGCAAGGGATATCATTCATACAAATAAGCTGGATGGTAGCTTGAGGAGAGAGATAAAACCTTTATAAATGTAATGATGTGTAAATACCACCTGCATTAATTATGCTGCACTATTGAATGTTAAAAATTTGAAGCCTGGAGCTAGAATAATTAATCTGCCCTTGTGATTGCCTTGGAAAGGAGAGAAAGGCACTCTTCCTGGCAGTGCAAGCTAAAGTTACAATTGAAGATAAGGGAAAGTTTATTGTGCTGAAGGCCTTTTTTTTTGACAACAGAGAGTTTCTCAGGGATGTTTGCTGAAAGCCTGAGGAAGGAAGACACTCTTCTTTATTTCCCTCTCTTTTTGAGGTTGTTTGTTTTGGTTTGTTTTTTGTTTTTTGTTTTTTTGTTTTTTTTTTTTTTTTAAAGAGGGAGCTGAGTCATTTCAACCTGATATCACTAACTTAGGGCAAGCCTTTTTATTGGTGTTAGAGATCTGATGAGCTGAGCTTCACGTTCTCCAAAAAACTTACCCATAAACAAACCCAAATCCCTATGCTTACAGTATCCTATGAAGGATGTGGCATATTAAATATCTGTAGAAATAGCAGTTTTCTTTTTTTTTTATTGCTTTCCTGTAGTTTGATTTCTTCAAACAGGGTCTTTTAAGCTATATATGGCAAAATTACATTTCAACTTAGACTCAGCTATTTTCCTGTCCTTAATTTTCAGAAAATCAGGACAAGTTTCCTTACACATGGAGGCACTATTACAAGGAATTAATGTAGTGTCCCCAAGAGTCAAAGGAAAATTCACTCAATTATTCAGAGGCATGTATGAATGAATGCACCATGAGGAGGGATGTTCTGGTTTCCTTACTCATAGCAAGAGACATATAAGCCTTGGCTGTTACAGCTGTCACTTCCTCAGACTTACATTATGTTATATTATAAAAACGTAGAATCATATTGCAAATAATGATAAGTGGTGGCTCTGCTTTAAGAAAACTCTGGTTTAGACTGATTGGCCTTTCACTGAATCCAATTATATTTGTTTTCAGTTATAGGTGCTCAAGGAGCATAAAGGCAAAAATACATAAATGTGTAAATATAGATATATATCTCCATATTGGAAATGGCATTTGTCCTGCTTATTTCACATAAATCCTAAAAGTTTGCATGCCAGAGGGAAAAATCCATCTTTCACCTGCAGTCTGCTGATACTTTTGTCTTTGAACAGCTTTATAAAATCTGTCTCTTTAGTATGTTTTAAAGCAAAAGAAAGTTGTGAAAACTTTGAGGAAAAACTGCCAAATTAAGAATCCAGTGTAAAATGACCTTCCAACTGTGCTTTACCTCTAATAACCTGGAAACATCACTTGCTAGTGTTCTGCTTTATGAAGTGGAGGCATTTTTTTTTATTTTTCTTTTAATAGGAATAACATTTTCTCATAAAGCATTTTCCAATACTTTTTTTTTTTTACCTTTGTTGGAGGAGAGTTTGTGGTTTTCTGAACTCTTCCTGTTGAAAAATATATAGGTTTTTAAAGACTGAATTTCGTAAATTAAAAATTAAATATTAATTCACTGCGAGAACAGATGGAAATAAACAATAGGGGCTAGAACAGGTACCAAGCTGATTGCAACTTTCCAGAAAGTTAATGCAATTACTTTTATTCTGGGGTGAGTCTGTAGGGAATAAGGCCTAGTTGTACAGGTTCAGGTTAATTCTCATGGAACAGTTTTGTAAACAGTCTAGTGTTACCCAGCATTATGGATAGCATAACAAACACACAAGACATCTACCATTTCCTGAGAGACGAGTCTTTAACTATGTCATGTTGAAAGTTTATTTTCTCCCTTTGTCACTTTGTAGATCTATGACTTTTTTTTATTTATTGAGCTTTTACAAATACCTGATAAATTGTAAGAATCTCTGTATGTCTATATTACATGCAAGTAATGAAGCATACATATTGCAGGACATTTAGTAAATATCAATCACAAAAAACACTTTAAAAAGTAGTAATTTTCATTAATTTCCTTATCCTAAAACAAATAGGATCTCACTCAAAAGTCTCCTGAAATTTATGGAAGGCTCTCTTTGACTCCATATTACTTTCTTGGGAGTCACGATCTCATAAGTGCATCTTTGATGACCCATTCATTTTCACAATATGCATTTGAGACTTCTCTATATGAAATGATCATATCTCAGATGTTTATACAAATAAAATACTGATCTCCAGACCTCATGAAAAAAAATGTAGAACAAGAGCAGAATGCTAAACACTGTGGAAAATACAGACTCAAATAAGCTATATTATTTCAAGTCAATATCCTAAACAGACTATACCTTAAAAACTATGAGTTGTTTGGTCTAGCCTTCTCAATCTATCCGTATGCTCACTATTTATACAGTTTCTTTTTTTAAGACTGCAATTCTATGACCAACACAGAGTGTGCAGGACCTCCCCCCTCTCTGTTGAATTTTTGGGATACTTATGAGAAATCCTGCTTCATACTTTTATTCTCCCCAAATTAATACAAACCTGCCTCTCCCATGTAACAGGGCATCCAACAGGAGACATTAAAGGATTCTCTCCTCCCTTGAATATCTTCTAAGCCAGTGCTAGAAGGCTCTCTTAAAAGCTGACTGTCCTTGAGCCTAAGCCCTCCTGTCCTTAGGGCTGAGAGAGTTCTCACATAGCAGTGACTGAGCCACGAAGAGCCGTTTCATTCCTTATTCTTGAACTGTTCTACTTTGCATTGAATGATTAAAGATTGAATTAGAAAGACAAGAGCTGTGTGGCATGCCACTTGAGGGATTTAAGTGAAGAAATAGCAAAAGAGAACACTTAACTAACTTCCAGTGACTGACCAAAATATCTTGTAAATATTTTAGACCAAATTGCCCAGCCTGAAAATAAAAGATGAAGAGTAGCCTACTCAGCTCAGCAAGTTCTTTGGCAGCTGAGGCATCCTGCTAGGAAAGTTATATCCACTGAAGCAGAGGAGGAAATTAAACTTGAGCTATGCATGCTGTAGATGAGTGTCCTTGAATAAAAACCTAGGGATTGTTTCTTTTTCTGCTTTTGTGGGTTTTCTGTGTGTTGTGTGTATTTTGTAAGTCTACCTCTTCATTTCCATTTCTTTGCTTTACTGAAGTTACCTGAGATGAAATCAAACTATTTGGTTTAGAATCACTGAAATACATATTCAGTTTTTAATTTTTACCCAGTTCTCCCCCCAGGTTTTTTGGTGTTTTTTTTTTTGTTTTGGTTTGGTTTTTTTTTGTTTGTTTTCTTGTATGTGTGTGTTTTGTTTGTTGTTTGTTTATTTTTTTTAATATAGGAAAATTTTTTCTTTCAGCCAACTCACCAGAAAAATAATAATTCACACAGACCATGTTTCTTATTGGTTTTGCTCCTTCTACTTTAGAATTCATTTCTTAATGTCCTTATTAGTTGGGCTTCCATAAAAATTCCCTAACTCAACTCATGCTACTAAATAAAAATTATATTAAACAATGCTCTTGTTGATTTTTCAACAACTTCGTAAATGGATCAAGTGACTTAAATAATGTTTGCTCAGAGTTCTTCCAAATGAATTATTACTGCAGATAAGACAGCGTGATTTGGAAAAAAGTAAACAATTGTTGGGAGGAACAGAACTTTTACATGGTGTTTGGGTAGATGAATATTTCAGACAATTAGGATATCATTTATAGCCTACTTCATTAGTGTATTGAATCTTTGTACTGCTTAAGCTTTCTCAATTAAATCCTGAATATTAAAAGGAATTTTGAAAGATTCAGCCAAAATCAAAAGGCATAACAGAACTGGAAATCATTGAGCAAATGCTTATTTAGGTGAGGATGATCAAAACCACCCAGGCCAAGGACAGACCTTATCCTAGATTTTTTCATTTAAGCTTTCCACCCTGTATCACTTCTGTTGTACACGACCCACTCCATTCTTCAGCAGCTGTATGTGAATTCTGATGCAGTCAGCTAAGCAGATGCATCGCAATGCTTAGTAGTATAATTTTAAAATTCCATTAAAAATATATATTATGATGCTTTGAATTAAAACATGGAAACTTATTGCAAAGCTACAATTGAAATTTAGCTGAGATCAAGGAACATAATATGTATTTGTAATTGATGCTTCCATAGCATGAGGAATGACATTTAGCATTATTATATTTAAAGCTGTCACTACCGGAGAGAGATAGCTTGTTCTATTGTAATTCTTATTTCATAGTAAAGTTGTGAATGGGCTTCAACTAATTACTTCCATACACTACTTCCTTTATGTGCAAGAAAGATTTGGGGATTAAAGGAACAGGTATGCTGCTCCCTTATGCCTCTGTGGATGAAAGGAAAAGCTTAACAGCAATTGCAACCCTTGATTTGACCACTAAGGTATGCTCACCTGGGAATAAAAGACACACTTAGGAAAAGTATAGAAAAGGAATATACCCTGAGTGTTAGAAAAAAAAAAAAAGAAAGCTGAAAATTTTTGTCAGTGCTGAATCTTTCTGTGTAAAGGATGATCAGGCATAACTAAATTCAGAGTTCAGGTATCTCTTCACTAAATTCTATGTACCATAAGACAGTTACTGTTCAGTCCTCTGAAACTATCCCAAATTCCTTGCTTTAAGATTTCCTTTTCCTTTCTTATTGCAACACCTTTTCAAACAGCTTATTGTATCTTATACTATAAACACAGAACTAAATCAAGAAATAATAACTCCAGTATCTTTTCCAAATCCTGAAGACATATATTGCAGTGTGCTTAAATATAAACAAAAACTTAAATCCTTAACTTAGTGAGCAAAAAAACCCATGGGGTCACATCTTTCAAAAACTTGTAGACTGCCCATTTTAAATTTAACTTCACCAAAAATATATTTTCAGAATCTAATTTTCAGGACACTTCCTCGAATAAGCTTTACTTATTGGGCAAACTACATATTTGCACAAGTGAACCTTCCTGACTTCAATACATAATGGCCAAAGTTCTGTAATTCCTATATGTGCCTGCAAATTGCATACAGAACTTTCAAAATGTGTTTCATTGCATGCAAATATATTGAAAAATCAGATTTCATATTTCAGGAATTACAATAAGCAGTTGCACTGTGCATGTATTTGTTGAACAGCTAAATTCATAGAGGGAAAGTAGCCAAAATCAATGTGTAGAAGGACCCACTTGACCTCACAATGTAAATATAATTAACTCTATGTCCATTCCTTTTAGTATTCTCCTATTTTCCATTTGTTGAGTCATGGATAAAATTTTAACTTCAGTCTGGCAGTGGTCCATCTAGATTAGTTTAAGCATGTAGGTGGTCTCAATAATTTCAGTGGATTACAGTATCTGGCAGATGGCACTGCTGCTGATAGCACCTGTTTCAGTCTCAACATGTGGTCTATATATCAAAGAGTTGCTTTAGTAACCAGTGTATCAGTAGAATAACAACATCAGAAGAAAACAGAGAAGGTTTTTTTTTTCCTAAAAAAACAGACTGTTGTCCAGAGAAAATAGGCATATCAGGTCATAATCTGATCCAGGATCTTGCCTTGCTTCATGGGAATTTTCTGATTTGATGAAAAGCACTAATGATTTAAAGTCTGTCAGCACAAGCCAGTAAAAACAACATTACAAACTCAAAAAGGCAACTGCTATAAACAAAATAAGGTCTACCATAATGGTGTTAAGGTAAAATTGCATGAGAATATACTGACAAGACAGAAAATCACTTACCTCTGCAGGGGAGCTATCCAGTAAAGGACAAATTTATGAACACAAGGTGTAGATGGAACATTTGTGCCTAAATTCCAGACTACAGAAGACAATGACCTGTCTAACTCACTGGTGTTTAAAGTCACCAAAATATTAATGAAATGCGAGCAGCAGCAGAAAACACTGCTCATGAGTGAGGTCATGACCAATCTGGCTTGTTCCCTAAGTGCCTAAAATGCGGAAGCTGTGAATGAACAGATTCAGGAGGAGTCTATTAAGCAATTTATTCTTTGCATGCCTTTGAATGGTCTGCCAAGCTGCTTTTTTCTTTAACTCTCTGGGTCCACATTTTTGGGTAGCAGCTTAGGAAATTAAACATTAAGAGATAGTGTTTGGAAATAGAAGATCCAGACTGCTAGTCATTAAGGTATGGCAATTAGATCAACTAGGGGACACAAAATAGTTTTGTATCAGAGGAGTCTTCTTCCACAACCAACTTTAAGCTTTCATCTGTCTAGTTTCTTCCTTCTCTTTCAGCATTGTGCCTCTATTACCCTACCTAGCCATATGTGCCATGCAGAGGAACACTTCTTTCTGGTACACTGTTGCACATATGTTGTCATGGTATCACTAAAATGCTTAAATTTGCAAATCTAGACTGTGTCTTTGTTACTTTGTTCATCTTTGGCCTTTTAATGTGCGAGCATGTAATAGCATGAGCTTTGGCACATGAAGTTTACGTGGAAGCATATTATCTCTGTGACTAAGGTCATTAGGTCAATTAAATCCCATGATGGTTCTCAGCATTAAGAAATAGATACCAGCAAGAATGTCCCAATATCTATAGCTTTTAATTGTGTCAACGAGAAATACAGCACACTTGATTTACGTGTCTGGATTAAACAAAATGCTTGGAGAGAGAAAAGCCCCTCAAAACTACCAATATGCTGGATAGCTCTCTGCCTAGAGTTAACTAGTAGGAATAGCCTCACAGCTAATCTTTTGTTAAACCTGAAACTTCTGTAGATTTAAGATCTTGCTTAGTGTTCCAGAAAGACTTTTCGTTCTTCATGGAATAGAGGACTACAAGCACAATACTGATATATGTCTAAAACCAAATTGAGATCACTTGTTTATTTCAAAGCACAACTACCACGTTGTCAAAATGCCAGGAGGTGGGAGTTAAGGTGCTCTTGCCACTTTTTGTCTACTACTTCCACAGTGTGTGAAAGGAGTGGTTTAACCACCAGGTTGTAATTTATTCGGTAATCGGGATGGCAGAGAAACATTCCCAGACATTTGAACTCGGCTGCTGAGGTCTTTCCATTTTGTAGAAAGGAACTCAAGCTTAACTGGGAAAGATGAAGAGAAGGGAAATAGGAAGAGAAAGCATTTAATTCCGAGTTCTTAAGCAGTCCTGAGAGCAAAGCCCAGAGCACAGATGTTGTTGGGTTTTTTGGTTGGTTGGTTGTTTTTAGTTTTGGTTTTGTTTTTTTTTCATTGGTGTTTAACCCCTAAACACTGTTTTCCCACTTCTTTTTGCCTTTCTGTTGCCCTTTCTTCTATCACTGTGGTTACTAAGGTCCTAAACCAAAGGCTGAGCTCTTGACTTTTAAAATAAAGGAGTAACTACCACTGTGTTATGCGATCTTACACCTGTGCAGCAGATTTTTTCCAGAGGATGTCTGTTAAATCCACACAGGTGTTCTGGTAAGCCAGAGGGCTACCCTCTAGAGGAATTCGCTTCTGAGTTGCAGTAGTAGGCAAGGGTGAAAGAGTTGCAACAGGTACTCAGGGAAAGTAAAAATCAGAGAAGCCTCTTCATACCTCCAGGAAATGTGGCAGCTGAGATGGTAAGAGGTGGAGGATGGGTTTACTACTTAAACTCTGCCTAAATCTGACTCCCTGTTCAATTGCTGTGGGAGATGTTTGGAACCAGTGTAATTTATTTAATAACAACTTACTCAATTCTTCCATGTGGATGACTGCAAAACAAAGAAACCTTGCAGACTTCTACAGTCCATTGAGACTTGTGGAGATAATCCCAGTGCTGATGGCGTATTTGAATCAAAACCAGTCAGAGCTGGTGTTCTGCTCTTCAGGTCATGACACGGAGGTCTTTGCAAGCAAGAGTGTGAGGAACCCTCCCCCTGAGGAGGAAGGAGCAGCAGAAACAGTGCGTGATGAACTGACTGCAACCCCCATTCCCCATCCTCCCTGAAGTGCTGGGGAAAAAGAGAATTTGGGAGTAAAGTTGAGCACAGGAAGCAGGGAGGGTGGTGGGAAGGTGTTTTAAGATTCAATTTTATCTCTTGTTATCCTGCTCTAATCTGATTGGTAATAAATTATTTTTTTTTTCCCAAGTTGAAGCTGTTTTTCCCATGATGGTAATTGCTAAGTGATCTCCCCCTGCTCTCATCAAGACCCATGAGCTTTTATCTATATTTTCCCTCCCCTGTTCAGCTGAGGAGGGGAGCGATAGAGTGGCTTTGGTTGGTATCTGGTGTTCTGCCATTCTCAACCCACCACAATGAGTTAAGCAAAAGACATGAATATATGTCTACAGAATAGAAAGTATTGCAGGATGCACTGATACCATTGTTTTCAGTGTGTTAACGTGTGTGTGTGTATACACCTATATATATGCGGCGAGCAAAGTATGTTCAAATGCCAATCCACCTAGAGCAATTACTTGCAAGCCATCTCTTTCTGAAGCCAAAAATAAAAGGTACAGACATGTGTCATTAGCTCTGTTACAGTTTAAACTCATAGGTATTCAATTACTTAGTGACAGCTGATGATTAGATTAGATTAGGTATGTCCAATAGAACACTGAGGGTGAGAAAGCTTTTCATGGGGACAGTAGTGCTCAGAAATAATTTAATTTATAATTATTTTTCCTTAATTATTATTTTCTACTTCTCTTAAAAAAGGGGTGCTATGTATTATGGGAGGAATCAGATTATTAACATCATTTATTATTCACTGAGAAACGGGCCCCTCTTTTCCAAGAAAAGCCATTTATAAAAAAGGTTACTTTCATTCACTCTGATAGACAGAGGGTTCTGAAAATATTGGCTAGGTGAATGCAAGACAACCCCACAAGCTAAATAACACCAGGAAGAAGTACAAGAGCTATAATGCTTTGTGCTTTAATGAAAAAGCAACAACAGGATGTTAAAGCTCACCTTGCTTCATCTCAGAAAGCAGTGATCTCTGATAGGGGCCATCTACATCTTCACTGATACAGCAGAATGAAGAATTCAGAAGGGTCTGATCTTAATAAATACACCAATTTTCAAAAAAAAGCTTTCTGAGCTGCCAACTAGATAACTGGTTCTAAAGGTGAAACTGTATTTTATGTCATTTCTGGTAAAGAGTAAACAGAAACAATACTTTGACAGTTTTCAGCTCTCGTCAGAGTTCACGTAGTTTCAGAGTGTCTGCTGAAGCAGTCAGATTGTCACACGTGATGTTTTTATTTCTTCTTAAACAAGAATTGATCAGATACAGTATGGACACACTAGGGTTAGGGACACACTAACACAGTCTGATTTCCAGGCTAATTCTCTGACATTCTCATATCACAGGTAGATCTTGCAGCTAATGCCTGAGTTAGTTAAAAAGCCAAAAATATTGGTGATTCTTAATAGAAGTCTTTTATTCATGGTTATACGACAAATAGTTTCTCCTGGACTGTTAAACAGCCCCAGGCAATATAAAATTATTACCAAGATCTCTTGAGATCTCATTTTCAAAAGCCCCGTGAATATGATAGGATTTAAAAAGAAAGCTGCAAGGAAGCCAGAGTAGAAGTGCCACTGTTAGGTCTTAGGTTTAAATACATTGATTCAGTAAAGAACTAACAAGCTTATGAGTTGGTTAGAGAAACCTTTGGAAGTTCCTTTGAAGCCTACTAGGTTGTCTAGACAGTATCCTGAAAGAACTGGTTTATTAGAGGGGCGATCCAGATCATACACAACAGGAACAGGGATCCACTTCCAGGTATCTGACAGGAAACAAAAATACAGCAGAACCCAAGATTCAGGCAGACTCACTCCTACCTTAGACAACTGAACATCTGAGTGTTGGAGCCTTAGCTTCAGATTAGATGAACTATGTGGCATAAGATCTCGTTTCAAAAGCAGGTGATGCTTGTGTTTCTTTGCAGCAATGATACCATATCTTACTGATTAAAGGTAAGACTATACAATTTAGATAGTCAGCAATGCAGGTATTATATTATCACCAAAATCAATATGTTGGTTCTGTAAACTGTCGTAATTATATATACAGCTTCATCTGGGTAGTGAATACATGGCTATTGAATCAAGTTCAGGTAAACATAAGTACCTCATAATAAGTGTATGCATCTTTAACCTACCTTTCTTTTTACTTTGCAGTGAAAAGTGATACCTGGCATCTATTTGCAAAAAATGAGATTATAAGATATTTTAAAACTTTGTTAGCTAATGAAGCTGATTTTCTTGTATGTTCTTTGCATACTTTGCTTTGATCTCTAGATGTTCTGGCTTTGGAAAAATATATGTATCTACTGTAGCCAACAATCAAATTCTGTAAAAATTATGGTTTCTCTAAATGAACGTATCCCAGAACACTGTAATATCCACCTGAAGATCTATGTTAGCCTCTCATGCAAAACTTGTCATTCGACAATTTCTGTCTCAATAATTCTGCCCTCTTGTGGGATCACTGAGTTCTGAGGGAACCATTCTGGAGGCTTTGGAAGTGAAATTTTAAAGTTCTTCCCCTAATCTGCTTTGATAAAACCAGATCCTTTGTTTTTCTTTAAAATTCAGTCCACAAAGTATTTACAGTAGTATGTACCTGTAGGTCTGATTTCCAAATGCACTGCTTTACTGCGCTTGTGAGTCAGCCAGGGAGAGTTTTACTGAGACAATAACGACAGCAGATTGAGAGCACCAATAAATGTTTTCTTCTAACTCACATTTCTTGCAAAACTCCCCAGTACACACATAACACCAGCGTTCTAAAGAATTCATAGATAACTTTTGTTCAATATTTATGTTTTAATGTGATATCACTCACCTGCATTTCTACCTGTAGCCACATAATATAGCTTACATTGCACTTCAATCATGATGCCAGTTTTTTGCATGAAATGAATATCTGTGAACTTTGCATATCAATGAAAACAACAACCCCAAACTTACTTTATTTATCAAGCTCTCTACTTTCTCCTGATGTATGAACAATTTCAAAAATCTCTTTTGCTCATTGGATGGCATTATTAAAGCCATGGAATCTGAGGGCTGGGAAAGATGTTGATTTGTATTGTATTGTCATCCAGGCTTAGCAAAGGGAACACTTTGGAGGAATGCCTTGTCCTGCTATTGATTTTGTCAAGTATACTCAGATCAAAAGTTTGCATTTTATACAAAATACACAATTCAGCAAGGAGGTAAAACTGTATTAAGATTAAACTAGGGTTCTGTTATTGAAAAGATACTGATGGAACTATTTTATTAAAAAGAGCAACAGAGCTTTGATATCCAACAAACATATGTTGTTATTGATGGAAGTCTCTTAAAAATTTAAGCTTTGAAATTAAAATAAGAAAAGAGTACAACAGTGTTTAAGTAACATCATGAACATCAACAGGATTTGGGAAGATGTAAGAAAGTAAGCCAGGAATGACTACTGTATCTAAGGCTCTGTTTAACCACATTCCTAATAATAACAGGAGAGTTAATAACAGCAACCTCCCTTCCCTACATTATTAACAAATGAGCATTTCTAGTCACAGTTTTACCCTTACACAAGGAAAAGAAACAATGAAATCCATGGGTGTTTTCATTATTAATACATCTTCCAGGTGGAAGTTGATAGTGCTATAAGGTTGCATCTCAGTAATTCACCCAAATATACTACTATAGGTATAATAAGAGAATGCTAGTGATGTAATCAAACATAAGTTGCCCTATGACTGGGCACTGCTGAAATGGCAGAAGAAGTCCGAATAAAATGCATACTCATGTATATACATAATTATACACATTCTGTGTCTTAGGTGGAAGTTTTTTTTATTGTGAAGTTAGAATCATAGAATAGTTCCATGTAAAATTATTTTATTACTTTAATAAAATAATACTTTCCCTTTACTCAATACTGATGAGGCCACACCTGGGGTACTGTCTCCAGGTCTGAGCTCCCTAGTACAAGAAATACACAGTCTGACTGGATTAAGCCATTAAATGACCAGTAAAATGATTAAGGGACTGGAATATCCTGTGGGGAAAGCCTGAGAGAGCTGGGACTGTTCAGCTTGGAAAAGAGAAGGCTCAGGATCATCTTACCAATGTATAGAAATACCTGAAGAGAGGATGCATAGATGACAGAGCCATGCTCTTTTCAGTGTCATTCAGTACCAGGACCAGCGGCTGAAACACAGGAGAATCCCTCTGAACATCAGGAAACACTTTTTTACTGTGAGGGAGATTGAGCCCTGGCACAGGTTTCCCAGAGAGGTTATGGAATCTCCAGCCTTGAAGATACTAAAAAGCTGTCTGGACAGGGTCCTGGACAACTGGCTTTACATGCACCTGCTTGAACAGGGGGGGTGGAAGTGGTGATCTCTGGAGGTCCCTTCCAAACTCAACCATTCTGTGATTCTGTAAATAAAATCAGGGAAAATATGTAAGTGCATTTGTTCCTTTTCAGCCTCTATACTTTTTGTCTGAATTTTTATGGTGGCAGTCATCACAGATAGTAATATTCCCTTTGCTAGCTCCAGCTCTCTGGAGTCTCTGTTCATATCACTTGTAGCGCTATCAATAAATTCTAGTTGGAATTATATAAATGTCCAATCTTAGAATGAAGAGACTGGTATTTCCATTTCACATAATATTAAAAAAAACCAAAAAAAAACAGAAAAAAAACCACCCCAAAACCAAAAGGAAAGAACAGTATTTTGTGTTGGTTACTTGCAGCCTTTCCTCCAAGAGGAAAGTTCAAACAACTCTTCTAAACTTGATACTCCACAGAATTGCAGTGGAAAGAGATTGATATTAATAAGAGAATTAATGAAAAGAAAGGGTTTTTCCAAGTAGGAACTTTCCGTTCCTCAGTTTTTTCTTTATTACTTCTGTTGCATCTGCTCTCTGTGTCAATTTTTTTCCCTGACTGAATCTGCTCACAGCTTGTATGGTTTTGTTTAATGTAAGTAGTTTAACCCCTAATGTCCGTGTCCCACCTAAAAATCTATCAGTGATGCATTGTTTTTCTATCTCACTTTAGGCTTCCTGGTGTTAGCAACTTTTATAATCCACCATTGTCATTGATGATTGGTTTTTTATTACTATATTAGAAGCTAAAAACTGTTGCAAGCAAACAAAACCAAATGGATATTTTATTTTCTCAGCCTTACTACTGTGGTATCATATATCGAAAGGCTTGGCAAAATTTTCTTAATTGGAGATACAATATTGAAGGACAAAAGTCAATGGATATATAATCAGGAATATGTACTGGGCATAAATATTAAAAACAAACCACAGTCAAAAAAGTTAGGAAAGCCTTGCGGCTGTCCTTTACAGTTTTGCCCTCTCTACATAGGAGATGCAAGTAGCCATTTTTCCTTCATGTTTGAACTTTATTCCTAAATCTGGAAATGTTGTGAGGTAAAAGTCTACAGAAGGGTACATTTAAACATTTCAGCTCAATAGTTTGCAAAAAGTGCCTACAGAAATACACAATCCTCATAGCTCTGTATTTAATACATACTTCAGAGCATCACCCAGTTATCCTAAAGCATTTTCAGCAAGGCTTCAACATATGTTGGGCTTTTTAAACATGAAGCATCTGCAGATCTGAATTAAAAGCCAAACAACAAATTTTCTATCATTTTTCTGCCTTGGTTTATATAGCAGAATCATATCTGACATACCGTGTTGTAACATGGTACCCTGTAGCCATTCACAGTTGGAAAACGAATGTCCTTATGCCTCCTAGAATCTGAGTATCAGTATTTACCATCTCCTGAATTACCTGCCCTCCAGTAGAAACACTAAGATTCTCATAAAGAGTGTGAATGTCCCAGCCATGCTAAAACACACCCATATTTAGGAAATGGAAGAGCAGGTATAAAGAATTATTAGATTATCACTTGATGAGCAGTACTATGCTTAGCTTACTTTATCATATACAAAAGCCAAGGTAATTTTGGGATGCAATGGGGTATTCAGTCAGTCTTGTTCTCTGAAGTCTATTCTAATCCCAGTCTGATAGCAATGTAAGAAAACCAGAAAGTTTTCTCTTGTCAGTAGTTTGTGATAAAAAAATCACAGCAATGCACATAATTCATGAAAAAAACCCAACTTTAAATGACAACATTGACATGTATTTGGAGATGTCATTACTGTTGATGAGTTTAAATACCTCTTCCAAGTGAAATACATCAACAGTGTAATCATCTTGTAACCAAGGAAGAAATTATTTCCATACTAATCTAGACAAGCCTCAACTCTAGATTGACTTTAGGAAATTTAACTATAACATGGATACCTCTACCCACTACCCTTCAATAGATATTTAAACTAGATTCTTAGCATAATTTTCAAAAAGTGACATCTCAGACATAAAACTGCAGATATGTAAGATATTCATTCTGAGAATCATGTGAAAATACATATCCTAGAGCTCTGATGCTATTCCTTGTTGCCTATGTCAAACATACAAATTGCACTGGATAGCCTCAGGAAGGCTTTGGTTCATAGTGAAGATAGACAAAAGGTATCTTTGGTGCTGGGGTACTGAGATTGAGTGGATATCCTATCTTGCATGATCAAGACAACACAATAGATCAGGATGTAAAATGTAATCGAGTCTGGAGTATTTTTTATGGAAGCAGGAAGGCCCTATAAGAGATTTTTCTTCTTTGATCCATGAGCTTTATTTACAGTGTCATCTTCCTTCCCACTGTACACTGCACTGGAGTGGCCCCACTTCAAGTACTGTGTGCAGTTTTGGGTGCCCCAATACAAGAAGGACACCAAGTTATTATTAGACTCTGTCCAGAGGAGGGCAATGAAGATGGTGAAAGCTCTCAAGTGCAAGACATGAGGAGCAGCTGAGGTTATTTTGCTAGTACAGCTTGGAGAAGCAAAAGGCTGAGGGGTGACATCATTGAATCCTACAGCTTCCTTAAAGGGGGCAGTGAAGGGGGGTATGTGATGATCTATGGCTCTGCGGTGGCCGGGGGCATTGAAGGGGGGTATGTGATGATCTATGGCTCTGCGGTGGCCAGGGACAAGAGGAAATGGAATGAAGCTGCGCTAGGGGAAGTTCAGAATGGAAATTAGGAAAAGATTCTTCAGTGAGAGAATGGTCAGTCACTGGAATAGGGTCCCCAGGGAAGTGGTCATGGCACCAAGCCTGTTGGAGCTTAAGGAGCGTCTGGACAATGCTCTTGGTCATATGGTTTAGCTTTAGGTAGTCCTGTGAGGAACAGGAAGTTGATGATTTTTACAGGTCCCTTCCAACCAGACATATTCTATGATTCCATGAATCTGTGACAGATCTGTGTTGCAAGCATTACAGCCTTTCTGTGACACTGGAGACTGGTTTGGCGAAGACAATACCATGATGCTTATTGTTTTCTGTTTAATCTTCATAATATTAACTAATGGTGTTTCAGGCTGCAGTCCAATGTATGCAATCTGACCACTGAGTTTCATTTACGCAGTGGAATGTTCCTCCTGAGCTTAATGTCTGCTCAGGTCTGTTGATATTATCCTAAGATAGGGCCACATGCACACATAGGAGTGAATTAAGAAAAGTCATGCTTCTGGAAGCATAGGTTTCTATCAGTCTCTTCAATCAGTGAATAAACTGCAGTTTGTGTCCCATCTCGCTTAGTATTCAAACAAACCACACTGATGGTTATTAACTTCTGAACAGATGTCAGATGATTTCACGGATGAATTTATCCACAAGACTGTAGAAACTAAGTCTTGACAAAATAATTTTATTATCTTTTCACTCCTAGCTGATGAATTTAATTAATCCTTTGGCATGAAAATTTATTATTGATCACTGATTCAAAACTGAGAATACCAGAACTTATCTATACTTTTTACTTTAATGTCACCTCACATCTGTAAATCATCTCTTCTTGAAACTGTGGATATTTATTGCTTGTGGTTTGCTTGCTTTCAACTCTTTCTTTTTTAGCAGTAGATAACTTATGGCAAATTCATCCTGGATATACAATAAATTTCCCTTAGTCAGTAGGGATAATATGAAGGACTCCTTCAAATTTGACCTTCAGTTTGTCATGGATGTGGTTCATGGCTGAACCTTTTATTTAGCAGCTTCCGTGCTACTTCACAGATAGAGCTAGTTCTGCTGTGACTTGTTAGTAAGTGGGATTAGCAAAGAGACTGGCTTTGGTGAATGCAAGTTAATTCAGAGCTTTTAGTCTTTTAGAACACTTGGAATGTGGATCATCCCTCTCACAGTATCCCTCGCCTACTTTTTTCTTTTTAAATTTTCATTATGCAAATGCTAACAACTTTAATGAGAATGTGCCTCTGCAAGAATAATCTGTTTTCCTATGTGGTGGAGGATTTGTTCATCTTCTTCATTGAAGTATTTCAAATTTGTGCATCCTCACGCAGCATATAACATTTAATCAGCACTTCGTGAGACCCTTGTCCTTTCAAGTACTTGCTTTTCTTCTGGCAGATGACACTTTCTGCCTCATTTGTTATTGATCCACTTGGAATGTCTCACTGATTTTCTAAAAGTTATTATTTTGTCACAGTGTAATTGCTGGTTTGTTTCTTTGACATTGTTGTGGTTTAACCCCAGCTGGCAACTAAGTCCCAAGCAGCAGCTAGCTCAGTCATTCACCCTACCCCTAGTGGGATGGAAGGAGAATCAAAAAAAAAAAGTAAAACCCATGGATTGAGATATGAATGGCTTAATAATTAAAGTACAATATACTACTACTACTACTAATACTAATAACAATGAAAAGGGAGATAACTAAAAGACAGATAAAAAACTAAAACCAACCAACCAAACAAAAATATCTCAAACTAATAAACACAAGTGATGCATAACACAATTGCTCACTGCTCGCTGACCACTGCCCAGCCTGTCCCCAAGCAGCAATCAGCCCCTCCCAGCCAACTCCTCCAGTTCATATACTGGGCATGATCTGCTGTGGTATGGAATACCCCTTTGGTTAGTTTGGGTCAGGTGTCCTGTCTCTGCCTCTTCCTGGCTTCTTGTGCCCCTCCTCAGTGGCAGAGCATGAATGACTGAGAAGTCCTTGATTGGCATAAGCATTACTTAGCAACAACTAAACCACTGGTGTGTTATCAGTGTTGTTCTCGGACTAAAGCCAAACCACAGCACTGCAACAGCTACTAGGGATAAAATTAACTCTATCCCAGCCAAAAACATGAAAGTATCCAATAGCTTCTTCTTTCTTTTACAAACACTCTGTAGTATCTCCAGTGTTACTGGATCTATTGTGTCTCACTTTTGTTTAACCTTTTTTGGCTATGTTCAGAATTAGAACAGGGCTGTAGATCTGGGAAGGTCTCAGATCCTATGTTGACATTTGGATTTACTAAAGTTTTATGAATTACACACACCTTCCATGTTCATCTGACCAGCTATAAATTGCCTGCATCTTCATTGTTTAGTCTGATGAATGTGATACTTGTACTGCAAGCCTGAAATAAAAAATACAAGTATTGTAAAGCAGACCACCAAAAAAAAAAAAGAGAAAGAACAATCTGACGGTATCATGTGAGTAAGAGCATGTGGCAGTAGATGTGCAAATGAAAACGAAATGATACTGTAAGATCCAATTTTCATTCTGGAGAATGTCTTTTTAAAACTACTTCTGTAGAAAGGCCATTCCATAAAATGCATAGGAGACATAGAATCATAGAATCATTAGGGTTGGAAAGGACCTTAAGATCATCTAGTTCCAACCCCCCTGCCGTGGGTAGGGACACCTTATGCTAAATCATATCACCCAAGGCCTCGTCCAACCTGGTCTTGAACACTGCTCTCATACAAATTTTGCTACCTCTAATGGTTCCATTTATTTCCTCAGCTTGTAGACTAAATTATTTGGTTGACCTTCTTAACAGATAAGAGTCAAAAGAGAAAACAGATTGTGAAGGAGGTAAGAATGTGTGTTCCAGATGAAATTTCAAAAACTATTTACAATATATCATAAAGTACCATCATTGGGCCATAACTTCCACATCAAGAACAGGAAGAAATAAACAATATTTTTTTTCTATTAGTTCTCATCTAAGAAATAATTTTCATTTTAAAATCCAGCTGCTAAAACCCGTATTAGGTATATTAGGTATATACAAGGTATATTAGGAACACAGATTCAGAGTTCACACAGATAGTTATTGCTCTCCATCTCCATTTTATATTACTTCAATTCTGATGAATTTTTGTAACTTAGAACATGAAAAATTATGTAGAAATTAAAGTCTGATGAAATACTCAAATCACACTTGTAATCAGGAAATAAACATACAAAACCAAATCCTTTGAACCATGCAAACTTGATGGTCAAAAAAGACCAAGCCTCAATCTCTCCATGTGGAATGCAGAGTAATTATTTTCACAAAATAAACCTAAATGTAATCCAGTATGCAACAACTTGATAAGGTTTCTTTATCCCCTAGAAATACTGCTCTCCACCAAAAGGTCAAAGTTCTAAACACCACCACCACCACCACCACGAATTTGCATATCTGCCAATAAGGCATTAGTCCTGGAGGATTTGCTTCATTCTTTCTGCATGCCAGTATCCAGAACTGAATACAAATGGATGCAAATATGAATTTGTGCTGAAAGAGCTTTGATAAAGATAGATTTATTGACAGACTGAAGTTAGGAAGCCTGATGGTTATTATGCAGCAGTTTCCTCTTTCCTACAGGAAACTTCTGATTTGCCATTTCAGAACAATTTACTTTTCTACCATTGAACATGTGACTGAGTAAAGAATCACAGAAAATTCATTTCAGGCTTTAACTTCACATTTATCCTGAGACCAATTTTTAATAAAAAGAAGGAAATGAAAGTATAATTAATATAAGGTGGTGGGAAGTCTGACCTGGTAAACTCATTTTCATGAAAGATGGATTTCAAACCAGTATGGATATCAGACCAAATCTAAAGACCATCTCAGACAAACAAGACTCAAACAGCATGGCTTCTTTAACCTCAGAGCAAAGTCTGAGAATTGGACAAATCCATACAGAATTTGTTATTTTGTCTATGTCCTGGGTTCAGCAGTAGCAGTCATGTTTTTCCTTTGTGTTAACTGGTGCAGTGCTGTGTTTTGACTTCTAGCTTGAGAACAGTGTTGGTGAAGCCGATGTTTTCGGTTGTTGCTAAGTGATGTTTACCCTGACCAAGGACTCTGTGAGGCTCATGCTCTGCCAGGGAGGAGGGGAAGCTGTGAGGAAGCAGAGACGGGGCGCCTGACCCGGGCTAGCCGGGGAGGTATTCCATACCACAGCACGTCATGCCCGGGGTGGGGGGTAACTGGGAGTTACCCGGAAGGACACGGGCTTCCGGGTGGAACTCGTCTTCCCTGCCGGTGGTATCGTATTCTCTTCCCTTGTTATTTTCCCTTATCATTGTTTTAGCTGATAGTAGCGGTGGTGATTTGTTGCTGGACTGTTCTTATCTCAACTCGTGGGAGTTGCATTCTTTTCGATTCTCCTCTCTGTCCCTCTGGGAGCAGGGGGAGGGCAAGAAAGGGGGGGAAGTGAGCGAACGAATTACCTGACTGGGTTTAAACCACGACAGTCTAGACATATCAGGAGGGTGACATATCATGACTGAAGGAGAAATGATTATCTCAGCTAAGAGGCAATATTGGTACAAGAACAAGATAGGTATAAACCATGTACATAGTCTGAAGATAAAATAGATATATACTCCCAGCTACTAGAGTGGAAAGATTCTGGAATTGCCTTCCAGTAGAAATAATATGATTAATCCTCCTATGATTAATTTATTGTGATAATTAGATAGGTAGATTCTGCTTGATCTCATTTTCAGCACTGGTCAAACCTCTATTAAGCTGTAACAAAATGGTACTTGGTAACATGCTTCCCAGAGATCAACATTTTCATTTACCTAAACTGAACTGGTTGAAAAACTGAATGCTCTCCCTTGGTATTTCAGGCAAGTTATGTATTGAATTGTTTTTATTGCAAAATCAGAATAGTCAGAAATGATGAAGGTCTCAATCGCATCAAATTTATTCCTTCTGATAGACATGTGCAAGCAAATGTCAAAGAACCCTCTTGATTTAAACTCCTAAGGACACTGGAATAAGAAAAATAAATTAGTATTATAAATGTTCTGCTCTTCACAACTGGAGTGCAAACTGAAGTTGTGACTCTTGAATTTCCAATCTAGTAGAAGAGAGCTGCAGAAGGAAAAGATTGCAACATAGAAAATATTACAACTTGCTAGTTTTGTGGCAGTTATTGTATTTATCCACTTACAAACAAACAAACTTTGAGTCAACACTTTTCCAAAATACATCATTTTGCCTTTTTATGTCAGGAAAAAGGTAGTGAAGAGTTAATCATTTTGAGAAAACAGTTTCCAGCTCTATCTCTAAGGCTGGTTACTACCCTTAATATAGAGATATCTCAATCACACCTTCTACAGGAGCTTTATAAGAGCACAACAATTGCAGGACACTCACTATATTATTTTTATGCCTGTAGGGAGACAAACTGTGCTGCTGAAACAATAAAATGTCACTAGCTGTCCAGAAAGCTCACGTTTCTACTGGCCTTTTAACTATAAATTGCAACAACATCCAAATTGTACTTCACCACATTGTGCTTCTGAAAATTTCCCCCACCATGAGTTTCAGAAATAAGTAATAGTTGCATTGACCAATAGGTGAAAGAAAATCCTTCCCTTTTCCAAGGTTTAACTCCTGTTTCTCCTCTTTTCATTGTATTTACTACTAAATTAGAAAGTATACTACCTCCTCCTGAACATGGGAAATATGGCCACTCTGTCTGGGCAGGGCAGCAGGGTGTAAGTGCCTAGTCTGCAAAAGTGAGTATTTGCAAAAGTGAATATTCAGGGAGTGGGTTATCACATTTAGAGTAATGAAATGTGATTTTTTTTTACCTCCATCCTGTGTGACAGGAAGATGTTAGGCACTGAGGTGCTGATATAAAGTAGACTGCTTTATCCTTTGTTCCTGCAAATCTGTTTTGCATCTTTGCACTATGAGGGCTCTGATACCTATGCAAATGGTAACTTTTCAGGCCTCTGTTCTACCCTTTTGAATCCTATTTGAAACACAAAGATTTGATGCATTCTAGTAGGAAAAGCTATATAAGAAGGTCTTAATGTGAATATTAATAAAAAACTTGTTCTTTACACTTTTTCTTTTTCTTGACCTGTATTTGAATAATAAGGACTTTTAGCATTGACAAGTCATCTCCTTATCTCTCCCTTGTTCTAAAGCATTTCAATGGCTTTAAGCTGACAGAGGGACAATTTAGATTAGACATTAAGAAAAATTCTTCACTGTGAGGGTGGTGAGACACTGGCACAGGTTGCCCAGAGAAGCTTCTGGCAGTGTTCAAGGCCAAGCTGGATGGAGCTTGGAGCAATCTTGTCTAGTGGAAGGTGTCCCTGACCGTGGCAGGGGGTTGGAACTGGATGAGCTTTAAGGTGCCCTCCAGCCAAAACCATTTTGATTCTGTGGTTCTGTAACATAGGATCTGCCCCACCTGTGGTTTGCTGCAGGTAGGATGTGGCCCTTCCCTGCCTCAGAACCACTTGGTTAGAGAGCCGGCATATTCTTCAACTGACGTATTTCTGCTCAGGAGAACAGAGTCCCATTAGCTCAGACAGTAAATCAGAATTGAGGATATTCATTATGAGGCAAAATGCTCAACAGCATTCTAGTTAAACAGCATTCTAGTTAAACTGGTTGTACTGAGAAGAGCTCATACTAAAGGAGTGCCATCAGCTGTTGCGTGAGAGTAAAGGTAAATCATACATGGTGAAAGAACACTGAAACACTGGATCAAAATGATGTTAGATCACCTAGAACATCTGTTTTCAGTGACTGTTTAGGCATTATAGCAAAATCTTATAAAGCTCAGTTCATCTCACCTTAACCTCACTGATCTGCTCAGCCTTTAGGCAGGGCTACACAATAGTCTCTTGCTCCTTTTTTTTTCATGGGGTGCTATGAACAAGACACTAGTATAAGAATTATAGAGAACACGAGGATGCTGGTTTGATGGGACTGCTGACAAAGGTAGGAATTTTGAGAATGACCATATGTATACCAAGTAAGAGTCAACAAATGTGGGGTCTTTGGGAAAAGGTTAAACATGGGTGGGCTTTGTTTGGAAGGGGAATAGTATGTAAAAAGCTGAGAGGGACTCAGCCTGGGTCTGGTGAAACCCCTATTGCAGTGCCTGTGGAGTTGTGCTGACATTTTTTCATTGATAGGATGCATGCTGGTTTATAAAAAGCTTGCTTTTCATGAGAAGTTTTCTGAGCTGTGGAGGAGTACTTGAAAGCGTAGAAGAGTAGTGAGGGCAACGGGCAGAAAGGGCTCTGGGTGAGTTGTCTTTCAGAATAAGTTGTACATGTTGAACGATCTGATTATGCAGACTTGCAGTATAGGCAAGCTCAAGTCTAGTGCATTTTTAAACCAAATATACACTGAAATTTGCTTATCAGAATATATGATCTATGCAGAAATGTATGGCCAGTGGCTTCTATTGTTGTAGTTTGTTTAGTCTGTACTGTAGTAAGTCACAGAAATATTCAGGTGTGATTTATTTCCTTAGAAGAATACCCTTGTTTGGTGAACATTGTCTTTAGACTGATTAAGACGATTTTGTGAGTGTTCTTTGCAGGCCAAAAAAGAGCTATAAATGGCTTTTTGAAGAGTTGGTTTTCTGGATGCAAGTATGTTGATCTTTGGTGATCCTATTTAATAACTCATAGCAACATAGATCACAGTGTTCTTTCTCACAATAAACATCTAAACATTCCAGAATTTCATCTACTGCACAAAATGGCATCCTTGAAATTACTTGGATAAAACAGCATACCTGCTGTGTACTAAAATGAATTCACACATGCAATCGATGCAGGACATAAATATACAGCTGCCACTGGGAAAAGTTTTTCACAGAGCAGGTACTTCATCTTGGAAAATTCAGTCCTGACAGTTGGACGAGACTTGTAAAATACTTTCAAAAGACAAACCTGGGAACTAAACCTCATAACTCTACCCAATACTTAAAGTCATAGACACAACATAGACCCACAGAGGTATTGTTTTATTGATGCAGTAAACAAAATTTCTTCCTTCTTTTCTAATTCTGAAGTAATTTCTCAGTGTTTCACCTGATTTAGGCAATATTTCTTGCTCTTTTCCAAGTCTGGGACCTAATGACCCTGGCACCCATTCTTTTGCAAACTGCCTGCTATGCTCCACTTGATCTTGTCAGAATTTGGTCATGTCAATTAGTATAGGAGAAGTTTAGCAGAAACCACTTGCTCTTACCCCACACACAAGTTAAAAATTTTTGGCTCCTGCTTTCAATCTGGAGGAAAGGGTCAGATTTTTTTTCAAGTTCTGTGAGATATTATTTCTTTAATACAAACTAGTCTCACTCATGTATTTGGACAGTTGTTGTTGTAGCAGTACTATTTGCTTCTTTATTGCCTGTTACTAAATCATAAAAATGTTCATGTACACTGAGTAGTCCCCATGACCCAATAGAGCCATTCATTTTCCTGATAGTTAGATCATTAATGAATACATAGCAATCTTCTCATCCTCAGAATCTTCTAGACTTTTTCTGTTCTTATATTTTTCTGGCTTGTTCCTTGCTCTGTAAACACCTTTTAACTTTGTGTCATGAAACACCTGTAACAAGAATTCAAGATGACAAAGCCCACAAGCCTGGTCAAGACAGTGTATTCCAGATGCTCCAAGCTTTTCTGATGCCTGATTTAATGATGTGCCCTTTAAACTTATTTAGAAACCAAATCTTTGAAGGAGTAAAGTATTGAAAAATACAATACTCTGCCAGTAGGCCTGCCAGTTTATCATTGACTCTCTCTTACTTACATGAACATATCTAAGAGCAGTTAGACCCCCTTTTTCACTTTAAATGTGTAAAATACGTTCCTATTTTTTCCTTCACTGACTGTTGCTCTGCATCTCAGATTGATTAATTTATCATTGGTTCCCATTTTCCTGACACCTCCTTATGGGAAGAGGCCAACATAATAAATTCTTCACTGGTTCAGGGATCTTTGGACAGAGAGACCATTACAGAATTAAAGCTTTGGGCTGTGAGCTCTTTTACAAGGACGTTTTGGTATAGGGACCTCTACAAAGACCTGTACTGAAGAACAGAGTTCCTAGGACAGAGCTGCTCAGACATTAAACGGCTCTTACAGTGGCTGCCAGCTTAATGGAAAGATGCTAATGGAGAGACATCTGCCAAGAAAAACTTGTAAGATAGAAGCCCAGCTCTATGAACCTCTGAACACATTTAACCAGTGCATGCAAAGGGTGTCAGTGTTTCACAGTCAGAGAGGGCATTTTTTTGAAGGGAACAGTGGGTAGACTATTAGTGCTTTGCATCACTGGTGCTGTCAGCCAAAATGATTAACAGTTTGATCTATATGCAATTATGACTATGCATTTAATCAAGGGGATTTTAATGCAGAAAGCGTGCTGAAAGCTGGTTCTTTCTTTATGCATGTAAGAATGGGAAGTTCTTTTACCAACTCTCTTACATATTAGGCCTTTCTGAACATCTCTAAAATGGTGGTAACTATTACATAACACACTCTGAAGTGTTAGAATGAAGTAAAGAAGTGTTAGAATGAAGCAAGGAATGTTACGTCAAGACATGGGGTAAGGACAATGCAAAGTTTCTTATCTTGACTCAGGAGAGACGCCGGCATCCCAGTCTGCTCCCTATGTGAGAACCAGCAAAACTAAGAAAAGGCAACAGTGATAGCAGTAGGTGACTCTCTTTTTAGTCGTACAGAGGCACCCATTTGCCAACCTGATGAGCTTTCTAGAGAGGTGTGCTGCCTCCCAGGGGCTTGTATCAGAGATGTCAGTAAACAACTAACAAGCCTCGTACACTCCACTGACTATTATCTGCTGCTGTTGTTTCACATGGGCACCAGTGACACAGCCAGGAGCAGTCCGAGGAGTATCAAGAAACAGTACAGAGCCCTGGAAGCGGCACTAAGGGCCTCGAGTCCAGGTAGTCTTTTCATCAGTCTTGGTCAAAAAGAAGAGGATTGAAAGGGCCAGTCAAATCTGGTAAATCAACAGATTTTACAGGTTACAAGACAGGTGCCACAGACCCACCCTTCAGAAACCTGGTCTACTGGGGGTTTATGGCATCCATCTGTCAGAGAAGGAACACCCTGCTCAAGTGAAGCTGTCCTGCTTCTAGCTAATGATGTTCAGCTCAGACCTGGTTATGATACCCTCCTTCCATACTAAACTGTATTTCGAAGCCTGCACTGGAAGTCTTTCTCTTGATTTAAATTCACATCCTAACTTAATCTCTGCTGCCTACCCCATATAGGCATAGGGTGTGTAAAACTAGTAAGATAAAGTAGGTATTGGTAAGGTAGAAAAGAAGGTTGCGTGGAGTCCTCATAGCAGCCTTCCAATACCTGAAGGGGGCCTACAAGGATGCCAGAGAAGGATCCTTCATCAGGGACTGTAGTGATAGGACAAGGGGTAATGGGTTTAAACTTAAACAGGGAAAGTTCAGGTTAGATATAAGGAAATTCTTTACAGTGAGGGTGGTGAGGCACGGGAACAAGTTGCTCAAGGAAGTCAGTGCTTCACCCCTGGGATGTGTTCAAGGCCAGGTTGGACAGAGCATTGGACAACATGATCTAGTGTGAGGTGTCCCTGACCATGACAGGGGGGTTGGAACTAGGTGATATTAAGGTCCTTTCCAACCCTAACTATTCTATGATTCTATGATTTGGTTTCTAACTCATCAGCTGATGCTTTGAAGTAGAATCTGTTTAATGGATATTAGAGATGGAAAAGACTGCTTGAATGTGTAGTCTGTTTCTGTGCCTAAGGAAGAATGATGTGTATTGTATTCTAATCAGTGCTTTGGCCAGTCTGGTTTCTGTATTGTGAGAAAGGGAGAATAACATCTAGGGTACACTTAGAGCACTGATGAAAATGGCTGTTTGTGGATCCTGCTGGCTGTGGAGGTGGGAAAACCAACAAAACCTCAGTACACTGGTTTTATCTACCTTCACAAACTTACTGTGCTTGCATGTGATAACATAGGGATTACAGACTAACGTGTGAAACTGAAAGGGTCTCAGCTCATCAACATTATCTCTTCACCCATTAATGCAAACACAGCTCAAAGCAGTTACCTAGTATTATTTAGATTTATTCTGTGGAGTCCTATGCCACTGGAAAAAATACACCTGAGATTAAAGATGTGACTTATTCAAGCTAGACAACTGGTTTATGTTTTATGACTTAACACTTGCCTGACTCAGAAACAACTATCACCTTCTCTGCGAGCATTTTTTTATATGAATGGAATTTATGTTTCTGTTAAAACAGAAGAAGATTCTTTTATGTGAAAGAGTAGCAGATGTTAAATACAAACACCTAGTAATAGAAGATTTACTTTTTCTGTGTTTCTGGCAATGGAGCATCATTGCCACTGGCCAGCCTGTGAAACAGACCGAGGGCAAAACTGCCACAGACTCTGATGAATCTTTCAGGTGGCTCTCTTCCTTTTTAAGCATCTAGACAAAATAGCTTGGAGGTGTTCAGTATCTAGCAACGCTGAAAGCATTCCTACAACAGCTGAATTCCTACTATTCCTACTATCTCTGGGAAAGAATATTATAAATGAAAGGAAGGTACAGCAGCTGAATCTTTTGGAAAAAAAAACTCAAATCCAGCTGTCTTGCTGTTGAAGTAGCTCTGGCTGTGGGTAGCAAATACATGACAGAAAAAAAACCTTCCATCAGTAATTTCGGGTCCCAGTTTCATAAATCTAGATGAGTAATTAAGCTTTAATGAATCTGAACTCTAATTCATTAGATTTTAATTGCGTTAATATACCTTTTCATATGACATATTGCCTATGAATTGCATTCACATAGTATTTCAGAAGAAGTATCATTAATGACACCTTGACAGTTTTATAAATCCCCTTGATATTAGGGTTCCCAGTTTGTTTAGAGGTTTGAGGTTTTATCTTTGGGCCTTGTAAAACTACTTAAGTACAGGTCCTCCAACCTGAAGAAGCCTTTATGAATTTTCTGGGTCTGGCATTATGGATAGGTATATAGATATGAAACCAGAAACAATCACTAGAATGATAAAATCTGAGCACAGGTATACAGGTTGTCCTTGAAGTAATTATATATGAACAGGACACAACATTAAAAAAAAAACAAACCAAAACCCCAGTCTAACCTCAAAGTAAAACTCATTGTTTAAAATGGTGTACAGACACTGTCCTGTGATAACAGTATTGTTAGAATCATAGAATCATAGAATGGTTAGGTTTGGAAAGGACCCAAGACTACCTAGTTCCAACCCCCCAGCCATGGGCAGGGACACTTCATACTAGGTCATATCATCCATAAACACATTGCTTTAAAAACAATGTGGTATTTCAGAGGTGTCATACAATACAAACTACTGTTAGACTTTGACCACAGTTTAGAGCTATACTTAGCATATATGTAAAATAGGTGCCCTAAAAGTGGAGTGTACCCTTCTGAGAGATGGCAACTCTGTGCTGACATCTTACAGAAAAAACACACGACAGATGAATGACATCGATCAGCAGGTCTAGGGTATGGGTCTTATCTGTTATTTTTTAATCAGTTTTGAGAGAATTTCTGCGTACAAGATAGGATCTACATAGAAAAATCAGCAAATTTGATGTTTGTAATCTTGTGTGAAAGTCTGAGTCAATTAACTACACAGAGGGGTGGCTGGGGTGAGCAGGAACTTTAAGCAAATCTTCACATAAGAAAAAAGCTGATAATGTAGATACCATATGGGCTTTGATTCTGGACATTCTTGAATGTTGAGGAAGAATAGAATGTGATTTTATAACATACCTATAGCAAAGAAATACTGCACATCTACACTGTCCTGGAAAGCCAGAAAACAGATTATTGGTAATTAATTGCACCTCTACTTCTGTTTTAAGGAGGTGGAGGAGAAAATAAGCATGTTCAGGTCTTGCAATGCAGCAGCCTCATTACCTTCCTTTACGGCCAGTGTACTCATGAAGAACAGAGCTCTCTGTGCTACTGTTGTCCTGCATATCGACAGAAGGGAATATGGGGCAAATAGTTCCCAATATTCAGAAACATGTTTGACAAGACCAAGCATCGAATGCATAAAGAAATAAACAAAGTCCTCAAGGACAACATTTAATTATGTTGCTTACCAAACAGGACACTGTTACTGCATGGTAGATGGCAAAGATGAACAATCTCATAATACTCTTATCTCTTAAGCAAATTTGGTGTGATTGGCAAAGTCAATTGTGTTCCTGTAGAAGACAGCAGATGAAATCATCTTAGATTTGTACGTTAAGCAGCACAAATTTTCATATCAATAGCTCTGTATTATGGTGACTGAAAGGACATGTTTTCTTAGCAATTAAGTCTTAACCTGACAGTGAACAGTAGGTTCTAAAATAAATGCATACATACAGTAACCTGAGAAACAGAAACTTGTCAGACAGCAGAAATTTTAAGAACTATCCTCCATTTAGTCAGTCTCACGATTAAATGTTAAATAGGAACCTGTCACACTTGCTTTCAAAAAACCTATTGGACATTAGGTTTGGGGGCTCATAGGCAGTGCAAGGTAGGGACAGGGGGAAAAAATCAGCCCATGAGCACTTGCAGTTCAAACGCTTCTGAGCCATGCTTAGAAATTGCAAAACATATAGTATAAACTAATGTTTACTCAATTACTGAATTTTGTTTGGATCAATGTCTTCTTCTGACGATATTTTTATAGGGACAACAAAATCGTTTATGTTCAAATCACCCAAAAGGAACAAATTGATGCTCATCACACTAGACTCAAGTGAAATTCAGTTCTGCATATTTTACTTTTTATTTTGAATAGGTGGTAAGTTACAGTGGTGCTTCAGAGGTATTCAAAGATATGCCTTTGCTTGAAGGCTTTGTTCTGACAACATATATTTTCATCAAAGATCTATTTAATGAACTTTTCACTGTATTTGACTGTTCAGACTACTTGATTGCTCTGTTGCATGTAATTTCTGTCAGCTGTTTACAAAATAAGACCCTAATTTCCCATGAAAAGATTGCAGAATGTGAATCTTACAGTTAGTTCATGCAATTAGCTAGGCATATGATTTTTACATTTTCCTTCACAGGTTTTGCAAATTAATACAGAGAACAGCTATAAAGAGATACAGGCACAGGCTTAACACAAGGCCTTCAGCTGCCTGGAGGACCACACTGCAGAAGAACTCACAGAGGGTAGAAGAGATCATTTATTCAAAGAGCTCTGTGTTTCCTTCCTAGGCTACTTGTTTTTATTATGGCATTATTTCTTTTTGGTCTCTAAAGTGTATAAAAATACTTAATATTTTTAATTAAATATCTATAGATTTTTTATTTAATTTATTTTAATTAATTAAATATCTATGGGATCTATGGGAAACAAGGGGCATCTTTCCCATTTTGTAATGAAAAGAAATTGCATTTTTCTGTGCCATTTGATTTAAATGACGGTTTCCATGAGGTTGTAACATTACAGCATCTATGACAGAGGCACGAGACTTATTTACTGTATTGTCATGCAGTAAAAAAGCAATTGCATAAATATTCATTACTTTGTATTTTTTACGTAAGAGGAAAAATTCCATCTGTCACCCCCACTGCAGCTTACAATCCCTGTTTTATATTCTCTATTTTTAAGCAAATAGTGAAAGTAGCATGCCAACAGTATAACACTGCATAGATTGAAATTAAACTATGCTGTTTAAACTAATCTAAAGGAGAGTGTTTAGAAATAGAACAGCATTGCTACTCCCTCCTCCCCCAAGTGATTCATGCTGACATGGTAACGTCGGCTGAATCCAAGGGCAAGTTTTTCTGCAGGCTCGTCAGAGCACACTGTTTTTCAATGTTTGAAATGTGCACAGGTCTGACATGGTTGTCCCCCGAGTTTCCTGGTAGCTATGTTACTACAGAGACAACCAAGATTTTACAGAGTGTTTAGTACAGACCTCAGAGAACCACTGTGTGGCTGTGCTATATTTAGAGGGAGGGTTCACTTAAAATTCATACCTGCAACAGAAGCCCTGACGCACTAGAGAGACTGAAGACCTCCTTAGAATGGACTTTTGCTCAGCATAAAGGTAGCACTGATAATCCATAGAACCCAAAAATAATCAGAGACAAAATAATCTTCGTGTTATTGACAAAGTACTTGTGAAGAAATCCAGCTCCCTCCATGATGTCCGTGATGTCTTTAACAAAATAACCAGTTACTAAAGCAAGACCCAGTAAATGGCCTGGCTAACATGCTCTATAGTGAACATTCTTCCTTTCTCTTTCTTTAGTCAATGAATATTGATGTCTTTTTTGCACCATGACATAGAATTAAGAGGGAAGGTAGAAAGTGTGCTTCATTAATTAAATTACTTGTAGCATAGTACTGAGGATGTCTTTGTACACCGTGTAGGTTACAGGGCATCCTCAGTAGAGCTAGTTCTCCCACTTCCTTAGCAAATGTTTAGCAGGCTGGTTTCTGGAAGGGAGAGCAGTTTTCACTCTGGTCTTGTCCTCAAAATAAAGCAGTTGTCATAACTGTATTTTTAAGCAGGACAATCCCTCTGCTGTGTTTTAGGGATCCTTGAGAAAATCTCTCCTTCTGATAGATACTTGTTAGACACCAACCCAATCTAAGCAGTGAATTAATCAGCTATGCCATGATTTGTGTCGTCCGGCCACATAAAAAGGGGGAACTTTAGGCACTAGAGAGACTTGAAGTTAAAAAATGAACCAAAACAAATGTGTGTATTGAGTCAAAGCCAAGCAGCAGCCATTTGAGTGGAGGAAGAGGAAGGGAGTTCAAGTTGCAGTTTTAAATCTGGTGCTTACCTCTACCATTAGAGTACCTCTCCTGTTTCTAGACTGTATTCAAAATCTGTGTCCACATGACAGTTTCAGGGGCAAAGGCTCTGCAACCATAATTGCTTCTAAAGAAATTTGGCTTCATCCGAAGCACTGATCCAAAGCCAGCAGAAGCTTTTGTGCTGTCTTATGCCTCTGAAATAAACTACAAAACCCAACCAATCAGAAGTTCACAGGAGCTTTGGGAACAGCATGATGTCAGTTTGGTGGGGTGAACTTTTCACACCCTGAATCAATATCACCGCTCTGGCAAAAGCTCTGTGGCATGGCTTCCCTCCGTGTGCTCGATAAACAAGATCATCTGAGTAATGACTCAGGACACAAAGCCCCAAGTACTGAATAAGCAGAAGAAACAGAAGGTTTTATAAAAATATTAAAGCAAAAGAAGATGAAGGGAAAAGCTGGCGATAGTGGAAAGTTCCTCTGGTCATGCTTAAGTGCTTAACATATAATGTCGTCCCAAGCACTACATCTAAGAGCCAAGTGGAAAAGGTGGGAATTCATGTTGTCATTCTGCCTCCAGGCAAACAGGATTTAAGAACTCAGTGAAATTAAAATGGAAGAAAAAATCCATTTCATGGTATCAGATACACGCACCAGAGAGTAGGAAGGGCAGAGAGAAAGACAGAAATTGAGGCTGACACTTTGAAAATGTATTGGGGACGTGCAGGCAGTAAGAGGAGAACTGAGCGTTATCTTTAGCTAGGAGGCCTGTGCAAGCTTAGCCTGAGCAGTCATTCCTAACAGCAATCCATTAGCCATTCCAACATCACGGACAGATGCGCGCATGCACACACAGAAGTATACACATACACACACACTTGACAGTGAACATGAAAATAAATTACAATAGGGAGCTGCAAACTGCCAAATCACCCTAAATCCTGCAGGTGTTCAGGCTGAACACAGGCAAACTGTGAATGTCCACAACTGGATCAACAGTCATGGCCAGCAGTCCTGATATCTATGTTCTGTCAGTGGAAAAAGAAGATACTGCATCTGAGAAATGGGACCGAGACAAATAAGAAGTGACATAGTTTAGAGAATATATGAATGTATACAAAGGTCACCTGAGCACTCCTGCTTATCCTTCTTCAGAGCCCTGCCTTCAACAAAATTGGATGACCCTGTATTCAAAAGTGGTGAAAGGAATGCGCTTATATACAGCAGCACTAATCCGACTTTGAAGCACAGTATAATGGAATTTGAAATGCTTTTGTAAGAATGAAAAAAAAAAAAAAGAAGAAAGAAAAGAAATCAGGAGTCAGTTGAAAATGTCTGGTGAATTCAAGCCTTTATTCTCCTTTATGCTTTGTATATCACTCACTAATTGCCTGGGTTTAAAAGAAAGCTCCCCTGTACATGTGTTGTAGTATTATCATATAGTATCATTGCACTCTTATTCATTATGCTGTAATTACAAATACTTACTATATCCTGAGGAAGCTGTACATGTACCCTTAGCATCTAGGATATGCTACTCACATGAATTCATTTGCTTTTTCCTGCATTTCTCTATTTCTGCTGAATACAAGACAGAATTCTTTACGAAGCAAAAAACAATAGTAGGAAATGAGTACCCAAACAAACAGATTGGGTTCTATACTTTAGGTGCAAAATTACACCATATTCATTCAAAATCTGTTCAAAATTACATTCCTGCACATTATGCCTTCCTCTTTTCTTTTGCTCTTTTTCCTTTGTCTTTCCTTTCCTTTCCTTTCCTTTCCTTTCCTTTCCTTTCCTTTCCTTTCCTTTCCTTTCCTTTCCTTTCCTTTCTTTCCCTTTCCCTTTTCTCTTTCCTTTCTCTTTTTTCTTTCCTTTCTCTTTTCTGTTTCCTTCCCTTCACTTTCCCTTCCTTTCCGCCTTGCCTTCCCTTGCCTTTCTTTTCTTCCCTTTTCTCTTTCTTTTCTCTTTTCTTTTCTTTCCTTTCTCTTTCCTTTCCTTTCCTTTCTCGTTCCTTTTCTTTCCTTTCTCTTTTCTGTTTCCTTCCCTTCTCTTTCCCTTCCTCTCTTTTCTCTTTTCTTTTCTTTTCTTTTTTCTTTTTTCTTTTCTTTTCTTCTTTTCTTTTCTTTTTTTCTTTTTTCTTTTCTTTTCTCTTTTCTTTTTTTCTCTTCTCTTTTCTTTTCCTTTTCTCTTTTCTTTTCCTTTTTCCTTTTCTCTTTTCTTTTCTCTTTTCTGTTTCCTTTTCTTCTCTTTCCCTTTCTCTTCTATTCCCTTTGCCTTCCTTTTCTTTTACCTTTTCTTTTCTGTTTTCTCTCTTTTGTTTTTCCCCCTCCATTTCTTTTTTCTTTTGTCTTCTTTTCTTAGACATTTGATGGCTATTGGTAAATTTTAAGGAAAGGCCCCACTGTCATACTATTATATTTAAATATATTTCAGGATTTATCTCCTATAAGATGCAGATATTACTTTCATGCTATGATATTTGCATTTCTCACACCCTTAAATGCCAAAACTTCATTAAACATGATTCTGCAAATGTTGCCCAGCTTTTCCCAAAGCTAAGAACAAGGCTAAGCAGATACTTAAAACTGACAAAACTAATGAGGTCATACATAGCAGAGTTAACCTTCTTTGATGTAAAAGAGCATAGCAGGATTCAAAATGCTATCTGATTATTAATGAATTTATTAGTAGTCTCTGGACATAAAATGGCTTTTTTTTTTGCAAAGATAAGGGTTACTTTCAGGAACAAAGGTTTAAGTGAAAAAAGTCTGCAGTATTGCACATGAGCTTGGGGAATGGTGAACACAGGGTATCTGAGTCAGTTGCCCACATTCACGATCTCCATCTAATCGCAATTCAGAAGGTCAGGGTCCCTGGACAGCACCTGACCAGTAACATAACCAGTAACATAACACATATGACTTCTTTATCTCTGCTGGCAGCAGCTGTCACAATTAAACAGTCATAAATTAGCTTTGGTCCAAAGACAATACAAAAACCGGAGATGGGGTTTGCGGTTGTCTATCTACTGCTATGTGCATCAACAGGATTACATGCAAGCCTAGGGATCTGCTTTTATTGGCCTCTGCAACATTTCAGGTGACCAGCACTGAATTTGGATGAATCTTGCCTATAACATTTACATGACCTCCTCTAGTAAAAAAAGAGAAAACTAAACAGGCAAGGCTCATTATCAACAGCATGCACAGAGATCTTCATATGCCACCCTCTGCTTTGCAGGATATTTCATGTACAGTAGACTTTCACTTTTTGTGCTCTGCTTATAAATCAAAACTCACTGAAGATTCTCCCAGCAGTTCCTCTCTACCTTTGACTTGACAAAGAGTGGTCTACATAGCGAGGTCTCCTATTACTATGTTTTTATTTCTTTTACAAAGTGAAACAGGCAAGTTATTAAGTGTGGTCTGAAGACATAAATAATATGATAGCTTGAGGAAGTTCCCTCTTTATTAGATAATAATCATATTCAGGTTAATCTCTGAGGCCAAAAGTTTCAGTTTATTAGAACAAGATAGGATTATTACTGCTAAATTATCAAGAAGCAACCTCAAGCTATTACTAAGATGAAATTTTAATTAAATATTCCATTTCAAATTACATCAAAAGACTTGCAAAAAATGAGCCATCAGATTAGAAAGGAAAAAAAAGTAAGTTTAAATTCTATTTTTTCTTGGCTTCTTTTCTTCTGTTCACATTCTGCACGCTTTAAATTTTCTGTATTTATTTTCCATTGCTTTCCCTCTCTTTATGTCATTCACATTTCTCCACTTATCAGATTCAGCCCTTTATGGCCCATGAAAATGTAATGTGCTTGGAATGGGACATTCATGGAATCTACTTCATTTTAAATCTTCTCCTAAAGCTGTCTGCTTTCACCAGTAGCGATGCAGAGAATCCAGGCAACAAATTTGTTTAGATTCTTTATAACACTACTTTTAGATAGAACATTCCTTCATTAATTATCAGCTGAGCTGGGACATAAAGACTAGGATTTCCAAACAAGACAACAAAGGAACACCTTTGCAAGGCATTGGTCATCTGTTAATATATCAGTATTATTAGTCTCAAATGACAGGCCAAAGCCTGAGGAAAAAAGTGGGAAAGTGACTTTCCAAAAGCTATGTTGAAGATCAATGCCAGGGTCAGGAACAGGGCACTTGACTAAATGATCAGGCTAATTCATCATGTACTATACCCAATAGGCTCTCCTAGCAAAGCAATATCATAGTAGAAAGGCTTAATGAAGCCAAATATGGGGGTTGTTTTCTCAAAAGTATGCAAGCAATTTGAAGAATGTGGCCACAAACATATGTATATGTGTATGTGTTTGTTATTTATGATTACGTATTTCTTCTCTTTGCCTAGCATTTTGAGCATTCTAGCTGAAAGGAGATGAAAGCTCAGGCAATACCTTAACATCGTGAATGCAGAGGATACAGCCAAACAACTAGAAAGTTCACAGCATAGGTGTGAGATACTATGTACATGCATTATGCAAAGAAGGCACTACAGTGAAACACCACCCTTTACACCCTTCCATCCCTTCTCCCCAGTGAAGTACGTTGCTTGAGGAAAAACTGGTATAGATGTGCAGCAGTATCCGTACAGCATTTCTGTGTTTGATTTTCCTGGACAATTCAATATTGTTGATGATGCACTTACTTAAACAGAATTAAATACAGTTTATTTCTGTAATAGGCTCTACCTGTGTTTTAAATGTTTATTTTCCTTTTTGCTAACTTTTAACTTTTAATCATGTGCAATGACACACTCATTTGCAGGGTTCTGATAAGTTCAGTATATTCCTTTTCTGAATTCTATTGAAAAAAAAAAAAGAACAAAACCCAAACCAACAAACTGATCTCTTGAAACAGTTGCATTTTTTTTTAATTTTTTTTTTTTTTAAGAAAAAAACCAGTATGCTTTGCAAGGGAATTATATTAACTTCCCTGCCAAACATTTTTAAAGGCCCAAGTGTTGTCTGAACTCCTTATTTGGATAAAAAGTTATAAATTAGTCATGTATTTTTAATTATTAACATAAAGCTACTCATGCTTTTTAATTTATTATTATATGAACATGGAAAAAATGAATTTAAATAATTCACTAAGTATGTTCTAAGACAAAAATATATAATACTTTAATAGACTCTTACTAAAACATTATGTAAACCCCTCTAAGTACTTCATAATTTTGTAATAAATGCCGCTCACATTCCACTTAGAGCAATTTAATAAAATATATTTCAGTTAACTGCTGAATAGATTGCTGAGATTTGTACAGGCTATAGTTTGATACATTATTTGTTTGTCAGCAGAAATGAATTTACAAATAAAAATGCTATTGTAATCTGCCTCACAATGGTAGTTATGAAAATTTGTTCTTGTTCAGTTACCTTACAGTTTGCTTCAGTTTTCATTTCACTTCCCGTCTTCCTGGCCTTTGCCAGATTGGTGGTAGTGGCCCCATTTTGTCTAAGGGTATCTGTAGGAACTGTTCTGGAAGAGCTCCCAGCTGCCCTCTGAGAGATGGCTCAGGCATTTCTCCTTTTGCACCCTTGGACAAGTGCAGAACTGGCATGTCCTGGGAGCTCTGCCAGGCTGGTCAAGGCAGCTTTAAACTAGATTTGATGGGGGAGGGAGGCACAGATCCATCCCAACCCTACCAGGTGGATGCCAGCACCTGTAATGAATGCTTGGAGTGATGCAGCTTCAGCCACTGTCCATCATATTTGAAAAATCACGGCAGTCAGGTGAAGTTCCCGATGACTGGAAAAAGGGAAATATAACCCCCATTTTCAAGAAGGGGAAAATGGATGACCCAGGGAATTACAGACCAGACAGTCTCACCTCTGTGCCTGGCAAAATCTTGGAGCAGATTCTCCTGGAAGGCATGCTAAGGCACATGAAAATCAACAAGGGGCTTGGTGACAGCCAGCATGGCTTCACTAAGGGGAAATCCTGCCTGACCAATTTGGTGGCCTTCTATGATGGGGCTACAGATCTGATGGACAGGGGTAGAGCAGTTGATGTCATCTACCTGGACTTGTGCAAAGCGTTCAATACTGTCCTACACGACATCCTCGTCTGTAAACTGGAGAGACATCAATTTGATGGATGGACCACTCGGTGGACAAAACTGGCTGGATGGCCGCACACAAAGAGTTGTGGTCAATGGCTCAAGGTCCAGCTGGAGACCACTAGCAAGTAGTGTCCCACTCATGTTCCTCACATGATCAGCACATGCCATTTGCAGTATTCCCTGAAGGCTTTTGGGACTCTCATTTCTCTCTGGCCTAAGGGAACTCTACTATTTACTTGCCATACCTTTCAGCAGCCCAGTTGGTATAATTATAGTATGCACTGATAAAAGAATTCTTCTGCTAGTATCTTTTTTCTAATTTAGGAAAAAAAGATACTGTATTTGTTAGACTACCTTTATTCTTGTGCAACTGCATCTAAATCTGAGTTTTAACTGCTCTAAATACAAAGCAGAAACATTAGGCAGCTCCAGAAAAAAGGTCTGAGATTTTCAGCTTATGAAGGCAAGTTATGTTTTAGCAGTATCTAGATAAGCATGTGACAGTGACATGGTACCCATTGTGCTCTGCACACAAATCATCGTAAGCAACAGTCTTTGCTGCAAAAAATACTTTTGACAACTGAATAAATCAGAGAGCCAGATCATAATAGATAAGAAATATTACTGCTGTTTTACACATGGGGGACTAAGGCAATTGCCTGAGGCCAGCAAGTTTCTGTAACATAGCTGGGAACTCAATTTTGTACCTTGAGTCTCATCCAAATAAAAAAAAAATAAATTACCCTTCATCTCAGAATCTCACTACGTTGTTAAGATTACGTTGTTATTTTTCTGTATCTGTGGTACAATAAAATATGCAACTGTAAAGATGGAGAGTGAGGGGGAAGAGCTTATGGGAAACATTTATGAATAGCATCTCTACAATTTCATGAATTTCAGTTAGTAATGGAAAAAAAACACCCCACCATTTGAGAAATAAGCTCCGAATTTTACACATATCTTCCACCAACACATCTCTGGTATCATTAGATTCACATTATGTATTAACATTCCGCTACGTCCTTGTTAATTCTGGCATAGTGCCCCATCTTGCATTTCCCTCCATCAATCACTTCTATTCCCATCTGCTCTAAAGAGCACTAAAATTTGGCTGCTCTGCCCTCCTTGTTAAGAGAGCTTTTCAGTTCCCTCTGAAGGAGTGTCTTTTCCCCACCTGTTTTCCATGTGACGAACTTCATGTGGGTGTGCGTTGGCTTCCAGAGTACATGCCCCAAATACATTCAATTCTTCCTCCTGTTTCTTGCGGAAGTGAGCTACAAGTTGAAGATTTAGCACAGGGCTGTTTGGCACAAGCTGCATCTTTCAATACAATACTCTGTAGCTTGCACAAGAAGTTAGGTACAGCTGAAAAAAAGTGCCTGGTTTTAGTGAGTGTATGATGACATTTAAGTTTTGCTCTGCTGATTTATAACTTTGATTTCAAAATACTGAATTTACTGTATGCTGTCTCTAAGCTGGACGTCACTTCCCTATCGAGGCTGCTCTTATAATGGTGCTGGCTCAGGTAAGGTAGATGTCATACTGTTGCTCTGTCATGTGGATCTGTGGACTGACCCTTTTGAACCTGTTATTTTTTGCTAGGTGATCTGTTTTCATGTATACCTTTTCAGATACACGTGCCACAGCAGTGGCACCAGCAAGCAGTAAATGCATACAAGCTGAGGATGCTGTCATTACACAGAAGGCGGGCTTAAGGACTGTTAGAATCCTGAGACTTCATGATTTCAGATTTTACTGTAATTTAAAAACACATACACATTGCATCATGCATCCTTTAGCTTCTTGCTCAATAGAAAGCTTGGGCATTAAAAATATGGTTTAAGGAAGCAAAATAAACATTTATTCATTTTTGTTCTGATTTAAAGTGCTTTTCAGCTATTGCTGCCATGCTTTTATGTACGAAGCATGTAAAGTATTTGTATCATCCAAATTTATATGCTGGCTTCTCTGTTATTTTAGAAGATTTTGATGAAACTGTTTAGGGACTAAAACAAAGCTCAAAAATCACAATTAGGCCCCAATATTCTACTGCTGAATATTGGCAGAGGAAAAAGCTTTTATTATAATATTAAGTATGAACATTTTGCAAACTAGCTGTAAGGGATTTTTTATGTATTGCAATCAGTTTTACAATTTAAAATTCTTACCTATTTTTTGATCAATACAGACTCGGTACAGAAAAGTACTTTAAATTCTGAATTACAAGAAGATATCTAAGTATCTCTGAATATGTGTTATATTGTTCAGGAAAGAATGCAGAGGACAATATGAATATAATTGGAAAAGTACACTTCTTCAGTATCACCACTCTGTGTTTATTGAATAGATTTGGTTGTACCATATTTAGTAGCATATTACTGCACTGAAAATATGTCTAAGCATTGCATATTAAGAGAGATAAAAGTATGAATTGATGTGTTGAAATAATGAACACCTTTGCCTCTCTCTTCCCCCAGTCCCATGTGTTATATATATTCAAGCCTCATCTATGGGATGTACAATCCCTCTCTCCTTCCCGACACAAAGAAACCGATACAGATCCCTATAATGAACAAACAAGTACTCAGCCTCAGGAGAGAACATTTGGGCCTGGGAAGAATCAACTGCATACCTAAAAGAACATGGAATGTTTTCTACATGAATCAGTCTCAAATGACAAAGTAGAAAATAAGAACAAAAATAAAGAAGGAATTACTTCACCACAGAAAACCACTTTACAGATAAGCTGTAGTAAAAATTTAAAATGCCATTTTCTAAATCCTTAATAAGCACGTGGCCCTGTTACAGGTAACTATGCAAACATCCCTTCCTAAATTTCAGAAATACTTAGGATAGTATTGAGTGGCATTTTCAGACATTACTGAAGGAAACTGCCATAAGGAATCTCATTTTTTGTTTCATGACACTTGAAAATTTCCCCATTAGAAGTCAGCGTCTTACATATTAATAGCTAATTTACGCATGGTTTACATGCCAACTATAGTATTGCCATTCATATAACTAGCCAACTTTTCATTACTTTCCATTTTCAGAATTTTATAGGAAAATTATTTCCATATCTGAGATTTACTTGTTCCCTAATTATTAGTTTTTGTAGATTCATTCCACAAGGCTTTGGATGAGTGAGAATTATAGTTGAAAATGTTTCACATTTAGAATTTGGTACTCCATGTCATCTGAGTAGTCCCACATTGCTTCTGTAAAGCTGTGTTCCAATGAAGACCTATCATATTTCCACTCCTACTGAATTAATTTAATCCTGTTTCCCACCTCATATGTAGCTGAAAATGCTCTAAGCCATATGTTTTATTTTACACTAAAATATCCTAGAAGTGATTCCACTGTCACTTACCAAGCTTTGTCACAAATGGTAACTAGCAATCAGCAGTCTGAAGACTTCTGACTATAATATCCAAAAAATTGATTTATTCTTTTCATGGACTAGGGTTACTCACAGTCCAGTCTGCACAACTGCATGAATTCTGTAAGAAGACTTTATGAGGCTTAACTTTATAAGGAAATTAAGCGGCAGATGAAATTCAGTGTACAAACATAAATTGGTACATAGAGGAAAAACAATTCTTAACTTGTACAAAGTTCCCCACAGCTAATCAGAAGACAGATTTAGGGGCAAATTGCATTCTGACTTTATCAAATTACAATCTCAGTGATAAATCTTACAATTAATGCTTTGGTTCTCCCCTTCTTTACATCTGTAGTCTGCATTCAAAGGTCTCCAATAAAGCACCAGGCTGAAGAAGCTAGACAGGCATGGGCTGATTTTTCCTGCAACATGTGGGCATCTATTTCCAGCCCCTCTGGGTCTTACTTTTTACGGCAGAGAAGCTGCAACACCACAATCCTTAAAGAATAAATGGCTCTGGTCCAACATGTGTGATTACAAACTATTCTATGATTCTATATCCCTACGATGCTCCATAGTTTCAAGCTAACATTCAACCTCACACAAATGAAGAATATTAGCTACCATGAGTTTCCTCATGCCTTCTCTATGTTCTACTTCCAATTTGAACGTCCCTCTTAATTTCAGAAACTGCTTAAGCTTTTTCTTTCCACACAGAAATCAATACAATGTCTATCATAAATACCTAAAGCAATACATGAAATAGAACTCCTACTCATATTAACTTCCATAAATATTTTCATTGCTGACAATCAGCTGTTTAGACTTATGGCAAAATTTGCACCCTGATCACCCTGCTAACAAAGAAGTCTGATCAGTCTTATGTGAGTTTGCATCTATTATACTTTCAATTTCTACAGTATCCTGTAGCAGTAAGTTTGATAATTTATTGAATGAAAAAATGAAACTTCTTTATCTTTGTTTAAATAGGCTATCGGAAAAATTTGGTTATAAGGAAAACTATTCTTAAGAAATGAGAATCTGTAACCAATTTGTGATGCATGACTTTCCTTTGGAAAAGCCATACTGACACTGCCCAATACATCTGTCTTAAATGTCTATTAATGCCTTTTTTTTTTTTAATCCAACATGGATTTCAGACTTGTCTACAGTTTCCAGCATCCTTCCTAGAAGTCTTTTTAAAATTGGTACCACATTTGTCCCATTTCCTTCACGCATCTACCCTGAAGTTAAACAACAGAGTATCCAATATTTTAAAAATATGAATAATTTCATATTTGAGTTCCTTTAAAACTCGCACATACTATTGAGACTGGGTGATTTATTGTTATTCATTTTATTTATCCATTCAAAAATCACTTGTATTACATTTCAGCTCAGAATTTCTTCAGATTAATCACTAATGAATGCTGTATCCAACATGGAAAACTCACTACCAGCACGTTACCAACTTTCTGTCTGCTTGTGATAACACTTTTGAAATACACATTATTGATACCTCTAGGAAACAGGAATTTTCAGTTCATTATTATTTTTATAGGTTTAGGAAGATGTTCCTCCAAGTTTGGTGGGGGATTTTCAGCCTGCCTTTGTTAATGCTAGAACATAGGCTCTCTACTGGTTTTAAATATTTGGACAGTATCTTCATTTGAAAGATGTCTTTTATTTCTAACATTTTATTCTGGACTTCTTTCAGTCCTCTTAAAATTCTTTTCTGATTGCTGCAATACTATGAATATGGTTACACTGCCTGTATATAGCCTTCAGCAGTTTTACCACTTAGGCATCTCTTAACTATTTTCCTCACTACACAGCTTATCTTTTTCAATGTCATGTTACTGCAATGGGATTTTAAATCTTTTGCACTGTGCTTCTTCTCTAATGTTTTCATTGTATATATATGAATACTCGCACTCGCAACAAATTCCAAGTGCGAGTATTAGATCAGGAAGCTTGCCAAAGGCTGGACCCAAATAGCAAGGCAAATATACTTTTAGAATGCTAACAATACGACTAACATTGATTTCCATTCACACTTTTAAAATGTATTTTTTGAAAGCAGATTCTTCACTTACCCTGAAATAAAATTTGTGTATTCACCAAGAATCATACAAGGCAATATAAGGACTGCTGAGCTTCTCACAAAGTAAATGGTTGGCAGCTACCTTCTCCCCTGAAAAATCTTTTAAGTGTTGCTACTAAGACTAACATTGCTTTCTGAGGTTATTGGCTTCTTTTGAGCCAATCTGGGTTTTTAAAAAAAATAGTCATTTTTATTATTTTGATTAGTGGTAATGACATTATGAAATATTGTTGAAATACATAAATTGTCATATATAAATTCATACTTATCAAACCGTAACTGGCTACATGATCTTAATCAGCAGACCATCTTAGCTTTATGATAAAAATCTTTTCTACTCTAGTACATGAGAATTTTCCAAGAAGTTTCTATTAAAAACACAACAAACTAGCAGTCTTGTCTTTCACTACGATTCTAAAACCAAAGTTCTATTCTGTTATTTGCTGTATCACATTGCAGTTTTGAGAAATCAGTCTTGAGATCATGCTGTATTTCCATACCAATGACTTCAAGTTATAAAACTAACTCTGAAGACCAGCTCCTGGTCTCAGACGCATAGTGCCCATTTCAGCGTATCAAATCCCCTCCAAATTAAACTCAAGGCACCTGCTACTGTGTTAGCTCTATGCATACCTAGCAAAACACCTCTTCATACTTTTAAAAACATCTTTTCTAACTAAAATTGTGTCTTTTATATATTTCTCTAATTATGAAAAGTTCAATACATTAATATCCAAACTTTTAGATACAGGATTGTAGGAAGCGAACTTGAATAGTCTGATTAATTCTGGATATTCCATTATTTTCACAGAATCTTTTTTCAAAATTTGACTAAACTGAAGTTTAAAAGAAGAAAGCTATAGATGCTTTTCGTTGTATTCCTGTTTCCTCCATCTACACCGCCCAGCTGAAGAAAGAAAACAATTGAATATTCTTTCTTCCTCATCTTTCACACAGAATTTACAAAATATAATTCCATACACTGTATATAAAGTGATCAGATTAGATTAAAAAGGCAATAAATACTCTGTCATTGTTCTTTCTTCTTTCTACTAAATTCACATGAAGTGACATGAAATACCCTAGGAGGTTATTTATCTACTGAAATGGAGAAGTAATTCCCAGTCTCCTACTAAAGTGTCAATTAAACTCTGTGTTGATTACCTCTTGCATTTTCTGGGACAGGAAATTTTCAGGAAATAATTTGCATTGTAGAACAAAATATTCCACAGGAGTCACTTTCAGTGTGCTACAAAAAGTAAATATGAAATTATGAAATTATTCAACATTTCACAATACTTTTTATTGATGTACAGAAATACACAGGACTGACAAGTGTGAATTAGCTTCAATTGCTTTCTTACCAAGGTAGGTAGATTGCTGGGAAGAACAAGACATGTTTCAAGTACCAAAAAGGTAATTTCGCATTTCCATGAAACTTAAGTGAAACAGCAAGCCTTACCTTCTAGAGTTTTTATACCTGAACAGCACAACATACTATCAACTTCTTTGACCCCACTGTAGTATTCTCCATCGTGTACTGTAAACCATTCTCCTGAGAGCCTGTTTGTACACCCCATCCCTCCTGAACTTCTGTATGAATGGTAAACTTCGATTTTACTTTGCCAAAATACAGTCGTACCTTGGAAGTCAAAGATACCTGCAACACTCGATACCTTGATACACTATGCACAAATGAACTCACTTAGTAGCACAATAAGATGTAATACAAATGGGCCTGAAAACTTACTGTCTGCTTAAATGCACTGTGATAAGCCTGTTGTTTTCAGTCTAATTAAATCCTAAATCAAAAAGTAAAAATTCACTTTCTAAACTCATGTTGTGGTTTAAATCCAGTCAGGTAACTTGTTCACTCATTCCCCCCCTTCTTTCCCTCCCCCTACTCCTGGAGGGACGGAGAGGAGAATCGAAAAGAATGCAACTCCCACAGGTTGAAATAAGAACAGTTTAGTAGCTAAGGTATAACACAAATCACTACTGCTACTACCAATAATAACAATGATAAAGGAAATAACAAGGGAAGAGAATACATCACCTCACCACCAGCCAACCATAACTCGCCCCCCCCAGCCCAAGCAAGCACCGACCCATACCTCCTCCAACCCTGCAGTCCCCCAGCCCTTCCGGCTAACTCCCAGTTACATCCTGGGCATGACGTGCTGTGGTATGGAATACCTCTTTGGTCAGTTTGGGTCAGGTGTCCTGTCCCTGCTTCTTCCCGGCTTCCCCTCCTCCCTGGCAGAGCATGAGGCTCACAAAGTCCTTGGCCAAACCAAAACATCATTGTTATCAGCTCTGTTCCCGAGCCGAAAGTCAAAACACTGCACTGCACCAGCTACCAAGAAGGAGAAAAATGACTGCTACTGCTGAACCCAGGACAACTCAATAAAACTATTATCACACACTCCATTTAAATCACACTTTTGGGTATATATTTATTGTGTATGAAAGTATTCATACATAAGCAATGAGTTTTTTTGTAAACATCACAGGGAATTAAAAACATTTCTTGCTTAAAAGTAGCAGAATCCAGCCTGTCATTTTAATGGGCTATAGTACTTTAAAAATAATAACTTCAGTTTTATGCACATATACGATATATATAAATAGACACACACACACTTGTTTTTATGTATGCATGTAAACAAATGCACCTCTGCCACAGCCAGGTATGGTATTAAAAGAAATGTATCTTTTTTATTCATGTTCAATACATAGGAAAGATACACTATACATTCACAACAAAATCATACCCATACAATATCAAATTCATATCAGGCTTTTCTGCAGTACCACTAATCTTGTAGATTCTCTTTACCGAATATTACAACTATGAAGCCTTAGAAATACAACCACTTTAGAAATTTATGCAACATTTAACATGCTGGTCAAAAGTAAAAAATGAAAAAAGGAATGAAATATTGACACTATCTTATGCAAACAGAAAGACGAGGATCAACACTTGCAAAATACCTCAAGACCAGGAGAGAGATTTTCAGCTTACATTAAGCAATAAATAACTTGTCTGTAAATACTTTAATTCCTTTTAGATATACAAGATTCACCAAAAAGTGCCCTAAATTACAGTATATCCTTGTACATGTACCCAGAGATACATCCTCCTACTAGAAATAGTGCTGAAAACACTCCTGTGAAATGCTTTCAAGAGAACCCAAGAACCATGTGTAAAATGTGTTAATTCAAACTATGCAGAATGTATACATACTAAGTTTCACAATAAAAATGGACTAAAGATCCTTCTGCTTCAACAACCTCTTAAGAGACAAGTTATTGGCACCTCAAAAGAAAGGCATTGCACAAACATGATGATCAGTACAGAAACTACATTCACAATAATCTACAGCTTGCCACTGAAATAGTAACAGCATATGCACATGTTCTTTCCCTCAAAATTCAGTACAAGTGTATAGATCTGAGAAACATGCACTACAATATAGGATTTAATATAAATTCTTAGAGAAGATATCTTAAGTTTCAGTTCTGAGACAGCTCACAGAACTAAAACAATTTACTTGATCAGAACTGACAGAAGCAGAAATTAAACCATGGGTTTTCTTTAAAAAAAGAACTCTTTTACCACAAAGACTTGCTGCTTGCCTCAGAAACCACTTCCTCTCTGGGTATACTCAGTCAGTAGTATGTGATCAATAACTTCAGGTATTTCTGTATTTGCAAAAGCATAGTATGGCATGATCTGTGTTAAAACTTCTCATGGAGTTTCTTGAACACTATATAAATGTGGTATATCACTTTATGTACTATAATATACTATATAACAAGATGAGTCAAATGCAGTTAATCAGTGTAAAAAATTAAAAGTAATCATTAATACATTTTTTTTCAATTAGTAAAGAAATAATTGGGGTGTGAAGCCAAAGTGAACTAGGGTCTGAATATTCTTTAAATTCCATTCCATTACAAACTTGTAATAAATATTCTTCCCTCCCTCCCAATGTTGGTTGCTTTACTGTAAAGCTTCTGTAACTGTAAAGGTTGGAGCAATCACCTTCTAAATACATTCACCTTCCCCCATCTCACACCAGTATCTGTGCATTTGTAATGCTCCTATTCCTTTACATTTGTGCAAAGCCTCTCCCACAGACAAATTGTAACTGAAATTTCCAAAAACTATCATAGCTGTAGCAGCAGTCTATTGGCAAAAGTCTATATTCTCTATGACAAGAAGCAGCGCTAGTATTTACTCTAAGAATAGAGAAAGTATTGAGCACGCAGGCAGGGTAGTTCCAGAAGCTGCTATTTCATCAGCTCTACTGAGGATCATCAAATAAAATTCTAAACTCTGAAATATTTTACTGAGTTGCATATGTACATTTTAAAGCACATCAAGCATACATTAAATGCTCAGCTGAAATAAATTTCTAGGCACTTCATTTTAATTCTTTTCTAGAGAAATTCTATAAATTCTTGTAGAGATCCCATTAGACACCAGTGTGGCATGGCCCATAATACCACATCATAGCTAAATGACACCTTTACAGCAATTAAGGAAGCCTGCCAAAGTAATGAAGATCCCTTACACTGTTACTATAAATTATATTCTAAACAAGACAGATCACCTCAGTTGTACAATACAACAAATTTCAAATATTTCTATAAACAGCAACAAAAAGAGCAACATTTATAGGCACAGAGAAAATTGCCACTGGGAGAAAGAAAGGAGCTGAAAAGGGAGTGCAAGGTTTTCAAGACTAGTAAAGTGCTCAGACAACTACAGTGAGAAAAGATTGGTGGATGACAAAAGTTTAAGCAAAGGGAAAACAAAAAGACTTGTCCTTTAAAAAGGTTTCAGTTCAGAAGATTTTTTAATAATATATGCAATACTTATATGCAAAAAATTTAATAATTATCTCATATTTAAAATAAATATATGAGCTCTTTGGGCTGTAAAAGCATAAGCATTAACAAATTCTATTTAAAAAAATATCTAGAGCTACTTAAGGGATTTATAGGAAAAAAGTATAATCTGTTTCCTTAATAAAGGGAGCTAGTGGTTAACCTGGAAGTGGTTAAAAGCTTAGCAAGTGCTTTGTATGTCTCAGGGGCTATTTTGTGACTATGGTCATGCTTGTATCTACTTCAGTTTATCCACCTGACCAGAAGTAAAATAAAATAAGCATTAGTAAACACTTCTTTCAGAAGCACTTTGGAGTTTGCAGAAATGAAGTAGGAAAATGCAGAAAATTATAAAGAGATAATAATACAAGGGGTAACAGGTTAAAACTTAAACCAGGGGAAGTTTAGATTAGATATAAGGAGGAAGTTCTTTACTGTGAGGGTGGTGAGACACTGGAATGGGTTGCCCAGGGAAGCTGTGAATGCTCCATCCCCGATGGTGTTCAAGGCTGGGTCGGACAGAGCCTTGGGTGACATGGTTTAGTGTTAGGTGTCCCTGCCCATGGCAGGAGGGGTTGGAACTTGATGATCTTAAGGTCCTTTCTGACCCTAACTATTCTATGATTCTATGAATAATAAGACTCCAATAACTCGAGGTGACTTCAACACACCAGGGTATATGTGTCTCTCAATTTCTGCATTTATTTCAAGCATCTGAGGGCAATATAAGACACCTCATCTCCAACAACTGCAGACAAATGACAAAACTGCAAATAAGTGAAAGATACATAAACAAACCTTTTTCATACCAGAAAGACTCCAGAAAATATGAGTAGTTAAGTCACTTATATTTATTTGGAATGATAAAGGTTTCTGGAAAAAAAAACAACATACTGGTTTGGGTTTTTTCTTTTTTTAACCAGAAGTCCTCATATTCACCTTAGAATTTCATGGACAGATTACTGTGAGAACCAAGCAAAGAATGTCATTTCTAAGGGTCCTGCTGAAATTAGTGGAATTCCAGAGGTCACAACAGTTTCAGCATACGAACTAAAACACAGAACCAGCACCTTGCATATAAATAAATTAAAAAAAAACCACAAGCAAAACCACAACCAACCCCCCAAAAAACCCCACCAAAAAAAACCAACCAACCAACCAGACAAAAAACCACACAAAACCACTACCACAAAAAAAAAAAAAAGCCACTTTGTTACAGAATAAACACTGCTGCAAATAAAACACTGAAATTTTTACTATATTCCAAAATTCAGGAATTTTCTATGAAGTTGTACGAAAAATGCCCCCCAAAAAGAGAAAAAGAGGATTGCTGAGGAGACACATCTGAAAGTACTTATTTCCAGCCACGCTACAACATTGTAAGCAGTGTTGGTAGGGAGAAAATCTGAATAATAACAAGATTTTAGGATCTGCTATTCTGAAACCTGGAACAACTAGATCAACTAGATGAAAAACAGAAATCTCAGATTTTCAATTAAACTAATGGGTAGTTGGTGTAATTTCTACCAAACCAAACTTCTTCTAAATCAAAACTTTCCTAAAATTGTATTTATTGTAGTACTAGTAAGATACTAGGTTTAGAATCTTTAAACATTTAAAAAAAACACAGTAGATGTGTCTGCAGTCAGTTAATAGACAACATAACAATGGAAGATTTAGTATATTTTCTGCATGTTTAGGTGTTCTTCCCCCTCAAAAAAAAAATCTATTCCATTCTCAGGTTAATTTAAATTTTTTTAAATTCAAGTTAACATAGAAAAAACTATGCTACCGGTTAGTATCCAGTAATCTGCAAAAGTCTGCACCATGCACTGAACAGAACAAATGGAAGTAAACCAGGTATGTTTCAGCAGCTTTCAGTAGCTCTTTGGAATGCAATCTTTCACTTAAAAAAAAAAAAAAAAACACCAAAATCCACTAGTGTTGCATCACATACACCTCTTCAGTGTTTTTACCACAAGCTAGTCACATATCAAGAATGCCCTGTGTGCAAAGCATTAAAACCAGCAGATGCATATTATTCTACACACTACAGACATGCATCCTGTGAGAAGCTACCAGTATAAAAATTCAGATTACAGCATCACTTTGATTAGAAAGACAACTACAAGAATAAAGAAAGTAAGGTTAAGTAAGCCAAATTTTTGTTCTACTTTGGTCATGTAAAATTATGCCATACATGTACTGGAAGCTCAGCATGCAAGTTATGACATCTAAAAAACAACAAAAAAGTCCCATCATTTTCCCTGAAGAATCCTAAACTGCAATACTCAGTAAGACAGATATGACAATATTCTCATCATACTTTTACTCATCAAAATTCAAATTCAGTAGTAGTGCGTATTCAAGTAGTAACACATTCAAGAGATAATTCAACCACACCTATAATAAGGATACTTAGTAACAGATTTTTCAGATCTTTATTTCTTTCCCAATGTAGTCAAGGTGTTCAAAAACAACTGCAGCAGCAACAGCTTACATAAGCCACTGTTCTTGTTCTTTTCTGTACTTCTCAGACCACTTCTGAGTAAGCTCTAGGTAAACATTCGGCTTATGTGGCTTATAGTCAAGATAAACCACTTGTCCAGTCCGTTTGGGGACGGCTTTTTCAATCTGAGTTCCCTCATGCCATTCATTAAAAGATGTAATAGAAATAATTTCTGGTCGCACCAAAAGGGCTGCACTGAAGGCAGTCTCATAGTATTTCCCATTGACGCGATTACGGGTATTGTGATTGTTCCACGGTCGGATACTAGTATCAATATACCCTGGCCCCACACTTGGAATAAACATCAAGTTGTTACTATCACAAAAGGCTTTTAAACTTGCCCAATTATGATGAGATGAGCCATAGGAGAAGCCATTGGTGGCAAAGTACGTGTACATTCCATCAAAGCCACTTCTCTGAATGTCATGCTTATGTCTTTCTTCTACAAGAAGTGCAATGAATAATGCATCATATGGTGTATTTCGAATAGTCTGGGATCCAGAAACAGTTAACAGATTTGCCCATATTTCAGGAATTGTTACGTAAGAATCGTAAACATAAAACATGGGAAGTAATCTGCCTGTGCTGGTCTTATGCCTGTAAAAGGCTGGATGGCTTCCATATCTACAAAGCAAACAAGTATCGTTAATACAAAATTTGCCATTTGGAAACTGAAATAATTTCCAAAAAATAATGTAACAAGACAGTGTATGTACATAGTAATTCATATAAATTTTCAGTCCAGTGTTTGCTGAAAGATTAAATAATGAATCTGCAAAAACCTTTGAATTACTAGAAATTAGTAACAGTGTCAAACTCCACAACAGGAATTAGCTTTTTTCTGGAGGTCAATTTAGTATTAAATAAGACAGTACAACAGACACTAACAAACAAAACAACTAATAACGGTACAGAATTTGTCAAGCTGGATTAAAATCACTAGAGTTCAACACATTAAAGCTTTAGCTGCTAGTTTGTCACTATAAAAATATATGTTTTATTTATATATCATGTAGCTACCACTTTGTTTTAATCTGAAGTATCATGACTTGTGATACTAATGGATGTTGAAAGCAATTTACATTTGAGTTCTACATAAAATTCATCTTCTCTATTTAAAAATCAGACTGAGCTTCATACCACTATAACATGAACAAAGTTTCTTACAGTTCTCTTCAGTCTTTGTACACATTTTTGTATATACTTCCAAGCTTTAGACAATATACAGAAGTCCCCTAAACCAGCATGTAACAAACCCCAAAGGAAAGCATTGTGGAAGAACTCACTTGTCAATGATGTATTTGACATTGTGGTACATACTGCGATCATCTCTGTCTTTGTAAGGTTCAATATGAAAAGTGACCTGAAAGATGAAATCACAGTAAGAGCAACACAAATGTAAAATACTATTGAATACATGAAGTGAGTACCGGTCACATTAAATATAGTTTCTCTTTACAGAGCAAACATTTTCATTTGTCTATTTTGAGAATAATCGAACCCTAATTCAATTCCTGCACTCTTAAGATTAGACGCTTCAGATCCAAGGAAGTATGGTAACAGAGTAAATATTTCGTTTTTTTAAAAAAACAAAACAAAACCAAAAAACCCAAAACACACTGTTGGATTTTTTTTTTTCCCTAGGCTACAGCAAGTCAGAAACATACTTCAGAAAACTTAAAAAAACTACATCAGAAACTGAAAACAGAAATAAACTATTATCTATTTGAATGTCAAAGAACTTATTATCCAAAGAAAAATTTTAGTATTTAATTTCTAAACAATGTATTAAATTTGCCATAGATAATTCTCCAAGGAGAGTTTTCAGTGTCAAAATAGATTTTGAGATACAAGATATGAAAACTATAATTTAAAATTTTATAGATTTATCAACAGCAATAAATCCTTGGAACTAAATCTAATATAATGTACTGCTACTGTTATGCATTTCAAGCTTGAAGTTTATATAATTATTTAACCTATATATGTGAAGTAATTTCAATGAAAATTGCCACTGTTTTCAAATATACAATTAAATGGAAGAGTATATTACATTAATCCAAGCAGCTAGTTTTTCAGAAGCCATTTTAGAGAAGAAGGCATTTAATAAAATATTCAACAACCCTGCAACAGTAGCAAAATTCCATTGTAGGAAGCCAGTATCTATCTCTATTAAGTAGAAACTACAGAAAAATACAGTGTTAGACTAAATCACTAGGACTGGCAGGACAAGTTGAAGAGCACTGTAATTTCATATTTCATTACCAACTATCAAAACCAGATAAAACAAAAGGACGTATCTTTTAGCAGACATAACAGAAATGTATTTTGTATGTTGGTTTTGGTCTACCAACATTCCTAACACTTACTAGTGCAAGAATGTTTAAAAAACCTTACAGCATTTAGGCAGCATTCCCTGGTAGTAGCTATAGTTAATACCTGTATTCCAGTAATTATCCCAAGCAGTAACACCATTTCCATCCATATTCTAATATCACCATACTATTACATGCATTTTCCTTCGCAGAGTATTTCATTTTGCCTTGGCTCTTTTGATAGACTTGAATGATAACAAGTTTTATATGCGAGCAAGCTCCTTTAGACAGATAATCTGAAAATTTTAGGGATGGATAATGTTTTCAATTTTACTTTTTAATAATTTACCGTTACATCTGTGTAATTCATGTCATATAATGTAATTCACACAGCATTTTTAACAGTTTCAAAATTACTTCTCTATGCAATTCAACCTTCCTACTTTCCTCCTGCTTGTCAAATAATCTACAGATACTACTACTGACAGCAGATTTCCCTAGGAATCTGCAACTTGCATAACTAAAACCAGAGTGGATGAGCAGACTATATTTTTAGTCCCCAGTACAGACAACACTATACAGAGATGACACACATACAGCTACTTAAATAATCTAAAACCTCACATTTATTACTCAGCAAGACTAAAAGGCAATGAATGTTTTCTTTATCCCAAGCAAAAAAAAACAAGTTTTATACTAAAAAAAACAAATCTAACCATGATTTTATATTCTACTGATCAATTCACATAGTCTTTAATTAATCTGATATTTCATCTGTTTGAGAAAGCCAGTAATTTAGCCTTTCTATGCTGTCATGCCCTGGAGTAATCTAAAGCCAGAGCAGCACCTCTTTGACCTTACTGTCCAAGGGAAATGTTCCTAATACCTTCTGGAATAATGACATTCATTCAAACTAGAACTTCTAAGTCCCTCTTTGTTATTCATAGATGCTTACTCCTGACCTCTACAATCAGGTGCCAGCAAGTTTTAAGGCAATGTAAAAAAAAGGGGTTAGTCTTTCTTCAAAAGATCCTTAGTTTACTGATCATTGTATTCCATAGTATTTTGAAAAAATAATGCTTTCCTCAACACCCAAGACTCATCTGAAAACAACCGATGGACGAACTTTAAAAACGGTTTCCTAAAAATAAAATTAAGAAATCCACACCACCACACCTCAGATTTTGTAAGCTTCAGATCTGAACCGAAACGGAAAAAAGGCCTATCATAGCTGTTGCGGTTCAATCCCAGCAGTTAACTCAGAACCACGCAGACATTCTCTCACTCCCCCTGACGCTTCTTCATCCCCCCACTCAGGGAGAGATGGGGAGGAGAATAGAAAGAATGTACCTCCCACGGGTTGAGATAAGAACAGTCCAGTAACTAAGGTATAACACAAACCACTACTGCTACAACAATAATAATAATGATAAGGGAAGTAACAAGGGGAGAGAATACAACCGCTCACCACCTGCTGACTGATACCCATCCCAACTTGAGCAGTGATCTGGGCCTTCCAGGTAACAGTTTATATATGACGCATGACGTGCTGTGGTATGGAATACCCCTTTGGCTAGCTTGGGTCAGGTGTCCTGTCTCTGCTTCCTCCCAGCTTCCCATGCCCCTCCTCACTGGCAGAGCATGAGAGATTGAAAAGTCCTTGATTGGGGTAATCACTGCTTAGGTTCCATGAATCAAAGGAAGCACACAGTGTAACAGGAGACAGAAACAGAAGTCACCATTACATGACAAGACTCCCTGGTCTATACAAGTCAAATATAGTTTAATATCTGTAGTTTAACCTTTTAGCAAGGTTACAATACTAAACAGTGCTATTTTATGCATCTTAAAAATACTTTACCTTTAGATTATACTTGTGTGCATAATCCAAAATAACAGGCACCAAATCATCAGTTGGTTCTCCATTTTCATCAGCCATACCTGGTGGGTACCATGAAAGCACTATTACACCTGAAAATACAAAACTTAAGTTTTAAATCATGTTGTATGTTAAACATGCACAATGTAATACTGTCATGAGTTTTAATTACTGTTTGATGTGATATATAATACAAATTAGAATTTCATATTTTTAACAAATATGAGATCTCAGTATTTGCAGAGTGGATTTTAACTTCTTTTATTGTTTAAAAAACAACAAAACAAACAGTGGCAAGATAACCTGTCAAGACAACAGATCAGTGTCAACAGACAACTCAGTGTCCCAAGCCTAACACTTAGAACCATTTCCTCCCACTTTTCAACACAGCATTCTAACCTCCAGGTTGTATGAATCGGAAGAGAATGCTCCCAACTAAGGCACTATAGCTATGCCAAAGAATACCATGATACATAGGGTTACAGAACACTCAAAAGATGAGGGATATGCATGTGATAAGAGATCCTTATTTTATGAAACTTTATTGCCCACTGTATTTCTGCATTGTACATCTGGCTGCATTACAAAAAAAACACTTCAAACAGTGACTGTAATCCCATAACCTTCATTCTTGCTAAAAGCAATTATGGTATAATCCACCCTTCCAACCATGTGAAATTAGTTCTAAATTTATTACCTAAAAAAAAATGCTTGAGTGATTCCCTATAGTTTAAGAATGTTACTACTCCTGTCAAAAAAAGAAGAGAACAAATACAATGTCCCTATACTGTAATTTTTCCTCTCCGAACACACACCTCTCCAGACAGGCTAAGTCCCTTGCTTCTAAAATAAAATGCTGCCAGATAAGTAAGTTAGAACTTTAAGGTATGTGACTGGAAACAATATCAGGAAGTAGGTAAGCCAGAAAGAAATACATTAAATACTATTTAAAACATGTCAAAGAATAAGCCAATGTGATTTTTTTTTAACTACACAAAGACTTAAGTACACAAATCAGGTGACTGAGATAGCAAAGTATATACTCTAAATTCCATCTATTTTACTAACTTCATCACATTTCTAACAATTTCCAAAAAAAGTCCAAATTTATGAAAAAGAAATCATAAATCAGCATGAATACATACTCATCTAACATGAAAACCAGAAATTTGAGGTAACTATAGAACTTAGTTCAACTACCATCAGCACATTCTCTCCACACTTTATCAAAAACAGAATTGCAAATAATAGACTAACTGCTCAAGAACAAGAAAAATGCAATATTTTACCACCCATCTTTTGATGAGTAAGATGTAAAGTAGAACAGTAACAGCAGACTCAGGTTATGCTCAGGGTACCTTGAATACAACATCTGCTATACCTTTAGGAAACAGAGAAAAGTTCAGGAGACGTAACTGTTCATCAAGGAACGTAAAATCACATTTGCATTAGTCCTGCCCCATGAAATGCTACTTAATATTTTCCTTCCTGTGGTTAAAAACAGTTATGTACCACTTCAGGAAACTAAAAGAAGATGGACTCAATGCCAAAACCAACAGTGTTTTAAACCAGAGTAGTCACCTAGACAAATTAAGGACTTCAGACTGGACTACCACAAAAACAGGCTGGTGCAAGAAAATAAATTTCATAAAGCAACCTGAGGAATAAAATCTATTGTATTAATCTGTTACAAAATACAAAATTAATAAATAAGAATTCTAAAATACAAGAATACAAGGAAGCACTGCATGAGACTCCTGTTGCTCCAATCTCTTATACGCCTTTGATCATTACACTACATTGGCTGAAAGAACCACTTACATATTTCTCCTTTTGTAAGTTCCTTGATAAAGCCTCAAGAAAAGAAGAAAAATTATTTGACAGAATGTAAAATGCAGTCATAGATTAGACATTGGCTAAGATTCAAAAAGAAGGAACTGCAAATAGTTAACCTTATAGTACACAAAAATGAACCAAGTATAATTCTTATTTAAGACAAACAAACAAACAAACATATGAGAAGAGGAAAAAAAGTTGATGATTTATGTTGGTCATATATATACTTAAACCCATATATATACTTAAACCCATAAGCCAGAATAACAGCAGGAAAAAAAATCACTTTTGACAAATACAAGTAATATGTTACAAAGAGTATGTCACAGTAAGGAAGAACTATGCTTTCACACTGCTGAGTTTTAAATGGAAAACTAACTTTAAGGTACTAAAAGAGCTTCTTTTGCAAGGTATTTTTCGCTAGTATTTGGCACCTTTTCTACCAGCAGGTCAGCTTTATTAGACATCTGCATTAAGATAAGAAACATCAGATTCCTCTGAAGCTACAAGTGCCCTCTCGCTTTCATCATATAACATGCATTATTTTGCTTTAGATAAGACTAAAAAAGTGCTTATTGGCAACTAATACGAGAGATCTCTCTGCAACAGTCTTCCCACAGTTACTGGTGTTCTTGTTAATGTTACTGTATTATGGAAAAGGATGAGAAATTTCCTACATTTGTATTAAAAGACTAAAAAAGTGCTTATTGGCAACTAATAGGAGAGATTTCTCTGCAACAGTCTTCCCACAGTTGCTGGTGTTCTTGTTAATGTTACTGTATTACGGAAAAGGATGAGAAATTTCCTACATTTGTATTAACCCTTGTACAAAACACAGGTTAGGTTAAAAAACAAGAGAAAACAATATCCAAGAAGTAACCATTATACAAGTAAACACTACTAATGGGAACACAACATTTAAATCAAACCTTGATTGGGTGAATCAAAGTGATTCAATTCAATGTGATTAGCACTCTAAATAATGCTACGAGCTCTGGTCATGTTGCGCCAACTACATTTACAGAAGCTCTTCAGAGTTTAATAGTAACCTATATGACTACTTATTTTAAAGAAGATAAATGTAACAAAGACCATAAAGCCCAACAACAGAAAATGACACCTAAGAAATACTGAATATTCTTATGTATATAGCCTATCTTATTTAGATAAGGGGAATATCAGTTTGTGTTGGGAAAAAAATATATGTTTAGACAAAGAAATTAACTATAATTAGCTACACTGAAACTACTGTACCCGAGTTCAAGGTTTGGATTAGATGTTTGCATAGACAGTAAGAACTATAAACACACAGTATAAAATTTTAATTGCATAAAAGCTATAATTCTACATGCTCTTTGATATACGTATTAATACACAATTGTTACTGCACACAAAAAATTCAGAAAAACAAAGCCCCTATTTGAACATACTGCTCCACAACCATCTTAACAGGATTTATTGAAACCTGTTTTTAAAACTGAAGTATTAATTTCAAAAAAGAATATAACTATTCTAACAGCATTTTCTGTATTTTCTAAATATGCTATAGTGCTTAACAGTAAGTCATAAAACATGCAACCTAAAGGATAACACATGCAGTTCTTCTATTTCTGTGCTGTTCACTCATCAAACATAGCTCTGAAGATGTACGTTTGAGCTGGGACTTAAAACTCAGAAATACAAAGACATTTAGTAGTTCATTCTCATTTCCAGAATGACATATAAAAATGGAAGAATGGGTCAGTTGTGTTCATTCATATATTTAAGGATGGATAAACGAACAACATGCTGAAATTTTAACATTCATTACCAGTTGAAGCTGCACGCATTTGCTTCATGTGGGCTTCTATGACAGAAGGGTCTTTGGAACTGTAAGATCCAAGTTCAGGATAAAAATTGGCCCCAATGTCCTCAGGAGGACTATGTCTTCCCTTTGGATAGTTGTTTGCAATTTTGGGATCCCAGTGTGGCAACAATGGATGGTTCCAGTGAATGTATTTACCATCAAACTGTGGATTGCCAAACCAACTATAGTAGAATATGTGAAAGTTATAATTAGGAGGTGATAGCTCTTCTTCCAGCTTGTTTACAGGAGGCATAGATGCTTTCATAGTATTGACTGCAACACTATGCAAATTATTGACATGCGTTACAGTATCTCCTTGAACCCTATTTAGTGAATTCTGTTTATTGTCTAAGTGCACTGTCCGTTGTTGAAGCTCGGGCAACAAACCAAGTCCAAATGGATCCCCAAAGCCAGCTCTGTCAGGTCTCAGGGTCTTCAAAGCCATCATTATGGAGCAAATAAACAAAATAAAAAGCAACAAAATGATGCACGTTCTTCTGCGAAATCTTGCCATGATGTCATAGTTCAGAATCCAAACAGAAGGTTTTTGGCCGCAACTGATCAAAAGACAAATATTTTAAGGTCAGATTTCTTATTACCTAATTCAACAGTATGAAATGCTTCATAAAGTTTCGACATAACAGAAATCATGTAGAGAAAAATGTAATGCACACACAAACTGCATAACTAACAGCCCAAGGCGAGGCAATGGGTGACAAAAAACATTTCTGTATTTGAAAATGTGTGTCAGGTTCTGAGATTCTACCCCCAAGGACTCATATATTTTATAAAACACCTTCTTTTTGAACTTTGTTGTTTTCCTAAGCCAAACAAATCCCCTGAAATGGAAATTCCAGTTATATTATTTCAGAAGTATGTTTTGACAAGTCTGATAGAAACAGCACAGAAAACAGAAGGTAAAAAGTAGGAGCCAGGAAGGATTAAAATGTAGCAGAACAAGAGTTAAATGACAAAATGGGATAAGACAGAAGTACATCTTATATTCCAAATGCAGATTTCATTTGCTAACCTATTGACTGGCTTCAGACCAACCACACTGCGTTTAGCTAAGCAATGCACTGATTATGTACTTTGGCAAATTAAACTCAAAGCAATGATGCTTTGCAACTTCAGAGATTTAAAATTCTAATTTGTTTTATGAATTATATAAACAAAAAAAAAAAAACAGCACATCATTAAGGATGGACCTCAATCAGAAAGCCCGAAAATTAGCTGCTGGCAGCCTGGTAGTTCAATGTCACAGCTGCATGACACTTCATGTAGAATTCCAGGACTAAATTCAAAACAAGACCAACGGTATACAACAAGATTTGAGCCCTGAAAGTAGAGGGAAGAAACAGAGAATAACTGAATGCCTAATTATTTGTAACTTTAATTCCTGTTCAATATTCAACACAAGAGAGCCTGAGACAAGGATTAGTGAAATTTAGGTTATCACAGAATTATGCGGAACAAGATTATGCACAAAAGTGACAACACTGAACTAGAAAATCTTAGAATAAATTTTTGATTCAACAGCCATTAGACAAAGCATAGCTGGGATTTTGTATTTCTACCACCAACCTCTAAATTTTAGAATCTTACTTTAATGCACTGAGATACACAGAGATCTTGTTAAAATACTTATGAAGTACTTCACCACAGTTTCCTACCAATGTCCAATGTTAAACTGCATTAACATATAGCTCAATTGTCACAACACTCTGTGCTACAGCTGTGATAATCTCAGATAAGGAGTTTTAGAATATCCTTTTTAACAACACAGTCTGAAATGGATTAGCAACATGACACTGCCAAAAAGGGAAGTTTTGCTTCCATTTCCAAACTTAATCTGTTCATCTGTTTACTTTTAGTTACCTCTGGAATTCATCTGGTTTTCACAGTAATGTCACTCATACATGTCAGCAGCAAGATCCTGCTAACATCCCCAAAATAAACAATAGAACACCCCTATGCACTTCTACCTTCTTACAGAGCTGACCCAACTGAATGAGTACCACAGCACTAATGCCAACAAATGAGTTAACAGCACAAATGGGGGAAGGGAACAAAAATGATGCTGCTCATTTTGCCCAATTGGATTGTGAAGCCATACATACCTTTGGCTAGTGTCAGGAAAAATTATTTTACACCATCTATGTTTATAGTACTAAAGACTTTTCATTAACAGGGCTGATATCACTTCACATCAAATCACAGGGATTTTTTTCTCTAGCTCACAATCCACTCCAAGATCTTAGAATTTTGTCAAAGAGATTACTTGGAGTCCAGAACATTTTTTTTTTTCCTAATAAGAAATTAACTTTAAATACATTTAATTACTTGTACTACTTTTCCTGTCTCCTTTCTAGTCTATCATGCTACCCCTCCCTGGGAGTTTAACTCAATTTTCTGATTAGACAAACTGATGTTTCCTACAAGGTCAGGATTTTTTTATTTTTTTAAGGAAACAATATTATTCACATGGATTCAGTTATCTTTAATTTAACCCAGATGCTACTGATCTTCCTCAAACGACATACAAAACAGCCAGTGATATGTTACTTCTGCAATTATATCTCACCTCTTCTGTAAAAAAAGAATTAAAGATTGTAGTGTTTATAATTAGAATGTTCATAAAGTCTTTAATTTGGGCCTTCCTATTCCATATCAAAGAAACTGTTCTTTTTTATTCTTTGTTTGATATATCTGCTACTCAATTCCTTTACAGCATCAATTTTTCATTAATATAAAGTGCTTCTTCTGAAGTGTTGACCTTAGTGTTCCATGTTCTTACTTTAACAAGTATATTTTCAATGGAATATTTAGCACGAAAGCATACTTATTCAAATTTGACTAGCATCAGGAGAGACTCTGGTCTACCACTGCATATTCTAAGCCCTCATACAGAGGCTCAGCACTAAAGCGCAAAACTTCTAGAACAAGTAAGCGATACCTATAGTAAATTGGTGTATAAGAAATAAATTAAGCAGTTAACCCCTTTCTCTTGCCGAGTCATAACAGGTCAGAAAGAAGAATGAGTTAGTTTAGATGACCAGTCTCCGCCTCTGGGCAAAGAACAGGCCCAGTGCAGAATAATGCTTTATCAGAATAGTTAGGCACCTTCAGCCATATGTGCATCAGAGACTTCCTGAGCAGAATGCCATTTCTTTGTACAACATCAAAAAACACCTTCCATTTAGGAACTCACCTGCTATTTCAATTTGATCGCCCTAGTTCTCAAATTAGAAGGGACAGTAAACAAGTATTAATTTACATTTATTACTACTACTTATACTTTCTCCTTTACTAAAAGCTCAATTGCTTCTATCAGGTTCTCTTGAGTTTTTCTTTAGAGAAATGTCTAGTCTGCCTGATCTGCATATTGTATCACCATCATGGGATAAATTTAAACATTTTTCAGGTGTTTCTGTACTGTTTCAGCTCCACTACATCATCCCTTCCTGAAATTAATGCAGCACATTTTAATACAGTGTGACTTTCAACATGCAACCTGGACATAAAATTGCCTTTTGTTTTGATCTTTTTTTCCTTAATTTTATTCCCTGTTTTCCACATTTTTTCTATCAATTCACTTCACAGCTAATGCATGTAAACTGATAACAAAAATGTTATCATCCCTAAATCAAGTTCCCAAGTGGTAAAAAAGAGCTCAAAGTCACTAATGTGAAATTAAAATTTTCTTTATTCTATGAATTTGAATATATATATTTCAAATAAATGTTTGTTTGGTTCAGTTTTAGGTCTTTTTAATTCTTTCTATTGGAAATGGAAATTTCTTTGGCAAATTTTCCACTGAGAAGTGCCTGAAGATTTCAGGACCTTTGGTTAACTCTGTTGGTGTTAACCCTTCACTACCACCACACTTCTCCAAATCAGGAATTGTCATCTTCAGGCCCAGACCAAAAGCACAGAAAACAACTGATTTCTGGCTTGGGGAACAAAAGTATTAATAATAAAAAAGCAACAGAGGCTGACAACATCTTCCTTGTAAGAGCCTTGGGTATATTAAAAAAAAAGGGAAATTTATTGGAAGTGTCTGCTTAGGAAAAGTCCTTTTCTAAATACTTTTTTAAAAAGCCCTGAAAATCTCGGAAGACCACATCACAGATGGCATGCGGACATTTTATAGCCTACATTATAAATATAAAAAATATAAAACACTGCCAATAATAGGCTTTTGATCCAACCAATTCAGAAAGAGGCATCTGAAACATGACAATTCTAACACGGATAACTGTATAATTCACAAAGAAGGGAATGTGATTTTTTTTGGTAACTATACCTGAATTTAAGATAGCTGCAATAACAAAAAAGCAACCCTGTTGCACTTCCTCGGTTCTAAATGTGGTAAGACAGCCTGCAGCACTGAATTATATTTAGAACCACAGAATGGTCTGGAAGGGACCTTAAAGACATGTACTTCCAACCCCCCCTGCCATGGGCAGAGACACCTTCCACCAGACTAGGTTGCTCAAAGCCCCATTCAACCTGGCCTTGAACACTGCCAGGGATGGGGCACCCACAGCTTCTGCGGGCAACCGGTGCCAGTGCCTCACCACTCTCACAGGAAAGAACTTCCTAATATCTGATTTAAATCTACCCTCTTTCTGCTTAAAGGCATTATCCATTGTCCTGTCACTACATGCCCTTATAAAAGGTCTCTCCAGCTTTCTTGTAGGCTCCCTCTTAGGTACTGGAAGGCTGCTCTAAGGTCTCCCCTGAGCCCTCTTCTCCAGACTGCACAAGCCTAGCTATCTCAGCCTGTCTCCAGTGGAGAGGTGATCCCCTCGGAGCATCTTTGTGGCCTCCTCTGGACTTGCTCTAACAGGTTCACCTTCTTCTTATGTAACAGACATCTTATTTTATATGTAAGAGTATTGGATTTCAACATGCCAGCCTTCTCCTGCCTTGAAAGAACACGGACTATGAGCAGCAGCAGACCACGGAAAGACAGCAACCTTCCTCACCGGGAGCTACCTGTGAACGGGGTTCCCGGGGCTATCTGCAGTGCGGGCAGCTGCGGAGAGAAGCTGTTCAGCAGGAGTTCAAAGAAAGGGAAGCGCAGCCAGCTCACGCCGTTGCTCCCCTCCCCTGAGCAGGCCACCACATTACGAGCCTTCACGCTTTTCTCTAACACTGACCAGCCGAGCGCCAGAGCTCTCGCCAAGCTCCATCCCCAGCCAAGAAGCTCAGCATCCGCCGCGGGCGGGCGGGCGGGATTCGTGGGAGCGCGGAGAGAGGTACCGCCGGAGCGGCACCCTCAGCCCCTCCGACAACGGCAGCAGGAGGCGACTGCCTTCCCCTCGTCTCCTGGCCTCTCCCAGCCCCGATGAGCCCCAGAGCTCCGCCGCGGCGCCCGGCCCGGCCCAGCCCAGCCCATCTTCTCGCTACCCCCTTCCCAAGCCGCCGGGGCCGGCAGTGGCACTGGCGGCGCAACTGGGGCCCTGGGTGGGCCACCAAAGCACGTGCCCCGTGTGCCGCTGCCGTTACTCACCCGCCCGAATCAGGGGCGCTGCCCGACGGCTAGCGGGTGGGCGGGGAGGGGGGCGTGCTCGCAACGGGGCCTGGCTCGGCGGTGGCCGGGCAGGCCGGAGCTGGGAGGCTCAGCTGCCTCACACCGCTCCGCCGAGGCGGGGCGGATGGGGCAGCATGTGTGCGCATGCTTCGGCAGTGGCGCACGCGCGGTAGGCGGGTTTGTGGGAAGGGTAGTCGCTGTCGGTTCGCGTTATAACCGCCCTGGTCATGGCCGGGTGTGAGAGCTCAGCGCTGGTTACTGCTGGCTGACGGGACGGCGGGAAGCAGAGATTGTCAGCCTGCCTGCGGCTGGGTGCGCTCTTAAGTTGCTTGGCTTTTCCCTCCGTGAGGGAGGGATGTGAGCAGTTGCGTGTTAGGACGGCATAGGCTTTGAAATGGTCTTTTACGCTCAGAAGAGCTGAAAATTATTCATTTCTTTAAATTTATGTGGTGGCTTGGTGGTGGTTCAGCTGGAGAAGTACTTGCACAACGGTAATGGCTGGGTAATTCCAGTGGTTTAAATCTGGGTGTGGCAGATGGATGGTTCATGGTGTGTAAAATGTGGCAGTTCTGCACAGTGAGGGACATGAGTTTATGCTCTGTAGAGTAAGGTGTGCAAGATGTTCATGCACTGAGGAAGTCAGTGCATTGGAGTAACTATTTTTATACCCTGAACTCAGAACACTGAGTTGGAAGGGACCTTAAAGATCATTCAGTTCCAAAACCCCTGCCATAAGCAGGATCACCTTCCACTACACTAGGTTGCTTCAAGCCTCGTCCAACCTGGCCTTGAGCACTGCCATTGATCGGGCACCGACAGCTTCTCTGGGCAACCTGTGCCAGTGGCTCACTGCCCTGACAGTGAAGACCTTCTTCCTTATATCCAAGCTAGATTTTCCCTGTCAGCTAATAGGAGTAAATCAGAAAAAAACTACGTGAAGTATGATAAATATTCCTATTATACAGTCACTCTGTAATTGCATATAATTGTAGTAATGTAAAAGTGGTTTCACTGATGTTGATATTTCGTAGATCTCATGCATTCCATACATTTCATACATTTTGTACATTTCTTACATTTCATAAATACTCCTTTTTTGCAAAATGGGCTGTGAATAGTTGCCATAAGGAGATTTGTAATCAATGAAAAAAATACCCATTTTCTACTGTAACATAAGAAATCTTTTATGAGGAACACTTGTTGATGAGTGTGGCAGGTGCACCTGCCCTGACAGAAGCCTACGAAAGCTTTCACCACATCCAGGGAAGGTGGCAAGGAAATTGAGTCCTGAGCCATGAGGTTACATGAGTCTATTTGACCACAGGTCAGATTTGACTGGAGTATAAAAGGAGCCCCACTGGGCAGTCACTTGGAGTTGGTCCTTCTTGGAGCAGTGGTCTGCAGCTGGGGCCTCTCCCCCAGGGTCAGGATGCCATCCAAGGAAACACTTTGAGGTTGAGAGCCTTCCTTTTTTAGGTGGGTGATTGCTCATTTTGGATCCTTTGCCATAGAGTTTTAAGATTCAGCAGTGTAGTGGCAGATCCATGTGACATCCTGAATGTTGGTGGAGCATTAATTGAGGTTGAACAATAAATTTCATTTAGCCTCAATTTATTGGTTCCATAACAATGAGCACTTCAGAGTGACTCAAAACAAATTGTTGCGCTAAGTAAACAGGACAGTTTTCCCATCGAAGAAAACCTTTCTTCCATTTGCTGTATAAAAGTTACTGTAATCAGTTGGATCCCTGTGGTGTACTTTGCCTGATTTATTTTTTTTTTTTTTGACAATCTTTCTAAGCCCTGAGAGAAACAGAGTATACAGTGACCAGAATTGCGGCTTCATTGAAATCAATAGCAAAACTCATATTGATTTTAGCAGAGGTAGTATTTCACCTCCTGTGTAGATAAAAAGACTTGGAATAAACGTCTCAAACTGTAGATGTAAACAAATAAATTCAGCAGCTCCCATGGTTCTCCTTGAGTTCTGACAAAATTTTCAGAATTGTTGTATAATGGGTTTTTAAGTTCACTGACTGCTCTGATGGGAAAAACGTTTGCAGTAATGCTTATTACTAATATTATTTCTTGTGTGTATCTGAATAATTTCATTAATGGGCAATATGTTGCAATTGAGGAATGTCATGCTTTAATGATAAATGAGTTAGCATATGAATAAACTGGAGTTTATAATAAATTTCAAACACAATTTGAAAATTTGATATTCATGTAGTTTCCTCAGTCTTACAAAAATCTTTTTACTGTGGTTTCTTTCTGTTGTTGTCTTCTTTCTTGCTTTCTCCTTTCTCTTTTCTCTCTCCTTTTTTCTTTCAAAAGAAAGGTAGTGCAAGCGTGCTCTTTGCTTCTGTTTTATGAAGGAAGCAACTTTAATCTTAATTTTTCTCTCTATGATGTGGAACCACTCCTACTGGAACTAGGAAGGTTTGTTTGAAAATAAGTTCGTCACAAAGCTTAAGAGCAGAAAAGGTAAATCTGAAGCTTAATTAGGTTATGTTCCACTAAGTGTATGTGTTTACAAGATAAAAATATACCAGTGTTAGAAAATAAACAGGAAAAAAATCAAAGCGAAAGACCCCTAAAATTTATTGTTCTAACATAGCATATGTCAGAACGCTTCTGCTAAACAGACTGAATCTACTGGCTAAGATGTCACACAATTTCCTCCAAGCCATTCTACATAGCGAGGAAATGAATTAATTATGTTTGGTTTAAGTTTAGTTGGAACAAGGGAGGTTAATATGATTGTGGTAGTATGACTGGATAATTTTATTTTTTAATTTAATTTTTTAATTTCTTGTGTTACATTTCCTTTTCCTTCTTGGTTTTATGCCTGCTTATTTTTCCATGTTAGATCATGTTAGGTCCCTAACCTGCCTTTGATGTATATTCTTGTCTTTTCTGCACCTTCCATATTTTCTCCTCCATTACATTGTGTATTTTCTCACTTGTTCTTTATTTATGGATATAATAGCTGGAATAGACTTTTCGGACTTCAGAACAAACACAAAAGAGGGTATAGTTTGTGCTTGTAGCCTTTCTTTCTATTCTTAATCATTCAACTGTTTCAAAATCATAAATATGTTTTCCTTCCACTTATAATAATCCAGAGCTCCTCATTTGAAGTTTCGTGAATCTCTACTGCCTTATCTGATATGTAGGCAGCTCTTTGAATTCTTCTTCCCAGAGCCACTTAAGTTCTACATCCCACATTTTCCTTATCAGAAGCTAAAGACAACCTTGCTTTTGTGCTACAAAAGGTGACAAAATCCATTTTTTAGTGAAAGTTTTCAACAGCTGTAGAGATAATATGATGGTGGGATTTAGATAAATATACACTTGCTTCTTAAAAGTTTTGAAAGGTAATTTTGAAATGATAAAGACTGGTGATGCAGATTATTTAGAGCCACAAGAACTTTGATTATGAAGCCTTCAAGAGTACACAGACAGATTACCTGATTGCAAGCCTTGGACAATTGTAGATCTTCAAGATGTGTATATAAACAAAACTTATTAAAAGTCATGCTCTTTTTCTGTCATGAAACTAATCCCTGGATTTATCGAATGTTTCACTAAACTGTTGTGTACATTAAAGATTTGTTCCAGCCTATCAGAAATGGAACTATTCTATACATATAGAAGTTATGTCACAATGTAAAGTAATTTTGAAAGTTAGAAAACCAGTTGTCCTGGTTTTGGCTGTGATAGTTTTAATTTTATTCCTAGTAGCTGGTGCAGTGCTGTGTTTTGGCTTTAGTCTGTGAACAATGCTGATAACACACCAGTGTTTTAGTTGCTGCTAAGTAGTGCTTACCCTGATCAAAGAATTTTCAGTCTCTCATGCTCTGCCAGTGAGGAGGGGCACAAGAAACCAGAAGAAAGCAGAGAGAGGATACCTGGCCCAGGCTAGCCAAAGGGGTATTCCATACCACAACACATCATGCCCAGTATATAAACTGTGGAGAGTTACCCAGAAGGGGCAGATTGCTGCTCAGTTCATACTGAGTATTGGTCGGAGGGTGCTGAGCAATTGTATTGTGCATCACTTGTGTTTATTGGTTTTGGTTTTTTTTTCTTCTCTTTTATATTCTCTCCCCTTGTTATTTCTATTAGTATTAGTAGCAGTAGTAGGAACATATTGTACTTTAGTTATTAAACTGTTCTTACCTCAACCCACAGGTTTTACTTTCTTTTGATTCTCCTCGCCAGCCTGCCCAGGGTGGGTTGAAGAGGGAGGTGGGTGAGTGACTGTGTGGTACGTAGTTGCTGGCTGGGTTTAAACCACAACACAAGTGTTTCTCCCTAGAAAACAGTGAGTGTTGCGTATTTTTTTTAATTTAGTTGTGAAATTACTAAAAAAAAAAAAAAAACTGAAAAAAAAGCTGGAATTACAACCATTGAAAATGTACTCTACTCACCTTAGGAATTTCCATTTACTTTTTGTATGTCTAGGCCGTGTATTCAAGTAGGAATTTCCTTTACTTAGAGTGAGACATAGTCTAATTAACTAATAATTTTATAAGGCAAAAATGTATACTTTTTTTTGTACGGGAGTACCTACCCAGCTTACTGAACTGCCTTGATGTCCTGTATATTGGATTAGTATGAATGTTATTCATTGGGAAATGAATACAGAAAATACGTTACATATTCCTTATGTTAGCATATATTTGGGTGTGCTTTTTCTTTCATTTCTTACTGAGCTTTAGGACCTTTTCTGGAAAGGTGTATCCAGGCAAAACAATGAAGGCAAATGAAGTTGCGAAGCTGCTGGCCATCATATTTGAAAAATCATGGCAGTCAGGTGAAGTTCCCAATGACTGGAAAAAGGGAAATATAACCCCCATTTTCAAGAAGGGGAAAATGGATGACCCAGGGAATTACAGACCAGACATTCTCACCTCTGTGCCTGGCAAAATCTTGGAGCAGATTCTCCTGGATGGCATGCTAAGGCACATGAAAATCAACGAGGTGCTTGGTGACAGCCAGCATGGCTTCACCAAGGGGAAATCCTGCCTGACCAATTTGGTGGCCTTCTATGATGGGGCTACAAAATTGATGGACAGGGGTAGAGCAGTTGATGTCATCTACCTGGACTTGTGTAAAGCGTTCGACACTGTCCCACACTACATCCTTGTCTCTAAATTGGAGCAACATCAATTTGATGAATGTACCACTCAGTGGATAAAGAACTGGCTGGATGGCTGCACACAAAGAGTTGTGGTCAATGGCTCAATGTCCGGCTGGAGACCAGTAACAAGTGGCGTCCGTGAGGGATCAGTGTTGGGACTGGTCTTGTTCAACATCTTTGCCGCTGACATGGACAGTGGGATTGAGTGCGCCCTCAGCAAGTTTGCTGATGACACCAAGCTGTGTGGTTCGGTTGATAGGCTGGAGGGAAGGAATGCCATCCAGAGGGACCTTGATGTGCTTGTGAGGTGGGCCGATGCCAACCTCATGAAGTTTAACCATGCCAAGTGCAAGGTCCTACACTTGGGTCAGAGCAATCCCAGGCACAGCTACAGGTTGGGCAGAGAAGAGATTCAGAGCAGCCCTGTGGAGAAGGAGTTGGGGGTGTTGGTCGAGGAGAAAATGAGCATGGGCCGGCAGTGTGTGCTCGCAGCCCAGAAAGCCAACCGTATCCTGGGCTGCATCAAAAGGAGTGTGACCAGCAGGTCGAAGGAGGTGATCCTGCCCCTCTACTCTGCTCTTGTGAGACCTCACCTGGAGCATTGTGTGCAGTTCTGGTGTTCTCAACATAAAAAGGACATGGAACTGTTGGAAAAAGCCCAGAGGGAGGGCCATGAGGATGATCAGGGGACTGGAGCACCTCCCGTATGAAGACAGGTTGAGAAAGTTGGGGTTGTTCTGCCTGGAGAAGAGAAGGCTGCGTGGAGACCTCATAGCAGCCTTCCAGTATCTGAAGGGGACCTATAGGGATGCTGGAGAGGGACTCTTCATTAGAGACTGTAGTGACAGGACAAGGAGTAAGGGGTTAAAACTTAAACAGGGGAAGTTTAGATTGGATATAAGAAGGAAATTCTTTCCTGTGAGGGTGGTGAGGCACTGGAATGGGTTGCCCAGGGAGCTTGTGAATGCTCCATCCCTGGCAGTGTTCAAGACCAGGTTGGACGAGGCCTTGGGCGCTATGATTTAGCGTAAGGTGTCCCTGCCCACGGCAGGGGGGTTGGAACTAGATGATCTTAAGGTGCTTTTCAACCCTAACTATTCTATGATTCTATGATTCTATAATACTCTCTGCTCGAAGTTACATAATATCTTAGGGGGTGAGGGGAAAAAAATTTTTCTTTCTGCCCATAAAGAAAATGATACAGAAAGAATTTGTGTATTGTTTTCAAGGTTTTCCCTGGAGTACTTATCAGTCTGCAGACGCATTTGATTTGGAGTCTCATCTCCTTCAGAAATTAGGAGCCTCATTTGTGCTTCCTCTCAGATTAAATGAACTGTGATGAGACAATGATGTTTTCTTCTTCTGGCAGAAAATGTAAATCAGTGTAGGTACTCTTGTGCACTGATTTTTAATTTATTTTTTTCTTTTCAGCAATTGCAGCAGAAAAAATAGTTCTTCAAAGGAAGATGAATGTTTAGATGACAGGGTGATACATGCTTTAAAAATGTTCAAGTAAGGTGTTATTGGAAGAAAAGGACCCAAAGCAAGGGAGAGTTTAAAAAATGGGACACACTTAGCCTGTGAGTACTCTTTAAGAACATACCCATTTGGATTCAGAGTGTTCCAATACCTTATTAATAGAAGAAATAAATTAGCTGAATAATATTCTAAATATTCTAAATATAATAGAATATAATAATGTTCTAAAATAATAGAATTCTAAAATAATATTCTAAAAGTAATCAAGCATTTCAGTTTCTTGTCCTTAATGCATACAAACTTTCAGAAGAAGTAAGTACTTTTATTGACATACAAGGCTGTCCTGGGTTCAGCAGTAGCAGTCATTTTTCTCCTCCTTGGTAGCTGGTGCAGTGCTGTGTTTTGACTTTCAGCTCGGGAACAGAGCTGATAACAATGATGTTTTGGTTTGGCCAAGGACTTTGTGAGTCACATGCTCTGCCAGGGAGGAGGGGAAGCCGGGAGGAAGCAGAGACAGGACACCTGACCCAAACTGACCAAAGAGGTATTCCATACCACAGCACATCATGCCCAGGATGTAACTGGGAGTTACCCGGAAGGGGTGGGGGACTGCAGGGTTGGAGGAGGTACGGGTCAGTGCTTGGTCGGGCTAGGGGGGGGGTGAGTTATGGTTGGCTGGTGGTGAGGTGATGTATTCTCTTCCCTTGTTGTTTCCTTTATCATTGTTGTTATTGGTAGTAGCAGTAGTGATTTGTGTTATACCTTAATTACTAAACTGTTCTTATCCCAACCCATGGGAGTTGCATTCTTTTTGATTCTCCTCTCCATCCCTCTGGGAGTAGGGGGAGGGAAGGAAGGGGGGGGAGCGAGTGAACGAGTTGCCTGACTGGGTTTAAACCACGGCAAAGGCAAACACACATGCATAGATTTTTCTTAGTTGTATAGTATGTTCAAACAGGCTATATTCTTGCAGTTTTAAGAGGCTCCTTTTCGGAGTGCCAGTTTAGTTTCTCAAGATACAGCAGCCCAGTTACTTTGTATTGTGGTCAGGATAGCTCTGCAGAATGAAAAAAAAAAATTAAGGTTTGTAAGGGACCCAGCAAAGGTTGAGATTGCATATCCCACTGCAGAGTTAAATAAACCACCATTAGTATTGAAAACTGTGAGGTTCAGAGAGACCAGGTGATTAATTTCTGCCTATGCTCATGAGTGTTATTAGTAGCAGTATAACTTCTTCTTGGTGGAATATCAGTTATTAACTTCTTGGTGGAATATCTCTGAACCTTGTGAGGTTCAGAGAGACCAGGTGATTAATTTCTGCCTATGCTCATGAGTGTTATCAGTAGCAGTATAACTTCTTCTTGGTGGAATATCAGTTATGAAGATACACAAGTATCAAACAATGTGCTATGTTTGCAATTCCAATTTTTTACTAGCTTTTATTTTAGGAATAAATGAAGTGCCAGTAAATTCACAGAGACATGTAACTATCATACAGAGGCTACTACATTTTTCATTTTGACCACTGGGTACATGATAATCTATGCGTGAATGGATAGTAACAAATATACAATTTTTAATTATTATTTTTAACTAATTACTGGGTGAAATAGATGATTTGTCTCATTTCCCAGTAAATAACAAGTTTAAATTTGTTGTTGTATATTAAGCAGAAATACTGGCTCAAAGTATGTAGCATCTTGAACCACCAAAAAGCATTGCATGATCTGATAATGGTAGTGCAGCTGTGATGACAAAAGATTACAACAAAATATATATTCTGCCTAATCAGGCTGCACTGTGAAAGTTGCTGGTATTGAAGAAGTCACAATGGAATGGGGTGGAATATGTAAAATTAGACTATGGAATAAGACCTTCAGTAGTGGAAGCACTTTGAAGCACAAATTTTCCTTATGAAGAAGAAAAAAAAAGAAGATGTATATGTGTTAAAAATATTCCTGCCTTCCATTCCAGTTAGTTTGAGCTCATAAACTAGAATGGGAAGTGTTTTACTGTTTTTATTGTAGTGTTGTTCTATAAAACAGCATTGCTTCCATCTATTTGTGTGGATGTAATTGAGATGCATAAAATGTTAGGTGCGTATTCCTGATGTAGAATCCATATTGTTCTTTTAGCCATTCTCTGCACAAACTGCACTTGAAGAGCTATTCTGCTTTAAAAAAGTTTTCCGGTAGTGGGGGGTCTCATTTTGGAACACTTTTAGAATTTGGGGTAGCAAAGAAAGATCATGGAGATGGGGATGCATTAAGAAGGTGCATCAGTTTCAAAAATATCTGTTTGTACTGTGTAGCCAAGCATTAGTTCCTGGAAGCTTGCTAAGTGAGTGCAGTAATTTCCATAATTATGCAGTTAAAACTGTCTGCATCATGGAGGCATCTGATTATTTTGGATATCTTATTGGTTTATATGATGACAGAGGGATGGACTCCATGCAGTTAGTGTTGTGCTGAAGACTAGGCAAACTTGGCAGCTGATTTATCGAAAGAAGAAAAGGAAGCCTCGCTGAGTAGGCAAATGATCAAGCACTGCAGCTTTTGTTATTACAATTGCTAACAATTTTTGACATTAGGGTATTGGCAGAGCATGATTCTCCATTGGTCATTGCCTCTATAATAATAACAATAATAATTTATTTCCTGTAGCACTTAATTAAATGGAAGTGCTTCTCAAAATAGATGGAAAGAGATGCTGCCTATCCTGAGTGCTTAGGACCTTCTCAAGCATTATTCAATGCAGTGTTAGAAGTGATTGGCAGTCATAGGTCATTAATTGCTTTATTCTGTCTTACTGTCATTTTAATATTGGTATTAACAAAAATTGAATAAAAGGCAAGTTTTAGTTGGCTAGCTTCTTGTAGGATCTGCAAAATAAATTGGTCTGAATGTGGACCTTAGTGGCATTGGAGATCAGCTCAGGAGAAAACATGTAGAACATTGGAAAGTATAAATTTCTTGGATGAGTGTGACAGCAAAATGCCAGATGAGAGTACAGGTTTTGTCCAGCTTTCTGTTCTACTAAAAGAAATGCAGTTGTCAGGTATGTAGTTATTTCTGGTCTATATTTATGTGTGCTATATATATAATGTAATATAACATCTAATATTATATAAAATATATATTGGGTATGTTGTATTTCATATTTTATGTAATATATATAATTATATATTACTACATTTTGTATTGTTATATTGTCAAGTGATAATATGCCACTTGGTGCTCACTTGAAAATATATAGATGCCTTCTAGGAATAGAGTATCCTTCTCTGGAGAAGAATACCTTTGTCTAGTATCTGTAATGAAACATCCAGACTGTTCACTCATTAGTTACTGTATTACTCACTTTCCACCCACTTCTTAAATCAGATTATGTGAGCCAGGAAGTTAATCAAAATACAGTTCAAGGCATAGATGATGTCTTGAAAATCATTTTATAGTTGCCGATTTTCTATTGTAAAGATAGTTAGTCCTGCCTAATGATATAGTATTATGCTGCAGGCAGTATGAAAGTTGATTGGCAGCTCTGATGCAGGGCTGAATTCCTTACAGGAAGTTATGGGGGATAAAACAAGCACATCTTAGGGAATAAACATATGCCTTGATTAAAAACATTTCAGTATATTTCAAAATTTTTGCCATTTTCATACAAATAAGTAGAAGATCATGAGAAATTATGCTTTCTGTTTTGCTAAGGTAGAAACTATTTAAAAAAGTGTTTTATCCGGAGGGGCAGCAGCAGGTCAGGTACACAATGAGAAGTTAGCACAACTGTAAAAGTATTCAAATAATGTCCTCAGCTGTAGGCACATTTCAGCCTCTACTTTTCGTTCAAGGGCATTGCTTTACATGAGCTTGCAGAGGTGATTAATCCTGCTAGATTGAAGGTACACTGGGGAGTAGAGTACTTCTTAAACAGAGCCATGATTGGGCATCACACTATGTATATGGATTTGTTCTTTTTATTTCCAGGGATGTTTTAGTATATGCTTTTTTAAAAAACCCCAAACCAAACTGATTTAACTATCACAAAAACCTATTTAGTCAAAGCTAATAGTTTATAATCTATCTTGCAAAATGGTGTAGTGGAAAACAAACAGTAGGGCACACAGAGGGAGATAAAAGGAACAGTATAATGTTAGCACTGGTATACTTCAGTTGCTTCTTTCCGAAGGATAACCTTGAGGTTTTGATGGCCTTGTAGACTTAGGTTGTGTTAATTTGTGAGTAAAATCAACAGATACCTGGAAACAATTGTTTGCCTAAGCCTCATGGGAAAGATGGGGAAGGCAAATGATAGTTCACATTATTTGCTTTTCTCTGTGGGATTTGGCAGAGCTGTTCTCCAGTTGATTCTTAAGAAAATAGAAAAACATGTTAAAAATTTATGCATGAAAGATGATGTATTTATAGATGGTGATTCTTTGTGTACCTATTGGAATCAGAGGTCAAATGCACATTCTGACTATCTTCTTTATGAGTGGCTAACAACATGCTGGGAATTAAGTTACATAATAGTGCATTAGAAAATAGCCCAAAGAAAAAGCTCTTCTATTTCTTAACTTGCAATGCATAATTTATTAGAGAAGCCTGATGGCCTGAAAGCATTAAAATTTTAGGAAGTAGAAACCCTTTTTTTTTTTCTTCCTGTAAATGCAAACTATGCAGAATATGTAGGGTTTAATCCTTGTTCATAGCCTCTTCAGGCTACTGAACTTAAAATGGTATGTTGTACAAACATGTTTTTTTCTCTCAGTATTTCCCTTCGTTACTCCTGGTTTTAGCCTGAGACAGGAAATATTACATTCAAGTCCCTGGACATCCAGTTTTTAGAGGGTATTTTAGATAGCATCTTTACTAGCTTAATTTACCTCCACTACAATTATGCCAAAATATTACCAAAAGATTTTAACAGTAAATTATTACCACACAGCCTTGTGATGTCTTTTTGTTCAGTACTTTCAATCCTGAGACACTGCTGTTTTTACCAGAGGAGGCAGTAAGAATCTGTTGTGATGGACTAAAATGTTAGCATAAAGGAAGCATAAAAAATAAGTTTATGGATTCAACTGCTTTGTGAGGTCACTGAACACTCAAGGTTTGGATTTACATAATCAAAGGTGCCCAACGCCATGTAAAATGCACAAAATTGTCATTAAAAAGAAACTATCTTTGGAGATGGAAGTTTCAACACAACTAAGACTTCTGCCCTTTGTACAGCTTTTAGGGGAGCTGTCTTGGGTAACATGAAAAAAGTGCTGGATGTGTGTGTTTAGACAACCAAATTCCACATGTATTGTCTCCCTAGTGCTTTCTACCTTCTAAATGGAACTCCAGGGCTTTAATTTCCCTTTCATGGGTGGCATACATACTTACGTAATCCTGAAAATTCAGGTTCACTTGCTGGATAAGCAAAGGATACATATATATTTGTCATGTTTCGTTTTGAACTCAAAGTTCACCAGGTTATTTCAATACTTCAGCGCCTCAGCTCCTGCCTGGTCCCATTGCATCTGTGTCATTGAATGAATGTTCAAATTTCAGTGGGTAAATGCAAAATTCTTGTTCTGAGTCTAAATTTATAATCAAACTAGAGCATCATTTCCAGATCTGTTTCTGTATGTGTATATATGCTATTATAGTCCTTGATAAATTATTTTGATGATTGTTAAAAATTTTTGCTCTGTATTCATTCGCAGTTATAATGCCTTATACCTTAGTCTGCTGCTTTGAAGATTCCCCTGTTTTGGAGATTTCTGTTCTTATGGAGGTAGAGAGACTAAGTCACTTTTTGTTCTTTCATTTGATAGGTTAAATTTAATTCCTACTGCTGGAAGAGATGCTTCACATGGCTTTAATAATTCTCATCTTTTCTGCTTACATCTAGTGTGACTCTAGGCATAAGAACTAGATATGTTATAGCAACTCAATTATTTTTTTCCAGTGGCATTTATTTTCCATTTTTACCTTTCCTATCCATGAAAAGAAAGCCCTAAATGTTTTGTTTCAAGCCAAATTATATAGTAACTTAATAATGAAAATTTAAAATCGGGGGGGGGGGGGTGTTTGGTTTTGGATTTGTTTTTTTTTTTTTTTGAAAAGGCAAAACTGTTCTGATATTCTGGGAAATGCATTATGTTTTTTTTGTTTCTTCCTAAAATTGTTAAATCACAAAGTTTCAACTAAACAGTCTGTTTAAAAAAAAATAAAATTGCATTTTCTATTAAAACAAGACATTGGTTGGAAAATGGTGCCTTAGTTGGCTCCATTAATTACCTGAACTTGTAGAATTGGTATCTAAGTAGTTACAAAATATTTTGTCTCAGTGCTAACTGTTGGTTTCATTACTTTTATACTTAGTGTCTTCGTTTTGTGCTAAACACATGCTCAGCTTTCATTCTTCTTTTTAATTCTACCTTGCTTTTGCTTTAATGGCTTCATAACATTAAACTAAGGTTTTATCAAGTAGAAGAGGTGAGTTCTATCTAGGACATGAGCTCTGTTTTATTCAGCAGCATGCGAGGAGGTTTTAATAATACAAGGAGCTATCACAGATGATTACAGTAATGTCTGTCTAGTCTGGTATTCCAACTGTACTGGTAAGTGTCAGAAATTCTGTAGGAAGGAATCAATTTCCCTGTTAACCAAATGAAGCCTAAGAATAATTTTTCATAAATCACATAATAAATATATGGCTTACATCATTAAAAGCTTGAAATGGTGTTTTTATTTAAATAAACTTGCTATTTCAATCATAGATTCTAGTTTTGACCCTTTGTGGTACTTTTCATTGAAATAAGTTGCAATTCCTAGTGCCAGGAACCTAAAAATAATCACAAATCCATGCTTTATTCTTCTCAACAGTTTTTGTCTTCTGAAATGCATTTGACTCTGCTCTAATAACATGTAGCATAGGGAATAAGCGGAAGGATTTAGAAGTCTATGTGCAGCTACAGAGCTATGACCTTACTGAGATTGTAGAGATGTGTGGAACAGCTTTCATGACTGGAGTGGTGCAGTGGAGAGAGATGCAGTGGCTCTTTAGGAAGTACAGGCTAGGAAGATGAGGATGAGGAGTTGCCATTTATGTGAGAGAGCAGCCAGAATGTGTGGAGCTCTGCCCTGGGACATGTCTGAAGTCAGTCAAGAACTTATGGGTCAAAATAATGAGGCAGACCAATGTGGTGGCCAGTTTTGTGGATATCTGTGATGAACCTTCTGATCAGGAAGAAGTAGACAAGGCCTTCTTCGGACAACAGGTCGAAGAAGGTGAGCCTTCCCCTCTGTTCAGCACTGGTGAGGCCATTGTGTCCAGTTCTGGGCTCCTCAGGACAAGAAAGGCAAAGACTGCATAGAATGAGTCAAAGTGAAGAGCCACAAAGATGGTTAAGAGCATCTTTCATATGAGAGGCTGAGAGAGATGTTCAGCCTGAAGAAGAGATGACTCAGGGTAGGGAGAGGGTGTGTGGCTGATCAATATGATTCAATACATGATGGGAGAGAATAAAAAATGAGGGAGTCAGAGTCTTCTTAGTAATGCCCAGTGACAAGATGGGAGGCAATGGACTCAAACCCCATGAAATTCCATTTGAACGCAGAAGAATATTTTTTCACCCTGAGGTTGATCAATAGGGACAGAGGTTGTTGGATTGCCAACTGTGGAGATATTAAAAACCTGACTGGGTGCAGTCCTGGGCTACCTCCTGTAGCTGACCCTGCTTAAGCAGGGGTCCTGAACTATATCATCTGAAGAGATCCCTTGTAACTTAAATGAGTGTGTGATTCTGTAACTTGGTAATTCTATAATAAGGAGCTAAACAAATGCTTATTGTAGTAGTTATAATAGAGTCTCACAAAACATCAAATCACCAATAAGAAGTAGTTTTTCTCTTACTGGATATGTTTATATTTGAATATCATAAGAGAAAAATCTTAAGTATTGTGAAATTTATTAATTTCTTAGACTAAAAATATGCTGCAGTTTTCTTTCTTTATTGGTGAGATGAATCTCACCCTTTATTTCCTTCAAGGAAGAGTAACAAAATTAGTCTGTAGTAAGCATATTTATTTCCATAGAAGTTTGCAGATTCTATATTGTCTAAACAAGACAGAACACGGTTGCCTGATTTTTCTCTTGTCATATGGAGTTAACTGCTGATGTGGTTGAAGTTAACAATAATACTTTTTTTGTGACTTGACTTATGGCTAAGATTTTACCTTAAGGCTTCTTCCTTCACTACTATTATCTAAAAATACATGAGCCACTTCAGGTGCTTTTTGAAAGCTCTAATATTTTCTAAATATTATTGTTGTATTCCACTTGTTTCTGTTCCCTCAAGAGTTCTCCTGCAAGAGCCGTTACATCCTATTTCATTTTCCAACAAAAACATGCTACCACTCTGTTAAGGAATGTTGAAGACAGAACAGATTTTGCTAGCGAGGACTTTGTCATTTTCTCTCCCAGTCTTGAAAACCTATGAGAGGTATCAAATAACAAAGGTGAGAGTGAGCTGGAATGCTTACTGCTTTATTTACAATGGAAAGTGCTATAATTACTTAAGTGTGCAATTTGACTTGTTAACGCATATGACTGAGAAGTACAAGTAATTTTTTTTGCTGCAAAGCACTGCACCTATATGTCCAATACGGTATTTTTTTTCCCAGTCACTAGCATTCAGGAGGAAGTCAAGCATATTTCTCTTTCCAGGTCCTGTTATTGACTGAGAAGCCTAAGCAGCTTCTAGTACAAGACAGCTATAGAAGACCAGCTTGGCATGTCATTTAAAATTTGTATCTTCTCCAGTGAGCTCTGGGAAAAAAAGGGAATCATTACAACTAGAAAAAAAAACCACCATTGCATGCATGCTTAGGAACAGATCCTCTTTCAACACAGAGGCAGCTGTAGGGCCATGATGCTAATCAAATGCACTGGCAAGTCTTTGTGAAAAATGATAACGCATTGGTTTGGTCTAAGGCAATCTGTTTATGTTTCATTTGAGTAGAATCTCCTTGGGTTAGCTCTCTTGAAAGAGCTGCTCCCCAACAGTCCCTGCTGCAACAGAACATTACAGCTTCTTTCACATCATAGGTCAGAGCATTCAACTTCCATCTTTCCATGTGAAACACAAGACAGGTATTTGTCACACTTGTCCACATCAGAACTATGCTTTACATCATTTCCATCTATAATATCGGGGACTATGACATGCTTAGAAATTTCTTTTCTAATTTCTAAGGGAGGAGTAAGCAATTCCTTTCCTTCCATTCCACTTATTGCTTCATATTTTGTAATCCTCATTCAGCAGGTAGTCCCACAGAGGCCTCCTGTTCTTGGAGGACTACTGTGTGGTACATACAATCGCATGGAGGTATATCCAAAATTTTCAATCAGAAATAGGAATATAAGTACAATAGATTAAATTGTCCATCCCTAAGGAGGAAGTAGAAAAATAGACAGTGCAAATAATCTGTTTTCCATACGGACAAATACTTTTTCCCAAAGAAGGGAAATTCAACACTTATGGTCTTTTTGGATATATCATAGTTCATTTCATCGGCAGGACCTTAAATTACTTTTACTGCATAGTAAATCTACTTAAAAAAATTCTAAAGTCCTGGAAATGTATCATGTTGTCCTTTTCTGTCATGATAATAAATAAAAGCACAGTAAATCAACATTTTGGTTTTCTTATTTGTAAAATAGTATGCCAACTAGGAGTAGTTTCATACAATATCCGCAGCACTGTAGAATCTGCACCTGTTTTGCACAAATAACTAAGAAAAAGGAGTAATTTGCATGTGTTTGTATTCATTTTGTGTGTTTCTTTAATGTTCAACAGATTTACTTTTTTTTCTTGTAAACTGCAAATTTGGTTTAGTAACATGGACTTCAAACAATCTGAGGCTAAAGCTTTGTGGTGGATCTGCTGTTTTTTCCTGAGATTATTTACATAAAAAAGGGAAAGAGGGCTGCATGACTAAATCAAATTCTGTTAAACTACAGAAAGATAATCTGAAAAAAACTCACAAAGCAGTTGCAAACTGCTTTGCAAAATAAGTACTTTCCTTCTAGATTCCTGCTGATAAAGTGACTTTTAGCAGTTCTGCACGTTGTAACAAACTCTTGTCAGTCCATGTTTAAACCACTGGATAATTGTCTTTCTGTCACTTATGTGACTTGGCAGTGACTGCTTCCTGCCAGCATTAATAATAACATTTTTTTTTACTTATGTTGCAAGTTTTTTACTTATGTTTTAGACATCTGCACTATTCTCTGTTGCCTTTCTTTGAACTTGCAAATGAACATAATCACATGCAGCAAAATGAACAGGGTACCCTCTTTTGTTTAGCAGCAGGAGTACAATGCAAATTTCAAGCAAACAAATAAATAAGGCATCATTATTTAGGAAGTTCTGAGTTTTCACTTCTTTTTTTCTTAATGATAACTGGGCAGAATTTTGGAAAGTACTCATTATGCTAGGTTTCTTTAATCTTCACAATGGGAGATGAGGTTAGGTTCTGCTAGGTGAAAAAGGCTTGGACAGCTGCAAAGGCAAGTGTATAAGGGTGACTATTTGCAAAGCCTGGCTGAGGCAGACGAGAGTGGAGGACAGTAAAGAAGTGGGCTGCTCTGAAGCAGAAAGATGGTGTTTATTGGATAAATGAGCTTCAAGTACGGGAAGGGCAGTTGCTGTGTGGTAGTACTGCTTAGATGTCACCATACAGATGGCTTTCTTGAAAGCATGTGACACAGAAGGTTAGGTGAAAAATGAAACAAAACATGGAAATAATTATTTTAGGAGGATCAGTAGTTGAGAAACAGTTTAAGAATAATTAATATGAAGTGAAACTAAAATGGATGAGAAGTTAAACAATGCATTCAGGGATGAGAATCTGTTAGGATTTCTGAGGCAAGATAACATGGAAAGAGAAAATATCTTAGCAAGAAAAGAAGAAAATGGGAACTGAAGTCCATTATCTTCAAAGAAGCATATCTTTAATAAATAGGTATACCAGTCTTCAAACATCTGTATTACCACTGTTACAACTGGTTCTCCTAATGAATAGCAACTTAACCCATTAGAAACTTCTACAAATAAATGTAAACCCTTGATATGGCATAAAAATGTGTCAATAATAAAGGGAATCATAAGTAGATCATATAACCAAGGAATTTGCATGTTTTCTCAGTGTAGCATTTTGATTTCTTTAACACGGTATTTATTCTGACAGCTTGAAAGGTGAAAAGCACAGCATTGCATTGCTTGTAATTTCCTGCAAGATAAATCTGAACATCTCTGTTGAAATTGTAACTGTAATTTGCTAAGAAAAGTATCATTCAAGTCTACAATTACTGTTATTTCATAAGGTATTTCATAAGACATGAGTAGAATCAAAGAGTTTGATGAACTCGTAGTCCCCTGAGAAACTTCAATACGCAACAGCAGAAAATCTGTTTTATAGCAGAGTTTCATAATGATTTTCAAGGCCATTGACTTGAGTAAAGAAAGACCTTACATTTTCCTTTTGTCTCACATGATGGATTTTGATATACAGTAGAAGCAAATAATGTGTTTGACACGTTGATTACTTTTTTTTTTTTTTACTTTTTGGATCACACAGTAATTATGGTATGAAATAACAAGTTGATTCTGTTTTGCGTAGGATGCTGTACTGTATTTATCACTGTAACACCTAACTATTATCTAGTGTTTCATTAAACTTTTGGACAGCATTTGCCATGTGCTGCTTTATTCCTTTTTTTTCTCACAATGAGAAATTGTGAGAAATGAGAAAATGGCAGGAGGTTTATTTTGCACTGTTGATATTACAGCTGTGCTAGTGTTTAATGTACATGTCTCTTTGTAATAATTTCGGTGAAAAAAACACCAGAAAAAAAGTGCTCGTATTGCTGCCAAGTTTTGCAATGATTTCAGCTTCCAGGGAAAATAATTTTTTGCAGATCTGAGTTGTGAACTTTGTGAATAACACATATGACCTCCGTGTGGAGAGACAGAAGACTGTTGATACCATTCTTCCCTCCAGGACTTCAGAAGAGCTTGGGAAGACATATCTCCTCAAGTATCAAGCCTGTAAAATCATTTGGTTTTTTTTTTGTTCTTTTTTTGTTTTTTCTTTCAGCCCGTATTCTCTTTTTGCCAGTGACCAGATAAGTACATGAATTGAAACTTATTCTGAGTCCCCTGGAACATCCTGCTTGCATCCTGCATTCAGCTCTGAACAGGAGATTGAATTAACAGCCTTTCCACCATGAATTTGTCTGCTTCCTTTTGAACACTTTTATACCTTTTCTTTTATGCCATTGACTTCCACAGGTTTGTATGGTAAATTGGCTCTACACTTCAGATGAATGTTGGATGAAAATTGCATTCTTTTTCTTTTTTTTTAATTGTTGCCTGATAATTCGCAGATGTTTTTAATTCCTACACTATGGGAAAAAGGGAAGTAGCTGTTCCTTTTGTATGCCACTCATGATTTTATAATAATTTATCTCACACCTGTCATGTTATCAGTTCAATTCCGCTTGTAAAGAAGGTTTTTAATTTCTTAAATTATCCATGTCACCCTCATACTTTTTATATTTTTATTGCACCCTTTCTGAGATCAGGAGATCAGGACTCCACACAGTGTTTGTCATAGATACTCGTCACGAGTTTACATCATGGCACAATACTGGTTTTGTGTTCTGTATTTTCTTTCTAACATGTTTGACTAGCTGATCTCTCTTGAGCAACAAGTTAACTTTTTAATAAGACTATCTCTACTGTCTCTTTTTTTTTAGTACTAAATAGCTAGTTACGTTTTTAGTAATTGGTAAGTAATCAATGAGAAGATTATTGCTTATTCATGGCATAGTTTCTTTAAAAGCCACTGAACTTGATCAAAACTTTTAGAAATTGAGGTATACTGTACTTTTCTCTGATAATCGGTTTTCTAATGTCTTTTTCATCCTAAACATGCTCTAGATGTTAAGCTTCTGATGTATATGAGTATTTTGTTGCCTTAGCAAATTGCTACTGAAAGTCTTTTTCTGGCATGTCTATTATAGCTTTCTTTTAATTTATCAGAGGTTATGCTATATTATGTCTCACATAACCATAATTATGTGATAAAAAATTCTAATTTATGAAGGATGCATTTTGACTTCTGATAAACTTTTTTGTTTAACCAAATTGCTGAAATAATGTTGGTACCCTTATCCATTAGAGACTATATTGATATTTTGGTGTTCATTTACTACCAGCTTCTAAATGAGTGTATTTGAATGATCTCTATACCACCCATATTTTTTTCCTTTTTAACCAATTGTTTAAGATATTTTTTAAACTAAATGTTATAATTCTTTTCTTAAATTATTAATATAATTCACTTTTTTAACTTGTTAAGGTGGTATTGAATTTGAGTATATTGTGATCTTCAAGTGTAGCATTCTCTACCAGAACTAATGCAATACTGGAGACTCCACTCTCTTCTGGTGTGTTCCCTCACTAGTCACTTCAGGGAGTCATTGGTAGGAGACATAAATATCACCACCAGTATTTATGTATATGCCAACTAAATCATTAAAATTGTCTCTGACTTCATAGCAAATTACTCTCATTGTTGCCATCCTCGGTGTTTAGGCAGCACTATACCCCTAAATATTTTCCTTTATGTATGTTGTTATGGGTTTAGTTTCTGTGTTCCTTGTTGATACGGATGATTTGTGGTTAACCTGATTTAACATATAGCTTCTTTCTTCTACTGGCCTTAACCTGTCTCTTCATAAATTATTCACTGTCATTCCATTAATTACCATCATCTACTAAATACCTGAGTTGCAAAATACATAGGAATTAAAAATACTATGATATAGGATTGTTAAATGCCTAAAAGAAATCAATTCATAACATTTATAGGCTTTGATCTGAATAAACTGACTTTTAAGATCTCTGCAAACTGGATTTGATCACTGCAGCCTAGACTCTTTTTTCACTAATTGCATGTTTTAACTTATGAATGGTTTAGAAATAAAAACCTGTCAGACATAAAAATAATTTCTATAGCTGGCCAAATTTAACATATCTACTGGTGTTATTATATAAAACTGAAGTTAGTCAAAGTGGAAATTACTCAGGAGACCACAGAAGCTGAGGTCTGCATTAAAATATTTCTTCAGAGGGTCATAAATTAAGAGGTATTTCTCCTCTATATCTTACAAGACCTGTGTTATGCCAATCATTTGTGCTATAACAGTAATACTTGGCCTTTGCTTTACTTGGCCTCACGCATCTTCAGAACATTTACACAAACACTAATAATCTTCACTGATTTGAAGCTGGGAATAGGGAGCTAAGCATTTGATAAATGTTGATCTGGGCGATCAACACCTCTATAACCTGCAATTGCAGTGAAGAAAAGAAGCTTCATAAGGCATTTATTGTGGGGATCTAATTGGTTTTGTATGTTGATCTGTGTGGCTACATGGGCATTTATGTAAAGAGATTTTTGCCCACTGGAGTCATAATTAAAGAAAAACAACTAGCTTTGAAGGTTTTCAAAATAATTGCCTAAGTATCACTGTTGCAATGAAAACATAAGCTTTGTTTAATCAGTAGAATAAGATCTAGCATGATACGTAAGAACTACTTGTGTGCGTATGGATGCATTAATGTAGGCATATGAAGAATCTTCAGCTGTCACTGCTTTCTCCACCAACACATAAATCTAATTATGTAACCACTGAATCCTTCTGTACTTCATGAAAAACTCCAACTCTTCTGAAGACTGAGATAAGCCAGGCAACTCATATTATCTAGAACTAAGTAAAGTAGTGCATATAAAAATAGTTGAAAACCCAGTGGAATGTTACAGAAAAGATTAGCATGGCTTTGGCTCAAAGACTGTCTGCAAATTCATGGACTGAGAGAAGACTGTGTCTTCCTTGAGAACAACTGGTTGGACAAATAGAGATGAGAGAATAGGGGATTTTGTAGTTTGGTTGAAGGAGAATATTGAGTTGACCAGCAGGTGGAGACAGGTCTCAGAGGCTTGGAAGGGAAATCTTTTGAAGGCATGGAAGTCAACTGGCTGGGAAGAGTTTAATGCAACCTTCCAAGTCACTGGAAGTTCCCAGGATAAGGACTGACTTCTTTGCAAACTTTGAGGCAGGCTGTCTCAACTAAGAGAGTCATGCTTTCTCCCTGCAAAAGATAACTTACTCTAATTTGTATTCTAATAAAATCTCAGTATTAAAGATTCATAGGGCCTTTGCTGTACTTACTTTCAGAAAGTGTCGCTTGCGGCTCAGCTTATACATTTGATCTATACATAAAACAAAATCCTTTAGAATGGAAGCTACAGCTTCTTTCTGTGATGATGTTTATTAATCTTCCCTAGCAGTAACAGCACATCGAAACATTAGACATTTTGCTATATAAGAAATCGTTTCTGTCCCTGGCTTAGGTAATAGAGTTTCTTGATTGCCTTAATATTCTGAGGTGCAGTACACTGTCAGTAAGCAGAGAAGTCTCTGAAGTAACTTAGCAGCAGCAGTTTCATCATCCAAATGAAGTTATTTAAATAATGATGCTTTCACTGTGAGAAAGTAGATTGAGCTGAGAAAACTATAAGATGGGTTCTTTTTGTTTCTTATCCATTAAGTCAGAGCTTTCATGCACAAGGCCATTAGTCTATTCCTACGTTTCACTCTGTTGTTATACAAGTTTCTGTTTAGTACAAGTTATAGTCATGTACCCATTTAATGACCATATAAATATTATAAAATATTGTAAATGTTGTTTTGCAATCTCTATGTGCAATCAGTTTAGAACCACTCATGGAAAAGTTTTGTTTTTTTTCTTCCTGGAATGTGTTAGTTTTGATCTGTGTATGCATAGAATATTTTATTATTGCTGTGATTAGTATTAAGAAATTGGTGCCTGCAAGATGGCAGGTGTCATCAGAAGGACTAAAGCATCCACAATACTTTTTGTAGCAAAATGCAGGTCTCTTGCATTTCAAGCATTAGAAACTAGCACACAGGTTTTAGCACAAATGATAAATGAAATAATCCCAACATCCTTGGAAAATGATTGCTGTCATGTTTTGCAGTAGACATGCACTTACTGCAAATTATAGTTCATTAACAAATATGGAAGAGGACGTGTTAAAAGCAATGGTATTCCTTAAAGCTTTCAAAGGGTAACACGTCAGTTGCTAATGCACTTGCTATAATTTCTCTAAATGTTTTAGAGCAGACAAAACAGCAGTCTCCATGCAAATTACCATTGTTAATGAGAACAATAAAGTGAACACAGATCCATTCGAAGGGATTTGATTAAAGAAATCCACAACCTAACCAAACATGTAATTTGGGCAGTTAAACTCTGCTATTGATATGATTTTTGTGTTTGTCTGAAGTAATGTTTCCAATAGAGGAAAAATTGAATCATTCTATTCAAGGATATATAAAAATGGACGTTTCACTACGGTTGCTTCAAATTTAGCAGTGATTTTGTAAGTTTAGTGAAAATTTGCAAGAGTTCTGTTGATAGGAGTTAAAGGATAAACTTGTTGCATTTGATCTAGTATTGTAATACCATGATTAAACAAGTATAAGTAATAATGGGAAGACAGAAACATTGCAGTTATTAGTTTAAGATGAAAGGGGTTAAAATTAAATCTTCATATCTGTGTAGGTAATCCTTGTTTCATAGATTTGCATTTTTGGTGGTTCAGGGAAATCCAGTTCTTGGAGACTGACATTCTATTTCTGCAAAACCCAGTAAATGTTGAAAGTGATTAATTTCTTACTAATTCTGCTCACATTTAATCTGAAGAGACTTTCTAGCTTTAAATGGGTTTGAAAATTTTGGAATTCAAGACAGATGCAACATTTTTCAACCAGAAATATACAAGCTGTTTGTAAAGTGCTATTGCACAGAGATGTCTGTGGGAACCTTCACTTTCCCTGGAACCTGGTTCTTCTCCCAGGAGAATAGTACCACTGCATCTGCACTTTGACCTCAGTGGAGAGGTAGGAAATTATACCACTTTTTCACCGAACCTTGTACTTGAGTCCTTTTGGGAGAAGAAAAAATGAGTCAGCTCTGCAGCTGAAGTGGGAATATCAGCAGGAAGGAAATGCTGTTGCTTCTTTTAGACCTTACTCTGACCCCACCTGGCACAAGCAATGCTCCATTCTGCTAGTTTTTAGGAAACAGTAGTTAACAGCTTCAAAGCAGCTTTCTAAACTTGCTTTGCAATGCCGTTTACCTCATGTTTCAGTTTGGCATGGTGGGATGATGCGCATGAGATGCAAAATCTCACGGACTATTCAGACCTTCTTAATAGTGTGGAGACTAAGCAAGTTAGGTACAAACCAAGGGTCAAATCAAGTTTAAATATGTGGTATGGATGTAACCTAATGTACTATCTATTTGCTTATCATTTGAATGCAACTGACTGTCAATATTAGAGCACAGGGGCTTCAGCAGGATGGGTGATACTCAGCCTGTATTGTTTCACCTAAAGGTCAAGACAGTGCAGATGCAGCTGGGGTTGGGTGGCAGTGGGGAAGAGCCATCCGTCTGGGGACCAAAACTTGATGAGGAGGGCAGGAGGATGGGTAAGGAAATAATTCAGATCTCCTTAGGTGCATAAAATGTCCCTGCATTCTAATTCAGTGGAGAATGCCTTCCTGTCCCAACACTCAGTGCCTTAAGGTATAAATATTTGCACACTGGGGATAAAATGCTTGGTCATAGGATAGAGGGAAAACCAAGTTTAATGCTGTAAGTGTGCTAATTATATAACATACTTTTTCCTGAAGTAATTTATGATATGAAGGTTTTCTTTTTGAATACTGTATTCTGCGTGAATAAAGATTTCACCCTAGTGTTACCAGGAAAAGCTACTTTCAGGCAACAGAGCTTTTTTTTCCACATTCTCTGAATTTCCAAGAAATAATTCTTGCTACAGTAGACATCTTGTCTGCAATATTTTAAATGAACATTGCATGACATCTGACATTATATATTTTCCTAAGAACTGAGGAAGTGATAGACACATTCAAGCTATCAGTTGAATTCTTTTGGAATCTCTCTACTTACTCTGTCTGTCAGAATAAGTATTTCTCATGTCTTAGCAGTCTCCCTTCTGTGGCCACTGCTGAAAAATAATCAGCAAAATCTGTGGACAGCACAGTGTTTCCAATGCTAAGAAAAATGATCTTAAAGAACAAGTTTAATTTCTGAAATAAAATCAAAAAGACATGTACATCTTCTTTGAAGTTCTTTGAACAGTGTAACTGAAAAAATAAATTAAATCTCAGGAGATGATTTTTAAGACAAGAAAACCAGTTCTCATCTACTCTTTAGGATGGGGTAGGATTTAGGACTACTTATTTTTATCTCAGCCAAATATTACTTCAGTGCTTTAACTCCTCATTAAAATTCACAAAGTTTATTAAAAATACATCATACCCTTCCCTATGGGAGCTTCTCAAAGCCTCTAAGGGTCAAAAGAATTTTCTTTCTCTCTCTTCATTCTTTTACCCCAGTGAATTCCCTGAGGAAATAAGAATGAAAACTTGTTTTATAAAGCTAGACAGCTGATAAGGTTTATTTTAGAGGGCTGTCATATTTTTTCTCTTTAACCTAATGGAGACAATGAAATTTTAAATATCTTTTATGATTTCTCCTTAATAAACACTCAGATTCTGTCTATATAATTTCAGATTTTATGAACGCATACTCTCATCTCTTTTACACCCTCATTTGCCTCCAAAGCTATTTGGCATTTAATGGAATTCCGGATGTTAGAGGGTAAAAATAATTAGACAGAATTAGCAAAAGCATATTTTAATTTGCATCAGGATAAAAAGTAAAAAGGCTTTAGTTACAAGAAGTAGGTAGTGACAGTGGAAGAGCAGCTGCTTACTGTTTACTTCAATTAACACAGTTGGAACTGCCAATGGATAATTTAAGAATAATTAGATTTGAAAGTAGTTTAATCACTATTTTGATTACAAATAATTGAATAGAGAGTTTCCAAAAGGGAAACTGAAAATTACATTTCCATTGGATAACTTTCATTTTAGCTCCTGAACTATGAAAACTTATTTATTCACAAATTTCTATTAGCGATTATATTGTGTGGTAAAATGGCTTTCTAATACAGAGAAGTTTAAACTGCTGCACTTAAATTTTATTTCTCATTCTTCTAATTCATTTTTTCATGAAAATGTGGTTAATTCAAGTGAATTTCTAAAAAAGTAGCTACCTATACTGAATCATATTATACTTATAAAAATAATATGAATTTTACAGGGAAAGAAAGTTTTGTTATAACTTATCCTAAAAAGGTACAGGTACAGCATACACCAAAAGGTAGTAGTGAAAATCAAATTCAAGACTAGAAATTTTCAGATTTCTTATATTTCATCCATTTCATTGTGAATAGCACGAATTTCTATAAATAAGAGAATTGGGCTGTGCTAAATTTTTCTTTGAGCTTTTCTATGTTGTGGATCACTTCCTCACATTATTTGCAGGATTGCATGGGAGAGGAGCGGCACTGGGGAGGAGCAAGGTCTTTCAGGTCCCTCAAGACATCTCAGAGGTGTCTTCAGTATCTGGGAGCCTTCACGATGTCCATGTGTCTAGGAGGCAAAGTACTTTGCATTTGAAGGGGGCAAATCTAAAACGTCAGACAGAATGCTTCCTGGGGGCTTCACATCTAAATTACTCATCCAGGTTTCTGATTTGCCTCAGATTTGGTTAGGTCCTGAACAACACAGAAAGAAGCTTGAGTTCACAATGTTGTCTTGTTTATGCAGTTAGCAGCAAGAGTCCAAACGAAATGCAAAACATTATCCTCATTAATGGTATTTTAGATCCATTTTTTCCTAAGCGTAATCAATGATGTAAACAGTGAAACACAGGAATGACAGCCTTGTAAAACATTAAGTTTTGCAGATTCATTCATTTTCAGCAGGGAATGTCAAGCCTGACCAGTCAGCCTCAGGTTTTCTGATTTAACCAAATTCCATTCGAGTCACTAAAGTCATTGGATAACAGCCACCTTATCACACAGGATGATTAGATTTTCTTTTTTTTTTTCTTTTGTTCAGAAGGGTGGAAAACTTCATTAGCCTGGAGCAATGTTTCTTCTTGTTTCTTCTCACACCCTCTGGTTGAATAAAGTTAAGCTTCCTGATCCTTCTCTTTCTCCATCATGTTTCATTATCTTCACATTCAACAACTTTAGAGATCAAGTTTGCGTACATATTTCCCTTTACAGAAATAGGAAACAACATTAATTTGCATGAAAAAACCCTGTAGAGATCTACTTTTGTTTATTTTCACTAATCTAGATAACTTACCTTTAAAAAACTCTTCTTATGTGAAAGAATATCTGATACCTAATATTCTGTAATGTAACTTTCCTATTCTTTCACAGTTCAAACAATCCTTCACGTAAAACCCACCTTTTGAAATTATTAAACTTCTTCATGCTACACTAAGTTTCCCTTTTAATTCTTCCAGCTATATGTTTTTCTCTCTCTGTATTGACTGTTTTATGTCTCTTAGCTTGATAATTTTTTTTTTCAAAAGTCTAAAGGTAGACGTAATAAACCTTTAAAAACCAATGCCTTTCAAGCAGCAAAAATAATAAGCATCCTCAGAATTGCTCAGCTGTCATTATCAACAAGGAAGCATATAGATAGGTTAAAATGGATACATTTAAGAGGAGAAAGTACGTGTTTTGTCATTAGCAGTGTTTGGTGAGTAAATTATTAAAAAAGCACAAGAGAAAAAAATCCTACCATCCTGGGATTATTATGCAGTCTAAACGTTTGGTTAGATAGAAAATTTCAGGTTTCTTTGCTGACTGTTAAAAAGGAGTGTTATGCACAAAAACACTTACGTAGCCTAGACCCTGGGTTGCCTCCTTGTCATGTTCGGCTACCTTATTAAGATTTATATTATGTAAAGAGCCTGGTCTCTCTACAAAACTCATGATCAAGTTTCAGTAATACCACTATTATTCTTCAAAGTATCAACTTTTATATATGTGTCCCAAATGATCTTTTTGAACTCAGTCTCGTACTTTTTTTGTGAAGTTAATTTCAGTATTTAAATCTCAGAACAGGAGTGTGGGTAACTAAATCAGTTTTTGGTTGACAACATCAGAAAACAACATTCTCCAGAATATCCAGGAATGGAGTATTTAAATAATTAATGTTAAAGAAATCTCAGCTTTACAATGAAATAACATATAATGAATTCTGATAGATGTTTTGAATATGGTATTTGATAATATCACTGGCTTCAAATGAGTGTGTCTATCTCCTGTGGCTGTTACAGACACTGGGGTTAGCAAATATATTAGCTTCAACCCTCCATTAAGGCAAAGTGGAAAAGTAATTTAAGCCTGTGAAATAAAAGTAGAAAGTTCCTCAAAAGGACCCAAGGAAAGCTTGAGAAGATGCATTTCAAGAAGATGGAGTGTCAGTTAAGGACAATTGTGTTAACCTTTGCCAGCAATACAAACCAAGACCACAGAAACAGTTATAAATATGACAGAATTCAGGAAGGTGATAAAGAACATTTGTTTAGGGCTTATGAGGCTTGTGTCTTCCTTGTTTATGGACAGCTCTAGAATCACTTTAGTGCCTATAATAAATTTTAAATGAATTTCTAAAATTATGTCCAAAAAATACAGTTTTATCCATCTCTGTACAGGCGCAATCTGAAAATCTAGGTACCTGAATTCTGACTTGAAGCTCTAGCTTAATTTACGTGTTTTGTTCATGCCTAAAGTACAAAATAGGTACAAAACAATATCCACATCGATATTTTATAATAATTTCTTGCATGAATGCCATTAATAATATAAACTGTGAAACATAGGAATGACAGGTTTATAAAGTAATTTTTTACGGATTCATTTCCTTTTTAGTAGGGGTGGAGGTGATGTCAAACCTGACTGATTTTCTCAAATTCCAGACTGTCACAGAGTACAATCAGCCCATTTCCAGATAGCTGAGACTGTTGTTGATGATGCCTAAGCACTAGCAGTATCTAATATTAAGTACCATAAATGCTTGGCCAAATACATAGAACATTTTCCAGGACAAGATACATTTTCCTTCAAGTTCTCACAAGGCATGGCCATATAGCTGCTTTCTCGCTCCTGAAGAAAAAAGTCTCTAAATTTTTATTTCCAGTTCCATTCATGATTTTGTCAGCAAGACATTGCTCCAGAAAGAAGGTATGATTCAGTATTGATGTTTATTTATAATGCATATTCTTTTCTTAACTGGATGATAAAGAAAACGTTTAAGCATTGGATATGTTTGAATATAAATACCAGTAGATTTTGCTGAATATTACTTTGGTTTACTTGTGTAGAATTTAGACTATGTGAATTTGAGCTAAGATCAACTTAAAAACTTGGTGTTGTGTGTTGCTGCCACAGCAGCAGGAACTCTTGGGGGAAAAAAACCCAGCTGCTACAAGACTGGCCATTACAGTCCCCATCTTCCTTTGTAGACCCTGTGACTTGTTTAAGCTTCTACATGTCTTTCAAGATAATGAAGACACTCTACAGAGTTTAAAATTCAGTGACTGCTGCAAGTATGTGACTTTCTATTGAGTTCCATAAGGTTTAAATACAACTCCTATAAATCCCTCTTACCCTGTATAGCCTTTTCTAGTATAAGGTGATTAGAATTCAAGTTCCCAGATTCTTAGCCCCATACTCAATTGGCAATGTATGTTAAAATGTCTTGACATATACAGTAGATTCAAAAATACCAACATGCAAGATACAATATTTAAATGTAATTTTAATCTGAGAATTACTCAGAATGAGAAAATTCCCTCATTAGAAATGACATCATTAATTAATCATCTGTGTCTAAAAACACTTACAATAAAGAATTAATTTATATCATAAATTTTAATTAACAGACATTAGCTGAGAATTTCAACTACCTACATAGAGAAACTGATATCCTAGTAGCTTTTTTTGACAGTTCAGTATGACGTAAAAAAATTTAGGAGTTCTGAAGTTCCCTGTATATAAAAAAGACAGTCACTCAGTTGAATAGCTTGTCAAAACAGAATAAGGCACAACCTTAATAAGATTAAATGTGATAAGAACCAGCATATTCTTCATATTACATGCCTGAAGGGAAACAGAGGGAACATTTTATTCTGGCTTTGCATACCCTAGCATTCTTATTAGTTTTGCAGATCCTAAGTATTCCACATGTCCCAGAAGAAGGAGCACTGAAGAGAGGGTTGCATTTTCACAAGGGGAAATGGGAATATGCTTTATTCAATCAAATGGATATTCTAAACATAGAAACGAAATTTCTTATTTGTGCCACATCTCTTGTGCCTAGTGTGGTGCTAAGCTGGGCTCAACTTGGGAACTCTATTCTAAGGTGTATGTGTATCTTTCGACTTCATTATCAGAGAAGGCAACGAGCAAGCTTTTGCTTTTTGTTTGACTGCCACTTGTAGGTACCAGGATGTAGACGCATTCAAAAAAGTCTCCTCAAAGAGTACTTCAGGGGCTTAAGTGCATGCATTATTAATTTAGAAGTTTCTCCCAATGCTTAATAGTCAGTAGAGAAGACAAGTGTCTACATTTATACTACGCCTAAACTAGGCGTCCTAAATCAAACCTAGAATTTCCTACCAATGTAAACATTTGGTATTGTAAAAACAACTGAAAATAACATTTAAGAGGTAACTTGTATTTTTCTGATATATTTTCCCTATGTAATAATATTACCAACCTGTAGCTTTCTTAGCTGTGAGATAGATACTACACTGTAAAGATCCAACCCTTATTTTCATTAATGCAGGTGTCCAGAACTAGATTGGAAATTCCAAGACCTTTTAATATGACCTGCATTTCTTTGTCACTTGTATCAATCTTCTTTCTCTAGTTATATGGTTTATAGGACCATATAGAAAAGTAGACTAAAATTTGAAACCAGACTATGATCAATTAAAAAGCAACAAAATGAGAACTGTAGGTGAAGAAAAAAGGGGGGTTGGGGGAAAAATGTTTTACTTGGTTACTTATACCAATAATAAATAGGCCCAATCTGTCTGCCCTTGTACTCCCTTTCCTACATAATTCAAAGCAGTTAAGTGTAACAACCAAAATGTTATATTGTCTATCTGAATTAAAGTGGATAAAAAGGAAATCTTGACATAATCAATATAAGTGAACTATTAAGCTGAGAAGGGTCTTTCAAAGTCATTGTGTTTATTAAGCTAAAGCATTCCTGTATGTTAGCTCTCTGTTTAGTATCAACTAAGTTGATTTCATTTGGCATTATTTTCTAAGGCAACACATCTCAGATACTGATTAAATGCAGAAATGTATCATTTATTGTAATTTAAAAAGCTAGATTTTCAAGTTTTGAGATCATTTGGGAGCCTGCTGATTGTAACTGGTATTATTTTCCTTCATCCAGTTGACACTTCCAGGAGTTATAGTCTACTTTTCCTAGATGAGTGTAAAATAACCCTAAAATCGTGTATAGATCCACTACAGAATCACTTCCTATTTCATTATGGTAACACAGCACTAAATTCTAATAACTTCTAATATTCTTCTGTAATAGATCACATCATATGTTAAATTAAGTGTGAAAAAAATGTTGTAGGGTATATAATTAGAATATAATTGCTTCAGACCATACCTGTGCTTGGCTTTGGTGATATGCATGGATGTATCTAGTCTGATAATCTGCTCTTACCTTGTAATTGGATATTCTGCAGCTTAAACTTCAGTACATTTTATATTAACCTTTCCTAAGGTAGAAGGTAATATGGACATGCATGGTAGAAGCCTATTTCTACTGGTTTACATGTGCTTTTGCTGCACACTAAAAATAACTGCTAGTTTGCTTTGATATTAAAACTGAAAAGTACATGTAAAATGCATGATAAGGACCTTCTCAGGTAGAAGGGTGCAAATGGGTTCTGAACAATATGAGAACTCTATTAAAGAGCAAATAAATGAAACACTTTGAAGTGATGCAGTTCAGAGTGTTTTGAAATGGCAAACAGCAGACAAAGCAATAAAGGACTGATTGTTGCTGTAAAGCACAATAGCAAAGCAGAGGAGGTAACATTTTATGCTTTCAATTAAAACTACAAGTGTATTTCTCTCCAATTAAGTCAGCATAAGGTTTTGGGACAGTAGACCCATTTGTCAGCATTGATTCCAATTAAACTCAGAGGTTCCCACTTTAAGGAATGGTGAGTAATCAATGAACAATTAGGAGAAGATGACCTTGAAAGTAACTTAACTGTAGTAAATCCGGTATTGAGATGGTGTGGGCAAATTGCCATTAAACCAGTTACACCAGTGATAACATGCTGCAGGTGAGATCATTTGTTGCTCTTTTAACCTGGACTGTAGTACAAATAGCTTTAGGTTTAACTTCTTAAACTCCTGGGACAACAAGCAACATCTGCCTGTAAATCCTTGTCTGGAGCTTGCAGGTTTGTCCCATGTAAACAGCTACTGCAGCTCCTATCTTTATTATTACTAGCTTAAAAAAGATAAATCAAATCTTAAGAAAAAAAGTAAGCTTAAAGTTATTAAAGGCAGAAGTGTCAGTACCAGGAGTGCCAAAAGTGAATTTGGGGACAGTAGTAGCAGAAAGTTAGAATACATTAATTTGCCTTTAGGTTCTCTAACTGGATTTTATACCAGGGCTGAGGAGGTGAAATACAGGTCAAATAAACCTCTGGCAAGCACCACCCACGCAAACATTTTTTGCAGAATAATTTAAGGTTTTATTGTTAAACACAGTATCTCTTTGAAAGGTGTCTTGTCATTTCAAAGAGGTTTTGTCATGTTGCCTTTATGCAATATTGTTCAATTGGTATATTCCTTTCTTTTTCTAATTGCTTCACTAAAACCTAATTAATCTCATGCCTGATTTTACTTGCTGCTGGAATGTCTACCTACCAGGTCAAGCTATTTCCTCTTGAATGTGTAGATGTTCCGACAGGCAAAATGCACACATAACATGTATGCAAAAAAAATATATATATATTTAGCAACATAGCAACTTGCCACTATTACTCTCCAAGCTAATTTAGCAAGTGAAGCTGCAAAATTTGGTTGCATGACTACTAACTAATTGACGGCTGGAAAACCACTATAAGTGGACAGTTATCTCTTTTCCGTTTTTTTAAGTTGTATGTTGTTTTCCATGAAGCAGCACTATGTATCATTTAGAATAAAGCTCGTGTGTTTAACGTATCTGCCTTAGTTGTTACACTCAAAATCTTGTTATGGACAAAAAAATGGGGAAGAGACCTTATATGTGAAACAAAGAATTTATTATTAGTCGCCTTAAAATCCTTGCACACTTTACTAAAACAAGAAAAAGTTATTATGATTAGTCCAGTTAAAATTATACTAACAGTTACAGTCCAAATGAATAGGAAATACATCTCAATAGTGATATAGTTAAAATTGGTATACCAAAACATCCTAACATACCCATTTTTTCCTGCTCTTATGGTCAACCTACTGTATCTCTCTGGACCTAAAGGAGTGGGAGTCAGGTTGCAGTGAGTGGTAAACATCTCCTGACAGGGAGGAGTGTGAAGCTGGTGATGAAATTTCCTCCTCCTCTTTGCTAGAAGGAGTTTTGTTTGCTTTCTTGCCTTTTGTTTTTTGTTTTGTTTTGTTTTGTTTTCCCTGGTGTCCTTCAGTGTCTGCTTGGGCTATTTTAATGTTTTCTAACATGGTTTCCATCTTGCTTTTTCTTCACTGGTCTGCAACTCTATATTACATCTCAATTTACAATATATTGTATGCTTTATGTAAGTGTGATACTTGTTCTTTGTTTTGACAGTTTCTTGTTACCCCTACAGCAGATTTTGCCCATCTCCTATGCCTACATTTCCTTGACCAAAGACAGTGAGCTGCATATAGGCTTGGGGGCTCCCGTGTTACTCTGCACCACTGATTTTGCTATCATCTTTTTACATATAACAGAAGATACTAACTTTTCCTAATATTCTCAGACCATTAAGCTACAATGACAATAACAACTTTGTCATATGAAAAATTCTGATCATATATATCAGTGGAGTTTACTACTTTTAGCATATACACCTACCCAGCTGAAAACTTCATATTTCCTTAACAATGTATACAAACACCATTTTTTTTCCATATGCTATTTGGGAAATGTATTTTTCTGTTACATGTTGCAAAAACCAGGATTTCTTTTTGTTGAAATATTCCTTGTTGGAACAATAATAAACTTATTACTGAAAACGCAGGCAGATTTTACTCCCATAAACACATTAAAAAAAAAAAAAAAAAGATTGCTGGAAGTTTGCCATATATCCTATTACTGAAGCTACTTACATGTGTTTGGATAGAAGTATTTCCACAAGTCTGACACTACAATTACATATAGAAAACTGACTTGAAATAGGTCACGGACAAATCAAGTCCTCCATACTTCAGATGCATTGCTACTTGGTTTGTTATTTTCTCTAGCAGATTAATTTCATTTGTATGCCCTTGAAAAGGATCATGATGCTGGAGGAAAAAAATTATGTGTGTTTTTTCTGTAAGGTATTATTTAATCGAAAATAGAAAATTATGTGTGTTGACAGGTTTATGTGCATTCTGTCTTATAGCATATGGTGGTGCTGATAAGAGCTTGTAATACTTTGTCTAAAGACCTCAGCTCTTTGCAATGTGCAGTGCTAAGTGCCTGACATCCCATGCTTATTTTGATCTTCGGTAGGGAAAAATGAAATACAATCTTGGAGTTTGAATGATGGAATTCATTAAACCTGGTGACTTTTCCCAAACAAGATGTATGGGGTGAACCACGAAAAACTTTTTCAGTTACTTTTTCCAGTGTCTTCTGTTGTGCAAAAATAAAATTTCTTGATTTAGGTAGAGAGGATTAATTTATGCATAAAGTAAAATTATTTATGATAATGGATTTTTAGGTATCTTTGATTTAGCTATCTCTATCTTACTTTATCTGCAACATATGGTTCAATAGAAGGTACTACAATTTTCACTGTATCTCTGATGATCTAAGAATATGAAACTAATAGCCCATCTTTGTCTTATATAACATTTTGTGTGCATACACCAGTGTACCTTACCTGTTTCTCCTTAACAGAACGCATTCAGAACCAACTCAATTTAAAATGTAGGCCGAGAAATTTCAAAAAGTTTGGGACATAGGTGTAACAATGCTTTTTTTTGCCTTGGCTAACTGAGCCATAGTGTGTCCCACAACATTTAAACCAGCAGAGTCCTTCCTATATAGTTCTTAGCATTATATGTTGCAAGTTAAGACTGAAACTGCAATGGTTTGATCACAGGCAACAAAGTTGTGGCTTTCTATGGTGGTATGGACAGACCAAATCTACTTAGGCAATCAGGCCAGGGAGCATGCCACATGCTAGCAATCTTGCTCATAGGCTGCACTGATTCAAATTATGGTTGTAGAGAGACAATCTGTCTTGGATTGTCACAGTTTATCACAGAATCATAGTTGATCACAGAATAGTTTGAGTTGGAAGGGACCTTAAAGAGCATCCAGTTCCAACCACCCTGCCATGGGCAAGGACAACTCACACTAGACCAGGTTGCTCAAAGCCCTGTCCAACCTGATGTTTAACACTGCCAGGGATGGGGCAGCCACAGCTTCTCTGGCCAGCCTGTGCCAGTGTCTCACCACCCTCACAGAGAAGAATTTTTTCCTAATATCTGATCTAAGTCTCCCCTCTTTCAGTTTAAAACCATTATCCCTTATCCTTTCACTACATGCCCTTGCAAAAGTCCCTATCCAGATTTCTTGTAAGCCCTTTTCAGGCACTGGAAGCTTTTCTAAGGTCTCCCCTGAGCATTCTCTTTCCCAGGCTGATCAAGCCCAACTCAGACTGTCTCCATAGGAGAAGTGCTCCAGCCCTCTGATCATCTTCAGTATCCAGTGTTCATTTTTCAAGTGGAAGGAGTACCTTTTATACTTCCTTGATATCAAGAAGTCTATGACAAATTTCATAATCTTCAGGCCTCTGTTTTTTTTTAATTCTTCTTTGTGTGTATGTGTATTTTTATTTCATGGACTGTTTTAGGCAATAAAGAGTGCCACTGCTCAATGTGTCTTTCTCAGTATGACAGAAAGTCAGAATCAGTGAGAAACACTGCCAGCACAGAGAAGCAGAATCAATAATTCAGCTTCCTTTCTTCTGACAGAGAAATTCATTGTCCCCTAAGCCTAGAAAAGAGAGAGTACCTGTGCCAATTCTAACTGCGGGGATCATACTTTTACTATAGGGCAGGTGTCTTTTTTGAGGGGGTTGATTAAGAAGAAGGAAGTGGAAAGTAAGGAGAAATAGAGTGTGAAGTGAATTATCAGGAGGTTTTTTTGCAGGAAGTCTGATATGATATAGCTGATAGTTGTATGAGTCTACATACAGGGACCACAATATACTTGAATGTACTTAGTAGCACATGGGAATGCAGCAAGTGAGGAATTATGGTGGCATTCAGAGTTGGTTCAATTGTTACTTATCTTCATATCCTTTAGTATTTACCATTTCTATTTTGGTAGACGTGAGAACAGAGAGTATTGGGATGAAAATTAGGAGAAGAAAAACCCAGACATTGAAACTTTTCCCCATTTAAGATATGCCTTTTGTTATGTACAGCAATCAATTTAACAGGCTAGTACTGGAGTTTTAATAAGACCATAAACTTTCTGCTCTATATGTAAAATGAAACAATTGATTTAGTTTATAATGATACAAACAATGAAAGCTAAGTAAAATATATATAATTCTCTGAAGTATGAATTTCATTACAAAGAATAATGCTGAAGAAATACAAAGCATCTGATGCAGTTAGATGAAAAAGGCAGGAGGGTAATTAAAAGAAGTACTAATCTATTTAAAACTTGGGAGTCTGAATTCTGATATAAACCAATACATTCTGGAAGAGGCCAGTTTGGAAGGTAACTGAAGTTACCAACCAGTAAAGGCTTCGGCCAAGGGAGAATATATATGCCTCTTCCAATCTCCTCGCCTGCAGGCATATGCTATGTGCCAGTCATAGCTAATTTTGCACTAGAATCCATGTGAGACTGCCAGCTGGAAGTGGGGGGAATGAAAACAACTCATGTAAGTGCCTCAAACTGCTGGAAGTACAATGCCTGGAATTTAGATGTCAAAAAAATTGCTAGTTGTTTATTGTCAAATTAAATGCCCTCAGACTAAGAGCTCATCTATAATTGAAGTTTACTTTGAAAGCAAACTTCAGCAACCTCCCTTTCTGCACTAGCCACCCATTTTTATTGTCGTGAAGAGGCCCTGGGAGTGTGTTGCAACATCAAAGAGATTTCAAGTTTATGTGTCTTCAGGACACTAGAGATTATGTTTAGACACTTTATCTACAGGCATGAAGTTGGTGTCAGCAAGTTTAGTAATTTTTTTGGTATTTTCACACACACACACACACACACACACACACACAGAAATAAGGGCTATTACAGAATCATGGATTAACTCAGGTTCAAAAGGACCTCTAATGGTCATTTGGTCCAACCCCTGCTCAGAGCACAGCTCTATGTTTTTAGTGGCAATAATTAAAAAAAATAATAAACTTAACATGGCTGCAGAAGGACAGGAAATCCTCTTCCCCATCTCAGTCTGTCTGGTGTGGGTCTGAAGGATTACAGACCAGTTCTGATCGAAATGGGGATATCTAGATTTGGAGACTGAAACTGGTGATGCTTGCATGAACCTGTGGTTATGTACAAAATGAAGTTTTTATTTCCTGTCTACTGTCCCTGCAGAATTCATCAGTCCCTTTTTCCCTGTACTTCTCTAATAGAGCACCACAGTGTTAATTCATGAACGTTTCTTGTAAGTGAAAGACTAGTGGCTCTTGTTTCTGCTTTACAGGCAGTGATGGATCACAGTGGAATCTAGAACGACCTGAAACAGGTGCATTAGGTAATTCGCCCGCAGTCTAAAATATGTAAGTACACCTTCAGCTAGAATTCAAAAAGAGTGAGATGGAGAGAAGCCTAAAAAGAAAACCAGGTTTAGAAAATGTTTTTTTTTCTTTAAACTTTAGCAAGATTCCTTATGCAGAGCTAGATCATCAGATTAAGAAAAAGGCATATGTTCTGGCTGATAATTCCGTGAAAACTTTTATTTATTGAATGAACTACCACTGTCCTTCATGAGTAATTCCTCTGGCCTTAGAGGTTGTCTTGACAGAATTAGACCCTTCTTTCTAGCTTTTATTTTATGGCCCAGTGGTCCATTTCTGCTGCTTAGCTCATATTCATTCTTACTGGACCATTTTAGCATTCGGATTGAAGAGCAAGGAGGCTCAGTTACTCCCAGCCCTCCTATAGAAATTTCAACTGAAACTATGAAATTAAGTTTTAAAGCTGCTCAGGGTTTAAAGGCTGCCTCCCAGCTGCCTTTAGCTCTTCTGCTGCTTCCTGTATCAAAGCACTGGTATTATATGCATAGCGGCATGGCACAAGCACATTTCTTTGGGACCCACCCAGAGGAAAGGACAAACAACCCAATTAGTTGGATAAATGATAATAACCTTAGCAGTTAAATCTGTCACTTCACCTTTTTTAAAACACCTTGATTTAAAGTAATATACATGTTTTAACCTTATATGATTGTCTAAATGCAATAAAAATAATTCGAGCTGATTTAACAGCCACTAAATTTTCTTAAAAAAAAAAAATAAAAATTTGGTATACCTTCTGAAAAGTAATACTGCAATAAATGAATTCTTGTTTTTTTTTTCACTTACTTCTTGCAGAGTTTTATGATGCTGTAATGCAAAGGCGGCCTGCCTGGACTGGCTTATTATATTGAGCTAGATGATTCCAGTATCTAATGGAACCTTGGCAAACAATGAAACCTTGGAAACTAAGATAAAGCAAATAAGATCAATGAGAGAGGTGGAAAATAATTCCATAAAGGCATGGTAGTATGAGTCTACATTACTAGTAATGGAGGTGGGGGAGTGGGGAAAACAGACAAGGTGTAGGCAAAAGGAAGCAGCTGAAACAGTTGAAACTAATAAGGAATAATAGAAATTAAGAAGTGGGGAAGGATAGAAATTAAAAGGATTTCTGAGTGGTTTTTTTGCTTTATCAGGGAATCATAGTACTTTGTTGCAATTATGTCAGTGATTAAATTTAATATTTTTACCAAGGCATTACAAAAATAATTGGCTTTACTAGGATGATTGATTTTAGAGGAATGAATTCTAATCTGCCATCCAGATCTTGTGAAGATCATTCACAGTTTGACTTTTCAGGTCTTAGAAACAATAGACCCATGTCAAGGATAATTACAAATTTGATTTCAGTGAGTCTGGAGATAGCTTATTTTGCAAAATGTCTCCCTAATGAAAAAGAGCAGTGACATAGTGAGGGCATTCTTAGGAAAAAACAAAACAAATAAAAAAACACCCACCAGAACAATTTGCAGACTTTGTTCCTAAAATCTCTGGTATGAGTACCTGGATAAATTATATGAAGTAAAAGAAAATTCTCATTTTTATATAATACTGAGTATTCAAAAAGGACATCCAATTTAAAAAATAATTCCTATAAATTTTATCTTAGCTTGCTTTCATGGTAACTTGATGAAACATTTTACTTAGACCAGGAGATTTGTTGTAACAGCTCTACTCATGAGATGCTATCTGCATGAGATACTATCTGCTAAGCCCTCTAACATGACTTTGTAATTGTATAATTTTCCATCTTCAATTTGTTTTGCTGTATATGGGTGGTAGTTTGACATAATTCAACATTGTCATCTTCTCAAAAGAAGGATGTATGTGGGAGTGCAGAAGAGTGTTCACCTGCCTTCCAGAAATTAAAACATTTACATAGACACCAAGGTTAGGCTGAGGAGAAGAAAGCAGTGGAAAACAGTCAACAGGCTTAAATTTCATTTCTAGGGTCTGAAAGTGAAAGCCATCCTTTTCCAGCACACAAGAGAGAAAGCCTACTCTCTCTTTTGGATCCAGATATCCCCAACCCAGAAATTTGGTATTTCATATTAAACCCTTTACTAACTGTTGTACAGGACAAAGTTTCCTTGTTGCTCTCCCTCTCTTACCAGGCACAGGTCTTATAAAGCACTTTGATTTTTCTTTTCACTGTACCAGTATTCAAGTTCATGTCCAATGCAAAGTGACAACTCATTAAACACTATTTACTGAGTATTCATGATGAAATGTCTCTTTTTTCACTACCAATAAAATAAACACAGCTCCAAAATGCATATAAATTGGGAGAGACCTTATTTGTAACATATAACTAACTAGATCAATTTAAGTTCTTCTGTATTTAGTTTTATCTATTAGGCTGATGCATGAAGTCACATGTGGTTTGACTTTAAAAAAAATACTCAAAAGATATTTTGCTGTCGCTTTTGTTAATCTGTATTGAATTCATTGAATAGAGTCAATGAATTCAATATAGATTAATTTCATCCATTGAATTCAATCTTTTTCTTATTGCAGCTGCTCTGTCACTTCACCCTCCTATTATCTTTTAATATGTGCTGTTATGTCCTGGTAATGAAGAACTGTTACCCCTTGGTTTTTGTTCTCCAGTTCACCTCCTTTCATTTCTTGTACAGTTCTACTGAGCTGGCAATGTCAATATAGGAATTTTACTGACAATAATTTCTTTAATCTTTTAGGTTTTTGGTTTTCTTATCCCCTTGCTTAGGCTTGTCTACATCTGTCACACATGCAGTCACTTCATGCTGCTTTTTTGATTCTTCTTTATTCTCTTCCAATTCCTGTCCCATATTCCTAGGTAGAAGCTACTCAGTTTTTTAATTAACACGGACTATCTAGATTGTGTTAAGAGATCTGTTTTCATTTATAGTCACTTTTTTTAGGTGTAGTTCTTCTGTCCCCTAGCTCCAGGTATTAAAATGATGAGCAACATATAACAATGGGATAGGGATAGTCATTTGCTTGGTCCAAATGTAGGTGTGCCTTACTTACTTTTCCTTCTTTTTTTTCCTTCTTTTTTTTTCCTACTACTAGCTCAAAGCTTTCTAATCCTACAACCTCCTCAACCTGTTTGGGGTGTTTTTTTGTTTGGGTTTTGGGTTGGTTGGTTGGCTGTTTTGGGGGTAGTATTGGTGTACTTTTTATCCCTTATGAAGGAGCTACTTTCCTAGAAAGTTAATTCTGTGAAAGGAGACTTGTCACTTTCCATGTGTACTACTTCATAATAATATTAAAAAATTGCTATAGCTGTATATTGCAGCAGATTTCTTTCTTATTACAGTCAAGATATTTTTTGGTGTGTGTACAGTGCAGACTTCAATATAGGGAGCCCTAGCTAGCTTGGCTAATGGAACAGAAAGGCAATTTAAATGATTTATCGTGATGGAGCTGTATAGTGCCACATAGTTTATTGTGCATATGCATAGTTCACTGTGGACTAGAGCCCCTGACTGGCCAATGAGTGAATTTTATGCATCACTTGAGATGCTCAGATCTCTTATTTATTTCCTCGCTTTATAAAATGTCTCCATTTCTTCAGTGTACTGGTACAGGCATTGCCTAACTGTTCAAATGCTCACCCAGTCTGTCAAACTGTTCAAAGCATGGATATATGCCTAGGTGGTAGCTGACCTCGCTGGATGCAATTCCTTTATTCTTCTGTTTATGAGATCTCAGACAGTGCCCTGAATAGAAGACCAGGACTAGAAGGGACTTTGTGGATCTCTGTGGATGGTGTCTGCAATAGCAGAGAGACGGAATCTATTTTCAAAGCCCATCTCAGTCATAGGGGGTTTTTGCACTTCCCTTGCCCTTCGTTTCTACTGCAGCTTCCATGGGAAAGCTGCTTGAGGGCTTCTGCTAATTTCCCTTTACCAGTTTATTCATATTGTATTTGTGCCAACATTGTTCCTTGTTTGAATCACTCTTCTGCCTTCTTAGTGTTTATCTCCCTGAAGTGTTTTAGAAAGGAGATTTAAATTGTACCTCAGCCTTCATTTGAGCAGACTGAAAAAGGAGAGCTGTTTTAGTCCTCTCTTCTATGATAGGAGGATATCATATTAATAGCTTTTCCCTAATTCTGTTCTTTTTCATGTAATATGTCTTAAGCTCAACACTCACCATAATCTTAATGATGATGTGCCAGTATTGCATTTGCTTTTTAGGTAGTTGTATCACATTGCTATCACATTAGTTAACCTATGATCAGCAAATATGACCAGGTCCTTCTACTTTCATGCTATAGGAATAAATCTGAAATTTAAGTTTTTATTTAAATATTTTTAGTTATTAGTGCACAGCCATGCAATTAGTATTGCTGAATAGCTACTAACACGGTCCTTCAGGTCATTCACCCCTGTGTTTTGCTAACAGTGTCTCCTATATTTCTGATGACAGCTCCTGTCCTAGCAATGGAAATCTGCAAAGGGAACAGGCCCAAAGCCAAATTTTGCCTCCTCAGTCAGTCACCCAGCCCAGGATTTTCCTGTTTAATCCTGTCTGACGTTGTCTGCTGTTAAGTGATTTCCTTGCTCAGGTTAGACTTCTATTTATCTTCTTTAGCTAAACTACTAGATTTCATTGTGTCAGTGTTACAGCCCCTATGGATGAGCTCTTACCTCATTGCCCTACTGTGGGAAATAATTTAATTTTTGAAAAGCTCATGTTTATTTTTTGCTTCTTTTAACAAACAAAATTGAGTCTACAGGTAGGTGGAAAAATGTGCTCAAAAGCCTTTGGGTCATATGAAAAATTCTGTATTTACTGTACCGTTCTTTTACCTTGAATACAGGTAATGTATTTTGTTGCTCTTCAGATTTGTTCTCTCCTCTTATGGAAGCAATCTTAAAATACATTCTGTCTCGCCTGGAACTTCATTTTTCAGTTCTTCTGCAATCCTAGGATGGAGTTCACCTGGTGCTTATAATTTGGAAGTGTTTAGTTCCTTGAGATCTGCTTTCTCTTCTGTTACAATGTATTCAGTTTCTTTACATACATTCTGCAAGGTCAATGTCATGGTCTGTTAAAAATGGAATAAAAATATCTAGTTATGAAGCCATTCGTGATACCTTGTCTCCACCTCATCATTTGCGCTTCATATTGCCTTCTAGATCTCTTAAAAACAAGGCTTTACAACCCAAGGTCATTTATAGCTGGCCAGCTGAGAACGCAGTCACTGCATGTGTCTGTGCCTCTCAGTGTTGCTCGCAGAATCACAGGACGGCTGAGGTTGTAAGGAGATCATCTTGTCCAACAATCCCTCTCAAGCAGGTACACCCAGACCTGGTTGCCCAGGACTATACCCAGACGGCTTTTGAATATTTTCAAGGATGAAGGCTCCACAACCTCTCTGGGCAACCTATGCCAGTGCTTGGTTACCCTCAGAGTAAAAATTGTTTCCCAGTGTTCAGGGAGAGCCTTCTGTGTTTCAGTAGGTGCCCGTTGCCTCTGGTTCTGTCACTGGGCACCACTGAAAAGAGCCTGGCTGTATCTTCTTTGCACCCTCCCTCCAGATACATCAATGTACCCCTGAGCTTTCCCTTCGCCGGTCTGAACAGTCACAACTCTCACAGCCTTTCCTCATAGCAGAGATGTTGCAGTCCCTTAATCATTATTGGCCCTCCACTGGATTTAGTCCAGTAAGACTGTATCTGTCTTATACTGGGGAGCCCACAACTGCATGCACAGTGCTTCAGGTCTGGCCTTGCCAATGCTGAGCGTAAGAGGACATTCATCTTGCTTGACCTGCTGGCTCTGCCTAATGCAGCCGAGGATGACATTCACCTTCTTTGTGACAAGAGGCCACATTGCAGGCTCCACCAGGACCCCCAGGTCCTTTCCTCCAAAGCTGCTTTGCAGCCAGGCAGCCCCCAGCACATGCTGGTGCATGGTTCTACCTTTCAGCATCAGACTTTCCCTATGTACTATGTTTGATGCCTGGCCTCCCAGCTTGTGGCTGTAATTCAGCTGGTGATAAAGATGCCTAAAAGTTGAATTTTGCAACAGCTTTAATAGCTCTGTCCCTATCTTATTTTAGTCTCAAGTTTCAGTGTGTCATGTGGAAGTTATTGAGAACACAAGCTCCTTGAAGGATTTTGTGCATAGACACACTGATAACTGTGAAGACCTCCATTACTAAAGCAGTAAGTTCACAAATGCAATTAGCTGTACAGCTGGATCCTTTGAAAAGTTCGATGCATATTTACTCTAACAGCTAGCCAAATGAAAGTTAGTGATGAATAAAGGCATGACTTCTGTGTCTTTGCAGTTTTTTCCTCACTTTTCTTAAATTTGCAGGCCCAGTTCAAGTTTCTATTACTTCCAGACATCCTAAACAAAAAGTTTTAGTGCTGAAAACACCTAAATGTTTGCAGAAAATAGCTATTTATGGAAACAAGAAAGAAGCAGCAACAGCATAGATTTGACCTCATGAGAAATGTCACCTAATGATTTCCTTTCAGAGACAGAAGTTAAGGGATAATTAATGTATTATTAATTGATATTTTAATTAAATACTTATATTTAATTCGGGGAGGGGAGAAAGAAAAAGAAAAGCTTATTTTGAGGTATTTTACCCGTGTATGATTTTTCTCCTTCATATAGAGGTGCCTGGCTTACTTACGCTTTTAGAAATGGACATTTTGCCCTCTAGTGGTTTCTCTCGGTTACAAAATGTTCTGGGAAAACTGCTTTACCTGGGAACTCTTGGGTTTGATTTTAACTTTTAAACTGTGCACTCAGATTTATCAGCTCCACTTAGATTGTGGTATGGAGCAGCAAAACAAACAATTCTAAGATTATTTTGAAAATCATGGGATTTTTTTCCTTTGTCTCTGCATCCACTGATGCTCCTTTAAGACTCCACCTTTAATTGCCATGTCCTTAAGTCCTTATTCACATAGATAGTTGATGGGAAGTTAAAAGTCACTGCATTTTAATTTGAAATTAGTGGCAAGGAAATTAGTTGGGAAAGAGTTTGCTTTTGAGTGGATCTTCAAAACAGTGACACTTTAGTTGACACGGATTATGTTATCTCTTGCTTTATTAAACAAAACAAGACTATATAATAACTGGAGCTATAATATATTTGATATGGCAGCATACATCTGCTGCAAAATTTGGCTTTGATGCATAACCATGATCCAATTATGTTTATTTGAGGAATGAGTTGCGAATAGAGAGAATGCGAGCCATAGTGAGCTGGTTTTGGCTGGGGAGAGTTAATTTTCTTCACACAGCTGGTGTGGGATTATGTTTATGTTCATGTTCATTATGGAGAATGAATTCCTTGTTTTGCTTTGGTTATGATGTTTTGGATTTGTGCTGGAAAGAGTGTTGGTAAGAGGCATGTTTTAGTTATTGCTGAGCAGTGCTTACGCAGTCAGGGCCTTTTCTGCTTCTTGCACCATCCCACCAGCAAGTGGTTGGGAAGGGACACAGTTGACCCCAAATGACCAAAGTGATATTCCAGACCGTATGATCTCATGCTCAGCATATAAAGCTAGGTGAAGGAGAAGAAAAGGCTGGGGGGGATGTTTATAGTAATGGTGTTTGTCTTCCCAAGTAACCATTATGTGTGATGCGACCCTGCTTCCGTGGAGATGGCTGAACACTGCCTGCCCATGGGAAGTGGTATGAATTCCTTGTTTTGCTTTTCTTGTGTGCATGGCTGTTGCTTTACCTATTAAACTGTCTTTATCTCAATGCATGAATTTTCTCACTTTTACTCTTCTGATTTTCTCCCCCATCATCATGTGTGGGGCTTAGTTGCTGTCTGGAGTTAAATCATGACATGCTTCATCACTACCTTGGTGCTCTGTATGAGAATTAAGTGGTACCATTTCTATTTTAATTCTGGGACACCCGCATACTGACTTTGTTTCAATATATCTGTGTATCTTTTATTATGGAAAGTTCTGCTGAAGTGAATGGGATGTTGGCACACTCAGTTTATTTGGAGCTGTGAAGAGGAGGAATAATACTGCATAAAATATGTAATATCCTTCTGAAAGATAATGAAGAGACCTAATTAACATGCTTGGTTCAGCACCAGTTGAGATTAAATATACATGCTACTTAGAATTGTTCTGTTCAAGATACACTAAAAATAAACTTTTGGGAGATATTACAGACAGTCAACTTCCATACAAAATTCCATTGTGTCTGTAAATTTAAGTACTTCCTGATTAGGGTAAGAGAGATTTTCTGCTATGTGGTTCCTAAAATGATTGGTTTAACTAATCCCAGAAAAGAACCACAGATGGATTGATGATACTGATTGGTTTTAGAATGATTGAATTACAATCAACCTGGGTTAGGTGGTGGTTGAGACCAACAACTGTAACTAAAGTGCAACTACACTCTTCCTTACATCGGACTCAAACATATTTTCATTGTTGAAAACAGATATCCTGAAAAATAAATAGATAAAAATTATTTGTTCTCTAAAGTTTTTGCAATAAATGCAAATGTCAGACTATTCTTTCCAGTGTTTTCTTTTTACTGGAAAAATGTTTGTTTATAAATATTTTTTATTAAAACCGTTTCCTCCACTCTAAAACGGGGAAGACTGTATCACCCAAAGCACTCCTACTTTATGAAATCTTAGTATTTTTCATAGAAAACCCAATTAAATAAAAATAATGAAATTTTCCTAGAAAAGTAGAGATGTCTTTCCATAAACAGTATGATTATGAACACTGGTATACAAATATAGGACAGGAGTAAGGAAAAGTAAGTAACCAAGTAAGGAAAACCAGACTTAGCTGCTTTGGTATAGCCATTATTGCCCAGAAGTGCCTGCTGTGTCTTCTTCCTGAAAGCTTCTGCCCCTGTAACAGTAGTGAATGAGACAGTTCTGTGGCCCAGCACCTCATGTCACTGATTTGTGAGTTCCTTCTTAAGAATTGTCACTTAAAATATGTGCTAATAGGAGAGGCTACCAAATTGTGGTGGCTATGAGATCAATAGTACCCTCACAACTTTGAAAGCGCTCTCCAAGAGCAGAGAATGTTTTGAGGCATTTACCACTTCAGTACCTCTGCTTGGTCTCCCTTGAGTCAGAAGCCCAAGTCTCCAAAGCTGGACCTGGAGAAACTCCAGTGGCCCAAAGATCAGAAAATATGCAAGGTCCCTGTGAATGCTGCATTGAAGTCAAAGTTAACATAAAAGCAACTTATTTTGGGCAGGCTGGTTTACTGCTGAATAAATATCTGCACTTTTATCTGAATAACAGCAATTTTTCTGAACATCATGTGAGATAAATGAGATAAATGGTGGCGAGGATTTTTATTTAGATTTTATGTTTCCCCCAAAATTGGTTGCCTTATCCCTTGTTCCTACTTGTAATTCTTAACACTGTAATTTGTAATTTTGTTTGTGCATATTTTAACAGCACAAAATACTGTCTTACTTTGTATATAGTAGAAAATTAAGCATTGAATCACAAATTAAAACTGTATGTCTGTTTTTTTCTTCATGAGGGCCGCCATAAACCTTATGAACTGTTTTCCTATGTTGTTATGTGCTCAGATTGTTAAAACAGATTAATTAGCTGGTGTTAATGTTCAAAATTCTACTGCAAATAGTCTTTATCATGTATTGAATATTGAAAATTATATTGTTATGGCCATTTAAACTGCAGTTAAAGATAATTAAATTATCCCAGCCATAGCAACTGTGATAAATAAGAGATTAAACTTGATTTTATTTTATAATAAATTATGTTACAGCATTGAAATATCCCCTGGGGAACATTCACTGTAGGTTAATAAAGACTAAAATTATGTTTCAACATTTTATATCCATGTCATAAATATCTAGATAGAGGATAAACAGCTTCTCAAAAATCACCTAAAAACAAGAATCCATCATGTCTAGGGAGAGTTCTCTTCCTGTTTGCTAGTATTTTTTGCTATGGTGTCAGTGGTCTTAGGAAAAATGGGATCCCTTGTAGACATTCTTGCATCATGGTGGGAATTTCAGCTGATCTAAAGGGGTTTTAGAACCAGAGTGCAGTTATTTCTGAAGAAAGGCCTTTCACTTCATTGCACCTGCAGCTATTCCATGGCAGTGTGTAGTTTCATTTCTAAAACCCTTCTAACTTCAGCCTGAGACTGACTGTAAAGTTATTGTCCCCAAGGTTTCAATTCATTAAACTAGGTAAATAAAATAAAAAGGATTTTTCCCATTTTGTGGTCCTTGCCAGAGCTATAGAATGGTTTTGTACTTCTGTGTTTGCTGCACCCATCATCTTCCCTTTCCTCTGAGGTTTAATCACTATTTAAGCTAATAGAACACCATAGCTATTCCTTTAATCTTTTAAAGTCTCGGGGACTTTAGATTCAATAAATTTTACCTACAAACTATACTTAACATTATCTGGCCTCCAGAGGGAACTTGAATCCTAGCTCCTAACAGTGAGGTGTGCTTGTGAAGAAGGGGAAGGGTTACTGAGCAACAGCTAAAACATCCATGTGTTATCAAATCATTGTCATACAAAATCCAAAAGCCACAGCACTGTATCAGCTACTAAGAAGAATATTATCTCTATTCCAGCTGAAACCAGGACACCCTTGCACTCTGCTAAGGTTTATTTCAGTTGGATATTTTGATGCTCAGAATCGTTGATGATCACCCGTCTTTATATGAATCGGGGATTTGGGAGTCTTTTTCTAGCTACTAAAGAGTAAAATAGTAAACTTTCCATGGACACCTATGGAAAGTGTCATTAGAGATATTTAACTGACCCCACCTGCCTGCTTTAGAAATAGAGTAGGTCAGTAGCTCACAAACAAGTACATAATAAGTATCAGTCCTGGGCACTGAAACATGATTAGCTAAACTATTAAATGCTCCGAATGCTCCTTGCGTGCTTTTGGCCTATCTCAGTACACTCCCAAAGAACACTGCGACAAAGTCAACAAGTGGTTTAATTTTGACAACCCTAGTTTTGGGTACCAGATTAGTTAGATACCAGCATGAATACCAGTCATTCCATGCCTTTTAGCATTCATACCCAGGACTCTTCCTGGCCAATTATAATTTACTAGAACTAGCCTTACAGTTTTCTTAGTAGCACCTGACATTCAAGATTAACTAAGGGAGAGTAACTTCGCACTGAGTTCCCTGAAAAGAGTGGTATGCTGTCATTTCAGTTGTTCTTGCCTGTCCAAAACAGCTGCATAGTGATTGTGGATATGAGACAAAACTGACGGAAGAACTGCAGTCATCTGGAGTAGTAGTGGGAACCAGGGTGTATATGCTGGGACGTCACAAAAAATACTGTTCTCTTTAGACAACTGGCTCTCACCCCTGTCATCTCTGTTACCAGTCATGTCTATGATGTAACTGACTTTATATTGCTGATTAGGACAGGGAATGGGCATTTTGGTAATGCCCAGGTAAATCAGAGTGGTCCAGCCAAGTGATTCACAAGCCAGATCTCATGTATGAGCAGGGTTTTATAACTGTGTATATAATTTCTATCGCTTCTGTGCATGCTGAAGAACTTGTCTGCATGAGATGTCACTAACAGCATTGCTACCTGTTGAAACAGCTCCATTGTTCATGCTGATATGTGACATAAGCCAGAAAAGAATTTGTATCGCTCTAGGACAGGGGTTTGGAAATGTGGCTTTATCTGATATAGACAATACTGCTTTTTGATTTTCTAGATCACTACCCTCACAGTGATTTAACCAGTGCCTTCATCAACTATCCCCAGCAACTCTGTAAAACAGCATACCGATGATAATGCTGAAGGGTTAAACACTGTAAAAGCTAAATCTTATTTCTATAGCTACATTATATTTCATTTACATAAATACAGTTGCTTCAAAATTTATGGTAGAATGAGTGAGACTTTTGTATTAATTTTTATTTCTGTCCTTTTTCATGTTGCCATTAATGATACAATTTCTAATATGTGTTTTTCTACGCAGTGCAGTTACATTGACTATAGCAGTGACCCCAGCTGGTGTGCCAGGGTGAAAAATATGTTTTCCTTTTTATGGCTTTGTCTGAATAACTCTATATAAGCAATTGTATTCTTGAAGCGGATTTCATAACAGCTGTTTCGAGCTCTAATTCTTTCTCTTACCATCTGTCTTCTCTTAATTCCGCTATTAGAATAGCAAACAGAACCCCAAGGATGCTGTGAGTTTCTGAGAAAGATGGGCAACCTCTAGCAGGCTCTGAACATCGAAAGCACAAAGTTGCATTTGAACTTAGCTCTGCCTCCCTGCTCCAAGTGAAGACGTGGGGAAATTGAGAGCTGTTCAGGTGCTTTGTGTTGGATAACACAGACTTACAAGAAGCCTGAAGATGGATTAAAAGGCAAAAAAAAAGTTTACTTACCTCTTTTGAATGAAAAATGACCTGGGCTTCTGAATCTGATTGATTTAAGGAAAAAAAGTCCCCCTGCTAAATCCTGCTTCCGAAAGCTCTGTTTCTACTGACTAAGAATAATAAAAAAAAAGCCTGTGCATATCTAAAATCAGTTACCATACCATCGCTACTGTAGCACTTCTTAGTACTACAGTGAGAAGAAAGTGCTGTATCTTCAGAAAAAAAAACACCCTATTATTTGCTCAGCGTACCCTACAGACATTTTAAAGATGGAGGCTCTTGTAAATTCTTGTAATGTGCTATCCAGCCTAAAGACTTATATTTTCCCCATCACTTACTACCTGTTTTCAGTTTGAATAGAGTAATATTTCATGGTGATCAATGGTTTTCACTCAGGCTGGCAGCCTGTCACAAGTAGGGTTTCCCCTTGGGATTGGTACTGGGCTCCACACTGTTCAAAATTTTCATAAATGGCCTGGATGACAGAACTGAAAACACCCTCACCAAGTCAGCTGTGAGCTGCTGCAGCAGCAATGGCAAACTGGATCCTGGGCTGCATCACCACGTGCATTACTAGTACAGATAGACATGATCATGCCACTCAGCACTTGTCAGGGTGCACCTGCAGTACTGCATGCAGTTCTGTTCCCTATACTTCAAGAAAGATGCAGACTGGAGAGGGCCCAAAGGGGGTCCATGAAGATGATCAGAGGGCTAGAGAACCTGTTCTATGAGGAGACACTGCAGGAATTAGGTCTTTTTTCCCTTCAGAAGAGAAAGCTTAAGGGGAGACCTCATCACAGCATTGCAGTACATAAAGGGTGACTGCAAAGAGGATGAAGGCTCTCTTTTTTCAAGGAACCACATGGAGAAGACATGGGGCAATGAATACAAAATATACCAGGAGAAGTTTCATTATTATGTAAGAAAGGAGGTTTTTACAGTGAAAACAATCAGGCAGTGGAACAATCTCTCCAGGGACATGGTAGTGTCCCCATCACTGGAGGTATTCAAGATGCAATTGGACAGGGTACTAGATAATCTCGTCTAGGTTCCCTTCCCCACACAAGGTTGAACCAGATGATCTTTCAAGGTCTCTTTCAGTTTGGGTTGTTCTCTGGTTCTGTCACATCTACTAAATCTATTCTTGGAAGGGCAAGGGCAAAAACAGCTTTTTAGGAGACAGCCCCAGAGCTATGTCAATAATGCTAATTGTTTAATTACTTAACCTCTTTTACTGAATTATCTAACTACCTAATATCATTCTTCTTCAGGGTAAGTAGCAAGGTACTGACAGGAGACAAACATGTACCTTGACATATACAAAGAACTATAACTGACTTGCTCTTCCAGTTAGTCTTACCGTTAGCAGCTACTTTAATTTTTAATTCACCAATACCTGAAAGGGACCAAACATCTGTCAAAAGGAAGTACCTTGTACATGTATGTTTGTTTTGTTTTCTTTCTCCTGGCTGATTTTTGCCATGCTTTGCTGATGAAGAGGTATCAAGGAAGTAGGAACTGGAAAAGTTCACTGTCTGACTTTAACATAAAATTGGCAGCTTCACAGCCACATAAAATATGAGATTGGCAGAGTGATCTGCTCAGATCATGAATCAAGTTGCCCATTTACACTGCATGTACAATATCCATTTGCTGCAAAGTCACTGAAATATGAGAACAGTGATCTCTCAACATCTTCAATTACTTTGTGCTAGGCTTGTCTCCTTTCTAAGTTGTATGTTACCCAAGGTTCATTCATCACGTCCTTGGCTATTGATGAAAAAAAGCCCGTTGAACTTATTTTTAAAACTTGCAATATCAACAAATATTTTTTATTTTTTATTATTTTTCCAAATGCCAATCAACAAAAAATATGCAACTATACTAAAGGTATATGTTTATTTAGATCTTTATTTATTATATTGTTTCATATTAATTTTCAAAAAAATATTAATAAGATTTGATGCAGTAAAATGAGAAATCTTAAATAGTTACTCCTATTCTTTTGTGCAAAACACTACTTCTTCTTTCATAGCTTCACCAGGATAATAATGGGGATTATATTTGTCTCAAAAATCAGGAAAGGAAACAATTTTGTCGTGTGTTGTTAATCACAAGGAATATAAATCACTTTGTAGTAGTGAGGATTAGGAAGATCAGTCATGCTTCTTCAGGGGAAGGGGAACAAGGGAATTGGGTTTTCATCTGTTCTCAATAGAATATTTAACAGCAGACAGTAAAACTGAAATTCAGTGCATCATTTTAATTCTTTCCTGAGAGTGTTGGGCAAAACCAGATATTAATTAGATACTAGAAAACTTTTCCATGATCAAGAACTCATTCTAATATATAAAGGGCTAACATAAATAGCATTTGGGCATTTTTATGGATAATTTTTATTTTTGTTTTCTGTAAACTGGCCTGAGATTTAATCTGTTACAGTGACATTTATCTTGCCTAACTTTGTAAGTCTAAATACTAGATATAGCATCCAGGATTCTTAAATAGCCAGTTGAGAGAGAGAGAAATAATTTCAAAAGCAGATTCATAGTGTATTTTTTAAGTTTGGGTAATCTGTATTTGGAAAAGTGTATCCATTTTTCTATTAATGGGGGTCTTAATGTCTTTATAGACTGGGAAAGCCTAGAGTAAAAGATAAGATCTTAGTAACATTTGTTGATGGCTAAAGTTGCATGTAATGCCATCTTTCATCTTCACACAAGCAATCATTTGATAAGCAAGAATTAGAAACTGCTTTTAGTTTCTGTGACTTTACTGATACTCTCAGCATATTGAGAAAATTTTATGGGCCTTACATCTTCTGCAATTTTCAAAGCAGAAGTCGGTTTCACTTGACAACAAATTATGGCATGTCTGTGACTGATCTGATGTTAGATGGATACATGAAGATATAATTACCACAGGAATGCTTGTCTGTAAGTTGGAGCCAGGGTGATCGGTCGATTTACAAGAACTATTGTCATATATTTTCAAAGAATGAAAAATTTCTAAAGGTAGCTTATTTACTACACTCGCAATACATGCTATTCTAATATGACAACAATAGAGGCCACTATGGCTCCAGAATTCAAAATCTAAAACCTATAAATTACTATTTCCTAGAGAACAAAAACAACAGTAGTGGTTTTCAGGTAATTTTTCCCTTTTATATTCTAGTAAGACATTAAATAAATATGACTTGATGATATAAATACCACTTGCTTGAAAGAAGATTTAATCTATATACTGGGATTAAAGCATTGGTATAAGAATAAACCTTTTAATTTTAGAGGTATTACTATTATTTTTTAGAGACTTTAAGATTAGAATATACCTCTCCTTTTTTAAGGGAAAGGGTCTTGTGGTCCTCTGGTTTGTATTTTAGAGAATATACCTGGCATTCACTACAAAGACAGAAAAGTTAGCTCCATTGTTTCTACCTGTATGTTGTATTGAAAAATGTACTTTTGACATTTATTCTAGTTAATATTGGTTCATATTCCAGTAGTAAATATGAAGTGGGTATTTATTTTATTTTATTTTACTTTTTTCCATTTTATTTCATTATATTTTAGTTTAGCTTGATTTATTTATCTAATTAGTTACTTTTATTTATTTATTTTATCTTATATTCCACCAGTACTGTTAGGTCTTGCAAAATAGCAAGGCATCATTATTAAAGATTAGTTTGCTAAATGCATAGGTAGATATATGTTGAAGTTTACACTGAGACCTTATGTAGACCTTGGTTTTGACACTTACATGGAAACTCTAAAATGTTAGCTGTTTATTCTAGGCACTAAACACTGGTAAAATTAAGGAAGACTTGGGGATTTTGCTCGGCTTGTAGAAACATGGGATTTCTTATATATTCGTGGTTACAGTGCTTCAATATTACAAAACCCAGTTTCTGAGCACAACCAGGGACGGAAATTTGTTCAATGTGTGGCAGACTGCACAGTAATTAAATATGCTTATTTTTAAATGCATCATCCTCACTTGAGTAGTTGTTTCCCTTGGAATTTGACTGGGAACTGGGTGTGTTAAGACTGGACCTAAAACACAAAGCATGCTTCATGTGGCAAGGATTAAATTGGCACAGAGCTCCAATAAAGGCAGTGATGGAGTAATGGGGACATAGCTGAATCATTATAACTTTCATGCCTATCAATTTCACTAGGCAAAAGGGCAATTGCCTGAGGAGCTGTCTAAAGGGACACAAAATTTAATGGTGATACCATCAGTAAAAGTGTCAGTCATTGGGTTGGGGAAGATGCATATTTTCATTTGGGTATTATCCAACACCAAATTAAAGTAATTTTACGCAGTGCATTGAACAGTCATCAGATGGCTGTTGGCTGATTTCAGCTTGAGCTCGATCTAACTGTCAATTTACAGATGGGAGATTTAAATCCTTGCAAATGAACTCTGATATCATTTCTGTGTGGTAGCTACTGAATACCTTTAATTTTGAAATAACTTCAGTGAAACTCTCTGAATTCAAATCATGTTACTTCACAGCGTTACAATAGCAGAATCTGGAAAGAAAGCAATTGCAAGCTTATCTTGCTTTCCTTCACCATACAGTTACATGTGCTGTGGATGATACCAGAGATTGTGAAATTAAATATGGGAAAAGTCTTGCCATAGCTGGAAGGTCCCTCTTAGTCTTCTGTCTTTCCTTTCCAGTGCTTAATAAATTCTGTATTTTTTCCATTCTCCCCATGTACGCCTTCTATGTGGTTGTTATTAAGATGTTCAACATATCCATATCTGCATCTCAGATTTTGCTTGCAACACACTGTGTTTATGCAGGCTGACAGAGCTCCCTAGCTGTGATCTTTATGTGTGGCCAAAGGAGAGCTTTGTTCATAAAGCCACATTTCCTCTGTCAGGTCATAAGCTAAGCTGAGAAAACCCTCGTTTGCTGGCATATCTGTATTCATTCTAATGATTTTGCCAACTTCAACCTATCATGCAGTGTGATTTTATATCCTTAGACTTTCTTCCCAACATAGCTACATTGACAGAACATTGTAGTCTCACCTAAAACGAGTACATATGTTCTGCTGTGATGCAGTTGAGTCAGATAGCTCATGATCTGCAGCTGATACCTCACATGGTTTCTTCATAGAGTTCAGGATCTAAGGATCCTGCATTCCTTCCCTGTGTTCACTCTTTGTCCCTGCCCATGGCAGGGGGGTTGGAACTAGATGATCTTAAGGTCCTTTCCAACCCTAACTATTCTATGATTCTATGATTCTATTTCTTACTCTCTTGGAGAGCCTCTGGAATAAAGATTTACTTAATCCTTACCCAGCAATCATGATACTAAAAAAAAAAAACAAACCCCCCCAAAAAAAACAATCAATCCCCCCAAAAAAACAAAACTACAAAACCCTCAGAATCTTAATCTTTAACCTTGGGTGTGTAGGTGACATACAGACAGTTGAAAATTCCTTTTAGTGATGAGGGTTATGTTTTTATAGTTTAATATATCTGTGATTTTATTTCCTTTAGCATGTCCCAGTCTAATCTAGATGTTTTCATCCTGGCATATATCAGAACTGCGTTCTCTATTACTGTGGGTTTTTTTTTTGTCTGAAAACCTGCCACACCGCAGCAAAAGCATTGTCTCAAGACAGAGCAGTTGCAATTTGAGGATGCTAACATTAAGAGAATTAATCTGCCAGCCCCATTGGACCGATGCCTCACCTGCTCAGACTAAAGCTGTCATCTGTAGGCCAGGTTTGACCAACATCACCACATCAGTCAGTCAGTCCTCTTTTAATGGCCATCAGCAAGGGGAAAAATGACAGACAAAAGGCAATTACAGTAAGAAAAATGTTGTTTGAAAAATGACTTTTCTACCCTATACTTCTGTGAATGTGAAAAGTACAGTCTGTTCTTTTAGGTTTAAGAATGGCCAGAAGGGGAAAGATGCTCTCTCAAATTCAGTAGAAACTCAATAGGAGACAGAAATGAATACTCTGCTTTCTGTAAGAGACAGAAATGAGGGAAACAGTGGAAAAAGGCTTAGCAAACTTACATATAGTCACAGGTAATTAAAAGATATCTACCTAAAGTATTTTCTAGTCCTATCACGTGTCAGTCACTAATGCTAAAAGTAAGGCTTATGTTTATGAATAGCAGGGACTAGAGGGGGATGACTGCGCTATGTGGCACCACATGACAAAACAACACACTGCATTCTCTGTCAGCAGGGCTGTAATACTTCAGTAGCTCAAATTAAAGAAGGAAATGTCAAAGTTCCTGCAAAACAAAGAGAGAGGCTTTGCTGGTGGCACTGCAGCAGGACGAGGCCTTACTTTCACCCAGGGATTTAGTTAGAGTACTGTTGTGCCATGTGTCCTTATCTCAGCCTGTATCAAGCAGGAAGACCAATATTTACGCGTGGTAGAACACCTACCAGGGAGAGCTACTGCCTTGTAAATCTGGGAGTTTATCTGCAAAGCTCTTTCATCCCTGAATGATATCAACAGGACTGACTGCAGTGCCACTCACTTAAGAAGAGTTATAAACCCTCTGCCAGATCCTTATCACTAAACGCATGGTTTGCAGGAAGCAAGGGAACTCGGAAGAACAAGGAATAAGAAATTGGGAATGAGTTAAAAAATGTGCTGTCCCACAAAAGGCTTATTTGTGTCAGATATCCTGTTTCTGTTAGGCAGGTTTGGCTGTGTTTGCAATTCTGTTGCAGTCTTCTGAGTGCTCTGAATGCAGCAGCAGAGCTAAACCATGTCACCTTTGAATGACATAGTTCAGCTGTATGCTTGTAAGGTGAACAGTTCATTGCAGGTCTAATACAACATTCTGATGCTTTTGAGGCAGAGATCAATAATTAATGTTCCACTAGAGACCTTAATGGAACAGTTACCATCACACATTTTTCTGTTTTATAATGGCATCTCTTCATAGCACTAATAACTTATAAAAGCATAATAGTGATAATGCTTGAAGAAAGTTAGTTAACAAAATAAAGCTCAGCCTCACCTCTCCCATCTCCTACTCCCTCCCTCTCCCCAGAAGTGGACACGTATATTTGTGATGGGTATCCTACAGCAAAATAAGCATTAGATAGTTGTTATTATAGAGCACTAGGTAAAATAGTTCACAGAGAAGGAAAAAAAAAAGGTGGACACCATGACATGTAAGACAGTGTGTTCTCACATAAAGAACATGCACAGTGTGTTTTTATGTTGTCAGGTTTATTTGCATCATGAAAACATAACAGACTTAGGTGAATATGTCCTTAAAGAATGGGCAGGATCTCAAAAGCTTACGCATTCAACATGCAGAAAGTACTGAACCAGCAAACTTATTTCTGGCACTCTCTATTCTTTTTAGAAAGCATTTAGTTGCTGCTGTTGTTTACACCCCTCCCTTGACGATGGCTGTCCATTGTATCAAATGTAGAACAGAACATTTTAGAATGCTCATCATTAAAATTTTACCTTTATACTGAAACTCCACTCAAATATCAGTGAGAGTGTGATAGGGCTTGTTATTCACAAATGATCACTTTAGCCCAGGAAAACAAATGCCTTTAGGTTTCCTCTCTAGTTGGTGATGAGGGAGACCCTGCTGCAGGGAGCAGTTTTGTGTACCTAAATATAGGCTACTGCTTGGAATCACTTCCAAATAGGTCCTCTAGCAGGTGATTCAGGGTAGGAATCTAATTTTCACTTTTTAATGCATCCAGCCCTAGATCCTAGTTTTTGCACCCAAGTATGCAAAACAAAGTGTTTAAGCCTCATCCTAGCAGCCTGTTCTGAGAAGAAACAGTTTCGCTGGAATTTCAGACCATCCCTAGGCATTCAGTAGGAATATATGAATTGGATGATCAAAAAGTGATTTCCACCTCTCAGGTCTTGATATACTCCATCCTTCGCTATGAACTCTCTTTCTTCTGAAAGGAAATGTGTGTGCATATACAGAATGGTTCTTCAGTGCGTTCTGGAAGAGATTCTGTCTGACACAAGGACGTAAGGACTGTGAAACATGAACATACCTATTTCTTAGTTTGGACTCAGACTTACGAAAATAAGGTTTGCAGACAGCATTCCCATGTCCTCTGCTTCCCCTCGCTTTCTCTTGTGCATGAAGCCCCCATTAAGAATGATTTTGCCTTTGGTGAAAAATAAAAACCATGATTTTTATGCCTATGCACTTCTGCAAGGAATGATTTCACTTGTGTACATTTAAACCAAAGTATCTAATGAAACTATTCTTCATTGGCTAGTCCCACCAAACTTAATATATTATGTAAACCACTTCTTAAAATGGGTTAACACATCATTTCATCAAGCAATAAATGCTGTACTGAAAAATATCCCAAATTAGTTACACTCACCGTGCTTCTCAAAAATGACAAATGAATAAGGTAAATTTTAATTCAGCAGTTAATGATGAAGTAGCACATAAAAGGGGTCACCCTGGTTAATACTGCACTCCACAAATCAAAGGAATGCATGGATAATAAGTTTTAATACATGTTACTGTCATTCTTCTTCACAAGTTTCTTTTTAAAAAATGCTATTTTTCATTCTTTTTGTGTAAATATGGAGTTTTAAATCCCATAAAATAAGCCTTTATTCCTACAGTTCTGCAATATTTGGGCAATGAAATGAGAAATTACCAGGGCCTTCAGCACTAAGGTTTGTGTTTCTTGTAGCATATTGACTAAGGACCAAAGTAGAATTATTGCAGTGCTGAGATTGCATGTACTAAAAATAAAAGTATATTGCTGCAGAGTGATGTTGGCAACACACCTTATGCAATTTTGCTGGCCCAAAGGTAGGAAGATCTGATCTCTATTTTAGTTCTATATCTTTACACAACTGCATAGGAGTATGAGCAGTGCAAGCTTTTGCCTGAGATATTCAGTATCCAGCTATTACTGAATGTGCTTTCTCTGAAACATTGTATTTATTTAGTGCCACTGTTGGTAGGTTATGTTCACTTGGTTTTTAATGAATATGTCAATATAAAGTCAAATAAGTGTATTTTAATGAAGAATTTAAATGATGTGGTGAACTCAATGGCAAAGGAGTGGCAGGCAATATTGGCTGTGACAGCTACATGCTGGTACTGCACTGCACATTCCCATTTAAAATAGTAGCCAATGGCAAATCAACACCTCCCTCCAAAACCTGGCATGTTAGTAACTACAGTGATTAGTAAGGATTATAGTGACAGATAAATTAGGATTATTTTGGGACAAGAACTAGGGGGTGCCAATAATGAATACTATCGCCAAGCTGGTGGGGAATCCATATAATGCATATAATATATGATAGTCTTGTTCCACAGTTTGTAAAGTTATTTCTGAAAGAAAAACAAAGGGGAAGTTATTCATATTTCTGTGCTAAAATACGGGATAATATGTTGGAATATTCTTGCTACATATCATTACACATGCATTAACAAACAAAAAGTAATACTTATACAAGAATATCTGTTGATTCACACCATAATTATGTTAATCATAGGTTGCGCCAGTGACGTGCTGTGACATTCTTGTCCAAGCTAGACTGTTCATTTTCCATCACTTTAGCTGTATTAACACAACTCATTATGGGATCATGCTGATATGATCCAGGTTAACAATAAAAAAAGATTACCAAAGTCAATTGGTTTTGTAACTTAAGCTTTACCATGTAATATTTTTTCCTTGAAAGGAATTCATCATGTCTAAAATATTATAGGTATTTGCCACCTTTTTTTAGCTGTGAAGCTGTATAAAGTTCTTCCTTTGAAAATCAGCTGGGAGCAATTGCCGTCTTCATTAGTATCTTCTTTATACGATTATTTCCTCATATAAAGACCCAGAGTGTGCACTGGACAGTGCTTTCCTGTACTGATGCCTTGAGGAAGAACTCTAGTCTAAATTCCAGTAAATAGCTGAAGTGAAAGCAGCAGTGAAGTACAGAAAGCAACAGAGCTGACAAGTTGGGTGTAGCACTGCTTTGGTATCTCCTTTCTGACAAACAAAAACCCAAACAAACGCCCGATTTCCCCTAGATTTCTGTGTTTATCTGAGGGCTTATCACTTGTTGTTTAATCCTATGCCATTCCTGTTATAAAAGCAGCGATCAAGTAAATAATCTAAAATATAAATATCACTGTATATCAAAGTGTTGAAATAAAGAATGGCCAATTCAGAAAATTCAAAAAACTTTTGAATTATCTTTCCTTGTATTATTCAGTTTTCTGTTTCATTTTCTACTACAGAAACTGAAATACGATTTCCTTTAATATTAGTATTTCTGAGGCATCTCAGGAATGATATCTTAATTCTGGTAAACAAGTTGTCCTCTTGTTCCCCTTGGTTTGACATTTCTAATGGCTTCCCTGTTGACAGTAACAACATACTTTAATTTAACAGCCTTTTTGTACAAACTGAAATACGAGATGGTTAAGAAAAGATATTTTCATATGTTCTAGATTCCTTAATTGGAAAAGGATTTGACATAAGTCCAGACAATATCCATATTCTTCATGTCACCACGAAGTGGTGAATATCTTTCAAAAGATCATGCAGAAGATTGATGACATTTGTCCTAAGTTTTCAGTACCAGCAGACAAGAAGAAAACAGCAAGATTGTAATGGAATTACAAAGTAATACATGTTATCATCTTGTCAGATAAGGGCTTGTACTACAATTACATTCAGCTGAACAAGCTAAAAATATACGTTCTTAAATGAAGAAATTGAATGCCACTGCTTTCAACTGCTTTTGTTAAAGTGCAATCCTGAATTATGATGCAAAGTGACTGATAAAGAGGCTTACTTTCCTGGAGGCAAGCTTACATTCTGCTTGGAAAATATCTTGGAATTAGAACTGAAATTGGTGATGAGACATGCTCAAATAGAAATATCAAGGGTGTTCTGGCTACTGAATCTGAAACATAGGGTCCAGTCTGTCCAAAATTTTGTAATAATTACATAATTCAGCAAATGAAAGGAAGTTATGCTTTGGGCTTGATTCAATGGGCTAAGTATAGGCAACTTGTACCATTTGAGATGTATTAGGGTATCTGAGTCAGATATAGGACTGGCATAAAACAGAAGGTGTATGGAAGACCAGAGTTCTGGACTACCTGCAGAGGACAAATAGTATAACAGGATACATCAGTAAAAGGAAAATAGTGCTAAGAAAAATTTGCTAAGCAAATGAATATCCTTATTTTTTGGTGCACATGATTCAGAAAAATGAAAATGTAGAGGCTGTCAAGACAACTGAGCTTCTGAGGAAGAAGAAAGTTTCAAGGAAAGTGCAAATAGTGACAGGTCCTAAGTGACCCAAATTCAGAAAAGGGAAACCATAAAGACTCCTACTTTATATAGATGTTTTATAGTACACAGTATTCGATATCTGAATAACATCGAGAATATAAAATCTTTTTGGAGTCTCTAGTGATTGAATCAAATTAAAGTCTTTTGTTGACAGATCAATTATATCCTTCAGTTGATAGAAAAGCTGTTGAAGTGTATAAAGAAATACCTCAGTGATTTAAGCAAACAGAATACAAGCTTTTTCACAAAAATGGAAGAAATCTTAAAAAATATTTGGGAATGTTATTTAGCTACTCGTCAGATACTGTAAATATAATTTCAATATTTTATTGTTGCAGGGCAGGAATCTGAGTTACTAATGAATTCATTGATTACTGAAAAATATCTAAATAAATGAATTTAAACAGGATCAGACCCAGTATTGACCTCTAGCCTCCAAATAGACTTCTTTTCACTGACCACCACTCTGGGCCCAGCTGTTCAGCCAGTTTTAAAACCACCTCACTGTCTCCTCATCCAGTATATACATCAACAACTTGTCTATGAGGAGCTTATGAGAGACAGTGTCAAAGGCCTTACTTAAGTCTAGGCAGACAATATCCACTGGTCTCCCCTCAACTACGAGGCCAGTTGTTTCATCACAGAAGTTTAAGTTGGTCAAGCATGACTTCCCCTTGATAAGATTATGCTGACTACTTATGATATGATTTTCTTGTCTCTCATGTGCCTGGAAATGGTTTCCAGGTTCAGCTGTTCCATCATCTTCCCAGGGATCAAGATGAGGCTGTAGTTCCATGTGTCCTCCTCCTTGAAGATGGAAGCTAACACTTGCTACAGAAACAGTCCTTCAGACTTCAGGCACTTCTCTCAGTTGCCATGCTCAATCACAGATTATCAAGAGTGGCCTTGCAGTGACATCTGCCAATTACGTCAGCACTCACGGGTGCATCTCATCACAGCCTATGAACTTATGTGTGTCCAGTTCATTTTGATCCTCTTCCACCAAGGGTACATCTTCCTTCTTCCAGATTTTTCCCCTGGTAAAAAAAAAAAAAAAAAAATCCCAAACAAAAAAGCTCCAGTTGGCTGCAGTCTACTACTTAGATATCTATACAAAATAAATATAGAGTACTTGCAAAATTTAACATTTTTATGCTTGTTGCAGTTTTAATAATTAAGTTGAATAGCTTATAAATAATTAAAATAAGATTAAATCCAATAGCGTCCCGTTGCTTTAGCAGGCAGGTGAGTAGCATAACATTCTATCCTGCTATAGAGTTTTGCTGCAAAATTGAAGAATTCCTTTATGTGCATTATTGCAGCACTGGAATACAATTTAGAACACAATGCATAGGAAATGAGCTCGGATGTTTGACCTCTGTGTGTTCCAGTTCCATTAGCGTCGTCCAAGGAGTGCTGGAACATCACTTTCCTGCGCTGTAGTTCAGTCATTACTGTTGAGATAGCACTCCCATGGTAGAATGTGTCTTCCTCAGCCTGCATAGGGAGTTCAAACCACGCAGAAAAAGTACTGCTGGAGCCATTGGAGGTAAACTGTGTCAGATTTTGAGGAAGGAAAATGCTTAAGTGCTTCAGTTCAATTCTGATGGTGTATTCAGTTTTGCTAGCGTTTTACCCATACAATCTCAGTCCTGCTCTTAAATGACCATTTGTTTACAGCAAAATAAGTATTGTCATACTGTCCTCTGTACCTTCACTATTACTGTGATATGCAGTTGACTTGAACTGACAGCGCTGCTGAGGTTCAAGTTCGGGTTTTTTTTGACAGCAGAAACTCTAGGTAGGTCCATGTTGTTGATTTCATTCTGGCCAACATTTTTAATTACAGCTATAAAAGATACAGCATGCATTCCTATACAGTTATGTGTGGATTTCAGGAAGCTGGAAGAACCTGAAAGCATGTTGAAGAATAAGTTCACAACCATGAGTGATGTAGGTTATTAGAAAATATAACAGTGATGATGAATTCAGAGTTCCAGATAAGAAATTAGAAGTGAAAGCATGAGTGAGTATCCAAGTAGGTAAAATCTACTACAGAGAAAAATATTGAAAAATATAGTAAGTGTAAATTGCCAATGTACTGGTGTTGCAAAAGGTGAGTCAGAACATTTTAATATTGGAAACAAATGCAAAGATATAGGAAATAAGTCTTTTATTAAACTTTCCTCAGTATTAATGTGCCTGATCAAAGTACTCCATAAAGTTTTACTACCACATGTAGAGAAAGTTCTATGTAAAGTAGAAATTTCTGAAGGAAACAACAAGAACATGTCTGCCCATTCTCTACTAGGTCTATATATTTCAGCTTCTCCTAAGAACTGATAAAGAAATATAGTGCACCAAAGTGCTGGCTTTTTTTGCTGCCATACCAGTTTAAAAGAGTTTACCTCTCCATACAAACTCTACCTCTTTACTATCCTAGTGAAAAGATTATTTTGACAATGCTTCCATTATTCTTATAGAAAACAAAGGGTAACTGACTTAATCTGCAGCATGAAAAGGTTATATATTAGGATTAACCTTCTAACAGTAAGAGTAGAAAAAACTACTCAGGTGATGGCCTGGTAAAACATCTTCATTCTCACTATCAGCACATGTCAGAGTATGTCTGCATGTATGTCAATATCTAAACTGTTCTTAGAAATGTCTCTCTTTGTATATGGGAGATATAGGTAAGATTGTATTTTACTGAAAGAAAATGCATAAAATATCTCTAAAAATTCTTTTCAGCCATGTATTTGTATGATTGGATTTTCTGTTGTTTTTTTTTCTAAGATTGTCCTTAAAAATTCTATCCCATTCTAATTAAATTCTGTAATAAGGACATTTTAAAGTAACACTTTGGGTCAGTATCTGTAAGGTAATAAATGCTTAAATTCTTTGGACAGTCAAAAAGTGGAGTTTCTACTTTCAAATCTAACATATAGACTGAATTTTCTCTTACATATTAAACATAATATCACCATGCACTGCTGTCATATTTATGGTCCAGTGCCGCCATACCCAACATAGAATAATTTAGTATGCAGAAATATCTGAATAGGAAATAAATAAAAAAAAAGCTTGCTTTCTTTAATTATTGAATTTATATAAATTATAATTAACACAATGGATGGAATGTAATTATACTACCATACAATAATTTATTTTGTGTTTATATACCGTGTCCAATTTGTTTGTGTTAACCCCTAACCTGCACATTATGACTTGGCATTATGCATTTGTAATAACAGATGTTCATTTTATTCTTGTAATTACCTGACTATGAGATTTAGGGTAATTATTTGTGCAACTTTATTAATAACATACATTATTAATAACATAACATTCAAAATATTGTTGAAGGAAAAAAATGTATCAATTTACAAACATTTCCTATACTAAATATGTCTGTTTTCAGATTTATTTTAATTAATTGTAACCTGCTGTTTGAAAAAACAGTGGAAACAAACTGAAATTAGAAGTAAACAGGAATTCCAGCAGTTATTTCATGCAACGAATACTAGAAATATGGAAGAAATTGCTAAGGGCACTGATGCGATCAGTATAAATAGATTAATGGGGAAGAATGGAGAAGTTGAAGCTTCTGTGACAATACAGAAGGGTGAGAAGGAAATAAATTTAGAGAGCTTGCATGCTTGGGTCAAGCAACTTGACTTACTTAAGTAATTCCTTATTGATGTGTTTCCCTCACCAGTCCTATATGTAAATTCACAGTTTTACCATCAAAATAATTTGTTAACATAACAAAAACTCAGACAGGGTCAAATTCAAGGTCCAGAAGTTCAAGCTAGGGAAGAGATCTTTCATTCTGGTACAGTAGTTGTTGGCTGATTGGTGATTTGTTTACTATAGATGCTGACCTAGCATTCCCAGTGGCATGCTTTGGAGATTTTGAAAAGGAAATAATTCAGTTACACAGTACAACAAGGCTGCCACAGGTCATGGCCATTAGTGGCCTACTAAGCTTTTTATTTGACATAGCCTCATAGAGGAAAATCTTTTTGCTGATGGTGACAAAAAACATTTCATCCACCATGTTAATTTAGAGACCTTGATTTTCAGAGGGAGTGGGCTAATAATTAATTAAAAAAAGAAGTTACCTCGTTAATTTTAAAAATATTTTAGGCTTGTCTGGAATCTCATGATATCATCTAAATATCTACAGTAATTAAATATTGCTCTCAGAGGATGGTTCATACACTAATTGGAAAATGCATCAACTGAGTAGCTCTGGAACGGATTATAGCATCTCCCTCAGTTTTTCAATATAGAAGAGAAAAAGACCATGGCTTGGGGAAAGGATAGAAAAGGCTGCAACACTGACTGCTTTCCAAGCATTCCTGAAAGGTTATCAGGAGGTTGAAAAAGTTGTGTGAAGAACTGTATTTTGGAAAGTTATTTGCATTTTAATGGAAATCGATTCGAGTAACTGTTTCCCCTGATACATTCAGTTTTACAGTGAAACATAGTGTCCTGGGTTCAGCAGTAGCAGTCATGTTTTTCCTTTGTGTTAAGTGGTGCAGTGCTGTGTTTTGACTTCTAGCTTGAGAACAGTGTTGGTGAAGCCAATGTTTTCGGTTGCTGCTAAGTGATGTTTACCCTGACCAAGGACTCTGTGAGGCTCATGCTCTGCCAGGGAGGAGGGGAAGCTGTGAGGAAGCAGAGACGGAGCGCCTGACCCGGGCTAGCCAGGGAGGTATTCCATACCACAGCACGTCATGCCCGGGGTGGGGGGTAACTGGGAGTTACCCGGAAGGACACGGGCTTCCGGGTGGAACTCGTTTTCTTGGCCGGTGGTATCGTATTCTCTTCCCTTGTTATTTTCCCTTATCATTGTTTTAGCTGATAGTAGCGGTGGTGATTTGTTGCTGGGCTGTTCTTGTCTCAACCCGTAGGAGTTGCACTCTCTCGATCCTCCTCCCCGTTCCTCCGGGAGCGGGGAAGGGGAGAGCCCCGGTGCGGGGGGGGGGGGGGGGGGGGGAGACGGACACGGACCTCGATTGTTGTCAGCTCGGCACCACTCACTGGGAGTGAGTGAACAAGTTACCTGACTGGGTTTAAACCACGACACACAGCTCAAAAGATGTCTCTGTGTGCATGTATATATGTTTTTATATATTTGCATATATTTTATATACATATGTGTATATATATCATAGAAGGTCTTTGAAGACTTCAGGAGCTGAACTGAGTTAAAATATTTATTTAACTAAAAAAATCCTCATTGGCCAAATGGGAAGTAATTTTGTGCTAAGTTTTTGAATCACGGAAATCAATTTGGACAACCTTTTTTTTTGTTTGCTTGCAGCTAAGAAAATTTTGTAAAGGCATCTTTTGAATTTTTAGAGAAAAGTAACCTACTAGCATTTTTTTCTGATTTCCATCTATAGACCAAAGTAAGCCACATCTCTGTTCTCTTGATATTAGGCTAAAATATAAGCATTTTTCTTCATGTGAGAGATACCAGGAGTCGAGCCTTAGAAGAAAAATTCCTATTTTGTCATCTTTATGCAAAACATCTGCAGCAGTTTTGGAATCCTAAGGACCATTTAAGCCAATGAGAGTTATTTATGTGTTAGCATCTGGTTTAACATTGCCTATGCGAGGAAAGTGCTTTACAGTTACATTAGCTGTAACTCTCCTCATATAGAAAAATGCTATAAAATAAATAAAACATGTATATGCTAAATTTTGTAGGTTGGGTTTGGTTTGCTTTGTTTTGTTTTTAATGTGATTTTAAAGATCAGGTCAAGTTTTGGTGCAAGCAGAATTTTGGAACATAATTTCTTGGTTTACAAACCTGGGCTTACTCCTCCAGGCTACACACTCTCTTACCATGACTTAATGAGCCATTGCATGAAGATGACAGTTTAGTCAAACTAGATTAGGCCTTTACTGTATTAGATGTTTTGTCTCATAGGAAAATTTCAGTGCTTTCTAACTCAGAGTAGATGATTGTAATACAACTTGAGTGACATATATGCCTGTGTGACTTAAATTGCTTGAAAAGATGAGCTATTGATAGCTAGCTATTAAAAGTCACTGTAAACAGCTTAGATTGTCAAACTAGGCAACTGTTTATTGAAAAGAGTAAAGAAAAAAAATTCCTAATGTTGTACTACATCAAGAAAAATGACTTGGAACCAATATGAGACTGCAACATTGCTTTCCACCTTGGGATTTCATTGCAAGGCTCACATTTTTCAGCTCATTGTCACAAATGCCTAACTCAGCTTGTATGAGAGTCTACGTGTCACAATGGCAGAAGAATGACGGGAAATGCAAATTAAATGCTATTAAAACTGAAGAACTAGAAGACAAGGGGAAAGCATGTAAAATTTTTTGTAAACTTTATGATTGTTACCCATTCTATGAGTTTCTAAAACATGGCTTTTTGAGTGCCTGTGGCTGCCAGTATACAGAGTTGTGTTTCAGTCTGTACTTTCACATTTCAGGTTTGTCAGTGAAAACAAAATATAACCTGTGCTTCTGAGGAGAAGGTTTTCCATTACCCATTACTTATTTTTGCAGTTTGGTTTTAATTAAGAGGATCCTCTAGATAGCCATATTTTTTGATTTGTCCATGGCACAGCATGGTCTGCCAGTTTGCTGCTTCTTCCATCATTAGTCAAGTCTGAACTTGAGAAAGTGCACAGGCAGAAAAATAGTGTTGAAGGAATAGCATTGTTTGCTAACTTGACCACTTAATAGATAGGAAAATCAGAAATATGCGTACTTCTGCATTTTTAATTTCTCTCTTTCCTGTCTATAATGGAGTCTTTAATTATGTGATTGCACTGTGGTGGGGTTTTTTTTTTCAATTAATCGGTGCTTCATTCATCACTGTAGAGAGACCTCCTCAGACTGAGGCTTTATAGTTACGAAAGCAATTGAAGCTTAGAAGCAAGAAATGGATGTACCACAGAAACTCAGAAATGAAAGAGAAAAGAAAAATTAAAAGCAAGCAATTTTTTCATTGAAGCCTGTGATTCTAACGTTGATCATATTTAAAGTGGTGTAGAAATAATGAGCAGAGTTGGGAAATACAACTTTACAGCAAAAAAATGCTATGATAATTTAAAAATTACTACAAAAATCACAGCAAATTCTTTCAATTGGAAAAACATAGCCACAGTTAGGACTAGATTTTTTTCAGATTCTCAAAAGAATGTTTCTTTGCAGATAGTAGAAGATTTAAGCTACTTTTTAAATCTCCCACCATCTGAATCATGTAACAAGAGGGTCTTCTGGTAGGTAATCCTGCTGACATTGTTACTTTCTGAAACTAAAACTTCAAACTTAATTCATCAGGAGTGTGATACTAGATTTGAAGACAAGGGTCAAATCGATTTGGAGAAAGATCCTGGTCTCTGAGCTTCTGCTTATATTGTTTATATGAAGCAAAACACAGTTTACAGGAGGGATTTTAAATGCCTTTCACACCATATGTTCCTAAACAGTCCATGGTATTTTAAGGATATTGTAAATTTGATTTTAGTTTTGCCAAAAACTCTATATATTTTTCCTAATTTGTGGGTGACTTGCTTCCAGGATACCAGAAGGTTCATCCACACCCATTAATCTTTCCTTATGTTTGTAACTGCAAATTGTCTGCAACTCCAAATTTTCTCTGAAGTATAATATCTATAGCACTTCAAAGTACAGGTATGTTTGTTTGCAAGGGACACTATGAATTTTTTCATATTCTCTATCAGCATGCTCATGACTGATACAAGTAAATGCTGGCCCAAGACAGTAAAAATGAACTTTGACTTCCATATTTCATATTGTCAAGTGTGAGACAGAAGCAAAATCAAAGAGGTTGCAGAAAAGGGAGAAGCTAAACGTGTGTACAGAGATAGCGGTTTAAGCCCAGCTGGTAACTCAGAACCATGCAGCCACTTGCTCACACCCCCCCTTCTTCCTCCCCCTGCTCCCTGTCTTGACCCAGGACAAGATCACAAGGGATGTGATACATTTTGCATCTAAAATACTTAGTTTCACATATATTCCCCAGTGCCAGGGTACCTAAGCACAGAATGATCCATAGGTTTGCACGTTGCTCAAGATCTATGAACAGATCTCAGAAAACAGGAAATGCTATCAATAAAACATGAAGCAAAGTTAATTACAGGCTTCCTTTCAGAGTCACCCTGCAGTTTACAGCCCATTATAATCAATCATTTCTAACACGTAGGAGAGATTGGCAGAGATTTTATAAACTTCATTCTCCAAGTTTTCCCTGTGTAATAAGTGCCTGCTGTATACTAGGAAAGTGATTAAGTATCAATTTCATGTAGAATAAGGAATAAATGTTTAAAAGACTAATGAGACTTTTTACTGCTTAGAGTACTGTGACTAACCAATGAGTCAGATGAATGCCTCTGTCATTTTAATTAGTCATTGGATGAGCCTCTTTTTCCCTTAAACTCTAGAAATTTTTTAAGTAATTTTAAACTTTTCAGGAATGCACTACTTGAGTGATGAGACCAGCAAATTATTTTTCAAAAGTCCTGCTGTAATAAGCGTGTACATGTTTGTCTGAACTTCTGGGGAGTCTCAAAGTCATTCCTTATAGGTCTGTTTTTGTATGTCACTCTCACATCTAGAATGCAAATATTTACAAGCCTAAGTTATCTGTTTCTGGTATTTAGTGTCTTACAGATCTGATCATTTTTTTCTCCTAATGCAGACTTTTTTTGTCAAATGTAGTAGAAAGGGCTAGTTATATTTCTTTTCATTTCCATAACCCATTGATTCAATTAGACTATTAACTCATTATTTAACACACATTCTTGAAAATTGTCATAATATAGCACATTAAATACATGAATGTATGTGCATCTTCTGATTGGTTTGATAACCTCACTTACTAAGTTTTCTAACAATTCACTGCTATATTGAGACCAGGATGGTGAATATCTGTTCAAAGTGTTACTGTTTGCACAAGATCCTACAGGTAGATATCATCAACTTGGAAAATCAGTGCTTGTTTCTTTGTTTTCTTTTTTGTTCCTATTATAACTTTAGTTTCACTTCACCAAAATGCTTTAGCCTTTTATGAAACTAATGAAGAGTGTTGTTTTGCCTGTGTTAAACTATGTTAGTGAAGCCAACTCTTATAATTTCAAGTACTTGAACTGTTCTGTCAAGTGGTATTGGCATATTGTTCATAATACTAGTGCTTATAAATAAATTATTTAATATGCCTCAATGAATTTTACATCTTCTTGCATCTTTACCGTTTGTATTTCTTAAATGTACTTAAAAAAATAAAATAAAAAGGATAAATTTCGGAAAGGTAGTTGATGTAGTAGAGTAACACTGTCAGACAATTTTATTGTGAACCTGGACAGTGCTGAAGCTTTGACTTTTTCTGGACTGGTGGTGTCTAGACTTAGAAGTGTAATTCAGCCTTCTTCTGATGTAGGTACCTGCAGAGAGAAATGAGGGGTGTTCTCCCCACTGTCAGTCCTCCATTAGCCATGTGCTACTTAGTGTTGTTAAATAAAGGGAAATAAGTCACTGTGTATAATATAAAAGCTCAGTAATCAGCACGAAGGAGTTATGTTCCTTTTTGTGTTATATTGACATTGACAGGAGTCTGTTGCAGCTGCCAGCTCAATACCCGTTATTCTAACTGAAATTGTGCCTTTGGTTGCGGTATTTCGGAGTAATTCTTCATTTTAAAAAGCTATCTGTCATAAATGCAAGTCCCCCCTGCATGCTATGGCACTCTTGGAGATTTTATCTCACCATAGAAATTCACATTGCCCACTGCTTTGATCTATACTTCAGTGGCCTAAATCCTTTTCTCTTTAAGATAAGAGTAGAAGTGAAGATTTGGGAATAACATAGTGACACAATTGAGATTTCTCTTAGAAGTGCCTCTACTCCTGTAACTAACATAAACCAGTATAGACTTCTAGAATAATTTAGAGAAAAACTTCTAATCAAATTACTGTCTTCAGCTTCTGATGTGACATTAACACAATTTGGTATCTCTAAAGAGAAGATAAAGATTCATATTTTCGTCTCATATAAGTCCACATATATATGTATTTGTATTTCTATCCACCTGGATTTCAAGACACCACACCCTAGGCCCAAAATATATAATATCTATCATAAAGAAGCCCAGTCTCTGTATAAAAATTTATCTAAATAAATATTTTCAGTAACTTTAATAACACATATTTTTAAGAGATAACAAGAAAAAAAATGGCATTTATAGTTTGTAAGTAGAAAAACAATTTATATGAGTAGTATTTGATAAACTTAATAGAAATGCTTATTTCATAGCCATGTTAGGAAAAAAAAAAAAGGTCTATCTTTTCTCTGCTGCATTGCATTTCAGAAGCCAGTTTGATTTAGAAGGGTAGTTTTCTGCTGCCTTTAGAAACCGCTGTTATGCAGCACAATAAGGGACATTGGAAAATAAAAATTAGACTTGTTTTAGAAGACTAGAAACTAGTTAGAACTCAAATAGTATTGCTTGTCACAAATTCGAGGAGGTTATATGTGAGACAATGTGGTATGCTAAAAGAAGTTAATACTTACTGGCCTGAAGGCCTTTATTTTTTATTACTAAGGAGTGCAAATAAACCTGCTTGTTAGGGCAGAAATTTAAAGGTCAGTCCTCAGATGTCATAAATCATAGATCTAGGAAGAAATAGATTAAGGAAGCCCAAAATACCGGGTCAGCATCAGCAACACAGCAGTGTTGCTTTAATTCTGTAACAAAGAACTGATTCCAGTTATTATTCTCTTCCTCAGGGAGTAATTTAATTCTAGTTCAGCTCTTAAGAAAAATATGATCTAATCTATAATTCTACAATTTTATTCAGTTTTGGCTCTTACAGTTATGGATCCATATTAGTTTTAGCCCTTTCTCTGCTTAAACAGTGTTTAATTTCATTTTTGTGAAGAGATAAATTGATGTTTCTTAATTTATTTTTAAATCAGTACAGATTATTTAATTTCATGTATAATTAATAAGCTCCTGTTTATGCAACTTCATTATTATGGGATCATACGACTGCATGAATTTTGAGCGGTCATTTAGCCTTTGATCAACAGAGATACATATTTATACCACTCCTAATATATATTTTCATATGTTTACAGTCTGGGAGATTGATGCTTTCCAGAGAAATCTAATTCAGTGCTCCACTACCTTTGCAAAAGATACATTTTCTGGAATATCAAACCTGAATCTTCCTCACTGTGATGTAGGAGTGTTATCCCTTGTTCTAGAAAAAACATGTATTTATGCATTGTGTATATCATGAATATTATCTTGCAGTTGTCTCTTTTGTCTTCTCTAACTTGGGCTAAGCAAACTAAACCATTGTGTTGCTCCTGAGAAGGTTTGCCTGTATACCTCTTATCATTCTTTTTTTCCTCTTGCCTTTTGCAACTGATAGGGACTTTCTTGAACTATGGTGCCCAGAATTACAGACAAGGCTGCAACTGTGACTTTACATGTGTTAGAAAAAACAGAATCTCTTTTATAGACTGTGAAGGAGACTAATTAAACTCAGCTCTGTTCTTGGGCTGATTTCATTTATCAGTGTTGCTGTATTCTCATTCTCTACAAAGGTTACATTTTTCGTTACAATTCTGTCTAAGAGACATACTTTGTATGTCCTCATTCCCACTGAGAAAGTTCTTATTTGCTAATATCATTAATAAACTCTTCCCAATGGTGACTAGTCACAGAACAACAACATGTAAAAGGCACAAATTGAAACACAAGAAGTTCTGCATGAATATGAGGGTGACTGAATGCTGGAACAGCTTTCCAGAGAGGCTGTGGAGTCTCCATCCTTGGAGACAGTTAAAACCCAACTGAACACAGCCCCAAGAAACCTGTTTAGCTGAACCTGCTTTGAGCAGGGGAGTTGGAGTACGTAATCCTGAGGTCCCTTGCAATTATTTTGTGATTCTATGAAAACAGTGCCAAAGTACAGGTTATACATACAGGACTGTCCTTAGCAGAATTAGAAGAAAAATTCTCTGCCACTGAAACCTCTGAGACTTTTCAGTCACAGAGAGAGTGTGAAGTATGTTGTTTTCCTTACTTTTCTAAATCTAAGATTTACACATATCTAAGTATTAAGGTCAAAGTAAAGAGTACATCTTTATGAAATATGTATTGTGCCAAACAGTGTACAACAATTGTTAGGAGGCTCAAATATGTTTAATTAAAAAACATGTATTTTTTATGTGAAGACGAAAGATTAAGTTTGATTTTTGAAACAGAAGCTTATCAGACACACTGTTGAATGAAGAAAAAAGGCATGTTGGTTCTCAGTGCTTTAGCAATCAATAGATAGTTGCTCACCTTGCCAAGCATAAACCTTTTACTCACTTTTAAATAGGCACTCAGAACATATTTTTGTCATTTGGAATATGACCCACATTTATTGTCCATCATATTAAATGACATCAAATGATCATTTCTAAAGAAAAAAGTAATCACTGACACGCTAACTGCTCCCTTGAATGTGATTCTTCACGTGAAATTATGCTTACGCTCATTTTTTGAAAGATCATTATACTCTTATTACAATATCCTGATAATGTGCTCTGTCCAGAACAAAGTCATGATTATGGTTGTATGTGTGGTCTTGTGTGACTGTGAACTGTTAGAGTGAAGCTTAGAGGAAGAGAAGTGAGATATTTTTTTCTTAATGTAGGCCATTAAGCTTTCCAGTCCTCGGAACTGGGAACTAATTATTGCACTTCCATTCCTACTCTGATCATTTGGGATTTGCTGTGTTTTAGTTTCAGAAATAGTTATCTCGTTTGGGTTGAAAACCAGATAGAACAACATGAGATTTTCCACTGAACTTGACAGATGTAGTTGTTTGATTTCTGAAGTAGGATCTTATTTTTCAATGATGACATATTACAGATATCGTGTGATTTGTGTCTAACCACAGAAGAGAGTTTGGGAAAGCTCAGCCTAGGAATAGCAGTACTACAGCTGTAAGTAGGCTTTTTTTTCCTAATAAAGGATGATTTTTTTCCAAATCTATAGGTTTATTGTTTTCTCCTCACCTATATCTTCGACAAAATGGATGCCTACAGACACATATACACCTAAGTGGAAAGGTGCTATATTGCACTACCCATGCTGTATTATGGAGTAAAAAGATCTGTCAAATCTTTTCCTATAAACTGTAAGATCATGTGATTCATTTCTTATGTGCTGGAGAACTACATATTTGTTTACTGACATTAGTGATCCTTTTATTAAAGCAAACAATAGAGTATTTTGGATTTTATTGTAGTTACCTCTGAGTGTTAGTGTTTTTATTCCACAGATTTATAGTTACAGCCATACCTGATTTGAGTGAGTATAGTAGAAGCATACCTTTTCGCAAAATGTGAAACTATGTCAGAATTTGATTTCTATATGTTTAAGTCAATAATCCATGCTGTCTTCTAAGGTTTTTCATCTGCCAGTGGAAAATTGATATGCATTTTCACTTACCAGAGGTATTTCAAGAACTGCAAATTCTTATTTTCCTGAAACAGATGTTTCAAAGTATGTTGAATTTCTCATCAAGATAATTCAGAAAGCTCAGTTAAAGCAGCTTTTCTGCTGGTTGCATGGAAGCTATGTGGTTAATTTTTTTTTTTTTAAATGTTACTTTTATATTTTATACCTTTTCTGCCTTTGGCATTGGGTGCAGTATCACATAAGGTAATGGTGTTTTTTGTCTTCCTTTAGACAAATGCATACAGTATGCTACAGAATATTAAATTGGACTACATTTTCTTTTGAAGAACTATCCACAATGGCAACAAATGAAAATGCACTGACAGAAATGAAAAACTTCCCACTTTTAGGGGTAACTTTTTAAAAGGAATAACTTGAGAAACTTAGCTTCCTGTTGATGGGATGCTACTGAGCTGCTAGAAAACCCAATTCCTTAATTTTGTTTTTAGAGGGCACACCAAATACAAGTTTTATGCTGTGGTATGGTATCATTAATCAGATCAATTGTCCTGCTATGGACACTGAATTAAAAATGCATTAAGTTCAGCTAAATTAGTAACCAGGAACAAATTAACTATATCTAGATGTTGTTTAGCTTCCTAGAGATCTAACTGCAAGCAGTTTTGTTGGGTTGTATTTTTTTTCAAGAGCAATAGAGTATACATATATTACTCTTAGATTCAAAAATCTCTTTTTTAAGTCAGCTTTTTAACTGTTGGATGAAACCATTTTTTCTCATTGCAGCTCAACTTGCTTTTACAGAATTTTCAGGTTTTGGGAGTAATACAGATACAATTCTTCCGATAAAGGTAATGTTGGTAAGTCAGTATGTACTAACACCAGCTGAAGTTGGCAGTGGATATGATGACCATCTATGACATCAGTCTTTATTTCATTGACATCTGCATAGGGTTTCCAGAGCTCACTTAAGATGACATGGTTTCCCTCCAGTCCAGTTCTTGTTTCATGGAAAGCTGGAACTGGCTTGCAATCTCTGGATGATTTCCTTATAACTGATCTCTATCTTTCCCCATTTTCTCCAAGGCAGAAAGTGCTTTTGTGTGCCTCTTTTGGCTGTGTGTATAGTAGATTTTGGCAAAAAAAAAGAATCTCTCCTTTCTTTCCTTCATAGGAAATCAATTTGGCTTGTTTCAGCCTTTTGCTCTTCACTGTTTTCAATCATCATCATCAAAAATTTTCATTTCTTTTCATTTCGAGTGATGTCGAACCAATTATCAGTAAGATATTCCGATTCATTTTTTTTATCTTGCTGTGTATTATACATGAATTCCTAATATACACATATTTTTTCACTTACAACTAGATTCCCTGTTGATTAATTAATTTCCTTTCTTCCATCCATTTTACCCTGTTTTACTAAAATAAAATTGTTTTAAACAATTATATAGCTGCAGTTCTTCACAATTATTTATGCTTGACTGTGCAGGTTTCTTCCACATGTGTGCATTTTCTTTTACTCTGGAGAACTCTGTTTTTCATAATGCTCATGCTTTTCAAGCTAAACAAATAATTGATGGTGGCTTCTTATTGGCTGGCACAATTAATTTGGGTGAACTCCCCACAAATCAATGTCCCTCTTTTGTATTACAAACATGCAGGTTGTTCTTCTGTGGCTATTGATATTCTCTTGCTCTCAGGGGTTTCAGTGCTCAGTATTTTCAAACTATTTGCCAATAATCAAGACAAAAAGTACAGTACTTTGCAGAACATTAACTCGTGTAAGTACATATCCAGACATATATGAAATGTAATAAGGAAAAACACTGAAGAGTATGATTCTCCGTTAGCATGTCCAACAGTACTAACTGAAGAGATTTTATTTATCGGTTTTAATGTTAAATGGAACCATTAGGTAAAACAGCTGAGGTAAACAGAAATCACATACTCTGGGGTGTAGCTCTTTAAATGTGTGAAATTACCCTCTGTCGTTTATCACAACACAACTGAGTTTTCTCTAGCACAAGACCAGGTAATTTCATTTCTTCACAGAGCTTACTGAAAAAGTACTATTAAAAAGAAAGGTTTTGTTTTTTTTTTCCCTTAAAACATACAAGAAATAGTGTAGATTTATTTTTTAAATTTTTTTTTAGAGTGAAGAATACAGGTAGGGTTGAGACACTAACAGCCATGGAAAATAATGTGTTGTATATGTAAAGAGGCAAATGCTTTCTGTTTGATTCCACACTCCAGACAGTAAAGCACTTACTCTTGGTATGAGAGAATTAGGTTCAAATCACTCCAAGACTCTAAGGTCTGCTGAAAGGTACTCTGGAGTGGACTTATGTTAAGCTTAGTTTGTGGATTACTGAAATACTTATTCATGGAGTGGCATAGGACAGATTCTTCAAAATCATTCATGGGCCACCCTTCCAGACTTAGGAGACTGTTGCCATTAGGCACTTCCCAAGGGCCTATGGGAACCAAAGAATCCCTTGAGTATCTTTATGAATAACCAGAGAACACATCATAAAAATATGTGTTCTTGTGCATGTATGTGTGTTTGCATAATACATATTTAAGAGAGCAAAACTAGAAGATATCATATATATGGGGTTGAAGGCTTATAAGACAGAAAAAAAGAATCTGTAACATTGTGAAATCTCACGTGAATTCTTAAACCTTACACCTTTAAAATACTGATCAAAGCTTTGCACTTTAAAGCAGAGGAGAGTGGATAACATTAACCACCTCTCTTCAGATTTTCTGCCAGAAATACTTGCATCTGTTAGCTAACTGAAACTAGTTACATTTCAAGTAGTCGTCTAAATATTATTATGCTTCCTCACCCTAAGCCTCTATCCTTGGTGCCATTTGTTATGAGCCAAGACCTACAAAACTAGCTGAAATTCACTACTTACTTATTTAATATAGATTTCTTTGTTGCAGTAGTTTTCATTGGTCTCTGTGTAGCTTTGTTGCTTTGATGATTGACTTTTTCAGCTTTGAAAACAGCTACATAATCAAAAACTGAAGAAGGGTACTAAGGTTTTTGTTGCTTCCAGTTTATGAAAATTGCAACTGACACTGTAATTTTGTCAAATGAAAGAATTAGACACCTGAAATATTTCTAGAAGGATCAATACTCAAGCAGGTACAGCTTGTAAAGCTACTGAAGTGAAGTAATTTTGGGGAATTACATTTTAGTAGCTGTAAAAAGTGGGAGATGAAATAAAAATTCATCATTTTGAGAAATGGTAAGTTAGTTATTGTTATTAAAGCAGTAGAATACTATGCAACTCCTTTAGAAATGTGTAGCCTATAAATGGATCATATTCTGCTAGTTGTAAAAGTAGTTTTCATGTAAAAATAGTTTTCATGTAAAAATAATTTTAATCAAGTACAGTATTTCTTAATATTTGCTTTTCAGTGTTGCAAAGGCATTGTAAGAAGCAACTAAAAAAGCATATGCCTTGAAATCAGTAACAATCCTTTTCAGTTTAGAGAAAAGGGCTCTGAAGTGTTTTTACCTGTCCTTCCCAACATTATTTTTCGCAGTACGTTAGATGCCATCTCTTTCCTGTTATAATATCTCTTTATACCTAGCCTATAAAATTGACGAAAATTTGTTGCAGTGTGATGCTTTCCATTTCTTTGCTGCCATACTTCATGTGACAAGTCTTCGTCTACTTCCTCTAGTGAAATTGATTATCGAAGAGATAAAACATTTGGGCAAATACGAAAAAAAAAACAACCAACAAAACCCCCCCAAAACCCCCAAGACTTTAAGGAACTCAGAATGCAAAGGCCATTTTTTTAGTGTATGGCTACTTTATTTATAAATACAGACTTTTCTGTGATGCTTGACAATATACTGTTCAGTAGCAGAGACTGTTTTTCTCAGCTTCTGAAGGACCAACTTTTACACAAACTTTGCACAAACTTTAGAGAAGAGGCATTAAGATGAAGAAAATCTGTGGTTGGCCCAGGGTCATACTGGAAGTCTAACCTTCTGAGTCATTATCACTATGCCAAACTGAAGATCATTTTGCACTTTAGACAGTTTTTAAAAAAAAAGGGACAATAATGTGAAATTCAAATGTCTGAGTTACTGTTATGGAAGGTTTTGTGATCTGCATGCTTTTCAGTGGTTCAGAAATACTGTGTACACAGAAGCTATAACTTAGGAGATTCTGTGAAGCAAATGTTAGGTGGCTTAATTTTTCAGAGAAAAATTGATATTATGATTGTCCAATTCATGATTCCAGCATCAGAAGAACTAGTTCAACCTTCTATGTGGCAGTTCTTCAGAGGCTCTTTTTTGGTTAAAAAGAGGACTGTACTTGAAATGGTCATTGTATTTGTTCAATGTGTGACTTCAGAAAAATACTGTCTATTAAGGAAGAACACAACACTGAGAAACAGCACAGCAAGGCCATGAAGTGACATGACCTGTACAGAAGCTATGCAGAAATCAGCATTACAAAGGTTGATGGAGATTTACAATTGAGAGTTTATATCAGAAAGAAAAAAGAGTCAGAATCTCTTTCCTATCATCTCTTTTTAGGACATCCTAATATTGTGCGTCATGGGGTATGCTTCTGCTACCTACTGGAGCAAATATTGGAGTAAAATATTTTTCTAGTAATTTATATAGACAAATCTACGAGTACAAAATACGGAATACATCAAAATACTCTTGAGTCAGACAGTGGCCTCTGAGTCAATGGCAGTCAACACACAAAGACCTCCATGGAGGCCATTGTGCTGTGTTTGCAGCAATCTGCACCATATTACTGGGTCCACAGATGCTCTGGAAATGGCTGATTTTTTTTTAATTTCCCCAAAGGCAGTATGGGAACCTGAGGTGTGAAAAGACTGAACCTGAAACTTGAAGCCTGTTCATCCCTTATATTTGACAATGAATTTCTCCTGTTTTAATTTCCTGTTAAGACAGTAAAACCTAAGTATAGAATCATAGAATCATAGAATCTCTGACTAGCATAAAATTAGATAATTCTTGTATCATATAATTCTTTAATTCATGTAATGAATTTCAGGAAAATAAATTGCCTAGAAAATTGACAGTATTAGTCATAATGCTTTGAATGTGCTTATGATAACAACCACAGTATGATAAAACTATTATTTTTAATCTGATTTGGACAGGTTTTGGCTACAGTGCATTTGCTAACAGAATAGCAGCAGAAGAGCACCAGCCTGCCTTCTTTCCACACTGGGTCTCCACTGATTCTTCTTGTTTATTCGGCAACTAGTCCAAAAGATGAAAAGCAGAAATTATTTTAGTTTAAGTTTACATGAAATTTTCATCTAGTATGTCCCCTAGTTGCACTAGTTTAAGCTTTGACTCTTAGAAGTTATTCTCAGCAAGTTTGAATTTAAGCAGGCTATTGATAGAAATATTTTTACATGTTCAATGTGGTATTTGTTTTCAACACAGATTTCTTGCCATATTCATCTGTGGCAGTCATGTCTTGTTCAGATACTTCTTGTGATTTTGGAAGAACAGTTCTTTAAAGCCATTTAGGTGTTATTCTATAAGATGTGAACCCAGAAATGGCTTTGTCGTGGTTTAAACCCAGTCAGGTAACTCGTTCACTCACTCCCCCCCTTCTTTCCCTCCCCCTACTCCTGGAGGGCCAGAGAGGAGAATTGAAAAGAATGCAACTCCCACGGGTTGAGATAAAAACAGTTCAGTAACTAAGGTATAACACAAATCACTACTGCTACTACCAATAATAACAATGATAAAGGAAATAGCAAGGGAAGAGAATACATCACCTCACCACCAGCCAACCATAACTCGCCCCACCCCACCAGACCAAGCACCGATTGATACCTCCTCCAACCCTGCAGTCCCCCAGCCCTTCCGGCTAACCCCCAGTTACATCCTGGGCATGATGTGCTGTGGTATGGAATACCTCTTTGGTCAGTTTGGGTCAGGTGTCCTGTCTCTGCTTCCTCCTGGCTTCCCCTCCCCCCTGGCAGAGCATGAGGCTCACAAAGTCCTTGGCCAAACCAAAACATCATTGTTATCAGCTCTGTTCCCGAGCCGAAAGTCAAAACACTGCACTGCACCAGCTACCAAGGAGGAGAAAAATGCCTGTTACTGCTGAACCCAGGACAGGTTTCTAGCACATCATTGGTGAATGTACTAAATAAAGTAGAGACTGTCAAAATCTTGCCAGTCTTCTGGAATGCCCAAGTGTGGGTAACTCACATGGTTTTAGAATTGCTGTAGCAACATATGTAGGAAAATATATCGGTATCTTCTACAGAAGGTATTACTGTGGGTTGGAACATTTCATATTGTTTAAATAATAATAATAATTATCATTATTATTAAAAAATCCCTTTTCATTTTTAGATAAAGGGATCCTGGATCTGATTGGTAAGCAGAGAATCTTACCAATACCCTCATGAAAATCATTCATTAAAAAGTTAAGTAAAATTTAAAATACTCTGGCCTTGATTCAGTCATAGCTCCTAAACTCAGCTCCTTAGATCCTCATTTGGTGTAAGTTCATCTAGCTGTCAATGTAGATGCACTGTGTTAATTTACTGCAGCTGACAATCTGGCCTACGGTGCTCTACTTTGGATGAAAACAGTAAGTATTCTGGCACCATCTAGAATTCTTTATTATTCCATTTATGTAAGTAGCTTTCAATTAACCAGAGCAACTTGTCTTGGGGCAACAGAAGTGAACCTTAGACTCAGGGAAAATGTACGATTTGCTCTGCAGTTCCCCTTCCTGGGATGGCACTGTGGTCTGTAGGCTGTACTTTCATGGCATGCCTGTCTCTTGCTGTCTGTCTTTATTATGGTCACAGCAGCATGTGCTGTTTGTAGCTGCACACTCAATTACTTGTACAGACAAAACCAAGTAACAAAAAGGCCTGCTGCCACAGTGTAATTAATCCTCCGGAGTCCCATAGGCAACAAGCGACTGCAGAAACAGCCGACTAATCTGCAAAGTGCGCATATATCTCTGTTTGCAGCATGATCAGTTGTCTGCTGGCATTTATATACTTAATCATTAATTGTCCTTTTTCATATAGCATAAGTGAACTCTTCTTAGCTGGGCATAACATGGAAACCATTGTTCATTGCCTGCAGGTTTTTACGATGGGTTGTCTATTTCTAGCCTCTTGACACTCCTCTTCCCTTTAAACATCACAGGGCAATATCCTCTCCTCTTGTGAATCTGAAGAGAGTAATTTTTTATCAGCTGCCCTCTTGAGTTTAAGCTTCATTATCCTTTGTATATTACCTTCAGTAAACTTTTGAAAAGTGTATACTCTATCATGAAAAATTAAATTGCAAAAGTCCACATTAAACACTTTGGACTGAAGCAACTGAACTACTAAAAAATAAGATGGAAAGAAAATAAGCTTCCCATTTTCTTTATATAGATCTGACCTTTAGTGTATAATAACACCTACCATGACAGATGACCTAAGCTGTAAACCTCTACATGTAATAATGATAGATTTGTTTAGATTTTTACTGACATCAGGCAAACTATGTAATGATAAACATGCTGTTAATACAGAGGGCACATTTTTATATTTTCTTGAGAAAACATGATTTTTTTTCTCCTTTCATTTAGCACTAACAAAAAAAATGGACATTTTGTGCCTGTAGTAATGATTTATAAATGGGTAGTACTCATTCAAAATAGACTACTATTTTTCTCAATTAAAACACAGTAATTTTTGCTGAATTTGACAGAACTTTGCATGAAAAGAAACACATATATTTGAGGTCACGGGGGAGCTCTTTCTTCAGAAAAATGTAAGATCACAGCAATGCTTTATTCTTAATTGGTATAACAATATTGTAAGAATTTCAATTACAATGGGGCTCCTGAGTCCACTGAAGTCAGCCAACCAATGATATATATTTAAAGAGGGGAAAAAAAAGTATCTTTAAATATAACTTTGGAATATATCTTTGGAAAGACCAAATCAGCAAGAACCTGTCTTGGGAGAAGAAAGAAAGGGGATAAAAGGAGAATTGCTGAATTGCATTTTCTTAAGGGTATGAAAATGAATAGCACAGAAGAAAAGAAGATTAAAATCATAGTTAGAGTCCTGATAGTTAAGGTGGAAAGAGATCATTGAAACATTTAGGCTGGAAAACAACTTTGAGTCCAACTGTAAACCTGACACTGCCAACTCCATCACTAAACCATGTTCCTGAGTGCCACACCTGCATGTCTTTTAAATACCTCCAGGGGTGGTGATTCCACCACTTCCCAGGGCAGCCTGTTCAGTGCTTGACAACCCTTTCAGTGAAGAAGTTTCTCTTAATATCCACTCTAAACCTCTCCTGGCACAATTTATGTATGGATTATCATTGTTAAGACTGTCATGTCAAACTAACCCATAGGTAACTTGATAAAACTGGTTATCTATTCAGATAACTAATAGAACCAGCCTTTCTGGGAACAGTAAAGTTTAAGAAATAAGACAGGTGGAGGTAGGTCCAAGAAGAGCACCTTTCAGCTCTTTCATACTGAATATTTGATTTTGTGACACAATATTGCGATGGTGAAATACTAAAATAAAAATTGGAAACTATTATCAAAACAAAAGATTGTAGACTTCATAAAATACTACTACTACTACCAATAATAATAAACCTAACCAAACCAAACAAAATAAAAATATTTTTTAAAACTGAAGTAATAAAAAAGGGATGAAATTTAGAAGCACAAAATTGCAGGTCAGGTCCTTGATAATCCATAGCAAGAAGCTTTATTTTAACCTTGGTAACAGCCCTATTCAGGTGTTCTATGTGACCCATTGGCTGAGTTAGAGCTGCCAAGGGGATTCAGTTCTGAAAATGCAAAATTTGATTCTGAATTGAATCAAAGAGCTTGCAAAAATTGAAGTGGTAGCACTGCTGTGTAAGACCCTGATAAGACCTTTCATGTGCAAAATCCTAATCAGAAACATTCCAGAAAGATAAACTGAGACTGGAATAGGACAGGCCAAGGGCTGCTAAGGTAGTTAGAAGATTCTACCTTTTAATAGAAGAGCTTAGCTTGATTAACCAAGCAAAATTGCGAAGGGATATTTCATTTATAAATATCTGAAGAAAGAAAGAACACAGTTTAAACTAAAGAATCATTTTGGCACAAGAACAGGTTAATATAAACTGGCTATGAATAAATCCAGGCTGAAAATTAGCTTAATGATACTGACCACTGGAGCACTCAGATTTTGGATCTGTTCTCCGAGAATACGAGGGTGAAAAAATTCAGCTGTTTTTAAACTGGAGATTATAAAATGTGGTATCTGTGATAGCAGGGCTTGATGCCTGCTACCAGCTAAGGCTTTTCAAGTTCTCTTTTCCTCAGTTCTTAGGAATTTAATTCATACAGCTTATATTCAACACGTAAAGAATCACCAACAATTCCAAACAGCAAATTTTCCTCCTTGAGCCCCTTTATTTTTTAGGTTTGGTGTTGCTAATTCTACTTTATTTTAGAATGCTTTTAAGTCGTTAAGTTTCAGATCTACAAAGAGACTTAAAGTATAGGAAAAGATAATTTTAAAGTACCCTGCTCTGGCTTTGAAATGACAAACCTGATGTAGTTATCTAACTAATTACACTTAAATACTGAGCATCACCTACACTGCAGAGCTTAAAACACTACAGCTCCACTGAAGAGAGAAATGTGGCTGATTCCCAGGTGCATCTCTTAGGCCATTATCAGATTACTCGTCTGTTCTTTTTAAATGCTAGAAACAAGGGTCTTGCCTCAAGTTTTCTCTTTAATTTACACACATGTATGTTTTTTGTCTCAGGGTGGTTGGAAGTCACCTCCTTCAACTCAAATCAAGATCACCTTCCAGGCTGCAGCATGGCGTTGCAGCTCTGTTCATTTGACCTCTGAAACATCTCTGAAGATAGAAATTCAACACTGCCCAGTGGTTCTGTGCAGGGAACCTGCCATGACGTCTAACTACCTTCTTGGTGAAGAATATTTTCTCCTATCTAATTGCCAGGGTTCCTTGTGGGCCAGGATCTCCCTGCAGCCAGGGCACCAGGAAACCTTGGGGTTCATGAGGTCAGCACCTGGCAGCCACCCTCCCAGGCACGACAGCCAAAGGGCAAGAGGGGCCTCTCTAGTCCCAGGCATCAAGCACCATCCTGGGGACAGGGAAAAAGTAGAGTCCAGGCTATGCCACTGGCTGATGGGTAAGTGTCAGGATCAGGTCTGGTGAGGGGACCCAAGGTCAGACACGGTCCCAGGATGGCCAGGCAGGGCTGTGGGAATGGGCTGAGGCCAGGCTGGGTTGTCAGCCCACATAGTGGGTCACAGTCTGGACCAAGGGGGTGTCTGGCGGAGCACAGCACAAGCACAACTGCAAAACAGCTGAGATGGAAGCTGAATAGTAAGAGCCTCCTCTACAAGCAGCTCCTGAGCAAAGGATGAGGGAGTCCTTGCTGAGGCTTGTAAACAGAGCAGTTGGTAATGAGCCTGCACATGCACTTGCTCTAGCTTTCTTTACAACAGAGAGCTGGCTTTGAACAACCTTGAACTTTTGCATTCTGAAATACAAACCCATTCCTTCAAAACTTCTGCACTCTGCACCAGAGTGAAAACCCCCTCTGTACTGAGTTAAAAACAAGCAAACTTTGAGATGAGTGACACTAAGAACAAACTGCTTACCATTATTACTTGTACGGTTCTTAATTTTTATTAAACTAGATACACCTGTGGCATAATTACACTTCCATCAGTGACAGAAAAAAAAATCAGTACTTGCTTAACTTTACATGATCAGTAATATTTGCACAAGTAAATACATTGATTTTGTACAGAGGTTAGGATCTTGTGCACGCTGTTCTTTAAAAAATAAGACCACAATTTTCTAGGGAAATGTCATTCACTTCATTATAGCAAAGTAGAATTTGAATTCAAAGCTCTGAATTTTGATTGCTAACTTCATTGGGTGGTATTCAGTCAAAAGAAAAAATAGATAACAATTATTGTGTTGTAAGGAGTCACTGCGATAGACTAGTAAATTTAAGAGGGTATGAGACCTGTGAGTACAGCTCAAGACTGTTGATAGTCATTTGTTTAGAAACTTGTTTCTAAATGTATCTCGCTTCATTAAATCCTGTACATGTTTTGATGTCTTTTTCCTCTGTCATTTAGTTTCTTTGGTTGGTAAGGTTGTGTCAGCCTGCCACTTTGTACTGTCATTTGTTTGTATGTCACTTAAAACACTGCCTTAGTGGTTAAACGGGTTTTTTCTGCTGTATATTTACCTTGTTTTCATTTCCACACTTCAGTATGTGGACCATCAACAACAGTTTGTGCCAATGCTAAACCGAGTCACTTGTTATTTATGTTTGTTATAAACTGTTATTTACACAGCAAGCAGTAACCATGATTTACAGTGATCACGTTAATTGACTACATTTTACAGTGAACCTCAGCTGCCAGTAATTTGGCCATAAATTTTACAAAATTTATGCTTGTTTTACAATGTGGGAAGCCTGTTGGCCTTTTGTGAAACTACGTGATCAATGGCGCTCCACTAATTGGCTGGCAGCAATGCTAAAATGGTATAGCCATTGCTCTCTAATATGAGGATAAAGAATGTGATTCCATCAATGTGCAAACTTTATATCAGGCACAGAAATCAGTTTCCTCTGGTAAAGCTGCGACCCACATATCCTCCAAGGAAGCATATGAGGCTGCAGCCTTCTGCACCACCATTTAGTGGTAAATACGTTCAATAAAGATTCAACACACAAGCTTTAAGTAAGTCCAGTGAGTTGTGCATTATTCTAAAAGTTGCTGAACAGCAGAAGGCAAAGTAATCACTCAGTAGAGTCAAGATGAATAAAATAAAAGGATATCTCATGTTACAATTGATTTCAATCTGCTGAAATATGCACTGCACATTTTGATTAGCTGGGTAACGCAGTGTGTGCTTCTGTTATGAAAGAGAAACCCAACACTTTATTGTACTTCTTTTGGCATTCATCAAAGCTTTCCTAATTTCCATTCTATATCCTTCGATGCAATCAATGTGAACAATAGAGGGTGTTGCCTTGCATTTCTATACTTTGATCTGACTTGGCATTTGTGATCAACACAGTCTAGCAACGTTGCAGGTTAGGAACCATTTTGCTGCTGCCATCAATTACATTGTTCAGTGACCTTCCATCTCCCTGCTGTACTTTGAAAATACAGATATATATTTCAAGATGTCTTTCTTGCCTACACCATTTGTTTTACAGAGCAACACTGTGTAAAAATGAGAGATGGTAAACAACATCCTTAATGCTTAAGATGAAGAAGCCAATGGCTACTTATCCACCATTGAATTGATGTACAATTACTATTACAGTGAATATAAATAATAATACCATTAATCCTTTATGACATACAGAACTACATACATAGCCTGCAGGAGTGTGGTATGCATTACCAGTTCCTGGACTTGGGCTTTATACTCCCCCAGAAAGATGTGGTTTTTGATGTGATCTCAGTTCTTGGGAATATAGATGAAGTGTAATAAACCTGATAGTGCATTATGAAATAATAGCAATGCATTGGTTTTTGTTTTTTTTTTAGTTCTTGCAGGTGACAATGAGGAATTAATTGACCTTCATTATTATTTTTATAATTATACCTAAGCACATTTATGCCTCAATGTATTACTTTTCTACTTCATATCTTTGGATGTATTGCTTCCATGCTGCACACATGAGTTCTTTCACTGGTAAAATGGGATAATAAAAACGATTTTTTCATTATTTTGAGATTCACTATGAAATAGGAGTTATATGTATTATATTAGCTTGTAAGGCAAAACAAACAAGAATAATAATTAAAGTCACAGGTGACTTCTGCTCCATAAAGAAGTGAAAGGGGAAAAAGGTTAGTTTGATTAAGCCACTATTCTCTCTACAGCCACTAGAACAATCTAAATCTAAATGTGGTACTACTGTCTTTATCATTAAGCAGCCCAAAATACCTTTCACAAATCTGGAATCAGAATTAAGAGTAATGCTCCAGGCTTCCCAGTCACATTCCATCTACAAGGCATTTTATCTTTCAAATTGTGACTTTACATGTATACTCTTGCCTGATGACATAAAACAACCTTATGATATTGTTCCTCCTACTTTCATATTCCTATAGGATTTTTTATCCAAGAAACACCTACCTCTGGGGAGCTGAAAACATCAACCAGTCCTGAAAAACACCTTCTAAGCCTGGAACATCTGTTAATCCTGTTTCAGGTTGCCTACACAAAGAACCAAGGAGTGGAGAGCTGTCAGAGAGGAAGTCTTGCTCAAAAAAAGGGTAGCAAGCAGAGCAGAAAGAAATGCAGGACTAGGATAGAAATAAAAATAAAAGAATAAAAAAAAGAGCTGTTGAAAACGCTTGTTGAGAGTAGGAGTATCATGCCTGGAAGATGTTGTAATAGAGTTTTCTATATAGATGACACATTAGTTATCCAAAGAACACCCCGTAGAGATGCATTCATTTTATTTGTAAAGAATACCTAGGTGGTTCATGAGCGCATGGGCATACTAACATGAATGATACTGGCAAAGTACATTTACTTTTATCTCTAAAAGGGAACAAACAGGTGAAATCTAATAAAGTACCTGGTTTTATGTGTAGGCTACAAAGACTTGAAAATCTGAAGGGAATAAGTATCAACTATGATGGAGAGCAGCCGGGAAAATATACATTTCTGTAATGGAGGTTATTTATTCCAGTTATTATAGCAAGTACTTGCTCATAGCTGCTCTATTTAAGAATGCAAACCAGTTTTCTTTGCCACCTCCTGCTTTCTTTAACACTTACATCTGGAGATGAAATTTTCCATTTCTTTTCTTAAAGGAGGTGGATGAATCATTCTCCTTCCTTTCCTGGTTAACATTTTGGTCCAAATCCTGTCTACTCATACCTTCACAAGATATCCATTAAATTACCTTTCTTCTTTCTACTTCTTTTACTTTCTTTTCTCACTTACCCTCTTTCTCTGACTTCTCTTCCTGCTTCCAGTCTGTGATTGATTTTCCAACTAAAATCCACCCCCCAAAAAAAACCACAAAACCCAACAAAATCTCTAGCTGCTAATATTTCATCCACTGTCATTATGCTGCTCATAATTTTAGCCTGCCTCTGGTTCTTAGTACATTGGGTGTCTCGAGATGCTGGCAGTGGGGTCTGCAGGGCAGCCTGGGCGAAGAGAGGAGAACTGTTCTCTCCAACACCAGTGCCAAGCAAGAAAATTCTTGAAGGAACTTCAGGAAAGGAGAGAACCCATGCAGGATCAGGGGAAACTGTGAGGAGGAAAGAGCAGCAGAGAGCTGCTGTTTGGGCTGACCTCTAACTCATTTCCTATCCCCCTGCTCTGCTCGGGGTGGAGGTAGGTAGAAGAGTCAGGAATGAAGGAGGAAGGTTGAATCTGAGGAAAAAAAATAAGAAAAAAAAGTTTAGTGGAAAGGGGTTTGTTGTTTTTTTTGGTTTTTTTTTTTTGGTTGTTTTTTTTTTCTCACTGTCCAAATCCATTTCACTTGTAAGCAAATAAACCAGTTTCCCCCCTCTCAGTTTATTTTGCCCATGACAGTAACTGATAAACTTTCTCCCTGTCTTTATCTCAAACCACAATCTTTTCCATCCTATTTTCTCTCCCCATCTTGTTGAAGAGGGAGAATAAGAGAGTGGCTGGATGAGCGTCTGGCAGCCCTCCAAGGTCAGCCCACCACATTTAACTCAACTCTTAACTCTTTTAGCCTATCTTATGTGTAGGCTGCAGGTAACTGATGTGGAAATTACCGACCACTTTGTGTTTGCGCCACATTTTCCACCATTGGCCCAGTTTTGGGGTGATACTTATGACATGAATCAGTATTTTGCAAGTATATTTGGTGATATTTTGTGGGGTTAGGGGACAGTAAGGAGTCACAGTATCTATACAGAAAATAAAGAGAAATAAATATTATTAAAACCATAGTGAAGTTAGATGAAAAATACCACTGTGGAAAATTCAGTCCCTTCCTACATGAAAGAACTGATCTGAATCACAATATTCTATACAAAGTATAAACTTGCAAAAGACTGATAGTAAGACAGACCTTGGAGTGATTGTGGACAGTAAACTGCAGATGAACTCATTCAGTGCATCTCAGGGGATAATGGCAAGTGGGTTTTTTGCCTGCTTGCACTAAAGCATGAAGTCATGCAGAAATGAAATGTTAATCTCTGCATAGCTCTTATGAGGTCGTGTCAGGAATTCTGTGCTCAGTTCCAGGCATCTCAATACCTGAAATATATGGACAGCTCTGAGAGGTTTTCTAGGTAGACAGTTCAGAGAGAGAAGTACTAAAATGACTGCAAACCAGGCGGGATTGATTTCTGAGAAGAAAAGAAAAACCAGTATAAGAGCTAAATACACTGTATTCATAAAGCAGCCACAATAGGTTTGATATGGTATTTAAAGAGTTTAAATTCCACTGAAGAGAAAAAAAATCATCAAGGAAACTAAAAAAGGACATAATTCCAAATATTTAAATTACAATGATGCTAAAGATTCAGGAACAGACAGACAAAGGCTGAGGCAGATATCTGAAGTGCGAGCAGTTGTGTATAAATGAGAAGGTTATGCATTTGCAAGTGTGAAAATTGAGCAGCATGTATATTGTGAAGAGGCATCTGAAATCTTGACACGTGCTATAAATCAGCCAGGAACTAATTTGTTACTACTAGGATGCAGCTTCATCACTTTTAGGGGTCACATTCCTTGTTTTGTTTGGTTTGTAAACAGGAAAATTCGATTTACCTTGGGTTAGTCATTTTGCTTTTACTTAAGGAAAGTATGATACATCTATTTATGATATAAAAAAGAAAAGAACTAAGCCTGCTGTTAGGACAGATGCTTGGCAGTGACTTGACTTTTGGAATAGGTCCAAATATAGCAATCTACATTACATTGCATCTTTTGGAATTTGCACTCTAAGTATTGCTAATCTCTGGATGAGGCAGAATCCCTATGGTCAGTGGACGCTTTCCACCAACATGCAAGTGCTTCACAGTTTTTGTGATTCAGTTCAGGCTTTTAGAAACACAGGAGTTACATTTACTTAAATGTAGTAGTTTACTAGTCCCAAATTTTCTTGGTTAGCTAATGAATACTATTAAGATAAATATTTCTGTATAATTGGGAAAATGTAATCATAACATCTAATTCCACCTTAAAAGTATGTTACTAGCTGGAAAAAAAACCACAAAATATGTGATATCATAAAATGTTCTAGAAATTCTACCATTTCCCCCAAAATATAAAATGGTAATGCTTAACTATAGTTTCAGAATCATGACTAAATACTAATGATGCTGTAAACATCATTATGGGTATGTACGTTTTGCATATGTAGAAGAAGTCTTTATCAAGAATTCTGAAAGAATACATAGCAAAGTGATTTAATGTATCCCTTGTACCTTGTATTTTTAACTGAAAGTGACAGGGCAAAGGGTCTTTATGAAGCTGAGAGATCTGCTGCTGCTGCATATGAATTGTAGAAATAGCATTGTATGTTTAAACGAAAATGTGGTTGAATGTCTCCCACAACACTGCTTTCTTTATGAAAATGTTATGAAATGGGCACAGACAGTTCCTGTTCAGTATCTTCAACAGTTGCTCCTGGAGATGCATTTATATATGCATACTTTATATAGTTTCTTTTGTCCCACTGCTAGGGATTTCAAGAAACAGAAAAAAACATTGTAATTACCATACTGTTGAGGGGAAAAAAAAAAGAGTAGATGAGAATATTATGAAAAAGCATGACAAGAAAACCTTATTTCCATCGTGACTGTATCTCCCTTATTAATAGCAACATTCTCATAATTCAAAAGGAAATAAATTTATCTACCCATTAACTCTCTTAAACACTGTTCAACAGCTATTGGATCAACTGTGTGAAAAGTCCTGGAATCAGGAGCATAACCTGCTTCTCATAGATGAGTGTGTTAGCCCTCCTCACTTTTTAATACAAAAAAGAAACCAAAAGAGAAAAACCTCTGTGGCATGTTTTTAATTCTTTGTTATGTTAGCCATTGTCACTATATTTGGTGAATGTTTTTCTCCTATTTTGACATGTTATGATTGCTCTGACAACAGCTATGGATTCTATGGATGTTGAAGAGAGTTATGTATTATTTTAGGGTAGTACTTCAATTTCCACTGGAAACAGAAGTGGAGCAGCTCATAAAAAGTGGTCCTACATGAAAGAGCTCATGACTGGGTCCTAAAGCCAAGCAGTGAGGCACAGCACGAATTCAAACACTTCCACACAGTTAGGCAACATCTGCCTCAAAACCAATCTAAGCCATTATAAAATGCTTGCAAGTTTAAAAAAAAATAATTAATAAATCTGTCCCAAAATAAAAAAAAAAAACCAAACAAAACCAAACAACCCAAACGTGAAATATATCAAAAGGAATTTACTAGTAAAAAATACAGAAAACATCAGGAAAGGCCTATTTAGCTGTAGTTCTAATGAACATTGGAAGGACTGGAAATCATTCTCTGGTTCGGATAATGACACAGCTGTTGTTCTTGTGATTTTTAATAAAAATGTTAGTTTTACATATCTTCTCCTTTTATTCTCCAGTCATGTCTCTCACTGTGTTCAGCCACCTACTTTGCTTTAATTTTTCTTTTCATGCTTTTTTCTGTTTTCCTATCTCTCGAACTGAATGACTTACAAATTATGTAGAGCTTTCCAGGAGTCTTCTGTGTTCAGTTGAACTGGTTGCATTTATACCACATCAGTTTTCTTTTAATTTCTGCAAGCTATGTAATCGAAACACTTTTGTTTTCCTGGTGAATTATGCAGGTCCTTAACTCAGCAATATCCCTACCCCAGGAATTCTGACCACTCCTTGCCTTCTGAAAAAGGGGCCAGCACTTGGAGCTATCACGATTTCAGCTGCTCTGACCTTCCTTCAAGTTCAAATTTACATAATCTATAAGTTCCTGTGTAAAGGACAGTTCAGAAAATCCTGTACCTATGAGTTTGTCCCAAAACATTTATAGGCATCAGATTAACTACATTTTGATGCATATACGGAGATTTTAAAAAGTTTATATTAACAACAATTGAGGCCAGACCTACATTCTTTTCTGAGAGTTAAAAATAAATTTTTGTTTCAGCAGTTCAGTCAACTCTAATGGCAGTCAAATCTTGCCCTCAGAGCATGGAAGACGAGTGACATGGGGAGAATCCCTATTTAGAAGTAGAAATGTCAAACTTAGTAGTGAAAGCAAATATGTCTTCTGCTTTCTGCAGTGTGTTGTAAGCAATGGAGAGGAAACAAAACATGACACAGTACTTGACTGCAATTTTAATGAATTCCACTTCTGTAAGGTTTTTTTTAGTTTTCTTGACTAATGCAACACTTCAAAAAGTGTATCTAATTGAAGGGCAGTTTTCCAACCACCCTTGTCTTAGCAACCATGACACACTAGTGATGTGGGAGGAAATAGTTCTCTCTCTAACAGGTACTTTGAAAGATTAGTTGCAAACAGTTCTCATTACAAATATCATTCTTTTTTATTAAGTATAGTTTACAAACATCATAATGTACTTCTAATATATGACTAAATTTTCATTGTATAATTCGGAAAACTAATTTTTCAGCTATGGGTTACATAACAATTTGTTTTTCTCAGTGTTGGGTGGATTGTTACTTATATCATATTGTATTATTTCTGCTTTCAATGATAAACATTTCAAGTGCAGCAGAGCAAGCATCAGCTAATAAATATAGTTGATGAATAATTTATACAGACCTTTTGGAAGTACTTTCACTAACATCTATCACTGTTTAGATAACAAAACCAAGTAGCATGATCCTGTGATTAATGAAAATTGAACCTAATTTTTCTTTCATAAACAACAAAATTCAAGGGCCTTCATTAATGAAAAGGAACATACTTTAGTTCAAATACTTATCCAACTCCCTGTAATAATATTCTCCTAAAAATAGATGTGTCTTGAACCAAGGTTTCAAGGTTTAATGTTCTGTTTTGACATTTCTAATATAAAAAATGTTCGCTTTTTTGGGGAATAGTTATGTTTCTATGTGTGCGTATGTATTGTACGGCCATTAAGATATTGAATAGCTGTAGCTTTATTTCAGGATACAAGGTGGTGCTGTTTCTTTTTAAAACTGAAAATAATGTGTCGATATGATCCTGCAGAAAGCAGTAGTAGGGATACAGTATCTCGAGTGAGGTGTTTCTAAGAAGCCAGCTTCTCTATCACCAATTCTATTTAATTGCTATAATTAAATGTAGTTAATAAGATGCACATACATATGTATGTTCATATGTGCACATATATATATCCCAGAAAGCAGCTTTAAAGCAGTAACAGAATTTAGCTTTGTACATAATGCTGAATTAGAGCATTTGCATGCAGGGTCACTCTCTTACATTAAAATTAACCTACATTTTATTGTAGAACTATGGTACTGGCATCTTCTTGGAGTGATTCTTTTCCCTGTACCATTCATCAAGGAAGGATAGTGGAGCATTTGAAACTCTCGTAGTTTTATATAGCTGTTAAATTTCTGTGACCTATTTATGTTTTTGGTCTTTATGTCAATTATGTCACTCTATGACTACAATAATGGCAGATTTTTTATTTTTAATTAAAAATGAGAAATGTGGCACATCAAAAAGAAAACAAGCAAACTGCCAAGGCAAATAATTAGGTGATTTGCACCTTTGCAGTACTATGCTCTTCCCAAATCCTTCCATTCTCCCCAGGGCTCACTGTAACCAACATAAATATAACATGGAATGAAAGGCTCATTTTCTGAGATCTCTGCTGGCAAACATTGAGTTTTAGGTATTTTTTTTTTTCAAGGTTCAATATACAGCTGGGTGCTGATATTCTTTCTGGGTAGCAGAAGACATTTGGTACCTTGCAGGGTCAGGCCGTTTCATGAGGTACATGAAATGACCCTTCTGAAAGCTCACATTTTGTGAAAGAATTCAAAGAACCTTAGTCTGTGGATTACTGAAATATCATGCTAAAAAAACAACAAAAAATCTATTAACATATATTAATGTCATAATATTGCTTTCATTAGCATAGATTTGTCAAAATACCAGTCATGTTAAGATTCATCATCCTAAGACGATCTTAAATTATAGCCAAACTATGTATATGTAGAGTTCAACTGAACTTTATGGGATTACTTATATAAGAGACATTCATGGCTCAGTCTGTGCTTAACTGCAGGCTTTAATTTCTATAGATAACACCAAAATAGATTGCTCATCTTGCCAACAGACACTTCTTATATAATCAGGCAAAAAAAGTCTTTTCAAACACCTCCACAACATGCCCAAGTTATTACATCCTGAGTATCCTAGAATGTATCTTCTGGGACAAAAATACTTTGTGTTGATCAGACTGATAAAATATACTATTAAGATCAATCGATTCTTTTTTTTTTTTTGCTGCATTTTTGCTTTCTATTGGAATGTAGCCCATGTAAATATTTTATCCGTCTATCTCTAAAGTTAGATCGAATTACTTTGTACTTAGTTGTACATCGCTATAGATACCCAACGTTTGATTGCAGACTACCTTTTTCTGTTTTATATGGTCTGATCCTTAGCAGCTACCTCCAGCACCTAATTTTTACATATACACATATATATATATGTGCAAAAAAGTTTTATTTTTAATCCTTTTGCAAAATAGCCTCAGTGATACATAGTTTATTTAAGTAGGTAACTATATTGCTTCCACAACTATAAGTAAATACAAAGAAATACACAGATTTCAAGGTCTGTAGCTACTGTCATAAACTGTTTAACGGATGACTATTTAAATGATTAATCCTCATAAATGACTGGGGATTTACAGCTAAATACAAGTAAGTGGTCCTCATTTTACAGGATAATAATGAGGGAAACAGATCTTTTAGAGACTCTCAGAATATGTTCTAATAAAACTTTGCAGCATGACATACATCCTTCTCCCTTCTGCTGGCATGACTGATACTTCCCAGTATTTATGTTTGATAACATCATCATTGGCCTTGTGGAGCAATTTTGAACATAAAAGTCATGGAGGGTAAAAAAATGAAAATGGAATAGCTGTTGTGCAATTTGGTATACTACTTATAAAGAACTTCCTTAGTGTAACTTACTTAGCATTAGTAGCTGCACATGCTGAAGCCTTTAACTTTCACCTAGATGAGCCTTTCACCTAGATGAGCTGAGTTTTTTACCTGCTTAAGTAAAAGAAGACCCAAGAGCTGGTTCTTGCCAGGAGATAAGGAAGCAACGAAGGCCACTACCCCTGTCAGCAAAAGCTGCAACTTGAGAGATAAGAGAAGACAGTGAGGAGACAGTGAGGAAAATCAATAGAGAATAAGAAGACCCCAGGCCCTAATATTATTATTGGACCGATATGTTGCATGGGGGTTGGGAAATTTAAGTTGTAAGGGTACCATTTCTCAGGGATTTCTTTGTTTGGGGTCCCTCCTCAGAGGCACCCAGCTGAAGCTGTTTCTACTGCTGTACAACTCAAACAAATTACCTTACGGGATTTAAAGCAGAAAACTTTGCTACAGGATACCTAGAGTAGAGAAGTGTTGTTAACAACAGTAGCATGCCTAGGTAATCCTCTGTGACGGTTTTCACTAAATCGACCTAGAATCTGTCTGAAATTAGAAATAGCCTCTAAATCAGGAATAGCTCCTTCTGGGTTTCAGTGTTGTCTGTTGTACTCAATCTCTCAGTTTAGCTGCAAATTAGCAAACAGTGGGGTTTTGTAACAAAGTACTAATCTAAGAAAGTTAATGCGAACATGATAGAATTTGCCTTTAGTAATATATCTCTCTTTACTAATCCTCTGTTTTACACTGGCTTTTTCATTCCTTTTCCTGCAGGTTATCTAAATAAGAATATCTATTTAAAGAGCAGTACAGAATATCCAAAATGATGACAAAAGGTATAATTAAATAGCAAGTAAAGATCAATAAACCTAAGTCATAAAGCTAAATTACTAACTACATGACTGAAGTCAGGTTAATTTAACAGGGACTAGTAAATCTTTGCTCAATGAAAGGTGTGGAAATCTAAGGGAAAAAAAGAAATAATGATTGAATGAGAAATGTATACTACAATATTATCATACCTTACATAAAAACGTAGCAGTCAGGATAACACGGGTTATGGGAAAAATTACTTTACAGCACGGATGAAGCTGTCTCTAGATGACAATGAAGTCTAGACAAAACCATGAATCTGACAGCTTCTGACTCCTAAGGGAAGAGTTTGAGGTAATGGAAAAGGTTTGTCTTTATCAGGACAAAAGCAGAAGTGAAGTCTCCACTGAGTATTGTACACATTTAGAGTGAAGAGGGAAATAACAGATTTACAATTCCAGAAATCATCATTTGGAGCATGGATATATATTTTAAGGAAAATTCAGAGATTTTAAGTACATAGTTAATCACATAGTAGCACATTAACTATGAAACATTGCTCCATTCCCCATATGAACTAAGGATTGATGGACAAAGGGGAAATTTGAGGTTTTGGACTATACACTAGAAAGCATAATGCATTACATTTTCCAATTATGCTTATCACCTAGTGTAAGGTCACCAGCAAGCATATCATTGAAATGATATGATTGAACATGCTGTTCAGGATTTCCCATTTGTGGGGTTGGCATTTTTTTTCCCTACCTAAATTTTCACATTATGCAAGGTAGCTTTCACCCTGTATTCATGAGATACAGGTTTATTTTTGTTCTCTTACTGGTTATATATGGTTGTTCCTCATATCAGGAAGTCTGATCCAAATGTTGATGAAGACAATGAAATTCATTCAGGGATTTCAATTGGCTTTGAATTAGACCTAAGCTTGCAACTTTGTTCAATTTTGTGGTGATTACAGGAATCATTAGAACATCTTAGGCGTTAAAAGTAACTTTAATTCAAATATGAGAGTGAAGCTAGGTTTTCTTATGTTTTTTGATGGTTGGGAAAGGGTTAATGAATTCAATTTTACTTTATGGCAATCTCCTTAATAAATTCACTTGAAAAACTTTTCCTAGTCCAATAACTAAGAATTAACTTGAAGTCTTTGGGATTTATACTGGCAACTCAGGAGAAAATTAATTGCTTGATGCCAATAGATCTGGGGGATCTTCAAGTGTGTATGAAACAGGCATTCAATACTGACATAAATGACCACATCAAATAAGGTTCATTACCCAGAAACTTCTTCTTTGTTTCTCTGAGTCAGTCAAAGCTATTAGTATAGCAGATGTTGGTTGATGTTTTCTGTTGAAGGACATGAAGATCATCAAAGAGACAGTGGCCATTGTTACTGTAATACGTAAGTAAAATGTGCTTGAGAAGAGAGGCACTTGAATTCGGGTTTCACTAGCAACAGAGGTTTCAAGTCCCTACCTTTCATTCTCCAGGCAAATGCCTTAATAGGCACACAGCTAGTGAGTGACCAGCTAAGGAAGGCACTCCAACTGGACTCATTGTGAACAGAGAAGGACTTGTGGCTGGTGATGGGATGCTTGGAGGCCGTCTTGGGCACAGCGATCACAAAATGGTAAGAGTTTTCAATTCTTGGAGACGTGAGGTGGGTAGGTAGTAGAACTGCTACCTTGGGCTTCCAGAGGGTCAAATTTGTTCTGTTTAGGAGTCTGGTTGATAGAGTCCCTTGGGAGGCAGTCCTGAAGGGTAAAGGAACCAGAAAGGTTGGAGATCCTTCAGGAAGGAAATCTTCAAGTCATAGGAGCAGGCTGTCCCCATGAGTCAATGGAAAGACCAACCTGGCTGAACAGACCGAGTCTGAAAAAAGGCAACAAAGCTAGTGAAGGGTCTGGAACACAAGTCTTATGAGGAGCGGCTGAGGGAACTGGGGCTGTTCTGCCTGGAGAAAAGGAAGGGTAACCTTATTGCTCTCTATCATTGCCTGAAAGGAGATGGGTGTTGGTCTCTTCTCCCAGGTATATGCAGAGTGAAGAACTACAGATATTTCAGGGACTGATGGATGTTTCTCCCTAGGTTTTGCAATTAGATCTGAGCTGTGGTGCTAGTCTGAGGTAGTCTGGACCACAGAAGGTTCCTTGCTACTCAGAACAATCCTGTTTTAGGAGCTAAGATCCTTGAGTTGGTGTAGTCTAAATAACTTGAGGCATCTCTCCTTTTAAGTCAGTCATGAAGCCAGGAATTGAATGGAAGTGCCAGCAGTCTTTTGCTATTATTGTAACCTTTCTTGCTCCTACAGAAGCTTGTGCAGATTTTTACAGATAGAACGCACACTGCATTCATATCCATGAACATTTAAATATGCTGGAAGTAGCAGGAGATTACACATAGCCTAAGGCAGAATCCAGCCTGAAGTCTCTTCTTTATTGAAACTAGCCACTTCACCTCCTTATTAAAAGGAATCACTTTGTTCTCCCCATAAAACTATTATAAAATATTATAGGTATTAGGTATAAATTAACTGACTCTTGAGATGCCCATAGTGTAGAAGCATCAGTATAATCATTTGATGTTGAGAAGATGCTTCAAGAAACTAAACATTGAACTAATGGCTAAACATTGAACTAATGAGGTAACTTATTGTTATGCTTAATTATATCTGGCCTCTGTTACACAGGCACTCATTTACCCAAGTAAATACTCATTAAAACAAATATCTATGCTACAAATAGGAATTTACTTTCCCCACCTTATTCTTGCTATTACAAAAATCACAACACTGGAAAAATCTCAAGGAAAAGCAGCATTGAGAGCCATCTAGTAGCTTAAGCACCATTTGGGATAACAAATATATGCTGCAAGGAGATGGTGAGAACATTTACATTCATATGTGTAAAAACTCCCAGGGTTTATAGGTGAAGGACCATGGACATTGAAAAGAGAGAAGGGTAATTTTAGTCTATCTGAATTGGAATCAGACAAAGGTGAAAGAAATTGGTTGAACAAGTACCAGCAAGTAGCAAATGTCCTCTGTGTTGCCTAAATCTAGAGCAACTACAAGAATTAATGCATCTAATTCAGGACTTCAAAGCCATCATCAGCTTTGTACATTTAAAACTGACAAGGCTTGCAAGAAAGCAGCCCAGGTTTCCTTTAAAACTTCAAATTCAAAGTCTTTACTTTGAAATTTAAGAGAGTACTATTTGCTAAAGAAAACATTCTGGTCACAGTGGTGACAGATGTGCCCTTGTAGTTATGGATTTTTTTAAAGTGTCCCAGCACTCTCAGAGGCTAGCTACTATAACTATAGTGCTAGAATAATTTCTTTAAAAGATATGTGTTTTGCTAGTAATTATATACATTTTTATGTATACATGCAGTTCTTCAAAGTAGGCATCTATCTTGGGTATGTCATTACATTCTATATGATGTTGAAGTTTGTGTTCTGTTATGCTTTTCTCTGGTTGAAAAGGGAAGAAGTTATTACTTTTTTCCTACAGCTTGATCTCATTAAGAGTCAAAACCTTTACATTCTCCCAGCAAAGCACTTAAACACATACCTCAGTTTAAATGGTAATTCACAACCATCTAGGAGTAAAAACATATTTAACATCACACAGGTGATGTGCACATCCAGTACTGTGCACATCCAGTATTTTGCAGCACCCAACCCTTGTGTTCTACAAGTAGCAGACATGAATGCATTGTTTAGCCTTTATGTGAGGCAGAAGATGGATGCACGGGCCTGTTAGTGACTTTCAATGTATATTGTAAACATCTGCAGCTGCACTCTTTTTAAAGCTTGGCTTATTTTGCAGCTGAGTGAAAGGTTTACAATGCATAGCAAATCCAATTAAGGGAATACAGCTACTGAAATTCTTTTCACATTGAGATCAAAACCAGCTTTGCTAAACCATGTAATTTTTTCCAGTAAGCATAGAACAGAGACACTTATATGCATTAAAAGGAGTTTCTCCATGCAATAAATGTTACACATTACCCAGTATCTTCTTTTTGTAATTTGTGTATTTGTCATTCATATGGAAGAGCTGAATAATTGTATAGTGAGTGAAGCTCAAGAAGAACATCAATTACAGGTATTAAAGAAAACATAACATTGGAATTATGAATAACATCTTGTTTATTTAATATCACTGTACACAGTGTTTATATTGTCTATGAATGTGTTTCTAAATATTTCAATTTATCCATACATAAATGACTTAGACTGTGATCACTGTAATGGCAACAGTTTCAATTAGTTTCTTCCGCAGTCAATTTGGTACTGATATTTCCTCTCTCTTCAGTGAAAGGAAAAAACAAAATGTGAGGTGTACCTTCGCGCATGGAAAAGGAAGCATAGCAAATGGAACACGTTGCTTTTATAACTGAGGATTTCAGCTTGGCATTTGGATCAGGTGACAGGGAAAGGTAGGCAGAATGAGAGATAAAATATCTAAACCTGCTTGCACGATGTGAAACCCTTTGTTCCAACTGTCTCCAAGGAACAGCAGCAAAATCTCTTGAGTTAATGCACCACATAATAAAGCAAAGCAGAAATTTTTATTTTTATTTTATTTTTAAATAACCTGTACAAAAGAAATGCAGAAAGCAAGTAAGGAAAGATAAAGAGATCTCCTTCTGTTAGTTTAATACATTTGTGATTCTTTTAGCTATCTCAGGAACAATCTTGATGTAGAAGTGTAGATGATAAGAAGCAGATGCTAAACAATGTATGCTTTCTTCATATGAACCAAGGTGAATCTTCTGGTATGAAATCCTGTGTAAATGAAAGATGTTAGATTAAAAATAACTCATGCTCTGCACTCCAGGAACTCTTGGGCGAGTTAACAAGTGTGCTAGTAAGGGCAAGGAGCTATTGTCATCATGTTTCCTTAGGAATATGACTTCTAGCAAAGAGGAAAGAGACACTGATGTGCGTTTTTAATGAGCTTCGGATTATTAATTCTTTAAAGTGGAATTCATATTAGGATGGTGGAAATAGTTTTGAAATGCCTGTTTAATTCCATCATTTTTCCCTAAGTCTTCTTATCTACAAACCAAAAAAAAAAAAAAAAAAAAAAATCCATTTTATTTTGTGGAAATGCAGTATCAAAGTAGTCTAGGAAAAGATTAATATTGTTGTCTTCCATAAAAGCAGAGAGGACTACAGTGAAATATATTCACAAATACTTCCTTCTTTAGTAGTTGAATTCTGATTCCTACATAATTTCAAGCCAATGAACAACAATATCATGTAGTACTTGTTAAGTGATAAGAATCTCATCTGCACATGCAAAGAAAGAACAAAGAAACAATGGCAGAAGAAATAACTCCATAGTCCAGGTGTCACAATGACCTAGCTCTCTGGATCACCCTTCAGACTAAGAGGGGGTTGCTGCTTAGGGGTATGGGATATATTTTGTGATGCAGGGAAAGAGCATGTTTGGGATTGCACAGGGCTTGTTATAGGATGTTTAGGGGAGGAACCAGAGGTGAAAAAAAGGAGGGATTTAATTGATGTGGGTAGGAGCTAGTGTGTGAAATGGAGGTATAAAGAAATAAATGTATCCATTGTCATATAAAATGTTTGTTGGTCAATACATTTGTCTGTCCATGCCCTGTGCCTGATCACTTCAGTTTGCCCTATATGCCTATTAAACTCCACCTTTAACTATATTCTGATAAGGCGATCTTCAGTCCCTGTGTATATGGAGGCACGTGCAGATGTGCAAAGTGAGTGTGTGGTTACTAGCAAAGATCAAGATGGACTGGTCAGCAACTAAGTGAAGTGGTCTTGGAGTTAGGAGGTGAATGGGCCTCTGGGGGCCACCTCTTTGAGTGAAAATACTTCTGTGTCTAAGAGCAAGAGCACAAGCAGGTTGTCTGTGGGATCAGGGTAAGAGTGTGTACATGAGTGTGTGTGAGTGGGGGAATTTGTACCAGTCACTGCATTGTGTCTAAGACCTTGAAGGCTCATAGGTCCAGATGCCAGAAACTGGGTACGCTGGGAACAAGGGGCAGCTACTGGGCAGACTGAGTGTCTGCATATGCCACCTTGTACATATGCATATGCATATTTTCACAGGATCCCCATCAGGCTCAGTCAGAGAGGGGAGGAGGATGAGGCCATTGGTGCTGCTGATGTTCATGAGTTCTCTGTGTGTCTGCCCTGCGATTTGTAGCCAGACCTGTATATATGTATATATATATACATATTGTTGTGACACATATATACTGTAGATAGCAAAAACTATTTATCAGGCTTACACAGACTACTGGGGAGACTGGGTGACTGAGTAGACTAGAAGGAAGCCAGGCCTTGTAGACAGTGGCAAGAGGTCCAGCCAGTGCAGAAGGAAGGATCCCTCTAGATTTCCAAGTCCATCTGACTGTGTAATCTCAACATCACTCAAAACAGGACACCACCTGTAATTCAGAGAATTTCATTTAATATTTTTGTTTTCCTATCTTCTGTTATCCAGGGCACTTTTATTAATTTTAGCATGATTTTCAAAGTTGAATGTCAAAATAGTTTGTCTTTTTATAGCTGCTTAAAGGTACAGAGAAATTATTTTAAGTTTCCAAAGCTTAATAGAATTGAAATCCTTTTTATCTGGCTGAAAACGGTATGAATTTTGTTGGTTTGTGATTTTTCACAAAAAAAAAGACAAAACCAATGATAATGAGAAAGAAGCAGAAACATAGAATTTCTTGCTATTTTTGGTAGCCTTTCTCCTTTAGGGTTTTTGCTAAAGGTGTCTTCAAATCAAATTCTTTTGTCATGCTACTAAGGTCATTATGCCAAACACAAATAGCCAAGAAATAAGCAAATACAATCACCTGCATTTTATAAACAGGGTAAAGTGAACAAGGGAGATCCAAAGCCTGAAATGAGGCTTTTTGCTTCACAAAGAAGTTCTAGTTTATTTTTAATGGTTTATTACCTTTGCAGTGGGATATTCTGAGCTCCTTGCAAACACACATACACCTCAGAATTTGCAGCTTCATGCAGGGCACCACACAGGTTAAGCATAAAGGAGGCAGCATGCCTGTATCAGATTCCAAATCCTTCTATCATATCTTTGAGTCTGCTATATCTTTCTTTTTTAGAGAGATGTTCAAAACTGAACCTCCCATATCCACTGCAGAACATGAAGTCTTGCACTGTGTGAAAAGCGAACACCACAGAAAGCACTGGTGAAGGAGTTATCATAGGAAAATTGAATTGTATGGTGCTGCATTTAATCTTGTTCAGTGCCTCACTCAAAGCATCAAATGTACCTATTCCATTCCTGACAGACCTTTACATCCTCTGCTTGTAAAGTCCCCCGATGCAGTGATACCCCTGTCTGCTCTGCCTTCGTCTCCTAGTGCCCATAGGTCTGACTTTCTATTCCAAAGCACTGGCACTTTTTCTGAAGAGTTTCCATGCATCTTTCTTACTGCAGTTTTCTCATCCTCATGTCTAACACAGAAAAAGGGAAAAGCTGGTTTCTTCACCTGTAACAGCTTCTTTTGTACTTGAACAGTACTCCCTTTTCTTAGGCTAAACATTCCATCTTTTATATAAATTATATATGGTCTCCTCCCTCCTGTTTTAGTGCATCCTGCCTGTGGAGGATCTTACACTTGTTCCAGAACTTCTCTTCCCTAGCTTGCTTACAGTACTGTAGTATTAGGATGTTAAAAGCCATCCTAAAGTCAAGATGTATATACATGCTATTACTTTTCTACTCACAAGATTTGTCATTTGTAGAAAGAATTTACTTTGCTTAACATGATTTGATCTGACAAACATACATCAGCTGCTTGTTATCTTCCCCATATTTACAAATTGGCTACTTGATTATTAGTTTTGGAATTCTTCTGAAGATAGACTCTATAGTCCTTGAGGTATTCTCCTTTTGTTTGCTGAAGTTCAGCAATGCATTTTTACTTCTTCCAGTCTTTTGGTCAATATGCCCTCCACAAATTCTCAAAACTAACCGCTGTGATTTCAGAGATTGCTTCAGCTATCTTTTCATTACTGAATCATGAAATTCATCAGATCCAGATAATCTGAAAAAAACTAAGTATGTTCTTAGCTACCATTTTCATTTTCTGTACACAGATCTCAGCATTTGTTTGCATTAATTGAAGTTGTTCTTTTCAATTGGGCAAAGATGCCCTAAATTATACTTGCTTGTTACTGTGTTTCCTTTGATAAGCAGTGACCAGTCAATGCCATCTTTCTATTTTCACTCTTATTACTGTGCAGTTGATTCTTGATAATTTGGATGTCTCTTCCTGTTTGGATCTCATTTCATATCTGTCACAACAACTTCCAGCTGGTTCTGAGGAGATTCATTGGTTGGTTTTCCATTCACTTTTTGTGTGCTTTCCCCTTGCTTTTGAACCAATGAAGAGCCCTGTATTTCTCCAAGTATGTCACTTGCTACCTCTTTTACCTGTCTTAGTTTACATGAGAATATGTCAGTTACTCATGGCAGTTTTTCTCCCTTTGATGTGCTTCACATGCAGTGTCTATTACAAATGAGATCATTTTATTGAGAATAATTTTTCTGGAAAGTTTCTTCAAGAATCAGAACAGATTCTGAAGATCACTCCCAGATTATCTTTCAGCTCTTCAAACAACTCTTCCCTACTGATTGGGAGTAAATCTAGCAAAAGTTCTCTCTAATTGTTCTATTCCTTTCTTTCCCTTCTTTGTCCCTTTCTGCAATACTGGACATCAACCTCAATTTAACTGCAGTATATATTTGGATTCTAAATCTATACCTGTTAATTAAAGAGTAACTTGAAATGTTGAACTGCCCTGCAATGTGATCATTCATGTTAATAAGCTGTTAGAATGGATCCTCTCAAATTTCTTTTGAAATGTTCCTCAAAACTTCCTGGATGGCCACATGCAAAGAGTTGTGGTCAATGGCTCAATGTCCGGTTGGAGACCAGTAATGAATGGTGTCCCTCAGAGATCGATGTTGGGCCCGGTCTTGTTCAACATCATCGTTGCTGACATGGACAGTGGGATTGAGTGCGCCCTCAGCAAGTTTGCCGATGACACCAAGCTGTGTGGTTCGGTTGATACGCTGGAGGGAAGGAATGCCATCCAGAGGGACCTCGACACGCTTGTTTAACCATGCCAAGTGCAAGGTCCTACACCTGGGTTGGAGCGATCCCAGGCACAGCTACAGGTTGGGCAGAGAAGAGATTCAGAGCAGCCCTGCAGAGAAGGACTTGGGGGTGTTGGTTAATGAGAAAATGAACATGGGCTGGCAGCATGCACTTGCAGCCCAGAAAGCCAACCATATCCTGGGCTGCATCAAAAGGAGCGTGACCAGCAGGTCGAAGGAGATGATCCTGCCCCTCTACTCTGCTCTGTGAGACCTCACTTGGAGTATTGTGTGCAGTTCTGGCGTTCTCAACTTAAAAAGGACATGGAACAGTTGGAACAAGCCCAGAGGGAGGGCCACAAGGATGATCAGGGGACTGGAGCACCTCCCGTATGAAGACAGGCTAAGGAAGTTGGTGCTGTTCAGCCTGGAGAAGAGAAGGCTGCGTGGAGACATCAGAGCAGCCTTCCAGTATCTGAAGGGGGCCTATAGGGATGCTGGAGAGGGACTGTTTATTAGGGACTGTAGTGACAGGACAAGGGGTAACAGGTTAAAACTTGAACAGGGGAAGTTTAGATTGGATATAAGGAGGAAATTCTTTCCTGTTAGGGTGGTGAGGCACTGGAATGGGTTGCCCAGGGAAATTGTGAATGCTTCATCCCTGGTGAAGCAAGACTGGGTTGGACAGAGCCTTGGGGGAGATGGTTTAGTGTGAGGTGTCCCTGCCCATGGCAGGGGGGTTGGAACTAGATGATCTTAAGGTCCTTTCCAACCCCAATTATTCTATGATTCTATGATTCTATGATTCTAAAAATCAGAGCATTCCAGGAACTATTTCCATTAAGCAGTTTTCATATAGTCACCCTGTTCTGGAGAAAGACAGTGTTACTCCCAGAGATACTGGCAGTTTTGTGCCAGCTGGTTTTAGTAAATCAAACCTTTTACTATCTTAAGTGCAGTCACTGAGTCAAATGTTAGCTACATTTAGAATTGCACTTGATTAATTCTTAGAAGGTGAGTTGAACATTCTTACTGTCCATTTCATGAATACTGGAAATTCCTTTCTTTCATAATGCAGAAATATTATATGCCTCAATGTCCAGGGATGAATCAGACCACAATATGTGAAAAAGCAGCTCTGGTCCATTATTTAACAGGACTTTGTTCCACAATGCAGAATTTATACAGAAGCTTACTGAAATTCATGCTTGCTGCACTGGATAAACAAGTCATTTGCACCCTATATTTTGATCTGTTTGATAAACACAATATGGTGAAAAAGGTCACAATAAACTTTATATTACAGATTTTCTGCTGATTTTACTTCTTTATTGCAATTTTTTGACATATTACCATTTTCCAGCTATCACCCTTGTCCCTTTATCTTTGTATATAATTAATCAAACATCACAAAACATCATCAATCAGAAATTCTTCTTCACTTCTACTAAGGAAATAAAATAATAAAACAATTTTATGGTCATAAAAATTGATCTGCCTCAGGGTTCTGAGTGCAGCTTTCTTTATAGACTCTATTTGCTGAGAGGAAAAAGTAAAGCTTTGGAGTAAGTTTGTAATATATACTGTATAATACATTTCCACAGTAATAAACATGTTTTGGTATTTTTTCAAGCCACTTTTACTGACTGGAGAATTCCATTACTGATTATTTTTTGTGTAGAACACCAGAATAATAAAAAATATCCTAATAGACCCGCTGAGCCAATAGTCCTGATTCAGCAGAATATGTAAGTCAAAAATAGTAACTGAGCTAGTATGATTAAGGAATGTTATATTCTGTAGTGAATGTGTGGAATAAAATGAGCTAATTAATAATGCATCTAGTAGTTTTGACTCTCCAGACAAAACAGCTGAAACATATCTATAGCTGTTTTAACTGGGGGCAGCTCTCAGCATGGTTCCAGAGGGAAACTAGACTCAGATCTTTGGAAATGAGATACCAGAGTCTGCACTATTATACCATTCCTAGAGAAGTTCTTGATAACTATACTCATACTTACATGAAGCATATTTTTAAATACCTTAGCGTATAGTGTAGGACCCAAGTGTATTTTAAATACCTCAGTGTATAGTGTAGGACCCAAGTAGTTACAAATTAGAAATATCAATAGCTCTGTTGCACTCAGACTGCAAGTTAGGTGTGATTGAGAGGATAAACTAGGGGTATTATTTCAGCTGCAGATGTTAGTTGTGACAGGTTACAGTCATAGCAGTGGAGCTGTACTGAATATTAGGGTTGGATTTCAAACTTGAGTTTTTCAGGTTTCGATTTCTAAAAATGACTTTTTATTATGAAGCAATTACGTTTCATTAAAAAACACCAACAAACAAAATGTTGAAGCTTTGGAGGTTTTTTAATTGTGATATGATTGAGACAAAGAGATGCCTATAAACCTCCTTAACAACATGCATTTTTTAAGCTCAGAGAATATCTGAATCTTGATTCCTAAACAGTGTTACTAGCTGACATTGACAGAAGAAGTTGTAATAAGCTAGTGAAATCTGGTGCTGATATAAAGGCATTTCAACACAGGGGATTATCAAAATGTTATACAGGAAAAGTTGACTACTTTCAAGCTTGAGAAACAGCAATTGGATGTAATATAAAAATAAACCAAAGTTCAAGGTCACTTGCTCAGGAGTTAATAGGAAAATCCACAATAAACTTGGGCAGAGCACATGAAAATGACAGAGGAATAAAATGATCTGTACGTTTTGATTAGTCAAAGGACATCCCTGAGCTTCAATTTGATGAAAACATAAGTTTAATAATTATGCACGTAGTATGGCCATAGAGCAGGTAATGGTTATCCCTGAGCATAACATATCAGGTGTTTCTAAAAGATTAGAGAAAACCAGGATGTGTGTGCTGGCCATGAGTAAATTTAGGCTAGAAGTCAGAAGAAATTCCTCGGCTATAAAGCAATCAGGATCATCCTTTCAGATGACAGTTGTGGTAGAAAATTAAATGCTTCTGGATGCAATTGGAAAGCTAATGACAATATAGGAAGCAACGTCTGATGATGCAAGAAGTTATTTCCACTTCTGTGTTATGTCAGTGCTCTGTTTTCCAAAGAATAAATTGATTTGAGATAAAAATAAAAGCATGCTATAATATTCCTCTTGCTGTTGTGGTTGCTATATCATAATTTTGTATTTTTTATTATGCCACCAACATCTTGGCAAGACTGCTACATACAAAAGTTAAGCAAATAACTACATTTTATGTCCCTGTTGTCCTTTATATAGGAAAAATCTTTCTTTTAATCAATTGTTAACCTATTTTAGTATGAATCCACTATTTTTTCAGAGTAACCAATAGCTGTCTGGTAGGTTGATGGCAATGTCTTCTGCCCCTGCTTACAATGTCCTCCTTGCCACTTTGGAAGTCCTGTTGGCCTATAATCACTGTGCTCTTTGTAGAAATTGGGGGTATTTGGTTATATTTCTGGTGGATGTCAAAGCTGGCTGGATGCCTCCATGCAGTGAAATCATGTTTGACATATTTAATTTGGATTCAATGACATTGTTTCTAGCTTCATTTTTAACTTGGATTCACCCTTTGACTGAGGTGCTAAGTTTGAGTGGTATGGCACTGTGAAATTATTGGCCTAGATGTTCTTTGAGATTTTACACCTCTCAATACACTGCTTTCCAATAATACTTTTCTTCTGTCCCAGACTATCAAAGTAAATGAAAAGTTCCTTTATGAAACCAGGTTATCTGCATTCTAAAGTGCTTATGAGGACATAGGTTATTTCTGAGTTGAAAGAAATCCTAAACTATTAGATGAAACTATACTTTTAAACTATAAAGTGAAACTGGGAAATTGGGAGATGGGAAATGATGATAAGTCTGAATTTGGAAACCAGCTGCAAGATGGCAGAAAAAGAGCTCGATACGATGGACGGAATAAAAGAAGGTGTAGTAAAGACACCAAAAGGGTTTTCCTACTGTCTGGTGCTTTAAGTGTCTTGGAATGGGAAATTCTAACTTGCTTCTAAAAGGGAAATGGGATAAAAGAAAGCAACTGTTTTGTTTTCATTTCTACAGCAGTCATCATTATTTTGTAACAAGATAATTATTTCTAGTCTGGACCAGTATTTCAGCTTTTCACTTAAAAATATCATGAATCTATAGAGACTACTCTGAGGCCTGAAATAAAATTTTTGTTTTGTTTTATGAAAGTTCCACTCATTTTGAAATTTGAAGGAGTAGCAGAGGTCTTCTCTGCATATCCCAGAGAATGGGAAAATACAAGTGAAAGAGCAGAGGGAAAGAAGGAGTCAAGGACGTTTTCAAATTCTCATTAATCTAAGGACTATTCCTGTTTATATAAATGTTGAGTTTCAGGAGAGTAATTTACATGTAACCTCATTTAGCTGAAAGAATAATGATTGCTGTGGCTGTATATTTAATTCTAAAGAATGGCTATTACTGATCTTGTATTCAAAAATTCATAAATGATGACTGATTGTAATTATTTATTTTTAATATTGAAATATAGAATTGCTGATTTTTAAGTCTATTTTCAGTATGCAGAATATTTGAATATATTTGTACATTCCTGATGAGTTGGGTAATGTAATTACATTTCTTGCCATGCTACTTGGTATACTTTGTTACTCTGGCTACTTAAAATGTGAATAAGTACTAATAAAAGTGATACAAAGGATATGTCCTTGCTGTGGGACAGTGGGACAGAAAATAAGAAATGAAATCAGTCCTAAACAAAAATATTTACAGACGCATGAATACCCACAGATTAAAATTATATTTTGAAGATTTAAAGTAATTACTAATTGAAAAAAAAACATTAAATGCAGCTGATGAGACTAAAATCTGTGTTTTTACTTTCCCTACAAAACACTAAATTCTTTTTTTTCTACCAGTATAAAATCCATTTAATATCAGTGATTCTTATTTGGCATCTTTGCCTATTCGTTTCCTTTGAAGTTTCTTGCCATTACAAGAAAATCCACAGAAATTGTTAAACACATACAGGAAGTTGCAAACTGCAAACTGCACATGATTCTGGTAGGTTCTGCTAACAAAACTCCCAGATTTTCATCTTTCTTGAATGCCTACACCTTCACTATGTCATTACATTTACTCTAGAAATACAAATGAGACAGCTATCTGTCATGGATGAAAGTGCTATGTCGATATACTGTATGACTTGGAAATGCTTTCAAGATTTTGAGGAAACACAGTATAATAATTGTATTTTTAAATCTTCTATAGCTAAAGTGACAATCTCAGTAGCTTGCAGGAGAGCATTCATTTTTTAGACACGAGGAGTCAGGTGGTAGAAAGAGGTCACTCTGTGTTTCTTGGGTAGGGATCCCTGACCAGCAGTCAGTCGGTACTACCTGGTAGGACCAGCATACAGTTCTGTTTCTCCCCACTGGGAATTTTAGGGATGTACTTTTACATTTCAAGAGAGGACAGGCTACAGCCTGTCCCTCAGAATTGCATTGGGTGTAGGTGTCATGGGTTTAATTACAGTAGGGCTGCAGGGCACCCCTGTGAGGATAGGCTGTGGCTGTGCTGTACTGGACGCACCACAGGGCACAACTGGGCACCGCAGCCAGGATGCTGGCACCTCTGGGTCAATGTATTTAAGGAAGGGCAGTAAATGCCAGGCAGAGAGAGGAGGGGGAGAAAAAAGTGAGAAACAGAAGTATGGACACCTGGGTGAGAGAAGTAGGGGAGAACATGGCCCTGAGCACCAAAGCAGAGTTTCCGCTGCAGCCTATGGGGAAGAGCAGAGTGAAGCAGATAACCACACTGCAGCCTGGGGAGGACCACACTGTAGCATTCCCTGAAGGAGCCACAGCCCACATAAAGCACACATGGGAGCAGGGGAAAAGTGTCACGGCGAAGGAGCGAAAGAGAAGCTGCTACGGACTGACTGACATGTCCTCTGTGCTGCTCACGGGTAGGGTGTGGGCAGAGGCAGGAGTGAAGGAGGGAAGTTGGGCTTGGGGGGGGGGGAGGGGGGAAAAGGTTTTGTTCTAATGTTTGCCTTTCTCTCCACCCAAATCTATTTTACTTGGCAATAAATTAACATTCCCCAACCTGAGTCTATTATGCCCATGATGGTAGTGTTAAGTGATCTCCATGTCTTTATCTCCACCCATAAGCTTTCTTATGCTATTTTCTCCGCCGTCCTGTTAGGAACAGGAATGAGAGACTGGCTGTGTGAGCTTTGTTCCTTAGACAATGTTAACCCACCACATGGAGTTTTTATTTTTTATTAAAAAAAATGTGCTTTTTCTGTTTTTATATACCTCTAAATAATCTTTGAAGGCCTCACATTAAGAAAAATATCTGAGTAGACTCACCTCAAATATTTGGAAGCCTTCGTTCCTATTAAACCTTTACATACCTTGAAGGGGTGACAATTGGAAAAGGAAAGGGTGAGGAAGAGATAGCCAGTGATCAGTAATTGATACTACTTGAAAAAGAAATGATGTCTCAGCTATCAGTATACAAAAAAATGTAGTTCTTTTAGATTAAATATGTTCTATCTGAAGAAGCACTGCTGTCTTTGAGAATAAGAAAATATAAAGTGGCTGATGTTTACAGTTTGCAGTTAGTCTTTCAAAAGCAGAGGATACTGAGGACTTGTATAATTGGTAGGCTGAATAACAGACTACAAAGTATTTAACTTCTCATTTAGATGTCTGTATGCAGCTTAGTTTATGATGGACTTATGCGTATGGTGGCAGTTATCTCCCAGTTGTATGCTGGCTATATATTTCAGAAAAGAGACAAGGTAGGCTATGCATATAAAGGTCTAAGGCTGTTTATGTATTATAGCAACCAATATGTCTGTATCTCTATATGCATTGGCTATTTTACAGTTGCAGATTGTCTTTTAGAATGTTTTATTTTGCTACCAGATTAAAACAAAAGCAAAAATGCCAATTTTAGATCATCACAAATAGTATTATTTAAGCAATCTTAGCCGAGAAACTGAAGATCACAAAGATCTTAGTGAAAATGACTCCCATATTTCTGTCCATGGTCATTTGGCAACTGGATTGAGGCCAAAAGTTGCCATTCATCACTTGTATCGTATTGTACATTCCATTATACAGACTTCTAATTAGACTAAAATGTTTTAGGACACTCCTTCCTTCAAAAGACCCCCACACCAAAACCCAAAGCAAGCAAAACAAAAAAGCCACCTTCACCCCCAACTTTTTACCTATTATTATTAGACTGTTGTCCTCACTATCAGCTCACAGATTTTATTTCAACAGTTGTTCATACTTTATATGAAGAGTTTTGTTCTTCACTAAAATTGTAAATCAGGCAATTAAAGCATATTCAAAAGTTTTTTAGTTTCATGGGAAGTAGTACTAATGGTGTCAGGGTAAAGAATGCTGCAAATATGTTACAGGATTTCACTGATGCAGCTACCACTTTTGCCCCTGTTGTTATATCCATACGGAAAACTTTCTTTGAAAATCTACCTCAGCCTGTTGGGAAGGAATGGTTTATACAGTTCTGACAGTGCTCTGCTGTTTGATAGTCCATCAACACATCATTTAAGTATGTGCTTAAACCCCTTAGAAATAAACAGTGCTTTTCGCAAGGGCTTAGCTGAACTTGAACTTGGTGTTGCCGTCACATGTAATACATTGCCAAAAAATAAAATCTTAAATTCTTTATTATTTTTTCCACCTTTTATTCCTGTCAAATCCCCACTAAATTAAATAGAAGTTGCAGTTCTTTGTACACTCCGATATTTACTCCAAAGTAAATTGAACCAATGCTCTGAATATACACAGTTACACATGCTACTGCAATGTATTTCACTGTGACATTTCACCACTGTATTTGATATACACAATCTAATTCTTACAGCTCTCTCTTAAGTCAACTCAGTTTTATGACCATGAAAACTGCTACCTACATAACATTAAATCTGAAGAATAACTTTCATGAAATATGATCCTTATGCATGGTACTTACCATAGTAAATAGAATCCCTTTGTTATAGGCTGCTTGTCGCAATGAAATGGAACTCAGAAGTTTATAGGTAAGGATGGTACAAATACTAAGCACAAACTCTTCTTATACTCTTTATTAGAAAAAATAAAATCGAGATGACATAATTTCTTGTTTAGTGTGAATATTTCTCACACAATACCATGTACTTTCTTTGTTCATATAAATTTTGGGAGTTAGGATTTTTTTTTCACACGGGTAGTCTTCAAAAAGAAATCAGTATATATTTTCAGATGTGATGGCCATTTGGTCCTGTGCCTGACTTCCACAGTTAGCAGTACCAGGGCCTTCAAAAAAAAGTGGAAGTTCTTCAGCATAAGCATAATTGGGTAAAGTCTTTGCCACACTGTGTTCTAAATGTTAAAGGTTTCCAAACCTGGTGGGATTCTGGACCCGCAGGATCCTCCTGTTCTGGTAGAAGTGGCTGCTACTGCTCACATTTGCAGGTGCGACCAGTAACAAGGAGCTCCAAACTGCACACAGAAGAGCATAACCACCACACAGCTCAGCTCAGTTGCAAGAGCAGTATGCTAGGGGCATCTACAAAAACACCAACAGCACTTACATATATGAGCCCCAGTTCTGCAGATCCAGATGGGGCTTTGCTGATGTCTCTCACATATACATATACTGAGAGATTCAGCCAGTTGTGGGCCCTGGTCACGTTGTCTATGGCTGGCCTCCACATCCCTACAATTACTGCCTCCCAGTAAACAGGAACCTGTGGCTTATAGCCCCTTCTTCAGTTGCTACCACCCAGGGCTCTTGTCTGACTTGCCACCTGGCTTTAAGTTTACTGGTGGCCCAGTGGATAGACAATGCACAAACACACTGGAAAGCACACTCACATAGCAAATAGTCAGTAACAAAGCTTACCAAGGAGAAAGTCATATGTGTATAGACTCCACAACTCATTAGATTTGTAAAGTAGATATGCTTTTATTCAGTGCTGAGGCGCATGGGGATTGCTCCTCCAAACGCATGTGCATCTTTCCTTTGCCACTCAGTTAATTTATATTACATATAATGATTACCTAAACATGAGATTGCTTCACGCCTAATACATATGCAAAACCTATTCCTGTCTAGTATTATAATTAGCTTTCTGGCATTCGTTCCATTGGTACGCCTGCGCAGTGCCTCCTGGTGGTGGTCGTTAGGGGGTCGTGGGGATGAAGGCCTGTAGTTCCTCTTCATCACCGCGAGTAACCTCTTGCTTTCACGCAGACTCAATAGGGTTTCAGCTTCTATCCAAACCTCAGGTTCGGTACAAGCTGATTTTATGCATCTTGAAGCAGAAACTTGTCAAGTTTGCAAATTTTGTTACTCTGGCTATCTTTTGATTCTTTTCTTTCTAAAGATACTATTTGAACAAGAATGTCTTAAATGTTAAGTTATGAATCTTATCTCCTACAGTTCTGCATAACAGCTGTAACTCTTACAATTCTGCTTCACTGTTCTAGCAACTTTGACTCCTAGGGTTCTGCTTCACTAACACAGAGACTGCTTATGCAAGCAGGCACAATGTTAACCCTTTATTTCCCGGTATCAAATGAACAGCGGTCAGATGCAGGCTTGGCCATACAAGAATAGTGTGTGACGGTCAAGAGTCCCTTTTTGTGTATGTCTCAAAACAACACAAAAGATATAAGGTACTGAGGCAGTCCGAGTGCTTGTTCGTGGAGAGCGGTGCGTTACCGCTTGGGCAAACGGCCAGGGTCAGAGCAGGGATGATGCTCACGAAGGTGATGAATGTTTTTCCTGTGTTGTCTGCCCTGAGGCCTCAAAGATCAGTTGCTCGGGCAACAAACTGCCCGGAGACAGTGACAGGCACCGCGGCGCCTGCCAGGGCACAGGGCTCACCAGATCCCCTGCGAATGAGTTTCCGCCTGTGGGAGGGTTCCTGGAGAGCCTGACACTATAAAAAGTCAAACGTCCTTCACCTGAGCGTGCTGCTCTACTCTGGACTACAGAGGGTTCACGAAGTACAGCTCGCTGATTGAGAAGACGTCGCTGGATCCACGGTGTGGTGAGTATATTTCTGTGTTTTCCTTCCTTCTTGAGTTCCTTTTTCTCCTTCTACTTCTTATCCTTTATAAGGATAAGAACTTGCCAAGACTTTTCCTCCTGACTCAGTTTCAGTGAAGTTTGCAATAAAATTAACTCTTGTTTCATTGCTCAACTTCTGGAGAACCTGTGGCTTCTCCTGTGAGTAGCGCAGGGTATGATAGAAGATCGCCTTCCCCCAGACCTGCTGAATTTGGGCAGCTCTTTTAGCTGGTTCTCTCCGTTTTCCCGTACTTGCTCTTCTCCAAATATCCTGGATCGTTTCATATTTTATGTCTTTGCTTCTTTTAAATATCCTATAATCCTAGGTGGCTTTACCTCGGCTATGCCACGATAAATTTGTTTTTTCCAATGAGGCTAACAACAGTCTTGTTTCTTCTTTCCTCCTACTTATCGTTGCAAAATTCAGTTTGAACTTCCTCAAGGCTTTGGGTGATTCCTTCAGTGGCCCATCAGTCAGGAAACATGAGTCCTGATCTCTGGTGTTTTCTGTTATCTCCTATACCTTAGGGGTTATGTTTCTGGGTATTGAAATTTTCCTTCTTCTGTGTCTCAGACTGGATTTTTAGGTTCAGTATATGGTAACTATATATCCTCATGAATCAGCTGTCATTCCACTAAAGTGACCTCTTATAATAAGTGCCCAGCTTATGTCTTGAGGCAAAGGCTTAGTCTTTCTCTGTTTCCTCATTAGTGTTCTTAACCTGTTGGAAAGGAGCCCCTCAGACTAATTGCACATCATGCGAAGGAGTATTTTCTCCTACCATTTTTTAAAATCCTTGATTCTTTTATTATCATTGTGCTGTCTTTCTAATTGTGGTGTAAGACCAGAAGAACAGACATTTTGCTTCTTTAGGCCATTCATTATTTGGCATGCGTCTATCATGGCTCTATGAATGTTTTTTTGTAGAAAAAAATCAGTCTTTTCAGACTCTCCTCAAATGAGTATCTTCCTTGGTCTTGGTCATTCTTTACAGGCTTCTCTTCTCCCTGAGTTTTTTTGAGATATACCAATAAAAAAGCCACGGGCCTTCTCAGAACAGGAAATGGGAGATGTAGGTGGCATTCACCTTCATCTCCAGTTGTCTTATTTTGATACTGGCAACCCATTCCCTTCAATTGCTTATGGATGCTTTGTTGATTTTTTGCAAAACTCGTAGAAGCTGGAATAATTCATAAAGGCTGGGGCCTTGTGTGTAATCTGACTCCTAGCACCATGTCATAGTGCCTACAGTGTTTCAAATGATGCCAAAATACTGATTTATACAAAAGAACTTTGAAACTCTGTGTTGTTCATCATCTTACTTATTACACAGCTTCACGTTTTGTTTGCCTTCTGACTGCAGTTGTAAATTAAGTAAATATCTCTCAATTACTTCAATGACTAATGGTTCCTTTTTTGAGACAGAGGTAAGCAAGCAGCTTATGATTTTCTTCATGTATAAATTGCTTTGCACTTATTTATTCTGAATATCTTTTCTCTCTTTTTTTTCGGTTCTCTCTAATGTGTTAGTTAATCCTCTAGTTTGCATTAACTCAATTTTGTAAACTTTAGATTTAGATTTAGATTTTTGCTCTTACCTTGCTTTTCGCTTATTAAATGCAATAGGCACTGTGAGATTTAAAATGAATGACGTGAGAGCAGCCAACACACTAATATTCTGCTCAGCTGTGCATATGAAATTTTAGGGAACAAGTTTGCCTAATAGTGTAAATCAGTAACTGCATGAAATGCGTTAGAACTGCAAAGCCTAATTATCATTATTGTAATGTCATTTGAATGTCTGACTTGTCCAGTGTAGAAACTACAGTTTTTCAGGGTTTTATTACTAAATGAAGTTATTAAATTTTTATGAACTGCTTTGGCCAAATGCGTCACAGTTTTGCAGACATCTCTCTTGATTTGGTTTAAAAGAAATCTCAATTTGCAGAGTGGTTTAGCATATAATGTATATTTCCAAATGTCATGACATGTCAGTCAACCATAAATAAATAATCCCTGATTTAACATAGGTCATCTGCCATTATTCTCCTACCTATCCTTTTCCTGTACTAAAACATTCCATGGTTATGGAACTGACTTTGATAAAATAATTTTGGAAGCTGCTACTGATAGGAGAAGTCCTGACACTGAATTTTAGAAATTGCAATCAATAGTCAAAGGTATGTAAATCAAATCCAGTTGAGTTGACTTCATTAGGAACAAGACTTGGCTTCTCTTGTTGGAAATAACCAATGCTATCTAATATTCTTCTACAATCAAATTCCATCCTACGATAGATATTTAATGTAGGTGACTGACACATATTCTGAATGTTTGTGATGTTCTGTAGATGGGGGTGTGTGCAGAGAGAGAGTGCTTCTTGCTTGGGCTGACTTTGACAGTAGATGAGATTTATCCTACTTTTTATCACCCATATATATTCAGGAGGAAGCCATAATTATCTAACAATTAAATATGGTATTAAAATGTCTGATTTTCATTTGGGAAACAGCTCACAATATTTTTACAGCAAAACACAAGCAAACAAACATATCTGAAAAAAAGCATAAACATTATTGAAATTAAAAGCAGTTTAGCAATAAGTGACTAACTGCATTTTTCTGTTTATACTAAAGAGCAGTGACAGATGCTCTGCCATATATTCAGTCTGTTTCAGTAAACTATCACAAGAAACAGATGAAATCTCTTTTTAATCTGGAAAAAAACATATCCCTTTTTCTTAGACCTTCAAATCCTTGAAGACACATTTTCACTTAAACTTTTTTTCTTCTAATGCCTTATTTTAATGCTGAACTGCTTTATTATAGTGAGTCTGCTACAGCAGGAGGGTATCCATCTGCATAAGTTTTGGAAAGCAGCATCTTTTAAACAGCACACAAGGAAATAAGTTTCATACTGTTTCTTGAGAAACAGCTTTTAAACAATGTGTAAGGTAGAAGAAAAAAATCTATGTCCTCTACTGGCACAGATAATAATGAAGTCTCCGAAGAAAGATTTGAGGGCACAGGGTGCTAACATTCAGAGACTACATAGCAGAGCTGTCTGGTAAAATACAAGCAGGGTAATGCTCAGCTGTTCCTAAACCTGTTATTACAGCCCTTTTCTTTTGTTATAAAGGCAACAACTGATAAATTTTGCCAGCAGATCTCTCCAAGTAAGGGTCTGAGAGCGAAGGAAGTGTGTTGGAAATGTCTTTAATTCAGTTTGGTGTGTGTAAAGCTAATACTAAAAAAAAAAAGTTCATGGTGCTTTCTTATTTGAAAACACTTTCTTGACTTTTGAGACCAGTACATTGCACAGAAAGGAGGATTATGGCAGAGTACTCTCAGGCTGTTGATAGACTTATCTCTGTTGCGGGACAACTCTCTTGTTCTTTCCTTTTCTGCTTCATAACATAAGGAAAAGAGATACTGAGTGTCCTCTTCTGTTTTGCCCATCCCACAGATCTGTCTCTAGCCTGGCTGTTGAATTTTATGTTTGAACTCCAAAGCAGATCTGCCCTTCTCTGAAGCACTAGTTACTCGACTCGTCCAGGTAATAGATACTGGATTTGTTGCATTAATTTAGAATATCAAAGTTTAGAAGCTTGATTTGCATGCAACTGTACAGCAGGATAGAACTGAATATTTTATTTGGTCTACCTCTGAAATAGAGCAATGTAAGTTAATTTCAAAATATTATTCACTGGCCGTATTTAGTAGAGCATGTATAGGGAAATAATGAACATTTTCAAGGGCAAATAGTTCTAAATTTGAAAGTATCATCATTTCAGTGTGAGAGATACTTTGTAAATCTGGCTAATATATATGGGAATGTAAAAATACTCCTTTCACTGTAACAGAATTACCTACATTTGTTGGAGTTTTATGGAAACGAAGCTTAGTGAAAATGGTGAAAATAAATTTAAATATTAAATATAAGACTGTTCTGTCCAAGAAAAAAAAAAAAAAGAATCAGTATCCAGATGCATTTAGTTGAACAAATAAAAGGGTTGTTAGGGAATGAATGATGTATAAGTACACATGCTTAGATATGTCTATCAAATGGTATCTGATGTACTCAGAATAAGATTTCAGTGCTTTTTACTGTCAGGGCAATAATATAGGTTTTAAATTAAGTTAAATTCTGTAACAAGAACAATAAAATAAACAATGATTTTTCTTACGTTGCCTTCAGCTCGCTAGTGTGATACAATTTGCCATGCAATTACACAGCCTAAAGTGAATATAATGAACATGTTTAGAGAATTAGGAGTTCCAAACTTATTCTTTCATATAGATGTACTTAGTGAGATACTCATTACTCAGTTTATTGCCTTGCTATGTTTAGATACATGTTGTCTTTTAACCATTTTATGGTCTACATTTTCCTGTGGTTTAGCTTGGTAGAAGAAACCTGAAGGAAGAAATCAAAGCAAACAATCATAAAAAAACCAAAACTTCTTCTCTGAAGAAGCTAGCAACTCCAGGTTTCTCTTCTGTTAGCACTTAATGTGATTTCTTGTGTTTTCATGAGGTGCATTCCTTAGAAAAAGAGCATATGATTCTTTTTTCTGTTTGTTTGTTTTATAGTTAATGCATATAGAAAAAATATGAGCAAAAGCACACTTTTCCTTGATACGTTTGTTTAGAGAAGCAGTGGCAAAAGCGCAGAAGTATTTTGTGTTTTACTGACTGAGTAAGGCCGTGTGCCTTATTAAACAAATTAGGAACACATGGGTATTGATGACATCACAAAAAAAATGGGCAAGATTCCAGCTGGTGTAAATTGACATAAGTTTGTTGAAGAAAAGGATGTAGATCAGTCTACCTTAGTTGACTATCTGGTCTACACCTTTGAAAGGAACTAAAGCATTGGTCAGTTACTGTATATCACAGATTAAGTTTAACTGTGAAAAGATGCTGTTGTATTATTGTTCTTTCACTGCCGGCAGTCTATTTCACACAGGAGCCTATTTCATTGTCAATTCAGGCATGGTATTTTTTAATAAGCTTATTAGAGAGTTGCTGAATTCTGCTGGCTTGCCTTTTGACCTGTTAACATACAATCAGGAAGTGGAGAAAAAAAATATATACTATTTTCAGTGGGATTTTAGTTTGAGTAAATACTGCTTGATTGGACCTCAGAGTAAAGATGAGTAAGCTCTGGTTCCATTTGGCAACTGTAAAAGCAAGAAGAGGGTATCAAAAAGCAACTGATTTTCTTCTGGGAGTCTGATTTGGGGCTTGCTGAGACCAAATGAAAGGTTCTTAATGATTTTAACGTTTTGCATAAAGCCTTCCATTTGAGAGTATAGTAGATGTACAATATTGAGATTGAAATGCTGCGCTTAAATCTGGTGATTTTACATCCCATATTTTATAACTGGCAATATGGTGCAGCAATTTATGTCAGCTGTTACAAGGTTCTGTAGGATGGAGGCTAGCTGTGTGTCTGTTCATGCTCTGGCAAGATGAAGCAAATTGAGGCCTTCATTACTGCAAAAGAGAAATTTTATGGGGGAAACGGAAGCTTGGATGCTCTACTTTTAACAGTCTCTGACTGGCAGACTGTGCTTTATTTAACAGTGCTTCAAACAGCCATGTTTATGAAAAAGAGGGCTGCATAAGCTTTCTGGTTGTACTTCCTGCTCCTTTTAAAGAAGTTTACATTGTAAAACATTTTTCCACTGCTCAGATTTCTGAGATGCAAGGTGGATAACACTGCCACATACAAAAACACCTAGGCATTTGTATGTTCTCCATCTCTCTGTGAATGAAAGGTACATACTTGTGTTAATGCCGCACTACACATGGCTAAGGTGATGCAGTTCAGAATAGGCCATTCTAATGTGGTGTTATTGTTAGGTGAGCTTAACAAAAGCTTAGGTGTTTGCCAGAAATTCTGTTAATCTAGGAATAAGAACTATTGCATGACGAGAAATAGTCCTCCAATCTCTCTGGGGGAGAAATGCTCTTCCTGCACAGAGCAAAGGTAATTACTGGTCTGGGCTGAATGGCACGGACTAGATGGGGATTAAGTGCACTCTGCCAAGCTTTTAAAATATTGCTTTCATAAAAAAACAAGCTAACAAAAAAAAAAACAAATCAAAACCCTGAACCCAAACAAACCAAAAAAACCCCCCAAAAAACAACAAACCACCACAGAACAAAAAAAAAAACAAACCACCAAAACCCAGAAGATGCAAGGAAGTTGTATTATCCTTTTAGTAGGTCTGATTGCTATGGATTTTGCAGACCTCCAACAACAAGCACATAGCTGTAAATCCAAATTTGTATAAATGAGTAAGAATGTTTCCTGGAAACAGTTTCTCTTTCTTCTTGCTAACATGATTATGATAGATAGCACATCACTCTCTATTGCTCAGCAGCAATGGCATAAGAAGTTTCAATAGCCAGCCTTTCTGGTCATCTTTATTTGTTGGTTACATGCTGTCATCTTTATTGCAGTGGCTATTTATAAAAAACACCCCTTCACGTTTTTTTCAGGCAAAGTTTTTCAGTTGTTTTGGCAAATACTCTCCTTCCAGTTTCATTGAAATTAATTTAAAGCTTTGGTATGGATTCACAGCATTTGTTTTGCTAGATATGTCTTACTAATAAGAATGCTATTCTGTGCACAGATTAAGTCAAAGTATTTAAAAATAAAATAATCCTTGCACAAGAGTTTTCTGACTTTGTTTGGGATTAACTGACATTAATATTGGCTATTTAAAAAGGCAGAATTGTAGCTTCATAGGCTACTTTCATATCCAGTTGGAAAGAAAAAAAATTCATTTGGGTAGTTCAACCCAGTATAATAATAGAGGGTGGTCAGCTCTCTGAGTAGCCCACCTTTTCAGTGAGCAGTAGCAGGAGACCTGATAAATTACCTTTAATAGAGCAGCATAAATTTTAGATGATTAAGTTAACTGAGTCTCACCATTAGGATGTCACATTCTATTCTTTTGTCTTTTGATTTCATGCTTTCTAAGGCTTGGGAATTGCATGGCCCTGGTGACATACTATTCTTTACAGAGACAGCTTTTTCATTCTCTGCTTCTCCTGCTGCTCCCTATATTAATCAGCAATTTGAAAATTTCCATCATATTCCAGATTCCTGTATTAATTTCTAGTTTGTGATTTTAATTATACTTCAAATCACTCCCTAGATATAAGACTGTTTTACCTACATCCTCATTTTTCCCTCTAACTCAATTTCTGCTGATATGTACTAGTTAACATAGTACATGTCATTACTCTAATTCTGTTTATGCTAATAGATGAATTCTATTCTCTTAACCTGCTATTTAGACTAGAATACAGTAATTATATTCTCTATATAATGTAATTCTGAACTCCATGGGATGGAAACAGCATTTAAATTTTCTATATCTTTGCTATCACTTCTGGGGTTTAAAGAGATTTAGTTCAGGTGACCTAATGTTCGGAGATTTTATAAGTGAACTGCAGACATCATCTTCCTAAGGCTGTTATGACTTAGTTTTCAGTTACAAAATGGCAATGAGATCTTATATTGCTGGAAGTGTGAAAAAAAGCAGCAACCAAAACCAACAAAAAAATTGTAGTCCCTCCAAAAATCCACAAATGTGAGACCCAGTTTGTTACCACTTGGTAACATGGGAGATAAAGACATCGGATCAGCTGCCCTTACTATAATTTTAAAATAGTTAAAAAAACAATATTAAACAGTTTGAAGAAGAAAGAATAAAGAAACAGGGATTCTACTGCAATAACAATAAGTGAGCATTTTTGTCCCCCCAGTATGGGACAGGATAGATAGCAGTGACTGAAATGGATTTTGTAGATTAAAATGTGCTTCCTCATACTCATGTGATGGAGTAATAAGTAAACCTTACTTTCGCTTATTGGAAATGGGATTTTCCTTGTTGTCATGTGCTGCGGCTTTCTTGAAATAAAATATGAACTTTGATAGATCATATTGTTGACTTTTCTAGGAAATGTAGTATGTTATTGCAGCTCTGGCTATCCCACCAAGGTGCAAATTGCTTCCATTAGTTTCTTGCTTTCTACTTCCGTTGTCTTGGCAACAAAACATAATTTCTTCTTACATGTGTATTGTAGTGTCCTGGGTTCGGCTGTAACAGTTATTTTTCTCCTTCTTAGTAGCTGGTGCAGTGCTGTGTTATCAACTTCAGTCTGAGAGCAGTGCTGATAATACACCTATTTTTTTTTTTTTTTTAGTTGTTGCAAAGTAGTGTTTACTCTGACCAAGGACTTTGTGAGCCTCATGCTCTGCCAGGGAGGAGGGGAAGCTGGGAGGAAGCAGAGACAGGACACCTGACCCAAACCAGCCACAGAGGTATTCCATACCACAGCACGTCATGCCTAGTATATAAACTGAGGGGAGTCACTCGAAAGGGCCAGATTGCTGCTCGGGTCAGGCTGGGTATTGGTTGGCGGATGGTGAGCAATTATATTATGCATCACTTGTTTGGTTTTTTTTTCTTATTTCCCTTATTATTACTGGCAGTAGTTTTGTATTGTACCTTAGTTACTGGACTGTTCTTTTCTCAGTCTGTGGGAGTTGCATTCTTTTGAATCTCCTCACCACCTCTCTGGGAGTGGGTGGGGGAAGAAGTGGGAGATTGAACGAGTGGCTGTGTGGTTCTGAATTACCGGCTGGGCTTAAACCATGACAGTCCTTTTGCCCACCCAGTGTGGGGCTATTAAGTGGGTGAGTGGGTCCCGCTGATCACTCCTTTGCTTTCTGGTCTACAGATCAGATGGGAATGGTCTACAGATGGATGGGAATCAGCCTGCATAGAGGATTTCATACAGCTGCCTTCCATCTCCGATGCTTTCCTACAATGTGGCAGGACCCATCAGTAAAGAAGGAATATTGCTTCTCACTGTCTGACAGTTTATTATATGGTGGGGCCTCTTCAGCACACATCACCTCTTCCTCTAGTGGCATTCCAAAATCTTTGCCCTCTAGCCAGTCTATGGTGACTTCTAGGATTCCTGGATGACTGGGATTTCCCATTTGAACTTGTGTAATTAGTGTGGCCCACTTACTCCATGTAGCATCTGTCATGTCCTGACTTTACAGTATGGACAGGGCTCGGATCTTACGGGGTGAAGTTAAGACACAAATGAGGTCAAGTGCCTGGATAATAGAGTTTATTACTGAAAATTATTATAACATACAAAAGAAGGAAAAGGAAAGAGAAGAGGAAAAAAAGAGTGGGAAAGGAAAGGATAGAAGCAGTATATCGACCCTCTCTCTCTGCAAATCTGTCAAATAGTTACCACCACAGAGTTGTATGGCATCCTGTTGTCTGGATTGATGGCAGAAGTCTTCCAACTAGCCAGTGGTCATGCAGTCCTTTATACCATATTGTATCCAGATGTTGATCAGATGGCTGTTACCCCAGCATCGTGTAATCAGTCATGGGTTGCATCTATGAATTGTGTTTTTCATCAGGTTCTTTTTTTATGCATAGACCCTACAGTTTGTTTCCTGCAAGGATGTTCCAGTCCGCTTTCTGTTTCTTGCAAGGATGTTCCCATCCCCTTTTTGCTTCTTGCAAGGATATTTGTGTCTGCTTGTCAGAAGTGAGACTTCCCAACTTCCCCCTTGTGCAAGGGCATTCCAGTCTGCTTATCAGAACTGAAACAACCCAGCTTCTTCCTTAATGCCTGCTTGGCAATTATGTCCAGCTGAGTCAACAGAGCTGAATCCACAAGTTGTTTCAGAGAGCAATAAAATCTCTTTCTGAGGGGTAAACAGTCTTGCCACAAGCGCTTCATAGTTCACAGAGAGCAATGGTTGAGACAAATACCCATTTTTACATGTCAATCCTGCTACAGCATCGGTTGCATTATACATAGAGGAGACCCTGCCTTTGAACATCCAGCCCAGTACTGGCAGCAGGTGTGCCAGGAGCTGTGCTTCAGTGCCCATCACCGCTGTGTGTTTATCATGCTTCATAGTTTTCCCAGAGACGCAGCTCTGAGTTTGTCTAAGCTGACAGGGAGGAATCTATCAGGAGGTGCTGTGCTTCATGATGTTCTTTCTCAGTGGTCTGCTGGAGTTGGACTTCCTGCAGTGTCTGTTGTCGGTGTTAGAGTAGCTGCTGTGCTTGTTGCTGTGGTTGGGGTAGCTGCTGTGCATGTTGCTTGGGATGAAGTAGTGGAATTGCCTGTTGCTTTGCCATAAGATCCAGGGATGTCTTTCTCTTCCTTCTTACAGAGCAGGGCTCTGTAGGCATAGGCCAAGGCGCAGCTCTGAGTTCGTCTAAGCTGGCAGGGAAGAATCTCCCAGGAAATTACCCAGGGAAAAGTTACCCATGGATTTACAGACCAGTCATTCTCACCTCTGTGCCTGGCAAAATCTTGGAGCAGATTCTCCTGGAAGGCATGCTAAAGCACATGAAAAACAACAAGCTGCTTGGTGACAGACAGCATGGCTTCACTAAGGGGAAATCCTGCCTGACCAATTTGGTTGCCTTCTATGATGGGGCTATGGAACTGATGGACAGGGGTAGAGCAGTTAATGTCATCTACCTGGACTTGTGCAAAGCATTCAACAGTGTGCTGTATGACATCCTTGTCTCTAAACTGAAGAGACATCAATTCTATGGGTGGACCACTCAGTGGATAAAGAACTGGCTGGATGGCCACACACAAAGAATTGTGGTCAATGGCTCAATGTCCGGTTGGAGACCAGTAATGAATGGTGTCCCTCAGAGATCGATGTTGGGCCCGGTCTTGTTCAACATCATCGTTGCTGACATGGACAGTGGGATTGAGTGCGCCCTCAGCAAGTTTGCCGATGACACCAAGCTGTGTGGTTCGGTTGATACGCTGGAGGGAAGGAATGCCATCCAGAGGGACCTTGACACGCTTGTGAGGTGGGCTGATGCCAACCTTGCGCAGTTTAACCATGCCAAGTGCAAGGTCCTACACCTGGGTTGGAGCAAACCCAGGCACAGCTACAGGTTGGGCAGAGAAGAGATTCAGAGCAGCCCTGCAGAGAAGGACTTGGGGGTGTTGGTCGATAAGAAAATGAACATGAGCTGACAGTGTGTGCTAGCAGCCCAGAAAGCCAGCCGTACCCTGGGCTGCATAAAAAGGAGGGTGACCAGCAGGTCGAAGGAGGTAATCCTGACCCTCTACTCTGCTCTTGTGAGACCTCACTTGGAGTATTGTGTACAGTTCTGGTGTCCTCAACATAAAAAGGACATGAAACTGTTGAAACAAGTCCAGAGGAGGGCCACGAGGATGATCAGGGGACTGGAGCACCTCCCGTACGAAGACAGGATGAGGAAGTTGGGGTTGTTCAGCCTGGAGAAGAGAAGGTTGCATGGAGACCTCCTAGCAGCCTTCCAGTATCTGAAGGGGGCCTATAGGGATGCTGGGGATGGAGTCTTCATTGGGGACTCTAGTGACAGGACAAGGGGTAATGGGTTAAAACTTAAACAGGGGAAGTTTAGATTGGATATAAGGAAGAAGTTCTTTCCTGTTAGGGTGCTGAGGCACTGGAATGGGTTACCCAGGGAAGCTGTGAATGCTCCATCCCTGGCAGTGTTCAAGGCCAGGTTGGACGAAGCCTTGGGTGGCATAGTTTAGTGTGAGGTGTCCCTGCCCATGGCAGGGGGGTTGGAACTAGCAGATCTTAAGGTCCTTTTCAACCATAACTATTCTATGATTCTGTAAGTCTTTTCCGGAGGTGCTGTGCTTCATGATGTTCTTTCTCAGCAGGGTGCTGGAGTTGGACTGCCTGCAGTGTCTGTTGTCGGAGTTCGAGCATCTGCTGTGCTTGTTGCTGGGGTCGGAATAGCTGCTGTGTATGTTGCTTGGGATGAAGCAGCCATGTTACCTTTTGCTTTGCCATCAGATCCAGGGACATCTTTTTCTTGCTTCTTACAGAGCAGGGCTCTGTAGGCATAGGCCAAGCCCCAGCACCTTGTGGTGGTTTGTCCCTCTCTGGCATTCCCAGGATGGCAGCACACCTTGTCTAAATGTTTTACTATTTTTTCTGGATTTTGCACTTATTCAGTGGTGAAGTTCCAAAGCACTGGAGGGCCCCACTGGCCTAGGTACTTGCATATACTGTCCCACACACCCTGCCACTCATGACTGGCTAGCCTCAGGGAAGATTTCTTGTTGGTGTTCTTAGATAGTCATTTAACTTTACAAAAGACCTGGTCCTGACCCTGCTTAGCTTTTGAGATCAGATGAAATAGGGCGTTCTCAGGGTGGTATCAAGCTGCTAAGATTGAAGTGGCTTAAATCGATTTAGATTGTCAACATAATGGTGATTTATTTTTATCCTTGTGGGCCCGTGACACCTCAGGCCATCAAGGCATACATGCAGCATACAGATGGGCTCGTGATCGAGGGATGGACTTAACAATGGGTACTATCGCCCAGGTCATTCATGAATGTGAAATGTGCTGCAATTAAACAAGCCAAGCTGTTAAAGCCTCTTTGGTATGGAGGACGATGGCTGAAGTATAAATATAAATATCACACTGCCACCAACCCGCCAAGGCAAGCGCCATGTACTTGCCATGGTGGAAGCAACCACCGGGTGGCTGGAAACATACGCTGTGCCCCATGCCACTGCCCGGAACACCATCCTGGGCCTTGAGAAACAGATTTTGTGGTGACACGGCACCCCAGCGAGAATTGAGTCAGACAGTGGGACTCATTTCTGGAACAACCTTATAGATACTTGGGTCAAAGAGCATGGCATTGAGTGGGTATATCACATCCCCTACCATGCACCAGCCTCTGGGAAAATCGAACGGTACAATGGGCTGTTAAAAACTACACTGAGAGCAATGGGTGGAGGGACTTTTAAATATTGGGATATGCATTTAGCAAATGCCACCTGGTTGGTCATCACTAGGGGATCTACCAACAGTCCTGGCCCAGCCCACTCAGAACTTTTACATACTGCAGAGCAGCTTAAAGTTCCTATGAAGCACATGAAAAATTTGCTGGGGAAGACAGTCTGGGTGATTCCTGCTTCAGGTAAAGGCAAACCCACTCATGGGATTGCTTTTGCTCAGGGAACCAGATATAATTGGTGGGTAATGTGGGAAGATGGGGAAGTCCGATGTGTACCTCAGGGGGATGTAATTTTGGGTGAAAACAGCCAATGAACTCAATTATATGCTATTGTCTGCTACATAACACTTCTGTGGCCCATCAGCTAAATGTCTGTCAAAGCCGCTCTGGGCTTTGAAAAGAAGGTATGTGCTGTAATGATTATCAGCAGAGAATAAAGTTATTGGAAGGCCTGGCAGGAGCAGCAGGAGTTTCCCAGTACTGCCCTGGAGTCACCATTGGCTGAACTTGACTTCCCTCCAATCATCACCCAAACAAAGCTCAGCAGTGACCAGAGGAGTTCAACAGTGTTGTGAGCAGGCAACAGCCCAACACTACACACCATCTTTCCTGCTCTGAAAGTCCATTATGGCAGATGAAGCTTGACATCATAGAAGCCTGACATCATCTTTATAGCCTGTGGACTAAAGAAAGATCTGTCTCTTTGTGTGTGTGTGTGCGTATCAAGAGACAAAAAGTGATGGTGTGTTGAAAAATTTGGGATCTGAACATGATGTGAATGGCATGGAATACAGGATGGATACTGTACATGATTTGTTTTTACATGTGTATTATAGTGTCCTGGGTTCAGCTGTAACAGGTATTTTTCTCCTTAGCAGCTGGTGCAGTGTTGTTTTTTGTGAGGTCTCATGAGAGTGAGTAGAGGGGGAGATTCACGTCCCTGAACTTGCTGGTCACACTCCTTTAGATACTGCCCAGGATATGGTTGTCTTTCTGGGCTGCAGTCATACGTTGCTGGCTCATGTTCAATTTCTCATGAAGCAACATCCCCAAATCTGGGGGTGATTCCTTGTTCTCCTCAGGGCTGCTTGCAGTCCATTCTCCACCCACCCTGTATTTGTGCAGGACCTTGTACTTGGTATTGTTAAACTTCCTGAGGTTTGTGCTGGCCCAGCTCTCAAGCGTGTCAGGGCCCCTCTGGATGGCATCCTTTCCTCCAGTGGACAATCGCACCACACTGCTTGGTGTCATTGACAAACTTGATGAGGGCACACTCAATCACACCGCCTCTGTTGCCAACAAAGATGTTAAACAGCGCTGGTCACAATACTGACCTGTGAGCAATGCACATGGCTAGTTCTAAGCAAGAACTTTTTCTCAATGCACTTGACTGTGCTTTAATAGTCAGATTCTTTGGAGTAAGGGGAGTCACACATACACATTATAGGATTTCATACAAATGTTTTACTTGCAGAAGGTTGAATGTCAAACATTTTATCAGCCTTTCTATCAAAATCATCTAAAAATTTTATGGCACTTGCTGGATACTTTTCACATTTTATCATGATAAATGTAGCAAATGATCCAGGAGATGGAAAATGATCAGTTGAATTCCAGGCCACAGAGTAGTCAGTGATCTTAGAGCAGTCATTGAGTCTATCCTTCTCTGTCAAATGGATCATAACACTGAAGACATTGTACTGATTACTTTTCAAACTGTTTGCTCTTTATTCTAATTAATACCCCTTTAGGATATAAATTGTCTCCTGTCTGTTTCTGTACATCACTGAATATTCAGGTCTCCACCAAAACAGTAAGAATTTCAAATTTTTACTACTTGCAGAAATTATCTAAGTTTCTACTCACTGCACATTAACAACATTGGATTGCAGTAATAATGAAAAAATGCATAAACTCTGGTGACAGGCATCCTATATCTTACTCAGGGCAAGGTTTATACATAATGGCTAGAAAGAGAGATTTTCTTATTCTTAGCTTTGGCTAAATGCCAGATCCAGTCCTTGAGAAAAAAGTTCTGCTTGATTGCTTGCTTTTGTCTCTTGGCAGGGCCGGGGGGAATATAAGAACATGAGCCTGTAAAGGTAGCTCTGTGTCCATTATATATTTTTCAATAAAAAGCTTGATTGGCTTTAATATGCAATATTCTCTGGATTGTCAGATGTGAAACCTACCCTTCCCTTGATGATCTTGTCTACCCCCTTTTATTTTTTTAGGCCTTTCAAGGGCTGCCCCTTTTGAGATTTCCATACAGACTTCAGACCTCTCTTGAGGTTTACACAGCTGCATAATGATATTTTCTGTTTTGTTACTTTATCCTTTTCCGATAATTTTCAAAACGCAGTATGTCTTCAGTGTGGTTAGTCATTGAGCACTTCATCTGGTAACTTTAAAACTATTCACACTGACTCCAAGCTCTTTTTTCAGACTGGTAATAACCACTTGTTCTTTGTGAGCATAGAAAGATTTACGGGTGATGGGATGCTTGGAGGCTGTCTTGGGCACAGTGATCACAAAATAAGAGGTTTTGATTCTTGGGGAAGTGAGGGGGTAGGTCAGTAGGACTGCTACCTTTAGCTTCCAGAGGGCCAAGTTTGGTCTGATTAGGAGTCTGGTTGACAGAGTCTCTCGGGAGGCAGTTCTAAAGGCCAGAGGAGTCCAGAAAGGCTGGAAATTTTTCAGGAAGGAAATCTTCAAGTCGCAGGAGCAGATAATCCCAATGTGCTGAAGGATGAGCCAGTGGGAAGACCAACCTGGCTGGACAGAGCGAGTCTGAAAAAAGCAAAGCTAATGGAGGGTCTGGAGCACAAGTTTTACGAGAAGCGACTGAAGGAACTGGGGTTGTTTAGCTGGGAGAAAACAAGGCTCAGGCGAGACCTACTCGCTCTCTACAACTACATGAAAGGAGGCTGTAGCAAGGTGGGTGTTGGTCTCTTCTCCCAAGTAACAAGTAACAGGATAATAGGAAATGGCCTCAAGTTGCACCAGGGGAGGTTTAAATTGGATGTTGGGAAAAATGTCTTCAGTGGAAGGGTTGTCAAGTACTGGAACAGGCTAGCCAGGGAAGCGGTAAAGTCACCATCCCTGGGGGTATCTAAAAGACATACAGATGTGGCACTTGAGAGCATGCTTTAATGGTGGGCTTGTCAGTGTTAGGTTTATGGTCGGACTCAGTCTTATGGTTGTTTTCCAGCCTAAATGATTCTGTGATTCTGCAACTGCTAACTTAGAGCTCATGATTGTGCATCAATAGCTAGTACTGTTTTACCTGTGAGCTTTTCCATTACAATAATTTGTCATTTTATTACTGAGGTTCCCCATACTTCAAGATCTTTCTGCAATCAAATTTCATTTTTTACTGTGTTGTGTAATTACGTATAATCAGCAAACTTTTTTGCTGCTGATACTTTCTTATCAAAAGCTTTTGGAAGACTAGTGTGTTTAACAAATTGATCATCATCCTCCAAGCCTGCAGATTAATTCAGAGAATTCTAATAAGTTTGTGGAACACTTCTACAAAAGCTGTGTGATTCTTTCTCCATGTTTGCTTATTTAACTGAATAATTACTTACTCTGTTCTTTATTAGAATTTTAAGCAATTAACTTATTTCTGAAATCAGACCTATTTGTAATAGTTTGACTGTCCTTGAAGCAGTTTTCCAAAGTTGCTATAATTCTAGTCTTTCATTCCTCCAAATTTACAACCAATTTAAGTGTTTATCTATATAAGTGTTAATAGTTAAATAACTTTTAATTCTGAGTTCCTTTAATGCTACCTAGCTTTAGCAAGGTGTTGCTATTTATTTCATTTGTTTGTTCTTGTGTTCAGCTGACACTATAAGCTGGGACAGTTCATCTACTGCCTGTGAGGAAAGGCTTCGGCATGGGACTTTTCGTAAGTTTTTCCATGGTGAAAGATGATGCAAATCACTGCTTCAGTTTTTCTGTTATATTCCTGTTCCTTTCTAATATTGCATATCCTTCTTTTCCTATGTTAAGTATCTGTTAACCTGAAAGGCTTTGTGGCAAGTATTTTGCTTCTAGCATGTTTGAAAACATCTCTATTACATCTTCATTGTCTTAGTAAATTTTTCTTTAAAGTCTATTTTGGTTTATTAAAGTTTCAGATTTAATTTGCAAGAGCTTATGTTCTTTTCCATTCACCATATATGGACACAATACTAATTTGCTGAAAGAGAAATCTTTACTATACATTACTCTGCTTTAAATTTTATTTTTATTGTTTAGCTATTGTTGTTCTGTTTCTATTCTTTAACCCGACTGATTTTATAGTTACTTTATCTGTCTAGAAAGATGTCTTTAAGGAAATATCATACTGCATACAGAAGTCTTATTCTATGCCTGGTTCTTTTAGTTTACTTTTCAGCAAGTTTTCTGTTTTTACACAATTTCTCTTTTTGAAAGTGAGCATCTCTGTAGTGGTTTTTGTGTGCTTTACTGCTGTTGTAGTTCTGAAATGGAACATATCACACAGGCTCTTTGAGGGATATATCTTGTAACAACTCCAGTCTTTACTCACAAAAGTAAACTTTCTGAGGTGTTTCAAGAAGAAGCTGAATTCTAAAAAAGTAGCTTCTGTCATCTAAATGTGGGCCTGATACTACCTGTTCAGATGTTTATCCAAATCTTCCTGGGAATAACTACAATTTCCCATCATTACTGTGTTTATTACTCTTGCGGGTTTTCTGGTCTCTCTGTCACAGTTAGAATCCAAAAATTGATACGAGAATTGTAGTATTACCCTTTTGCCATTTATGTATGTTCTTTATGTATGTTCTTTTTTAGTCATGTGGCTTATTACTTATTAACTGTAACCAAAATGTTTGTCTGACCTTTTCCTCAACAAGTTTGCTGATGACACCAAGCTGTGTGGTTCAGTTGATACACTGGAGAGAAGGAATGCCATCCAGAGGGACCTTGACACGCTTGTGAGGTGGGCTGATGCCAACCTTATGAAGTTTAACCATGACAAGTGCAAGGTCCTACACCTGGGTCGGAGCAATCCACCTCCTTTGGCCTGCTGGTCATGCTTCTTTTGATGCAGCCCAGGGTACGGTTGGCTTTCTGGGCTGCGAGAGCACACTGAAGCTGGCCCATGTTCATTTTCTCATCTACCAGCACCCCCAAGTCCTTCTCTGCAGGGCTGCTCTGAATCTCTTCTCTGCCCAACCTGTAGCTGTGCCTGGGATTGCTCCGACCCAGGTGTAGGACCTTGCACTTGGCTTGGTTAAACTTCATCCCCTTGCATGTCAGTTGCACCAGTCCCTACATCAGCTTCATGTTCCTTTGCTGGACTAGGTCAAGCTTTAACATGTCTCTCATGTACTGGGAAGCTGAGTCTTGAACCCAGGTGAGTTCTTCTACTGGTGCTGAGTAGAAGAAAAAGGTCATCTCTCTCAACCTGCTGGCAGTGGAATTACAGATACTTTTGGCTGCCTTTGGCACATCACTGTCTCATGTTTAACTTGTTGTCCAACCAGACCACCAAGTCCTTTTCTTCAAAAATATCTTCCAGCTGCTCAATCATGCCCTCAGCATGTACTGGTGCATGGACTTATTTCTCTCCAGTGTTGTGGCTTGGCATTTCCCTATATTGAACTTGATATCCTCCTGATAGGAAATGGTTTCCCACAATGGTAGTATTTGCTAATGGCCTGGAAGTGGGCCTAATTATGATGTCTGTGTACTTTCTCTGTGGTTAATAGTGTCAGATTTAATTTATGTCACTTATAAAAATGAAAAATGGAAGGAAAATGGCAGCAATTTGATTTTGACCTGTTGGTCTGTGGTAGGTATATTCTACATCACTATGCCTGGTTTTGTTTCTTAATTTATCTTTGTTTTTGTGTACCTATGCTGCTCAGATATGTGCTGCCTTAGCCATGATCTTTCAGAATGAATAGTTTCACTAAGCTAAATTATTCTCATTCAGGTATTCTTAACATTTATAATCATCCTAATTGGACCTGTACCATGTGTTAGTATGTGTTAGCAGCTGTTGCTGCTCAATATTTTAATATTCCTTCTACTCACTTTTTCTTGAAGTAAATAAGTAACAGTGAACTTTTAAAAAAAAAACAAACAAAAAACAAAAAACACTCCCCCCCAAAAAAAAAACAACCATCATTTTTTCTCTCATAAGCAAGATCTGTAGACTTCCTTAATTTTTCTTCCACCCAGTTCTGGGGGTGTTCCTAAACACTGAGTGATAGTCTGGCCACCACGCTACTGCTCAACAGAGCTTGAAATTAGCAAGAAGAGCTCAGGCTGTCTGACAGCCATGGCCGCCAAGTCTGAACAAACAGCAGCAACTATTTTGCTCACAGGGGAAATAAGGTTAGTGAAAATATTAAAGAAAAGTGAATGCCACTGCTGGCATGGCAACACTTTGCAGTAATTGGCTCCTTGTGATTCATGCTGGCCTGACTGTGAGGGCTACAGATGGGAAGCTTAGAAGCTTTGGTTGGGAAGCCCTCACATTGAACTTATGAGCTCTTCTTAAGAAATGGCAAACAGATCAAAAGTTCACTGAAGAAAGGGGAATTTTGTAAATTCCAAGAACATTTCTCGCTAATTTACTTTTGAGAGAATTAATCTATTTGAACATGTAGGTTAATAACTGTTGTAACCATTAAGTTGCAGGTGCTAATTTTCATGAAAAACTGATCTTTTCCATAACTAAACTCTAATTCATTCATCAGCAGCTAACACTGTCCACTCCCTCTTATTATTCAAAGTAGATGTGTACAACTAGGTAATATGATTAATTCTGAAAGATGTTTCTGACAATTTGTTGTAAATATTAATAAAGTGTCTAATAAAGAGAAACTTGTAGTGCTCAAAGTTTAAATACAAAACCAAAAAATCATGAACTGACACAAATAATGAACACAACTTGAAAAAATAAATTTTTCTACTCAGATATACATCTTATGCAAATGTGAACCAAATCTGACCTCTCCAGCTTAGTAAACAAACTGGGAATTCTCAGATTAATTGCTTAGACTCCCAGTAATGTTGAGATTGTTTGCTTTTGGTACTCTATTGCTTGGCCAGGAGGTTGCCAGTTGATAGAGTTTGTATTTCTATTCCTGGTTCTGCCTTAAACTGTGAAATAAATGAGAAACATCTTTAAAATATATATGCACATATATATTGAAATCTTCTCCAAGCTTTGTGTTTAAATGTAGGAATGTTGCAGATGTGTTTGAATGAATACACTTCTGTCATTTACAGAGGATAAATCCTACTTTCTTGATCTGATCAAACTTCTACAACAAACATGATAATACTACAGGTTGATAGCGATAACCAATAAGTTATCGAGAGAAGCTATCTCCCATTCTTGGAGATAGTTAAAACCTAATTGGTCACATTGCTGTGCAACCTGCTTTAGTTAACCCTGGTCTGAGCAGAAGGGATGGGCTAGGTGATCTCCTGCAGACCCTTGCAAGCTCAGACATTCTGTGATAATTTAAGTATAATCTCCCAGAAGAAGATCTTGGTAAATTAAATGGCTGTGGGATTTTCCTAATATGCTTGTTTCTTGCCATGTTACATCAAAGCCCTGATCTTCAGCCTTTCAAGCTTGCATGGGGTCTAGTGAGGCAGGTAGCCATTTATATTGAGTGTTTTCATTCCCTTCCAGTTTGTTTTCATACAAAAATAAGTAATTTGAAGTTGATTATACAACACTACGTCAAGAGAAAATGTACTTTAATATGATTGTCTCCTCAAAGCCACATGTTAATCTGGAACTATAAATGGAATGTTGCTTTTAAAGAAAAGCACATGCTGTGAATTATGCAGCATGAAATAGCTGCCTTCATAACCCTGACAATACAAAGGGAATAGAGGAAGAACTGAGTGAAACAGTGTATTTCAGTCACTGTATCAGGTAGGTGTAACACCACCCATGTGGCTGAGCCAGAAAATCAAGCTTTACCATAAGTGAAACATTAGATCCCACGAGTCTATTTTCCAGTCTAAATGGTTAGTAACTTTAGTGGAATTTCATTAGGACTACTCACATCGCCACATCCCAGTGATCCTGTTTCATATTCGCTCTGCCAACACTTACCAACAAAATTCTGCTATACTCTGTTTTGATTACCTGCAATACAAAAATACATTCAAAGATGACCTTTTAGTACGTTACCTCGTACATGCTGAGGGCAGTTCTATTTTGACAACTGAATTGAACAAAATAGAATATAGCTAGTCAAGGCTTCAAGCATATAGTTTTTAGCATAGTAACTGCACACAAAACTGCTTTAAATCCTTCACAACTCATTTAACCTTGGAATTAAATGTGCATGTAAATGTGATGGTCGCACACCTCAGTTCGTTTAGACTTTTAACTATAGACTGTATTATTTGCGTTTCCAGATGCCTTAGAAATTCAGGTTGCCAGTTCAATTCCTTAAAGACTTGCTATGCCTACACAGCAAACTAGTATTATGGATGTTTGATTAATGTCCTGATATTCCACTCAAATTAGCAGTGCCATTTCAAAGTATTTCATCTCCTGAAGAGAAATTGTAGCCTGATGTTCAAGGGATTAAGCTACAAATAAACCAATTATCTTTTAATGGCATCTCTCCTCCTCATTTTCATGTGCCTTTTTTTTTTTTTAATTCACAGGCAAAGGCTGTGTAGCTTAGCATATTTAGAGATGTTGCACTTAAAAACTGCTTTGTTTATCTTGGCAAGTCATTAGGTCTTGTGGCAATGATGATACAGTAAAAGCATTACAGACCCTGGAGTAAATACAGACCAAAGGGGCTAATGAAATATGTCAGGACACACAATGCTTTTAACATGATAACAGTGCTTTGGATATTGGTCTACTTCCGTTCCTTTCAGAAGAGAAGCATGTGATGTCAGGATTTGCCAGCAGTTAGTTATATCCCTGTCCTTTCCTTATCTGGTACTTGGCGGGGGGGTGGGGGGGTGGGGGTGGGAAGGAAGAAGAAAAGTGTTCAGTCAGATACCTGTAAATGGAGAAGATGTTTTTTGTAATTTCTTCTCTAATTCTGCATGTCTTCTTGGTATATTCAATGAAAATATGGTAGGGACATCTTCAGTCAAATACAGGCCAGTCTTACCACGAGATAAAAGGCCTTTCCTGAACTTCCCTGTTAATTGATTGCTGTTGCAATTAATAAAAGAGTGTTTCCAGAGGGTATTTCTACTTAAATAACTCTTCCCTTCTATTTGCTGTACCTGATGTCGGTTCAGGACTTATTTGTGCTCCAGTTTCAGACCAAGGAAGAATAAAGATGCCACACTGAGAGCTTCATTTATTCTAAAATTTCACAATTCTTCACTATGGAACAGCTCTAAAATCCTTTCACAACCCACTTGATTTGAAATAGGTTTGTATGCAGTATGCTGAATTTTCTTCTATGCACTTCATGCACTCTTCAAGCTCTATTTTTTAAACTCATGAAACAGAATATTTTCTAAGAACACTGGCAGGGCTTTTACTTCCTGTTAACACGTGCATAAAGGAAGAATGCACTCCCATGAATATTTGCAGTAAGTAGGTAAACTTAGGAGTACGCTTGGAATACAGAAATTAGTGTGTAAAATTTTAATTAAAAAAAAAACCCAAACATTTTTTGGAAAATACTGCTGCTCCGCGATATATTTTGTTTTGTATCAATAGCATCTCAGGTGCCCAATTCTGCACATGTAAAAAAGAAAGCTTGATTTATTTCTCAGAGAACTAAATGTGCCAAATGCACAGCACAAACACACACGTGTATATATGCACACAGTCATATATACAAAGACAAGGCATTAGCGAACACATGGCAAAATCAAACACTGCAGTGTGTGGAAATGTCAAGCAATTTCCTTCACCTTCATGCTTTGATTCTTTGTAGAAAAGAGTACCTATGAAACTTTTGCAAGCTTTGCCTTTCCCCAAGCCCGCAGCAGGCTTCACACTGATGGACTTTAATCAGCAGCAAAGACGCATCCTAGGCACAAAGATCATCTCCATCAGTCAGCAACTCATATGTTGTCACCCTAAAATAAGAATTGCTAAATGTTCTCAAGAAAAGTCTGCCAGAGTATTTTTAACATAGGCAAAGAAAATATTTTTACTTCACTTGTTCTTAGAGATGCCTTAATCATTTTGGCTGAAATTTTCTGGTTGTTTCTTCAGTGACAGATGGATTATGGATCTGACAGATGAGCTGAAGTTTTCAGTACAGAAGAGAATTCTTCTGTGATTACCTTTTGGGTATTCAATCTGTCTACATAAAAAGATAGAATACATATTTCCATGTCTTTACATATGTATTTTTCAACTAAGCCACCATTCGAATGTTTCTTTTATTTTTTGTTTAATTATTCATTTCTTTCTTTTTCCACTTTCTTTTGTCCATAAGTCATTAGACAGATCGCTTCCTCTGGTGCTAGGACTATCATTTTTACTCTTGTTTTGAATTGTCTCCTTTTCTTACATTCTAACACAGGCAACTACGCAAAGAACCTTTTTTTCATATGAAGAAAGATAAAATTTGTAAAAGTAGGGTAATCATGCAAAAGAAAGAGAGATAAGAGGAACTGATGAGTGAGTTTTGTATTTTGGTTGTCCAGTACGTGGAGCATGTCAGTAGCACTCAGGAGTATTGTACTGAATCCTACTCGGGAGCGGATTTTGTGTGTGACCTTGATTTCTCCACTGCTCAATTCATGTCTGTAAGCTGGGGACACTGTTTCTCCAGTATAACTAGGTAATTAGAGAGAGAAGTATCTCTGGAGGCCATTTCATCCTATTCTAAAACAGATGTTTAAAATGAGGAGATAAATCTGCAAAGGAAGTGACTGCCTATCTCCATTGCCTTAGAGTGAACTGGGAGAAGTAACTTAGATTGGATACTAAGTTCATGGTTGCTGAAATTAAATGGCACATCTCACAATAGCAAGGAACAAAGCATATTTGCTGCTTCAAGAAGTGGTTGAATTTCGATGTGAATAATTAAAATCAAAATTACTTGAGAGCCTTATAACTGGTGGGGGGTTTGATACATTGTAGCTCCTGAGTTTTAGCCTGTAGCCTTGAACCTTGGCAGCCTTTTAGGTTGATACTCAAAATACTAGCATGCTCCATGAAAGCTGAGGAGCAATGTCAGGTACTGATCTTGATCAAAGGAAGACATCAGTCCTACAGCCTCATTTGCAGCTTACAGACAGTTCAAGAAGCAGCTGACTACTTCCTCCAAAATGAGATACTAATGGTAGCTGCTGGTCACTAATCATGTAAGCATGCCCTGTCCAGTTCACTGCAGAATCAAAGCAGTGGTGAACTGTCTTTGGAGATGACAAACTAATCGGTTTGACTTGCACAGAAATGGGCTGAGGTTGTTCAGACTTAAAATCTCAAGGTAGTATGAAAAGCTGTAACTCACCCACTTCAAAACCACTGTCGTCAGGACACTGCCTCCAGACATTGAAAGAGAAAGTGAAGGGTCTGAGATCCAGAGGTGTAAGAGTGGGAAGCTATTGAGAAAGACTCAGGTGCAAGTTGGGCACACGTAAGTGGGCTATTGTGCAACTGAACTCCATAAGCTTTGCCTGTTTTAGCAAACTCTGTACGGGCACCGATTCAAGTGCCAGCTCTTGATTAACTGTATTAATTATAATTAGCTCTTACATACAGAACAGGGGCTTTCCCAATTAGCAGTCAGGAAGGACAAAGCCATACTGGTTTGGAAGGGAAGAAAATTTATGTGTATGAACATAAATTGTAACATGCAGTTCTCCCTTTGTGCCAGAGACGAGCCCTTGGCCTGGTTTTATTATTTTCTTTTGTATTAGCACAGAAGTAACCATAAAGTCTGTGTCTTTGTTTTCGATTTCAGCCTGTTACAACAAAACCCTCTAGCTGCTCACACTGAGGTGAATTGGATCTTCTTCTAGAATCATGTAAAGAAATTCTTGTAACCAAATGCATGTATAAATTGAGAAGTGGATCTGAGGCACGCAAAACACACCCACAGGACAGGCAGATTGTTACTCTGAGTATTCTTCTCTACTGTCTTGTAGCTAATTTGTAGAGTTATTATCATACTAACCTTACTATTACTTGTAGTTAGTCAGAAAATATCCTTGCAAAGAAATAGAACTTTTTTGACTGCACGTTTCCAGGAGCATTGCCCTTACCCCTCAGGCAAAGTCCTAAGACATATTTGGCTCTGCCAAAGTATCTTGCTGCAATTTGTTTAACTGGGTGTAAACTAAAAGTTCAAACCCAAAATTAATTCAGAAGCTCACAGTCTGTTGCCTAGGTGGATTACGACAGCAAAATCACATCTAGTTGATGGTTTATATATATACTGTCTACTACAAACAATGCATCTTAAGTTTTCTGGGTAGATCGCAGTATGAAATGATAACTTTAAATATCCTACTAGCACAAAATTTCAAGATGTTAAACTGGGCAATAAGCATGCACATATATGAGATGGGAAGAAGGCAGTGAAATGTTTTAAAAATTTTGTTGCCAGTCCTCAGGGTCAGCATTTTAACTTACCTATAGTTTATTTTTTAAAAAAACAAAAAACATCACATTGAAGTTGCCTACTTTATTCTGTTTCCCATCCCCTCCAGTAAAAAGGTGCATTTGTTTGAACAAATCTTGGTACTTGATTCTTCACATGATACTATGTTCACCATGATGTGACATGATGGACTCCAACTGAGTGTGAAGCACATTCTGTTATACACGTTTTTGAACAATGACTTCAAATACAGTTCCTTGATACATACGTATTTTAGCTTTGGATCCACTAGTGTTTTCCCCATGTATTTGATTTCATGCAGTAAAAAACATGATGATACATCTGTTATATGTATTTAAGACATTTGCAGATTCTTGTTTCACTGCTTTTGTGTAAAGGATTATGTGAAAATGCCCTTACTAGAGTATAAAAACTGGGTTCCATCAGGCACAGCTTAAGCCATATGTATTTTGCATTTTTCAGGGAGTCACTAAGTGTTATAAATCTTCATTTCATTGGGCTCCTCTTCTGCTTCAGAGAGCAAAAGAGAAATGAACATTAGTTTTAATGCATTTCATTATTACTCTGATGATGTGTGAAAGGTTTGCTGGGATCTTTTTCTGGAAAACTTCAAAGCAGAATTTAAAAAAATGACATCTCCTGCCCTTTCCATCTGAATTTCACATCATGAGGGATGAGAATGAAGTTAGTTGGTCACACCTGACTTGATGGAACTGGTTGTTAGAGGTGTCTAAAATTTACTGCTCATTGTTAAGTAGGGATAGGATGTCATACTGCAATTAAAAACTGCCAATATAGTCAATAAACTACTTCATTACAGTAAAAGAACAAAAAAGATTTACTACCACCTTTAAATTTAATTAGATTATAATTTTTCCATACAACCTATATTTTCCTTACATTTCTTCCAAAATTCTGTAATTTCAACTAAGTATCTTTATATCTGACATTTATTTAGTGATTGAAATTAGAACATGTAAGACAAATTAATGTTAGAAAAAGGAAGCTGTGCACTTTCACAAATTTGGGTATATGTATGTAAGATCTGTAATGTGGGGCTGTAACTCCTGATTTTAAGTCTGAAGATGAGACAGCTAAATAGGGATCATAGTGTCCATCTTTAATGGCAGAGTATAGTGAAGATAGACTCAGACTGTTCCTGGAAGTGTACAACAAAAGAGAAAGTAGAATTGGAATCAAGAAAAAAATCTGATTGGATATTGAGAAAAATGAAATTAAAGAGCTGTTAAGATCTGGAATGGGTTGAATGGGAAGTCTGTGGCCCTGAGCAGCTTGACGAGGAGTAGCTGATCTCCAGAGATCCCTTCCAACCTAAATTACTGTCTGATTCTATACAGGAAATTTTCAGTAGAGCTGTAAACAAAGCCCTAATTTCCTATACATAACATAATGTTAACTTAATTTTGTGAGCAGCAAGAACCTATTCTCTGTAGTTTTCTGAATTATGTTTGTGTTCTCTTGAGCATAATAAGGCTAAACTGAATTTACAGTCTTCCGTGAGTAAGCTCACTAACAGTGCTATTCTTAAACAAGACAGCTGGTCTTCATAAAAGCTGTAGGAGCTTTATGGCTTGAAGACCTTTATCCCTCCTTGAGAACCTCCTGAAGCTGGCCAGTGGTTAAAAAGCCGTAAACACGCAGACCCACTGTGATTATATAAATGTACTTTCCTTAGGAATCCAGACTATAATTAGGATGGTTATGTACCCATCAGTCAGCTATGATATCTTAATATCATTCACATCATTGGTTCTTCTTTTTACTTAGCTTCCTGGATGTATGCACTCCTGCACCTGGATACAGGCAGAACTTCTTGTAGAGGACTTTGTAGATCCCTTCCTTCTCAATTGTAGCCCTGGGTTTCCCTTCTCTGCAAATGGAAATATAGGTGATTACGCTCCTGTGTTAGTCCATTTTGGTTTATTTGAATGATTTTTCTGATGATGAGAAATGAGGTCTGAAAATAATAGGATCTGGTCTGTTACAAATTTTTTTGAACGAAAATAGAAGGTAATACAGAGTTGTAGGGTTTTGGTTGGTTGTTTTTTTTTTTTTTTCTCTCACCCCAGAAATCAAAATCAATGATGTGTGTGCATGTGTGTACATATGCAGTTGTGTCATTGTGCAGGACTGCAGCCAGCAAGATTTGCAGTTCATTAGTAAAATGATTATTACCAGTTCTTTCAGTCTTCATTTAATAGTGTTGTCAAATTTATAGAGACAAAGCTAATACTTCAACATTTTGATGCTTGGATTGTTTTTTTAAAAGTGGTGTATATATGAATGAGAAGGTTCCTGCATGGACTTGGACTCCTGTTAATTGGGTGCAGCTTAATTATTGCAGATTATTCACACTGTAAAGCATCAATAGCCAAGATACTTGTGTCTGAAGCCAGTAAATCCTCTGGACAAACTCTCAGGATACTAGTTACTAAGTGAGGGGACAGGACTCTTGCAGAGCTTCAAAGATGAAAGGTGCACATATGAAATGATTTTTCTCAAATTCATGGCCATATGCTACAAAGTAATGATTACTTGTAACATAAGATCATAAAATACTTTGCTGTATTTAAATGTAGAGGGGGGACTCTTGCATATTAATAGCTCCACTTAATGCATAGAAAGAAACCATGGTGGAATGTCTGAGGGGGATATTGTGAAATTATAGTTACATCTATATGTTCTTAAGAAGAATAAAGCCATTTAAGTCCTCCTAAAAATCTGAAAAAGTTCCTGTTTTTGCTGTTATGTAACTATTCATATCACTTCACCCTGATAGTTCCCGAGATAAAGGAATAGGGTGACGTTAGGATTTTGTAGTAGTGACTGAAATAAACATCTAAGCTCTGTCAGAAGCCCTGCTAGTAAAATGTGGCAGAAGCAAATGTTTTGACAGGTACTGTGTTTTTAGACCAACTAGCAAGTATTCATGTAGCCCTCTGAATTCTGATAATTTCTGTTCTATTACCCTTTTCATCCTGACACTATAAAAACATATGGGTTCAACTTCTACTAAAAGAACATACTGTCACTTTTATAATTTATGCTAATCTCAAACCACTCCATAAGATACCATAAAGTTCATAAAAGTGCAAGCATGTTACTACTTTTTTTGCATAGTTATTCTGTAGAATGAAAGACTGAACGTTAACTTGGGTCTTCAAAACAACTGAGTTTCATTACTAATGCTGACGCCAGCTTTATGTAATTTTTCCCTTATCTTTGAGTCCACCATACCTAAAAATTGTTCACCTTTTTCTATGCCAAAATATCTATTGTTACTGCTTCTAAACAATTCACAGTACTATAAGTATTGTTTCTGCTGTGGGTGTTATGATGATGGTGAATCAGCTCAGGCAGATGAAATAAAGTTCAACATAATTTTTGCAGACATAGTGACTGACAAACTAACCTTGCAACTTTCTTACATAAACTTATTTTCTGAATAAAAGAAAGAGTAGATGCTGTGCTTCTGAACTCTTAGTAAAATGTCAGTTCCATAGGAGAGACATAGAAAATATTTAAACTAGAGAAATGAGTAAGAAAGAACTGCCTGAAAGGAAAATGATGATACTGATGCCAGGATCATTATATTACTGTCAGAATTTTCTTAAGGATCAAAATAGGATAAATGTTAAAATCAGTGAACCAATGTGTTGTTTAAATTTGTTGATATCCTAAGGTTCAGAGATACTGCGACAATGAAAGCTTGATGGAGAATCAAGAGAAATTGTATGATCCTGAGAATCTGTCTAATGAGCATGAATGAAATTTAATAATAAGGATGTCAAAAGACACTTAAGAACCAATAATAATAATAATCTAAGCATTACTCTGGAAATGTCAGCAGTTGGAATTTACTAAGAAAGAAAAAGAACATATCACATTTATTGATCACAGGTTGAGTATGAGCAATATGTATCATATGGCTGTGAAAATGGGATGTGATCCTAGATAATGCCAATCTAAATATTTCCAGTCAAGTTTGGAAAATATTAACAAAATGTTAATAGAACCTACATTTTAACAGATACTGTGAGCAGTTCTGTTACACAAGTCACCCATGTTGAAGAAGGATAAATTTAACCTCAATAAATGCAAATGAGAACTGCTATAATAATCTGGAGAGCCTGAAAAGTATATAAGCATGGTGTACAAAATGTAAACTGTTTAGTAAAGGTCTAGAAAAAGGAAGGAAGGGGGGACATGGTCAGTGTGTATAGATGGGAGTGTGAGGAGTGGCTGATAGGAAGAGACCCAGAAGTATAGCTGCTTTCATTAGTGGACATTGATGGTATTAAATTAAGTTATCCTGTGTCATTCAAGAGTGCCACAAACTTCCAGTGGAAATATGGAGGACAAAAAGTAATTTGTACATGGTATTTGATTCAGTAACAAATAATTTGTGATAATTGCCTTCAGGGGACTAGATTCAATAGTCCAGATAGTCCCTTCCTATAAAAAGGTCCCTTCTGTATAACAAGTACTTCTGAAGTCAGTTGCTGAAAAATTATCTACTTTTGGCTCTTCATGAGGTAAAAAGGGCAAAGGAGGAGAGCTATAGAGGTAGTTTGTCTGTACGTACATGAGAGTGAGGCCTCTGCTGAAAGTCAGAGTAGCTTTAGGATGAGTCTCTATTAGCATTTCACTTTGGATCATGTGTTTGATTTGATTTGTGACACAAGATGTTGGGCATATTCTAGAGTTCTTTCCACTAAAATAGATGATTCACTTTGGGAGCCATCTGATACACTCCTGAACAGTTGACTCCTCAGTCCACAAAGTGACAAGTCAGAAGTAAGATTTCTTGAAATGTGTTGTGCACACTGGACCCTTAGCACCAGCTGCTCCTCTGTATTGGTCTACTTCCATTGTGTAGCTGCTCGTTAATGCAAATATAGCTCATGCAACTCCCAAGGGCTAAGCCTGATGGGGAAGTAGCAAGTCCCACACTGACTGGAAATCTGGCAACGGGTGGCAAATGACTTTACTGCTTATGTGTACAGATGACAATCAGTCTTGTCACAGATCTTTAGGAGCTTGATGTCCTTACATTTTATTGCAAAATATGCAAGAATGTTAGCTACAAGGAGAACTGCTTATAGCACAGGGGAGTGAATCATGTTAATGTTTCATTTAGTCTTTGGTAGTCGGTTCCCACTGTAGTAACTATTTGCTTCAATTGTTATGAATGAAATGAATGAGTAAGCTGGCTCAGAAACAGAGACTTGAATTTGGCTTGGATGTATCTGTTACAGAAGAACTGGTAATCTGAGGATGAATATTCTCCATGAGAGCTTTTTATGTTTGATTAACATTAAAATAATTACATTAAAATAGATTTGGATTTTATTTATTGTCCTTTTCTCTCTATGTCTCAGAGTACATTGGTACTCTCTGTCGTTTTCTAACGATGAAAACAGCTGAAAGCTCTGCTTTGCTTTCTGCGCAGTGCAAGACTGTATGAAGAGTATGCATGTTAGTTCATTATGAAGATGCAGTAAGGGAGAATTTATTGTGGTACCAGCATGTTTTCCTGCTATAGATTAGCTATTAAAAACTCTCACACCCAGATTGCCTGTGATGAATGATACCAGGCATACATGAAAGTGAAGAAGCTGATGTAGATAATCTACTTTCATAACAGTAAATGATATCATGTGTTTGTATTTACTTTAGAGTCTACGAGAAGTAACAGAAGATAATTATGACAGGTGGTAGAAAATGTCTTGACCTTTTCTTTCCTCTTTGTGTACTTGCGACTAACTGAAAGCTGCAGGCTTCACAAATAATTGTATCATAGAAGGGAAGTGGACCAAAAAAACCCCAACATAATTAGTTGCTTAAACCTTTGTTTATACACAATCATATTTGAAAAGTTATATTTAATACTCACATCTTTATCCAAAGAACAGAAATTGATAAATAGGGTAATTAATGTATGATACATGATAATTCCTATTGAAATATGCAATCTCCTTTACTCTGCAGTGGGAGGTAAGCATTCAAACCAGGTGAGGTCTTGGGGCAAAAGACAGCCCCAGAAATGTATTATGCTGGAACCCTATCTCCCCTTTTTACGAAACATCTCACTTTTGATTTGGTACTGCCTGAGGCTACCTGTTTCCAAATTAGGAAAAGGACTTGGACTCGCCTCTAACTCATTCCAGGGCTAGACTTCAGGTATCTCTGAATGACTGACTGTATGTACTTCAGTCTCTGCTGTGGAGTCATTATGCATTGTAAAACTAATGAAATGCTCACTGGCATAAAAACTAAATGGATATGTGGTCGATCTCTGAATTTCTCTTTATTTGGCCAAATATTTACTTAATTTGCACAAATGTGGTGGAGCTTCTGTAGCAGGAATAGAAAGAATCTTTTTAACCCTAGGCTTATTTCTTGGTGGAAGGGGTATTTTCTGTGGAACGTGTAGGTGCATGTCTTTCCTGGACAGCAAGATATTGGGATCTGACATTCGTAAAATTTTAATTGTCCATCCAGTGGCTGCTGGATAAAAGAGAACAGGTGGAAACCTGCTGTTCTGGCATTTGCTTTCTGTATGGTTGGTTCTCAGACTAGTGAGGACAGAGAGTTGCCTAGATACAGGTTGGTTCTCAGACAAGTGAGGACAGAGAGTTGCCTAGATACAGGTTATTTTACACACTCTGGTGTATTCAAGACCTCTGCTTGGAATTTACAGCTCACTCGGGCCCTGTGGAAAAAAAAAGTAAAAATCAACTTCAAACTTAAGCAAAGCAAGACTTAAACTGTAATGTTACTGCAGCACATATAAAGATATTTACAAAATTTATTTCTCACATTTCTGTAAAATCATTCTGATACAACATAGAACTTTGTGCCACCAATATGAATGTTCTCTATTTTCTATCAAGATCCTGATGAACACCACCATGTTCATTTTAGAACAGGACATATCATTAATATTTTGCTTTCTTACTAACCTAAAACAGGCAACGAGAACATTATCTTTCTCTAATGAAAACCAGTGCTATTTTTAATGCAATAATTCTGTTCATCATTAAAGGAGGCTTATAGCTAACTCTTGACAATTTCAAAATCTTGAACACCTCTTCAAAGGAAATGACAGTGCTTTTTCTGTCACAGTTCTGATTTACGGGGAATCTATAAGTTCTCTTGGGATCCACAATATAAAAACAGTAGTTCATATTATAAGCAGGAAAAATAGGGATCAGTATTGTGAGTTCAAAACTAATCAAATAAGTTTGGATGTAAAAACTCTGAATTTGTATATACGTGAATGTTTTCAGGCAGAGCAAACATTTCAGGGTTCAGTATTTGACTTGTGGCTTTAAAGTAATTATTTCCTCAAGGGACTACAGAAGGTGGTAAAGGAGATGGGGGGAATATGTTGGGAAAAATGCTGCATCACTCCTCAAGAAAGTATTGTCACCCAAAACTAAAGGGATAGCATATATAGTTATATCACAAATTCTTACATGTGGTAGATGTGTAATAGTGGGCTCAAATGTGGCATTCTAGGCTTTAAAAGCTTTTTTATCACTTATCTTCCTCCCTTTATCATCCAAATTTTATGGGGTTGAAGCTAATGCAAAAGGGACTCAACTATTATTTTCACAACTCATGGATGAACAGTCAGATTGTTATTTATAACAGTTATATAGTATTATGAAATGAGAAAAGCAGCTGCCTCACAGTTGTACAGTATGGCACATGTTGCTAATGTTATCAAATGAATAATATAAAAAAAAAATTAAAAATATTTTTTGTAACAAGTTAAATCCATTTACTGCCAGGTTCAATAACAATTTTATCCCATCCTTAGAAACTTTAATTTTTCTTCCCTTTAAAAAAATTTATTTCTAGTGTGCTTTTAATCAAAGTGGTTTGGAAAACTGGCTACAAGTCTTATGGGTGCCCAGTTACTCACATGCAAATGTCTTGTCCTGTTTTTAAATTTTACCAAAGATCACTCTTACCACTTCTGTAAAAAGATCCTGCTCAGGAGATGGCAAGTGTGCCTGGAAGAATTAAGATGTGAAAAGGGTCCAGACTAACTCCCTATTTTTGTGAGGAGATAATGTATTTTTCCTTCTGATCAGCTCTTGTTTGTTAATTCCCATCTGTTAAGTGTATATCAGAAAACCCTGTTGACCCTTATCATTAGTGAATTGAATGTAGACATATAGTTTATACTGTAACACTGTACTGATGGGACAGGGCACTGAATAGGTATCCTGAGATCCAAATTCTATTTCTGTTGATTTCTAAAAGATCACAAATGCACTATTTTGGAAATTTCTGCTTCTATATTTGTAGATTTTTACCTGATGTGTCTTTCGTGTGTGTTGAGGCAATTTAATTCACTGAAGCATGGGTAAATTTAAAGTGGTTGGGACACTGGGTATCTTTTTTCCCTGAGACCTTACTGTTACTGATGCAGTAATAAAAAAGTTGAGTAGTGGGTAGATAAGGTCACCTACGTAACTGGCATGTGTAGACTCACTGGAAGCACAAAAGGTCTATTGATCGGCATGTCACTACTTCAGTAAAGAAGTAGTATGAGAACCAATGCAAGGTAGACTCAGGGAGGCACAGACTAATGCTCAAGAGGTGTCAAAAGTTGGTTTTATGTGAGTACAATAACATATAACCAGAGGTATTCTTCATGAGGGGTTTTGGTTTGTGAATGAGGTATCTTGAACTTGAAAAGATAAAGAAATACAGAGCTGTGTCATAGGTTTGTTTTTGGTTTTGTTTTTTTTTTTTCCTTTTTAAAGGACTAAAAAAGATAGGGGAGCATGAATTCATTCAGTGTGTGTGGTTTTTTGCTTATGAAAGTATTAGGTATCTGCTGGCTTGTTGCAATTGTCGTTAAGACGTTTAGAATGTCAGTGTGTGTTTTGAATCAGTTTGGAAGAAGGAAATTGCTATTTAACATTGAAAGGATAGTTATTTTGAAGATGCAGTACAATGAGAGGAAAAAGAGGTTTGAAAACATGTGAAGTCTACTGTTGTAGGTTTATTACTGTTCAGCAATGTTACATGCTAAGAAAGAGATCCAGCCTACACAGAGGCTACCCAAACTTCCTGTTTATGTTGTTTATAAAGGTCCCATCAATTCCCAGTGTAGCTGATTAGAATAACTTGTAGCTATGAGAATGAACATGTAATCAAACACATAAATGTGTTTTTTTTAATTATTCACACCTGCACCCACGCAAAACAACACACCCTGCTGTATCTTTTAGATGCAGTAAAAACCAAACATGCTATTCAGATTCAGTGTGCTATTTTAAAACACCCACAATTTGTTATTTAAAGCTCAGTTCTCGGATGGGGTTTTTATATTTTTTTTCCTTACACATAGCAAAAAGCACTGTTTATCAGGCAGGGAGATGTATAATTTTGTTTCATTTGGTATTGAATGCATTGTTCCATCTGAACTGAAAATAAAATGTTTGGTGTTGGACTTTTGTAAGAAATCTAAAGGCAAAGAAAAGTGGATACAATGAATGTATATTTTATCCAACAGTTGGGAATTACATCGTTCCCTCAAGACTGTGAGACAAGGATTCAGTTCCTGCTTTTCTGTGGGGAGGTCTGAAGCCATACTGACACCTGTAATGCTACTTGTAATTCTGTTAAGGATGAAAAATGACGAAGTAGAGGAAGGAAACTGGTTCATGTCATAGAAGTAATTGGACAGTCACTGGAAAAAAAACTACTAAATGATACCACCACCTTTTCTAGTGAATTATGTAGGATAAACCAGAAAGATCATTTTAGTGCATGAATCTCTGACTCACAGAATATTAAATAGCCCTTACAGAGTAAATCCATTCTTACAGTAAAGATAGCTACTGCAGTGCTTATCCTTCATGCTGATATCTAGACCAACTCTGACACTACATCTGTCTTTGTCTGATTTGGAAAAGGGATCTAAACACTCCAGTGAAGTATGCTAACTGCACTGGAATACTGGCCCACTTCTGTCTCATAAGTGTAATATATCTTTAGAAGAGATGCTGATATTTTGTTTTGACAGTGACTGTGATTTTATATGAGCTGTCCATTGCTTCTGTTTTTGCTCTATGTCTTATATATCCAAGGAACCCCTGGGAGTCTGTTTGGCCTGTCCAGGCACAGCAAGGTTTACTATTTGAACTTACTGAGCCCCAAGGAGGCTGCTGGACACACTCCAAGAAACTTGTCATAGCCACAGAATCTTGATTCTCTTTATTTGTATATGCTCTCCTATGTCATTACCCCCATGGTGGTAATTCACATTAGACCTCCAGGATGTTGCTGTTTCTGTGCCTTAAAGTCCATCTATATCACCTATCATTATTTTCAGGTCAAGCTACAACCAGGCCCTTTTCTCTTATGGTTAGTTGGTGCTGCTGCTTTTCACATTACCTCATCTGGCTCTCTTTCTGTGAGAAAAAGCAGAGAAGAATCTCATAGCCTAATACTTTACTTGCTCTTTGCTCTCTCTTTTTCCACCTTTCCTCTGGGAGGGCATATAAGGAGTCTCCCATCTTTTCTCACTTGTTTGTCTTTTACAATTCCTTTCCAAATAGGGGTAAAAAATAAGAGACTAAAACTTGCCCAACAACAGTGAAACTCTGCCCTACATTCCTTCTCTCTCCTTTACCATTTATAATAAAACTCTGTAACATTCCCTTCATCCAAACTAATGCATACATTTACTTTAAAATCAAACTGTTCAGTAAACCCTGTGTGGCCAGTGATGCCAGTTTGGGCATGAGCAGTCAGCATGCTCAAGCGCAGTGGCACTGAAGCTACCAGGACAGAAGAATTACTCTCTGTTGTGGAACGGAAGGAAAAGGGAGGTGGACAGTTTGAGTCAAGCGGAGGGGCTGCAGGGTCCAAGATGATGGTCACCCATATTGTCCTACACCAGGTTAGTTGAAGCCCGGAGGCTCAAGTGTCACCAGTTTGTGGTCTTACTCACAAGGGTAGCTTTAATGACGGCTGTTCACAAGCACTGCTGTAAGGCTTTTGCTGATGTATCAGTCTATAAACAGCTGGATTTAGCCCAAGGATATGTAGCCTTTCAGAAAGTCTCCACAAGCACCAGTTGTAGCTTCCTTTATACCTAATGCCAAAGGAGAAAACAAAAAAAAGCTATTGTTGAGCTCTTTAAAATATTTTAACAACTTCATGATTCCTTCTTGCAAGAAAGATGACATGAACGTGTTTCCTCATAAAACCCACACTGGTGGAAACCTGAATTCAGTTCACATGATGAGACCCACAATTTCAGTTCTACCTTCTCACGCTTCTCTGCTTCTCCTTCTTCTGATCTGTGTAGCCTGCAGTTTCACACACTAAATGGTTACTGCAGATAGAGCTTCTAATTGTGAGGATCCTGAGTCCACCACCAGCCCTTTCTGTAGCTGCTTACACCCCTGGCACTCCCTCCACCCTGCCCAAGGTCCAAGACCATCAGGCCCTGCCCCAGTGATACTGTAGCAGGACCCATCTCCAGTTCCCATAGCCCTGCCCTGCCTGGCCATGCATCTCCTGAGTCAGCCCCACTCATGGGCCCATGTCCTGGCTTAACCTTGGCCTATCTGCGTCCCCAGTAAGGTTCCAAGTGCTCTCTGATTGCCCTTCTTCTAGCTGGAGTGGTGGGACAGCACTGTTCTGTGGTTTTCCAGGAGACCATGGCCCTGACAGCAAGTAGAAAACCAAGGGAAACTTCACAAAAACATTGCCCATTTTGAAAGATAAAAATAGCAAATTTCAAACCATGACATTTTTCTCTTAAAAGTCTCTTCCTTATCTGTAGCTTCAGATAGCTTTGCATATAGACCTGTAACAACCTCTTTGAGGTACCATAATCCTGCTCTGGAGTGGGGCTCCCACTGGAAGTGCCCACCCAACTGTTCCCCAGTCCATATCCTGTACCCTGACTGTGTGTTTTTGTTGCTTTCCCTATGTTGACAACTTTTTCATTTTATATTTTTTTTGGCACATGAGGGGTGGGAGGAAATCATGTCCAAGGGAAACTGCAGGGTGTGGGTGGTCTGTCTATCTTTAGATGCAGCAGCATGGTTTTAAAATGACTTAATCTGCTTGAGACATCCTAAGAAACTCCAGCTTCATCTGCGCTTCTACTAATACTTCCTAATCATGATTCTACAAATATAAACCTTCATGAGAAGACTCATGAGAGACTTAGATAAGGAGTTACATCACCTCATGGTAAATGGGTATAAATGGATTAAAGCCATGTAAAGATAGAGTGCAACACAAATACCAGCTGAGAACGTATGTGTGAGGGAGCATACTAAATAAAAAGCAATGGAAATACATACTGGGCTGGGCTGCTTTTGCTCTATTTCTGAAGTACAGAGCTCTCAGTATTCAGTATATTTTTCCTTCTCAACAAATAAGGGAATAACTTAGTTGTGCAACAACTTTTCAGATCATGATTATTTTTTTTTTTTAATCTGCAGGGTTACTTTCTGACATAGAGTTTCCAAATGTGTATGGATAAAAGTAACTTCTGGTGCATGGAGATTTAGGTTACAACTTCCAAGCAGCAATGTGGAAGCATGCTACCCTTATACTGATGCATCTGTATCAAAATGACCAAAATGAACATATCCTCTTCACCTATACTCAGTGGTATGTAGGAATTGAAAAAATATGGAAAACCTGAATGTTTTAAGGTGACTGTGAAGACCTACAAGAAATATCAGTGTGTGGTTTAAAATGAAACATACACAAAAACAATAACAGAAAGAGCTCATAAAAAGCTTAATTAGAGTTTCCAGAACATGTTGGTGGGCTTCGTTGATAGCCATTGACAAGAGCTAAAAATCCTTAGGTTTTATCAAGAGCCAAATGAAAAAATAGGGCAAAGAAAAAGTTGATGAAGTGCAACAGAACTTGACACATTCAGAGCAGAGTCCTATTAGTCACTCCAGCTTCTTTCTGGACATTTTGTTCCCTAAACAGTGCCCTAATGGCCTACCACTTCATGTTCTGGTGATGACAGGCATGTAGCATATTTTCTCTCCGCTGGCATCTTTAGAGGTATATGGGAGAAGGCTCTGTCTTTTCCTAAGGTGACCACAGCTCTGCTGATCAGTAAATGCAGCACAGGGATCATCATAATTAGTCAGATTTATAAAAACTGTTACTAATGTTATTCCTGATAACTTGGCACCCTGCTTTTCTTCTTTATATTGAATGTGCCTTTGCCTCAATATGCTGCGTACTTCTGCAGAACAGCTGTAATAACAGGTTAATGCACTTATAGAAGAAAAAATAATCCTCTCTAATTGGCTGTGGTGATACACTTGGCTTTTTTGTACACCGTTTGTTATGGTATAATTTTCAGTAATGGTTTTTATTAGGCAGGAAATCAAACTAGCCTTTCTTCCTCAAAAAAGGAGAGGGCCTGAAGCTGATTGTTGAGACATTGTATTAGTGATTTAGGGATCTGGAGGAAGAGAAAAAGGCCTACGCACATGGAACTCCTGTATTACTGATTTTTTAAATGAGTATGGAAAATTACTTGGCTTTTATGCTCATTTTACTGATACATAAAATGGAGGTTCTTTCTGTTGTTTCATATGGCAGTTACAGCATTATCAAACAAGAGTGCTCTTGACTGATTTTAAGAATGATACTGTTTCTTTCTTAACAAACCTATAATAAGATAAAACATCTAGCAAGTGAAGTTTAATAATGTCTAAATTACATGCCCATGCGCTGAATCCCCAAGTCCTTGTTTAATGTCATTTAGCATTAGCCCTTAGGCAGGAAAAGCCTCTTAATCTTTGATCTCATGATCCTATATCTAATATTGAATACTATTTTACAAGTATTTCCCATTGTCTCTTAGAATGGCTGTTAGGTCAATAAGTAATTAGAGTGGTCAAATATTTTCACATGATGCATTGTTGTTTTTTTGAACCAAAGCTCTCTTTCCTTAAAGACTGCATTGCAAAATAATTTCTTGAAATGCACACTGTTACATGACAAGAAGGATAAAATTAAATAGAGAACTTCTAATTCGATCCCTACTGCAGGCTCCTTGAATCAATCTAGGCAGAAATATATTCTTCATTGTTACTAAAAGTAGATTTCCTATGCTTGGCAAAGTTTCTTTTCCCTTTGATAGGAAGGGGGACTCAGCCTTTCTTGATGAAATCATTTCATGGTTTCGAAACAGTGGTCTGCATTTTGACAAGGGAGGTAACATGAAAAAGCCTCAATATTTTATAGCCTGACACTTAATATTTAAAGACACCATATTAAAAAGGACTGTTGGTGCTTTGTCACTATGTCAGATTACTTTGACAAATGATATACAAGATTTTGTTATTTTAAAATAAATTCCTAAGTAGTTTTTGAAGACGCTTTTTAAAAATAAATTCAACTTACTTACATTGAGTTTACAAAGTCTCAACAATTTTCACGTAACACACATTATATGTGTTGAAATTATGTATGACATCTACTAATGTTCAATAGGTTAAGTGTCAAGTGTTAAATGATTTGCAATTATACAAGGTCGTAGATTGCATCTAGAGAATAATTAGACATTTAGAACACCAACTGCTTAAACCAAACATAAGAAAAAAGGTATTTAGTGAAAATTTTACCTAAAGATTTTATGCTATCATTCCACTGAGGAACATTTTCTGTTATCTCCTGAGAATGTACATCCTGTAAGCCGAACAGGAATACAACTGTTTTTTTTCCAGCTGAAAAATCCTTAGGAACTATTTTTATGGTTGCTTTTTGTATAGTTACAGAAAAAAATACAAATGTATTCATATTTATATCAAAGGCACATTTCAGATACAAATGAACCCTAAAACTTCATTTGTCTGTCTTAATGGATAGGCAAAATCCTGGCATTCTCACCAAGGATGACATTTTTAAAGCCATGGAAATGTAAAAAAAGAGAAGAAAATCTGTACCTTGTCATGTAACTACTGCCAGATGCTGTTACAACATCAAAATCTTTATATTAGGGTTTGTTTCACTCTATGAATCTATTACACATGAAGGCATCACAAAAAATAAGATTAAGTACAACTGATACTCACTTTGAGAAGATTTGTATCCCTTCTCTTACCTAAGTATTCCCTTTATTTCAAATATTGTTGTTCATCATCCCAATGCCCCTTACCCTAGACGGCTTATCCCTATCCAAGTAGATAGGGATAGGCTTATCCCTATCCAAGTAGATGCATTCTTTCCGTTTTCTAGTATGTTTTAAAGATATATATGGCAAAAAAAAAGATAAATAAAGATTAAGGAAAAAAAAAAGCCTTTAACATTTTTCTGGTATTTTAAATACATCTCCTATATTAGAAATTAAGACTGGCTCATTAGCACTCAGAATATTCACTCACTATGTGAAAGCTTTAGGTAGTAAATATTACAGGTAGACACCAAGCATGTAAATACTAAGACAAAAAAGGACTTAAAAAACCTTCAAATTGTCACCATTTAGTCTTCAGGCTTATAATTGGCACTATTCTTAAATTACCTGTAATCAGCACCTCCCGTATGAAGACAGGCTGAGGAAGTTGGGGCTGTTCAGCCTGGAGAAGAGAAGGCTGCATGGAGACCTCCTAGCAGCCTTCCAGTATCTGAAGGGGACCTATAGGGATGCTGGAGAGGGACTCTTCATTAGAGACTGTAGTGACAGGACAAGGGGTAATGGGTTAAAACTTAAACAGGGGAAGTTTAGATTTGATATAAGAAGGAAATTCTTTCCTGTTAGGGTGGTGAGGCACTGGAATGGGTTGCCCAGGGAGGTTGTGAATGCTCCATCCCTGGCAGTGTTCAAGGCCAGGTTGGACGAGGCCTTGGGTGATATGATTTAGCGTGAGGTGTCCCTGCCCATGGCAGGGGTGTTGGAACTAGATGATCTTAAGGTCCTTTACAACCCTAACTATTCTATGATTTTATTCTATGATTTTAAGTAGACTGGTTCTTGTGACACTTTGAGTTATACAGTCTGTAAGTTAGGCATCTAACTCTGAGGCTATATGATTCAGTTTTCTCACTGAGGTATTAGAGGTGTCACATCCTTATGGTGAAACTCTTTGTGGTCCCATTCATACTGTCTAATTGGAACAAACCCTTGTCTGGCTATGTCTGAAATTGTGCCTGGGAGAGTGCAAATATGGTGTGGGCTTGTATGGGCCAAAATCATGGTAAAAGCATGCTGATTATAGAGCACTATGTGAAAGTGTCAGTGTTAGACAATATAACCTGCCCCTACTTAATTTAGTAGAATAGAGGTAGTCAATGAATACCATGATCATAAAGTTATGGTGTGCTCCATGTCCTCATCATTCGTCCATTAGAGGCTCTGCCATTCTGCAGCCAAGAATACTTGATTTAAAAGCCCAGAAAGAGATTAAGTGAACCTTATCAAGTGGAGTTCAAAACACTTTGTAAACAAAATGAAAACTAAATCTGGGAGTTTTACTTGCTCAAGAAGTCTTCTAAATGCGATGTAGAACAAGGAAGCAACACCTCTATTTCCCTCCTTGTTATTTCAAAGAGAGTAAGAACTGCTCAATTCCTTGAAAGCATGTTTTACTCTGTGGATTCAGAGCAGATGAATTCACCTTCAGCTTGAGCAACAGAAAGATAAGAATTCAAAGATGCCCATTTCCTGCTTATGTAACCTTACAATGCAGATTGCATCCATTTTAATAGGAAAGGTTCTTCCTAAACCCTAGCTTATTTGTACTGCAGACTTTGTGCTTCATTCACCAGATCAGATGAGAAGTAATCCCTGAGATAAGGTGGATTCTCATATTCTGGTCAGAATTTCAATCACAGAAAGATGCAGGGAATTCTTGAAGGATATTACTGATAGATGTGTTTTTTTTCGTTCTCTTTTAATGACACAGCCTGTGAAAAATATTTATAGTTGTTTGCTGACTGTACATGTGCAATAACTCTTTGAAGAAAGCCTGCAGGTTTTTTTAGGCAATGAGTTCCACAAAGCTGAAACAATCACCAAAAATGTGCAGTAAAGCTGGCTAGGAGCATTTAAAGTCTACTTTAAATCACAGCTATCAACAGAACCCTTGAGTCTCAATTATTTAATCTGTGCAGATGTTGTAAGCTGCTTTCATTATTTAATTATAATAGGAACAATTGCTGTCTCACAGTTATGCCAAGTGTACACAGCGCTGTCACCGGTTCATTAAATATGTTGCCCACTAGGTGGGGGTAGACAGCCTTATTCCAACCGGTATTTCTGGAAGAGAAGAATATAGTCAAAGACGGAATAAAAACCACACTAAACATAGGGTTTTTTGAGAGGTTTGGTTTGGAGCTTTTTGGTTGGGTTGTGGGTTTTGTGGGTTTTGTGTTTATCTTTGGGTGTTCTGGGGGCGTTGATGGAGAACCACAGTGTTGAACATCCAGTATTACAAGTGAGCTCCTTCCTATAGCAAGACAAAACAAATATTTTACTGGAAGATAAGGTGAATTACTGAAATACCACACATGGGTATAATACGTGTGCAGACTTGTGTGAATTGATTATTTTCAAGTGGTTTTTGAGCATCAGACTCAGTTGATTACAATAGGTAATCCACAGTAAATGTTTAAGTTTAGCCATTGGAACAAAAGTGAAATGATGTACGTTGTTAGAACACAGTGAGACACCAAGAGGCAATGCAATATGATTTAATTAGCAAGTTCACAAGACACAAATATTATATGTGCACCTGAAGCATTCCACATAAGCCTCTATTTCTGAGTGCAAATTGTATGGGAAGTCAAAGAGAAGTCAGAGGGGCTTCAATTTCTAAGCTGTGACACAGCCAAATCACACAGATAAGACCAGATACATATATTGCAATGAATGACTGCTTTCTTTTTCTGGAGGTCAGGAAGTAAAAATACATTAAAATAATATACTTAAAATATTCTGAAAGCCTAGTTAGCAGAAAATGCCAGCTATTGCAAATTCTAGCAGCCTTTAATAAAGCAGGTTAGTGAGGAACAGGAGGATGCTGTCAGACTGATGGTTTTTTGTGACCTCAACTAGCATTCAGAAGGAGTGTTACCTGGAATCAAAGGTTAGTAAATTAACCTACTGTTCTCCTTATTTTAAGTAGTGTCTTTACTGATGCACATATTTCTTAATTGCTGCAACACAGTGTGATTTGAGACAAGAAGTTCATTATTTTATGAGCACATTCAATTTTGCTTAATTAGACAAAGCCAATATGTTATTTGAGAACAGACAATTAAAGTTCAATTTCCAGCACTTTCAAAATGTCATTTAAAAAAATAATCAAACTAAAAATGAAATCATGTTGTAAAATTCTAATAGCTCAAATTATTTGTGTGCTATAATGACTGTCCCATTTTTTAGTTTAGACAGCCTTTTCAAAATTAATTTTGTCAATTTTCTTCCACAAAGTACAGATGTGTTCCATCATTTTCAGTCCCTGTTACCTTTCGTTTGCTTATGCTCTGTCTACTTCCAGAGGTTTGGGGGTTATTTGAGCTAAAAAAGAACAGTTTTTCTATTTCACTATCACACTCCAATTGCATCATTTTGTCAAGCCTGGAACAAATATGCAAGGGGAACAAGAGCATAATTATATAATGTTAAACGTACTTCTGCATGTTAATACTTTCCCATAACTGAACATCACACAAAGTGGTATTTTTTTCTCTCTGTGAGAAGACATGTCAAACTCAAATGTGGAACTTAGTTCTATATAGCATTTGTAGAAAAAACACTTGCAGCAGGTCCAAGTCCTACCAGTGGTAATCAGTTTCTTTCACTAGAGCATTTAGTGATACAAGAAAGTTTTAACAAAGCCAGTGGTTTTGCTTTAAAATAAAAAACAATACTTCAGAATATATACCTGTCTGAGTTCTGTGGAATTCTATGTAATAATATAAAACTACAACACATTACAAATATTTTAAGAAATTATAAGCTTCAAGTATGCCTTAATTAGATATTTTCAGTGATGAAAATGAAATACAAGTGTATTGAAGTACTTTAGACTAACAGACACATATATTAAATAATACCTCAAATTCAGATTGGTTTAATGCAAGTTTAAAAGGATTTTAAAGAGTCCTAAAATGTAAGTTGTGAAAACAGATCTAAAATAAATGTGTCAAAGTATCAAGTCCTAAATATTTTATTACTCTTAAACCACCCTGAATATTATACATTTTTAAGGCATATTTTACTGATAGGTTGCTTAATATGACAAAACACTTTCATATATTGAAGTAGTTCCATGTGGTGTAGCGATACATACTCATATTGTACATGTGATGAATGTTTACCACTCTTCAGAGTATCAGCTTGGTTATCATAGAATGGTTAGAGATGGAAGGGACTTTAAAGATCATCCATTTCCAAGCTCCCTGCCATGCACAGTGACTCCTTCCACTAGACCGATTTGCTCAAAGCCCTGTCCAACCTGGCCTTGAACACTGTCAGGGATGGGGCAGCCACAGCTTCACTGGGCAGCCTGTGCTAGTGTCTCACCACCCTCATAGTATAGAATTTCTTCCTAATATCTAACCTAAATCTACCATCTTCCAGTTTAATGTGATTACCTCTTACCCTATCACTACATGCCCTGGTACATCGTATTATATACTCTTTTCTTATTTAATGATATAAGGTGGAAGACAGTTTTCTATTTCCCACTGTGTTTTATTCAGTCCATTTAAGAACCCTTTAAATAAAGATACATGCCAGTGACCATAATTGTTTTTCACCACCTTTGTGCCACATCAGGCTGCTCTGCAGCTATTTTGAGTGATGAAACATCTCCCTTTTTAATACACTACACCTGTCTCCACCATTTGTCCAGTGGCATAGATTGAACACCTTTCTAATCTAATTGTTCCACAGTCTCCTTTCTTTTTTCTACTGTCGACATAATCCAAAACCTACTGCCATTAAGGCACTTTGTAGACTTCAGCATAATTATTCAGTAATAGTTGCAATACCAGAAAAAAGAGAAATCTGGATCCCACTTAATTCAGTGACAGCTTTTGCACCATGAAGCAGATTTCACTATCAAGCTTTAAATTGTAATCTAAATATTCAGGTCAGTTTGAAAATACCAAACCTTTTTATTTTTTTCCCCTGCTATCTTCAAAATGCCAAGCAGAAATCTGAATGAGCGTTCTGTGGACAGTGCTTGATTGTTGAACCTATCATATTCTGCACACACCATGTAGACGTTAAATACATGTGCAGCCAGTTCAGCATGCTGTAAATGTGTCAGGTGTGTTAAACACTTACTAATACATCCTGTAAGCAATGCACTGCATTCCTGATAATTTCAACTCTATGCAACTTTAGAGTTTTAACTGCCATTCCTTTAATTTATTTTAACTGCTCAGTGCACGTCCGGGAATGCAATACAAATGGCCAAATTCCTCCTTTCCCATCTAGATAAATCCCTTTTCCTCTAGACAGGAAAATAAAATAGAACAAAACAAAACAAAACAAACAGGGTATGTTCAGAGAAACCACAACATATAGCATATCAGTAGCAGTAAATTAAATACTGTCAAGACCTGCTCTCTGACTTTGAGGCCAAGTGACACAAATAAGCCATATCTAATTAGCCATTACTGATCTTTCTTATCCTTCAGAATATAGCATCTGCATTCAAACGTGTAAAAGAAATTCTCTTGGCCTTCATACTCACTTCAAGCCATGTCTAGAAGGTGTCTGGGAGAATACTGGCTTGATCAGGCTAAAATCATGCTAAACTACTACTATAAGTACGTAACAAGATACGGAAGGATTTGGCAAGGTTTAGTATGTTAGAATAGAATAGTCCCAGTGCCTTTAAGAGAGATATGGGCTGAGTAAAAAGATAGATCAGAGCAGAATTTTGCAGTATGAACTCTTTGCATTTGCAAGCATTTTAGCAATTGAAATTTGGTTTAGTTTTGTATCAGGAAATTTTGGCTTCCTTCAATCTATAGCACATTGAAATAAAGAGGAGGGTTGGTTTTTTGGTTTTGTTGGTTTTGTTGGTTTTTGGTTTTTTTTTGGCTGGGAAAGAACTTACCAAACTTTTTCTAGTAGCTGAAACTACCCACAAATTCAGATCAAATATATACTTTCGGTTGAACAAAAATCAGTTAAACATTCTGACATATCAGAGAAGATAATTTGAGCTATTCCCTCTGATTCTGGTATGCAGGAAGGCATGTTGGGATGCAGGTGTAATTCCACAAATTCAGGCCAGAATTACCAAAACACAAAGAGGAAAATTTAATGGAAGGGACAGGCTACTGTCAAATTCTGTCTCTTCCTAGTTCAGAGCAGAAGTCTCACCAGAAATTTTCCCTCTCCTGCCCTAGTCTAAAAGTTATAGAGCAGCCTGGAGTGTGAAGCTGTTGCCATTTGTATAAATTGAATGCTTATTAATTCAAAACCTGATAGCAACCTACCCCTCTTCCCAGTTGAGTGCTTGAATCACAAGGTTTATGATATGCAGCATGAAAAAATGAATGCTGAAAGGTATACAAATTCCTTTTAAAATTTGTGGACTTGAGACAATAGCCTTCTCTTGAATTTGACAATTCCTTTGATTTTCAAGGAACGTAAATAGAACTAACCCCCAAACTGAATCAAGTATATAGGACTGAACTTACTTCTTTTAGAACTGTCATAACAGCAAGCACTCAGTTATCCACTGGATTTGAAATAGAAAAGAAAATCCCTCAAAACAGACTTTCGCATTTTATTTATTATATATTACTTGAGTCTTTGAGAGGAAAAAAAGTTATTGCTTCACATTATTCAGCCCTCAAGTGATGTTGAACAGTTATTTGATTTAAATTACTTTATTTTCCATGTTTTAGCTGGCAAGTCAGCAAGGACACTAACGTTCTGCATATCCTGGTGTGCATGCAAAATAAAAGGCTCAAAGCATACTAATGACTGCCAGTTCATGCTGTCTGTGGAGGATTACTAAGGATTACATGTAATTATCTGAAATTGCATACTGTTTTTTGCCAATTTTTTTAAAAAGTGGAATTGATAGGGCTACTAATTTCCGGCTAAGATTTTACTTTTATATTTTACATTTCGTATTCTCTCTTATGAAAAATTAAAAAATACTATAATAAATGAAAGTGTTCCTGAAAGTCAGGCAGCAATTAACATACATAAATCTCAAAACTGAATATAAAAAGTTAGAGGCAATTCCAGTAATTTATTCTATATACTACAGAATCTTGTTCAGAATATACTTTTCAGATATCACTGCTGAGACTATGGACCAGGTTCTGATTTTCATTTTAGTGATTTAAATCAGAATAGCAGAATTCTGTGGGATCATTTCAGATTGATAGAACTTAAGAAGATATTGAAAAAAAAAAGAAAAAACACTTTAGAAAATATTAAATAAAAAGAAGAAATAAAAACTTAGCAAGAAATTCAGATTTCATTGGAAAAGACGAATGCAATTTATGGAAATTTATGTGTCACTTAGAATCGTTAGAAATATTGCTATGTTCTGTCTAACGTTTTTGGTACTTAAAATCCTTAGGTGCTTTGGTTTGGTTTAGCAGTACATGGATGTTTTTCAGGCCCTTGTAGTGTCCTACAATAAAACCAGATGTTTACCATTCCAGCAGAGAATACATTACTATTTTAAAATAAAAATTCTTCATAGTAGAAACTCTCATGGCTTATTTACTGCAGTTGACCTTGGCCAAAAAGCAGCCAGATATGGTCAACTGAAACAGGGTAGATGAGTAACCCCAGTGTTCTGTGCCTATTACATAACAGTAAATAAATAGAAGCTCTGCAGTTTTTGATGCTTAATTTGAGAAGATTTAGGGACAAGGATCTTGGACAGAATTGGGCATTGCTGGACAGAACTGCAATGTCAGACACACAGTGCAACTTTTAATTACAGTCCAACAAGCTCTTATCAGTCTGCCTCGCCAGTTTACATGGCCCCCCCCTTCCCCTGCCCTCCCCATGTTTTGCAGTTTCTGTAGTATAGGAAATGCAGGTAATAAAACTCATTGCAAGAACTTATGGAAGGAGAAAGTGATGTTTATTTTGTTAGGTTTCTAATTTGTTTCACATACTCATATCCTCACATTTCTGCCTTCGCAAGCTGGGGATTCAGATGATCTAGCCAGGACCACTTGTATGCCATCTACTACATCCTCATCCCTCATGTCATCTCCTGTGGAATATTCGATTTGACAAACTAGTTTTTCTGTTAGTCTTTTTATACACTTTTAGATGCTAAAAGTTAGTTATGTGGGGAGTCTTTTGCATAGGAATTTAGTTTATCTAAGCTTCCATAAATATTAGGCAAGGTTGGTACGCATTGCCTCTTTTTCTTTGCTTGAAATACACAAATCCTTATGGTTACAGCCTTTCTTCTAGACAAACTGAGGAAATGATGGCATGTGTGTTCCTGTGCTGTACCTTTGTTTTCATTCTTGTCACAGTGCAATGCCTTCTGCCAACAATCTGTGCTGTGGTCTTACAGACTGCAGACCTTCCAGTCTCAATAGAAACAACACATTTTTCAATTTTATTGCTGTGAATAGTGTTTTTTGTTAACAATACATGCCACTCTCTTAACCTTGTTTTGCTGTTTCTTCTGATGTTTACATGTATGCATTTCCATTCATAGTTCATATCAATATTGCTATTACGGGTCTCTTCAGAGAGTCTAATTACTGAACTTCAAAGGGTAGGAGGACACCTGAAGAACAAACTTAAGTGGTATTGAAGATATAGTTCTTTATCTGTAGAGCTTTAAGAGCGACTCTCAGTAAAAATTAACAGCTTCAAACTGTAATGGTAGGTCAGTAGGGGTGAGCCTGTCACGGTAGTGTTATCACACATACTTGGCAAAAAATGAGAAGTCCTCTAGCTCAGGAAGGGAAACAGGAAAACCAGAAAACTGTGCATGAGATGTAGTAAAACCAGGATGGTTTTAGTCTGTTGCAAACACTTTCATCACACCAGACCTTACTCTCACTAAGGTAAAATGGAATGGACATAGGCAATTTTCTAGGTGTATAATACAATGAATAGTGGTTGTGCAGCCAACAGAAGACTGTTGCAAAGTTCATGCTGTTATCAGAGCAATATTATTTAAAAATCCTTGGGCCGTATTTATTCTTATTGTCATAGGTGCTGCGTGAAAGGTTTGTCCTTATTGCAGCATGTGATGCATGTGGCACTTACTTAGGTTACTGTATGAGTAAAAGTTACTAGTTATATTCAGTGTTCTTAAGGTTCATCAAGAACTCTCACTTGCACTTTTAAAGTTTGCTAGAGGAGGCCTGTAACAGTTTCTTTCAGTCATTTTGATTGATCCCTTTACATTTTATGAAACCCACTATGAAATTTATTTTATTAAAGGTTTTCATAATAGCAATGTTCAAATTTTCAGCTTATTTGAAAAGCTTTATTTACATTTTTTTGGTCACTGCTAGTGAATGATATGAAATGATGACTGGTACATTCTAATTATATTTCCCAGTCTATAGGATTACCAGAATTTGACCTTTCAATATAATTCTTGTCATTTAACCATGAATCCCAAATTCCTGGTAGAACTTTATTATTGCAGGTTCCAAAAATTCATCAAAATCCACATCAAATTCCACCTCTACACTCAGATTACACCTTCTTTAGCAAAATTAATTAGTAGCACAGTTAAGGGAAAAGAAGAGGAAAGAACGCTTCAGTTCAGTCTCAGGTAACTAAGTATTTGAGAGACTAACAAAGAGGTGTGCAAGAGGATTCATAAAGTGAGAAAGAATGTTGACTGAAAGCACAATGTTCAACAGAGGATTTGAAATCATTGAGAATGTTACACAGACATGTAGGAAACTACTGTAACATCTCACATACTAAGCAATGTTTGCAATAATGTAATGCTTAAGGCCTTGTTCAGGATTCACCTGACGAAACCAAAGTTTTCAAAAGTGTCAAAAAAAGTATCTTGATTTCTCATCTTTACTATTTTATAAAGTCATAAAAACTGCTCAGTCTTTTCCTTCATGTAACTTTCATCTGAAGACTATGCAGATATTATTGGTTAAGGTAAAAGCTTAGAAACAGAATTTCTTTTTTAAAACCTTATTTTAAAAGAAGGGTTTCAAAGACTGAAGAGGAAGTTACATAGCAAAGTCTCTTTGATTGCCTTTGGGAGCTGAGGACATGAGAGCTGACTGTGCCCTTGAAAAAAATCCACTGAGAATCAGTCAAAATTGGAGAACATCCCAAAGTATCATCTCACTAAAATCCTTTGGCTGCCCCACATCAGATGAGGAGGCCGTGGGAGTGTGAATGTGTTATGTGTAAAAAAATGGACAGAATTACCTTTTGAGGTCATCCAAAACTGTAAAGGCTGGTGTTGACTGAAGGAAAAAAAAAATGTTTCCATTTCATTATTTACAAGGATTGTACTGAATGAAAAATGATGTATGACTTTGGTATGAATGCATGTAGAAGGGTCTCATCAAAAAATGTAACATATGAGGCAGATAAAATGAAACCTCTCAGAATGCCCATATAATTCCAGCTTTGTCAGCCAGTCTAAATTCAAACAGTTCTGCTGAAGTCTGAGGGGTTATTCCTGTTCATCCCTGCTGAGCATTTGGGCAGTTAAATGTATGAAGTCCTGGCAGTCATGTCAGATGTCAAGGAAGACACCAGTTTGAATGAAAACTTGGGAGTTGGTGAAACCCTCCACATGCAGTTAAGAGTGGGCTGCCAAAAGATTAAATCAATGCACCTTATAAAAAAACTCCCCACTTCACAGTTCGACACTCAAGGAGTTAAAAGTGGATCAAGAGCTCATGAAATGTCTAAATGCTTAGGTTGAGGAAGTGCCAGAGAGAGGTGCTTGGGAAGTTGTTCCTGTTGCAGGACTATCAAGGGGCTGATTAGGCTTCCCACAGTCTCGACTTCCTCAGGTGGTTTGTAACCTGTATTAAATCTAAAGCCTTAAGATGTCTCAAAGGTCAAAACAGTTCAGGACAGATGCCTTCAAGATTTGAGAGTGACAGTTTATAAAGGAAATCTAGTGCTAAAGTCAGGTCTGAACAATATTGTGCAAAGCATATCTATCAATCCACTTGGATTACAAACAAGTTTTGGTATTTGGTTGGATAAGGAATTTATATTCATGGAGGCAATGACTGCCCTGTCAATACTGTCAAAGACATCCATTATGCTTTCTAGTGGGGACTTCTGCTAGGTCTCTCTAATCAGAATCTTAAAGCCAGTTAAAAAACCACGACCACCAAAAAACCCAAAACCTGTGGGAGGGTTGCTTTCAAATGGGAAATTTAAGAATGAGAATAATTTAAAATACAGATTAGAGAGGATCAGCAGCTGCCATCAGGATGCTGCAGTAGATAAACACAGACTGGTAAACAAGAAGTGCATTGTTAACATGTCTAAGAGGAGCAAGTGACAGAAACTAATTCTGCTCCAACATGTGCTTGTGCTCTGATTCTGCTGCAGCCTGTTGCATTACACGGGGTAGATGTGTGAGAACCAAAGACTAATTAGGGAAAACAGATTATCCTTTTAAGTTGGCCACCTGGTATCCACCCAGTTCCTGAACAGCTCTGAACCCATGCTGTTCATTGTAAGTAATGTATGTGGATTTTTTCTTTTCCTTTCTCTCCTTTTCTTTCTCTTTCTTTCTTTCTTTCTTTCTTTCTTTCTTTCAAAGATACCTCCCTAAAGCTAAGCTTCACTAGGTCTGTCAAACCGAAATCATATCAAAATCAAATTAATCACGGTGGACTAAATATGAAATTAAAACATCCGATTAATTATAAAAGTAATCTTTACAAATTTTAAGAAGATTGCTATCTACTTGGGTATAAATTCTAATTAGATAATTTGGTCAACTCCATCAGGTACAGCAATTTGAATGTTTAATGCTGAAACCAAATTATTACTTAACTTTTAAGCCAAAATTTCAAGAGTAATACCAAAGTTTCCTACTTAAAATTCTACTCTTATATGATGGTTAACCCTTCCCTTCCTAAGAGAAGATATTGAATAAAAGTTCAATAATTGTCATTTGTAAGAAATTGTGAAGGTAATCTTAAGCTTGGTATGGCTTTAAATGCTGAAAATAGAGCATAATCTTATGGTTAATTTTGAGAGAAAATGTTTAAATGAAATAAAATCTAAAGCTGTTCCTTTGTGCCTTCCCCAACATAAAAATTGAAGAGATCTATGAAAATGCATTCAGAAATAATACTTGGAAAATTCAAGCCAGCTGTTTAACATTTATTCATCTGTAAAATGGAAAATAAGTTCAAATTTATGAGTAATAGAACAACATGAAACTCCTAAAAAAAAAAAAAATAGCATTTTTTGTTGATCTTTCGCTTTTGGAGCTGTCAAATAGGTTATCTTTGGACACAGGACTATCCAACCTAATAGTAATTGCATTTTTTCATTGTGTTTTGGTCAATGGCTGGCAAAAAAATAAGCTTAATAATGTTACGTGGTACTGAAAAAATTTAGGTTAAGCAGAACTATTTAATCTACTAATAAACATGCCATTTCAAATTAAATATATTTTACTTAATAAAATGTCTAGAGTGTTCCAGTATTTATATTTTCTCTTTTTATGTTGTGTTAGACCTCAGTGTGACTAAAGTTTATGAATGTGTTTTTCCTCTACACCACAAAAGATTTTATTCTCTGTTTTTGGAGGAGGGGTTACAAGTTTCCTGTGTACCAAAAAAATCTTGACTCAGCTTTAGTTTAAGATCTCTATTAGTTCATGAGGGAAAAAAAAGAAGTAACAACATTTACTGGAAAAACAGGAGTGCTAATGAGGCTTCTACTGTCCGTATGTCACAGTATATGTGTACGCAGAGTATTATACAGTATACATTGAATGTTGCTAATAAACAGCTTTAATATTTATTAAAGAAGAAAAACAATGTTTACACTATTTCTTGTTACAAGACAGCATTCCAGACCTGTTCAAGAGATTGGGCCAAAACCCAGGAGGTACAATTTTTTTCCTCTTTTGTGTCTATTTAATTATTTCACCTTTTTTTTTTTTTTTTTTTTTTTTGGAGTGCTAGAATTACAAAGAGTAGCAACTTTGTATTTGAGATGTAGAAACCAATTTTCTGGTGTGTTGACCTTATCTTGGAGACTAATATCGCAATATACATAGGATACATTTTCAAGATTTGAAAATGTAAGGGAGTTTCTGTAGCTTATGTGAGATTCTATGTGTGTGTATGAACATGCACAGGTATGTGTGTCTATATGTATATATATGTATTTTGTTCATCATGACACAAAAGCATTTGAGGACAGTGGAAGTGTAAGAAGTCCATGTATTCACCGTGCTGTGGAGGTACTAGTTTTCTCTTTGCAAATGCAGTTTTACTCTCATATCTAATTTGAAAATGGAATAGTTATTAATAGACCTTCCACTTGCTAGTCTAAAAAACTTTTTTAATATATATATATATTTATTTTATTTTCTCCAGATTTCCTTGGTGGTGCTGTTGCAGTTGCTTTCTTATTTTACAGAACTATGTACAAACGAAGTATAAACCACATTCAATCTAAATAAACAGAAAATTAGTGATGATTAAGAATGCCTTGTATGTAACCAACAGACATTCCTTCCTACCCCTTTCATCGTAAGCCAGAGAAATAGGAGCAGCTCCTTAATAAACTCTAAGGAAGGTTAATGAGCCTGCCTTCAGTGAATCATGAGAGAGGGAGTAGAGAATGGCTTTCTGTGTGAAGGATCACTTGCAGAAAATGCCTTGCTTCTGCTACTAACTTCTTTTAAAATTAGCAGATGGAAGTTCAAACCCTTGCACTTAATACAGTAGTAGTGTTGTCACATGCAGCAAGAGAAAGTCTGTCAGCCAGCCATAACATTAAACCTAAAATACTCTACCTCTAATCTACTTCAGAATTTAACACCATCACTCAAGCAATAATCACTTACAATTAGTAACTAAATTGAATGGTGTTTTCTGCAACTTCTAATTCATATTGCAATGTGTAAGTAATTTTATTTGGATCAGTCTCTCTAACTTGATTTAAGACTTTAATTATGGAAATATTATTTGAACTCCATTTCCCCTTTAAAAATGTACTGAGTTCCCTGGAAGCTTTATTTTCTTGGTAATAGAATTTAATCTGAGGTTAATGACACATAAATTCTACCTGAGTACTTCCAGTACTACCTGAGTAATTCCATATTTAATTTACTGGGTTTTTTTAAATTTAACTTGGTTACAAAAGACTATGGTAGAACTGAACTAAGCCACTGTGTTTTTTAATGTTATTTTACCTTTGATCTACTTCAAAAATATATATTATTCTACTTTTTCTGAAAGCAAGTGGCTTTAATCATAGTGATTCCAAGTTAATAGGTAAAGTGCCTTGCTTCTTGAACGGATCTCTACAGATGTGAGCAGGATCATGTTTGTCTCTATTTTGCACTGGATATGATATCTGGTTGTGTGAGAAGCTCACCATATTAAAAATGTAGTAGGGGAAATTGGATTGCTGAGAATGTTTTATTCTTGGAAATGCACAAGTTCTGCCTCATTTTTCTGTTCATATGAAACTCCTCATATAAAACAGATGCAAGTTTAAATGTTTTGTGTAGTATGGAAAGTTACAGTGAGAACAAGCTCCTTTTCCTGAGAAAACACTCTTATTTGTTAGAGACAAATGCTGCTCAGTGCCACGAAGTGCACGTAACACCAGGGCAGAAGACACAGGAAGGAGAAAGCCAAGTTCTGATAGGAAACTCAACACACTTGCCACATGATCATCCAGGGGAAACAGCAAACATGAATTAAAATTAGAGACATAGACATGTTTAGCTTGTTCGTAGGCAGACAGCTGTCTATGAAGCTGACTACTGGTTGCTCTCTAAGGCTCTGTTGTATGTCCGTATCTGCCTCTTGTCCCAAGATTCCTATATTGTTATAAATTCTCTGGTGAATTTTTGCTGGTTAATTGTGGTTATTACAGCGTCTATAGCAAAATAGTTTCTTGGTTCTTACTGTGCTCATGGTTGTTAGCATAATAGCAAAATGAAAAAAAATAGCAAAATATGCAGAGATAGGTGTATGCAGGTGAACGAACTGCTGCTTGAGGCAGCAGAGGGACCAGAACACAGCAAAGTCATGGCTTTGAACGATAAATAGACAGAGCAAGCCCTCTCAGGCAGGGGTCTGCAGGATTTTCAAAGAACTGAGCTGGTCCTCCAGAATTCATCCTTCCTGGGCACTTTGGGTGCTGCAGGCTCCCTAACTGCAGCAGCAAGGTCTACTTTTGAGCATATGCCTGGCCCTGCTCTGAACCCCACTCAGACTTTGCTAGCTGCTGCTGGGGGTGCAGGGGGCACACATAGTATAGGCACTGGTTTATTCAAAAAGCAGGAATAAACTGGCAGCTGGCCAAGCTCTGTCTCAATTTTGTCTCACCCAAGCTGGCTGTAACATTTCTTTTTAAGAAGGGTCAGGCAAATTGCTCAGATGGGACTAGAGAGTGGGCACAGCTCCCAAATAGGCATATGGGCAGTACAGCTATTTGCTGAGGACAGTGCCTGAGACAGTCATTGTCTGACTTATCTTGCCGAGAAGCCTGAAACCAGCCCTGCATATATGGCAAAACCCAGTAATCCCTGAGATCAGTCAAGGTCAGTATCTGACAAGAAGAGTCTGTGGCGATGCTAAAACTGCTCAAGAAGTCTTTGACTTCATCAGCTTCACTCATTCTTTGACAAACAACAGCATCCTCCACAGAGAAAGAAAGAAATATATCTTGAAACAAAACTCTGGGGAGGGAGGGGGAAGAAGGAGTGGGAGAGGTTAAATCAAACTCAAACTATTTGCAAAGGTGATAACATCAGAAACAAGAAGGAAATGCTCAAAATGAATATGGGAGTCAGACAAGAAAACATTCATAGAAGGACTAAACCAATATATTACACTCTCAGAAAAAGTAAAAGGCAGGATAAAAGAATTAAAATTGCACTCTTTGCAGTGCTAGCCAAAAGAGATTAATTCAAGAAATCTCTAGAATATCAGTCACAGAAAACCCCAGCTCACAGATCCAGAATACATTATCAAGAACTGGAAAAACATGTAGGAGAATCCAGATGAACACATCTCTAAATTAATTCAACTGGAGATTCAGTAACAGGTAGATGTAAACACAAATAACAAAAATTACTAAAACAGCCTTTAAAAACTAGAAAGGTCAAGGACCAGAAGTCATCCATGTTTTTTGGGTTAACTGCTTTGCTCTGCTACAGCCACTGTTTTTATGCTTTTTGTAAGAAGAAAGTTCATTGAGAGAATGACACACAGCAGAACACCAGTAATGAAAACAAAAAGGGATTTTTGAACAACTAATCAGTTACATGTCTCCCTTCCTTTTCCTTCCTCAGAAACTGCTAAGTTTGGTTTTATAATGTCAGATTTTGAACTCTGATTGACAGCTGACATCAGATCAAAATGTAGACGAATAAAAAACCAAAGGCATGGAAGCTCTACTTCTGATTGACCTCTGGTTCCAAAGATTGTTTAGTCCAAGTCAGGAAATTATAGCTGGGAGGGACTTCCGTAGGCCCCAGAAAAAGATTTGATACAGCAGTCACCAGGACTGTTGCAACTGTTCCAGCCTGCACCTGGCTGTGTAAAATTTACCACGGCAAACAGCAAAAGCTGCAAAATGACTTTTCTCACTAGATTAAACAGTGTCTTTCTGGGGAAATGAAAGCTTGCAAACTGTCACTTTGTACTTAAACTGACCCCTGCAGCCAAACAAGAAGCATTAGAAATCTTGCTATTCCTAGATTCATCTCAGCTTGCGGGCTTCTGAGATTTAGTCAGGGTGTTCCATTGTGTGTACTTCCTTTGTTCTGCTGAAAGCAAGGGTCTTATGATTCTCAGCCTTCCCAACTTCAGCCTTAGAAAAGAAAAAAAAAAAAATGCAGAAATTTAGTCAAAAACATGCAAGTTTAATCTAGAGATGCAAAAGTCAAAATTTTTGATTGCAAAGCTGGAAATAATGTTACTAAACCAGGAAATTGAACCAGTAAAACATGTTCCTTATTACCTTGCTGGCATCAAAACAACCTGCCATTTAAGCTACTTGAGATATATATGGGCTGTAAAAAACAAAGGAACAATTCAGCTGAGCATTCATCCATCTTCTGGATGCCAGCATTCAGATTAGGACCTAAAATTACTCACACAACCTGTGCATCTATGCCCTTTCTCTCCATTGCTCATGCTGTTTTTCTGAACTACATTTGCTCTTTGTGTCCAAGATGGTTTCTCTCCCCGATTTTAGTTTTGATGTGGGTGAAATTGTAGCTGCACCAAACTGTAGTTCAGTATATTTTCTGTGTTTCGAAGACATTGCTATAATTTTTTTTAACTTGCATATACCTTCCAGTTTACATGACTATCAGCAACATTTTCATGATGCAATAAGACGTATATAATAAAAAGTATTTCCTGGATATGTCTTATAAAATGTAAAGTGCCTAAGTTTGTCTAAAAATGTTTAACTCATGGTGTAATATGAATCAAACAACAGACTAATCCATGAAAACATTTTTTCAATCCACCTTTTCCAGAATGTTAGAAATTCATGGGAATAGTATAAAAGAGGGTGATCAGGTATGGGAACAGGCTTCCCAGGGAAGTGGTGGAATCACCATCTCTGGAAGTGTTCAAAAAAGGCCCCTCAGTGACATAGTTTAGTGGTGGACTTTGCAGTCTTGGGGTAATGGTGGGACTTGATGATCTTAAAGATTTTCCAATGCAGTCGATGCTATGATTCTGTGAAAGACAAGACACAAGATTTTAGTGTATTTCTCTGTCAGTAACATTGATATGAAAGCTATATCAGAAACCAAGAAAAGGCTGCATCAGCCAGCTTGTGACATCTAAGTGGATGTTACCTTATTTGGCAAAATTGTGCCTTTTCAGCTGCATCATAAAATTGGGCTCAGGAAAAACAGCACTAAAGAGGATGACAGGCAATCAGTACATGGAGAGTTTTACTTCATAAATTATACCAGCTGAAGACCAGCTTTAGAGATGATAGGCAAACCCCTTCTGTATGGGCAGAAGTGTTAGGAAGCTGATGAATATTCTGCTGAATGATCCAGAACAGTCTATTTAAAACTGTTTTTTTTTTGTTATAGGTTCACAAAGCCAGGCACTTTACATAAATTCACTAGCACATTATGTTTTGAAATAATACAGAAAAAACAATATATATAGCCAGATAATGTTTCTGAATGGCACTGGCAAATTCAGTGCAAAATACTGTGGAAGTAACTATAAGCCTTCACTGGGACCTGTACAGCTGATACTCATCCCTACTAGTGAAAGGTGGTGGGAACACAGGCAGGAAAGAGTAAACATTACTAAAAATTTTCACCTAGTCACCACTCAGATTATTAAACTATGCACTCTAGTGACTAAGAAACTAAAAGGATCTATGTCCGAGACACTGTGTGAGAAATTTAGCTGCCGAAACATAGCTGTCCTGTACTATTTTAGACAGCCTAAGGTATTTTACCTTGCTGATAGCTGAATCTCCCAAGTTGCAGTAGATGCTAGTGTTCAGACATCTTATTCTCCCCAACACACCTGGTTGTCTCTTAAATGAACACCTGTTGTATAAGAAAAAATAAATAAGTAAATAAATAAGTAGTTATAAAACTCTCTTCCAAGTGCTGATCCTCCAGAAGGGGTAAAGAATCAGCATTTAAAGAAAAAAAGCAGGAATCGCCTGCCTAAGTTGGCTTAGCAGCTTTGTTCCAGGGTATCCATGCTTTGTGTATTTCTATCACAATCCAGAGCTTGCAGAGTGATGTTACTTTGAAGAGGTATTCCATACTGGTAGATCTCACTGACCTCCTAAAGATCCACCTGCTTTAACTTCTAATGAAAGATTACCGACTTGTACGCAATGACACTGATACGTGAAGGTGTGATTTGAAATAACAGTGGCCATGGTATAATGAAAGAGATATGATTACTCCTGAAACAGTTACTTAAAAGTGTGGGATATATAACAGTTTATAACAAAGTATTATAACTCCAATATTTAGAATGTGCTGACTATATTTAAATCTTATTCATTCAAAGAAAACTGATCGGTTTCAAAAAGTATTTTGGCTGAGTTAGAAGCTGTAGACACTGTAAATATCTAACCCTACCAAGGTAAGGAGGCAGATTGCTACAGTAAATATAACTAAAATCTCAAACCAAAGATTAATTCAGCTATTGAATTTTAACTCTTCAGTAAGACTATAGCAGGAAAAATAAAACAAAACTTCTCTCTACTATCTGAGTATACTCCCAACCCAGCTAAATAGAAAAGGTCATTCAACAAAGTGTCCCTGCTGCCAGTCACTGGAAAAGAAGAGGAGAAATCCTGTGAAAAGAATTCTCTGAGGATAAAGTTTTATCATGAAAACAAAAATAAATTGAATTCAACAGTTTGCCAACTGCAACCCACTAACCTGAAAAAAATACATCAATGATGTTAAAAATAAGACATACAGCCAAGGAAAATGGCCAGATTCCTGAGGGACCAGACTGAATTCTCAGTGGCAGCGGTTAGCCACTCACCTTTCTCATCCTGATAAGCAATTAAGATGCTATTCTGTTAAAGCTCAATGCCAACTACTTTTAATTTGGCTCAGCTCAGATGGATAAATGAGCATGGACTATTCCTTTGGTTCCTTGTTTTTTTTTATTAACTGCCTATGCACAACAGGTTGGCAGATCTTTTGCAGTAAATGTTAATTAAGGCTGCTGACACATTTTTACTTCTTTCCCTTCCCCCCCACAAGTAGATATTTAGAATACACTATACTGTTTATCAGCCAAATCCTAAAAAAGTTCATATGCGATACTCACATTGAAATTATTAGAAGCTGTGACTATCAGTATGCTGCAGAAATATATGTTCTTGAACGTGGCTGATGGAGACAGCTTGCAAGCCTTTTGGAGTTGTTATACTTTCTTCCTTGATAATTCCATCCTGAAATATAGATCATACATAGAATTTTCAATAACTATATCTAGGCCCTTGGTATTGGCTACAGTTGGATGTAAAAACATTCATCTGAAGATAGCTGTCCATGACTGTGCTATCGAATTTATTTACTTACACAAAAGGAATAGGTCCAGCATGAGAGATATCCACATCACAGTGGCTTAGGGGTTAAACAGTCACCTGCCATTGACAGGAAAAACAAAGCAGAAACTTTAACTTCTTTCACTTACATTTCAACAGAGTATTATCATCACACCTAGTATTCCTTTCTGCATGCTGTCCATGATTCACACCCACTAACCATCTGGCTTAGGAAAAACCTTTCTCTACAAAAAATTCAGCAGAACTAGTATGTTCTTCATGTTAAAAAAAAATAAGTCTAGTTAGGGTTAGCATTGATTTATAAGAAGAAAGAAAAAAACAAACAAAACAAAACTGATGTGAAAGAGACAGCATTTAGATAGCATTTCTTAGGAGTTATCATAACCCTAGATTATCTGTTTTAGTATTCAGCACAGCTATGTTTTATATCTCCCTCATACTCTTAACAGTAAAATAATTTCTGACTTTACCGAGCCTGTCAGTGGTTTTAAGCAGACTGCAGGTTTTTGTCATTCATAGAATGAGAAATAAATGGTTTGGAACTTCATTTCCTTTCATCAAAGCTGAGAGCCAGACTCACCTAGCCAAGGACAGCATGAGGGATGTGTCAACACAGGCAACTCAGAAATTGTCACCACCATAACAAAAGCTTTGACAGCACCGTTTCCAACTGACAGCAGAGAACAGAATGCATTTTCAAGCCTCTTGCTCTCAGAAAAAAGCTCTATTGAGTCTTGCAGAGGCAGCTGACAGGATTATTTTCCTGCAAATGTTTGCCCTGCCCACCTTCTGTTTCACATTTCTATCTAACGTAATAATGCAAACAGCTGATGAGGGCAGGTTGTTGGTGGGAGAGTGTCATGTGAATGGGATGGATGAGAATCAGGGAGATTTGCCATTCTTTGCAGGCTACTGGGAAGCTGTTTGTGTTGCTTTTGCACCAGGTGCTGTAGAGGTACACAGTGGAGAAAGTATTTAGGCATTCTGAAAAGTAAGAGTTGAAGTTACAGATATGCCAATCTGTATGTCAGCAGTTCCTAGTGCTATTGTGAATTTGGTTGTGAAAAATTACGTCAGGATTTGGATTCAAGCCTGACAGAAATGAAGGTACTAACTGCAAAAAAGAGATTAAGAAAGTGTAAAGTATTTTACTGATAAGTGAGGATGGGTGGCTATAGAGTTGCAGACAGTTTCTGCCATAGTATATCTGAAAAATTCAGAAAGTCCTCTCTCATATCTCTGTATTCATATTTCTGTACAACTACCACAATAATGTTATTTTATCCTGATATATGTTTAATTAATTTCTGTTAGAGTCAAGGAGGGAAAATACTGTTGACGCACACACTGAAACTGAAACTTGCATAAATTGATAATGCTGATAGAAATTATTAACGCTGATTCTGATTTTAGGATTAATAAAACAATTTTTACTATGTTGACATTTTATCTTTCGATATTACTGTTAGACTATATTCAAATAAAATAAAAGTTTTAAGCAGTGGAAGTAGAAAAACTTTCAAATTTTCAGGAAATTTGAGATTTTTTTGAGGCTATTTTTAGTATATACACATTATAGAAGGAAACAGTAATCATCAAGTTTAGACTAAGCCTCCTTAGAGGCTTGTAACTTTTTGTTTTGTTCAGTTTTGCAAGGGAGCAGATATTCTGTGCATACTCCTAAAGAACTTTGTTTTTAACAAGTGCTAGCTTCAAACTTTGTGAAAGATTTAGCCCACATTTTGCTACCACTGAATTTCATTTCAGAACAGTCCTTGTACCTTAAACTACAGTCAGACAAAATCAGAAATCAGGAAATGCTATCAGAAAAGTGGTTTTGCAGGCTATATTCATCATATGACAACAGAATAAGGAACAAAACTCACAAATAAGCCTTATGTTTCCTACTGAATTGTGCTTTGGGATTTAGTCCCCTAAGTTTTTGCCTAAATGCAGAAATCTACAGCAGTGCAATGACCATGAATAATGTTTCAGTTAACAAAGTCTTTCTCTTTTCTTGGATTCTGAGACGTTTTGGATAAATGCCTAATAGAACTGCTGTCTAGTTGCCAGACAAATTTCTTCCTGCTTTTTGGAGCTGTGTTTATGGCATACACTTGAAGATAGGACCTCCACTGTAATTCAACTAAAATCGTTGTTATCCGTATAATGCAGAACATACTTATGCAATGCACCTCTCTCTCTCTTAACTTATACCACTGTGTTTGCATATATTCCCATAAAATCCACACATTAAACTGCTTTAAAATACTAAATGACTCTATTAGCCCTCTAATTGTGTAATGCTTGTTTAATATTGAGAATTTGTGGTTTTAACAATGAAAGAAAATAGAAAATGAACAGATATATTTTAAAAGGAATAGAAAACAAAAAAAAAAAAACACTGTAGAGTAACTTTTATAGTAAATATTCTGAAAACCATAGCACACATTTTAAGTAAGTCATAAGACATATTACACTCACACTGAGGTAACATTCATGTAGTTCCTCCAATCTGAGAATAATTATTTTATTCTTAATTAATAAGAGATGCAGATAAATGAATTCCATTCTTCAGTTTTATTTAAAGAAAGTCTATAAAACTATAAAAAGACTATGTTTGATTTAATTCAGTGTAAATTCTCACAATTTGTAACAAAATTCTGTGAAGACAGCTGCATGGAAACTTTATAGATTTTATAAGAGCATCAATCAAATTAAGATGTCATTTTGTTTTTTTTTTATAATATTGATACATGTATTAGTGGTCTAAACGTGCTTGATTTTGAGAAATTACCATATTTTTCCTTAAAAATGCAATAACCTGAGCTAGCTATGAAATGTTATTTATTTCGCTTTATGTCTTTCTAAGCACTTCTTAAGTTGAGGTACTGTGGTGATATTTTCAGTTTACAGCAAAAAGGCTTGCTTTGGCTCTCTAGTTGTCCACTTAACACATGGAGAAAGTTGTTATCTAGTAAGCATAACTTGTTTAGGACTGTTAAAGGAGATTAGAAGTGACCTGTCTGAACTTTGTTGAGGTAATAGTGGATTATATTCAATAAAGCTGATTTCTTTCATGTAACACATTGTGAGAAGCTATGTGCATTATGCATGGATGAGGCAGTGACAGAAAGGGTCTTGAAGCTTTAAGATGTAAAAAATGGAAAATAACACTCATTTGATATTGTGATGACCCATGCATTTCATGGAGTAATGATTACTGATTCCTTTGTATAATTTTATACAAAATATGCATTGTGTGTGTGTGTATGTGAGCTTAAAATAAAATACTTCCGTTATTCCATTCTTTACCTCATTGCAATAAAAACTTGCACCTAATCACTAGCTATTGCTAATGGGGTTAGCAATTGAAGGCCTTTTTTCAATTTATTGTGCAGACTTGTTTCTTTGAAACGACAGGAGCCCTTGCCTATTGAAATCTTTTAGACAAGAATGGTATATTTATAATACATATATTAGATGTATGGCTCTAATAGTTTTCCACTTAAACTTCCTGACCTTATAAATGTTTGCTGCTCTAGAATAAAATTTTGGGGATATTTAGAAGTTAAATGTGGGGTTTGAAAAGAAGCTCTCCGGATTCTTGACTTGTAAACTAAAGGTCCTGAATGGACTATATGGAAATCCAAAAATAAAGATTCTTCTCCTATGACTTCGGCTCACTAAAACTTTTGCGTCTAGTTTGCCCTTTAAGATCTTGACTGGCTCCATGGTCAGTGGCTGAATTCTTCCCACCCTAATGAGATGCCTGTTCTTCTTAATTGATTATGAGAGTAGCTTCAGTGGTTGGCTATGATGTCTAAAATTAGGTGGTATGAAGCCATGTAATTATTACTTAATTATCTCATAGTAATGACATAATTACTTTCCTCAGTATTTCATCAGTGTACAGTATTGATACTTAAAAGTATGCAAAGAAGGGAGTGGATTTGAAATTATCTGCAGCAAATGTAGTCCTAGGATTTCTGGTTTATGAATCTTGACATGCAATAAAGCTAGTTGCACTTACTTCTTTAGACTGTTTTTCTGTGAAAGAATAAAGGGAAGGAAGAAGCCATTATGCTTCTGACATCACAGCTGTCTACTGTACATCAAGAGTCCAGAGCTCTCCAACACTGTAACAGTTTCTCATCTGGCAAGAGGGCTTATTTAATGAGGCTGTCCTAGGGGAAGCTTCTACTGGCCAAGATAAGCTGCCAGTTCCTACTTCTGGATGACAAAACAAAAAGTCTGTATTAGCTTAATCCTCTACCTCAGAGCATTATCAGCAGTTGAAGGAGCTCTCATGACATCTGACGCAATCAGAAGAGAAAAGCAGTGAAGTCAGGAACTGAATGGCATTGCAAGAATTTGTAAGAGTAAACGGGAGTTTGGAAATTGATGGAGAGTGATGTCACTCAGCCGTGTTCTCTTTCTGCTGCAGCTGCCTCATCTGTATCAGCAGATGCAAAGGGCATGAAGTTTTGGTGTTGTATCTGATATGTAGGGTGCCAGAACAGCTGTTTGAAACACACACAAATTCTTTTCTAAAAAAATGCTGCAGGTAAATATAATATTTGAAATATCTACATTTGCTCTTTCAGTGAAACATCAGCGCAATTTCACAGGGCAAAAGGAGGTGCTTTACTAGCTCTACAGATAAGATTTTGCAAAAAAGCAAACAAACAAACCAAGCCTAACAGTGGAGATTTAACAGCTACTCAACGCTAGCCTCAAACACTTCTTTTGATGGAGACTGCAGTGTGCTCTGCAAGCACCGCTGGCGCTATGGTTTATGCATATATGTTAGCATATCCTCCTCTCTGATTGCTCAAACTGATAGACACCAAGATTATTTTTCTGATGTTTTCCATGAGTGTCCTTCTAGACTTTTCTGTTCTGTACATTATTTTGTAGACGTTGATCATGGACACTTCTAACATAGCATTTTGGTTAGACTTAAAATCTCTTCACATCCTGTGCCTGAAACAAAAACAAACTCAAAACAACCCACAAACAAAACAAACAAACAAACAAACCCCCAAACCAATGAACCAACCAAAATAACCAAAAATCCCCAAACCAACCAACCAACCAACCAACTCCGCCCCCCCCAAAAAAAAACAAACACAGAAAAACAGTACATATTTCAGAAGAGACTAAAAAAACCCCAAACACAGATCTTTGGATTTCAGGAAAGTGAAAGTAAATCTCACAAGAATTTAAAGTTAACTTTTCAACAGTGTTATCTAATTACTGTAGCTCATGAAGGTAGACTACACTGGAGGTAGCTGCTTCTCAGTCTATCTCCTTCAAGAGGAAAAAATGAAATGCAGTCATCCAGTACTCCTTCACAGAGAGCAGGAGGATGTGGAAGAAGAAAGGATTAATGAAAGTGTTATCATTCAACACAGATATCCTCAAGCAAGCTCCAGAGCAATAAATTAATAAATGTAAAAATATAGCACCTTCTGCAGCAAAGCTAATGGTGCAAGAACTATCCTGGGGTATAATCCTTTAATAATATTCTGCATCTAGAGTTTTTAGTTGAATTCTTCAGAAGTCACAGATTGGGCAGCAAATGTGTTGATTAAAGTAAAATGCTTTTACTTGTATGAGGGATAGGCCTCACTGTGATACTGTAGTGCTGCCAGTCCTCTGTTTATCTTTGTTCTGTCTGTGTGGCTCTAAATCAAGATAAAAAGCAACTCAACATGAAGGAAAATAAAAATAAGGTCATTTAATCACCCCGTTAGTTTAAAATGATTATTGATTCCTAGAGGTGATGTCTAATTCTGCCAGAAAATCCATTTCAGTAATGATTACTGCCCTCTGCTTTATCTATTATCCTGGAGGTTATTAAAAGTGGGAGTCTCAAGGGAAGTATATAGTTTTAGACCACTAATATCATGTTTAACATGTTTTTAACAGAACAGAGTTTCAGACTGCGCCCTTTAACCTACAGGTGAATAAAGTAGTCAGTTAGGAAAGTGTATGTCTAATTATTTTATATACTCCACACACTGCGTGATAGATAAGTATCAGCTGGGACAAGGGCGTATTGAACTCTTCATCACTCTGAAAACTTGCAGTACCCTTTTGAAACAGCTACTCAACTTGCTGTTGCAAATACGTGTTTGCATCTTACGACGCTTCTTTTTCTCCTGGTTGCTCTTTCAAAAATACAATGATACAAACTAACCTCTGTGAGAATAAAGAATTGTCTACATACGGAAACATCTGTACTACAGTTATGTATACACAGGTGTCTCTGGGGTGGTCTGTTCCAACTAGATTAATAACTAAACTCACAATGAGAGTAACCAGATAAAATTCAAAGATTGTGAATTCAGAAAGTAGATAATCTAATCACATTATCTTTTGTCATCTTAATTTCCCTCTGTGTGTGAATTTCTAAGTACGTTAAAAAACAAACAGGTAAGAAGACATAAAATAGCATATTATTTTAGTATACCATGGACCACTTGGTATGAATCTTTGAACCTTTTTGAATCAAAGGACAATTATTAACACTGGTTTTCATAGATCATGTGCTTATCTTGTGATTTGTAAAACTGGAAAACCAGTTTTATTTCACAGATCCGCTGCAGATCTTTTTCCAGGGAATTCTGGACTATCAATGTGAATGCGGAGACTACAAACTGACTCTTTCACACATAAGCTATGGAAAATAAATTATTCGGCTTTACTCTTGGGTTTTGTGGGTTTGGGTTTTTTGTTTGTTTTTTTGTTTGTTTGTTTTTTTCTTTGAAATCACAGCGAAACATTTTTAAAAGTTATTCTAAAGAAAATTATTTGAAAAAATAGATTATGGAACTTGATTTCTGAGATTAATCTGAGAGTATTTACAACATAAAAATAGCCTAATAGCAATAACAAAGAATCATATAGGAAAATTGGTGACTGCCTCCTTATTTATACCATGATGAGTACCTTCACAGTACAAACAGTAAAATAAACCATTACTTTATGATCTGCCATGACCAAGAGATACTTTAGATCATATTTAATTCTTGAATTACTAAGTATTTAATTCTTGAATTGCTGTTCACTTTAAAGGATCTGTGGCCAAATAAACTGTTTGTTTCAACTGTGCCTCTGGATCTTTTGATTCTTCTACGACATTCTTTCTATAATACTGTATTTATTTCAATTATTTTTATGCAGCTTCAGTAATTCATTATAATTCACAGAGATTATCGGCTGTAGCACTTTAAGGATAGTACTTTTATTTCCTTCCTACACTGAATGATAGGTTGAAAAGTGATTGAATTTTGGGCCTTTATAAATAAACTTGCATTGCTCACCATTAGGGCATATAGGAGAAAACCTGCGGTTGCTTATTATAGGGACCTCTAGAAGAAAAAAACCCTACAAAACCAATCTTAAATTAATGTCCTCAATGTGTCACTGTCAGAGGAGTCAGCCAAATCACAGTGCAGTCTTTAAAGGAAGAAATATCAGTTATTTTCTCTTCAAAATACAGACATAAATATAGTCACAACAATAAGGAAAAAAAATAAAATTAATTGACCAAAGCTGGGGTCAGATCCTCAGCTGGTGATGAATTTGAATGCTCCATTAATGTTGACTGGATTTATGCTCCCTGAAGACCAAATGTCCTTTGTTTCTCTGTATACACCTCTTTCAGAACCATAATAGGTTTTTGCTTTGGTATTTTTGTTTGGTTGGGTTTTGGTTGTTTCTTTTTTTTTCTGCCAACTGGATATCTTTTTGCCATATTTAAACTTTGACACAGCTTAGATAGTTAATTGTAAGACTGCAGGCTCATATTTAATCAACTGTTTTGTGTCTACACCATTTTTATTTAAGCAATCCTTCTGTGTTTGTCATATTGTATTATTTATCCATGATATGTTCATCAGCTGTGACAGCAAATAAGATTTCAACCCTCACTTATGGTTTTAATAGTTAATTACACTGATACTTTCTCTGTCTTCCTACCTCTGCTACCACCTTCATTCTCTCTACCACCATCAGAAATAAATTGATTCTATCCACATACTTAAAATAACTATTTTCCCTAAAGTCTTATATAATACTGTGGTCAAGCATTTTCAGTGGTGTTTTTTGTGGTTTTTTTTTGTTGTTGTTTGTTTGTTTGTTTTGTTGTTGTTGTTGTTTGTTCTGGGTTTTTTTATTGTTTGTTTTGTTTTTTTTTCCTGAGGATGAAGTCTAGATTAAAACAAGTAAACAAATGCTACATCTTCTTTAACATAGTCCAACAATGAGGTTGCTTTTTTGACTGCTTCACCATGAACATTTTGTTCAATATTCTGTCAATCAGCAGTTCTTGAATTTAGTAAAAAGACCTTGCCATTGATGACCTTTATTCATGTAAATTCCATAAATCAGAAGCTATTAAAATTTTATCTGTCATTGTCCTTTTCTACAGATCTGTGGAAGGAAAACAATGAGTTATTCCACAAAATACACTGTGTTTGTTACTTACTAAGTTTAACACATTACTGTCATTCTTAAACAGTGAAATAGTTGTATTTTGCGTCAGATACCGAGACTTCTGCTTACTTATAGAGAAAAAGGGCTTGCATTTTTAGGTGGAAATCTTACGAAACTTGCAAAAATACAGTTGTTGTCTAACAAATGTTTCTTGAAGAAAATACAGCAGATGTACAGATCTGAGGGAAGAATTAGAGGTTCTTCCTTAAAATTCACAAGAAATTTTATCAAACTGGTTTTTGCTTTATTTTATATAAGCCTATATGAAATAGGTATATTCTCTAACACAAAAGCATTATGGGAATAGCAGTGGAGCAGTTGTTATGGCTTTCTTTTTCTCCATCATTGTCACCTCAAGTTCTCTAGTCTTTACTCTTCCAGCCCGTTTTCTTTCTTACCACTGTATCACAGTAAAAGAAGATAGATGGGGGGAGTTATTCATAGCTCCCTTTTTATATCCATTTTACCTCTAAGTCCACCCATTATCAGTGGCAAATATAGAACAAATTTGTTCTTCCATATTTTCCATCAACGAATGACACAACAAATGTTCATTGACTGGATTTTGGAGGAGCAGATATGTCAAAACCAGCTTTTTTTTTTTCTTTTTGTCATTTCCAAAAGTCACAGTAAATACTAGGAAAATTCATATATGATGGGCACCCTGGTACCTGTTGACCTGCAAAAAGAGCTCCCATTAGGTAGCCCCAAATATTTCTGTTAGGCCAACAAAGTATGAGAAACATTTACATTAGGAAGTTTTATTACTATACACCTCTTTTTTCTTCCCTTCCCTCTCTCCTCCCTCTCCAAGCCTTTGATAGCCAGCAGTTCTGTTTTCTGGCACACACTGTGGCCTTTATAGAATCATAGAATAGTTAGGATCGGAAAGGACCTTAAGATCATCTAGTTCCAACCCCCCTGCCATGGGCAGGGACACCTCACACTAAACCACATCACCCAAGGCTTTGTCCAACCTGGTCTTGAACACTGCCAGGGATGGAGCACTCACAACCTCCCTGGGCAACCCATTCCAGTGCCTCACCACCCTAACAGGAAAGAATTTCCTCCTTATATCAAATCTAAACTTCCCCTGTTCAAGTTTTAATCCGTTACCCCTTGTCCTGTCACTACAGTCCGTAATGAGGAGTCCCTCCCCAGCATCCCTATAGCCCCCCTTCAGATACTGGAAGGCTGCTATGAGGTCTCCATGCAGTCTTCTCTTCTCTAGGCTGAACAGCACCAACTTCCTTAGCCTGTCTTCATACGGGAAGTGGTCCAGTCCCCTGATCATCCTCGTGGCCCTCCCTCTGGGCTTGTTCCAACAGTTCCATGTCCTTTTTATGTTGAAGACACCAGAACTGCACACAATACTCCAAGTGAGGTCTCATGAGAGCAGAGTAGAAGGGCAGGATCACTTCCTTTGACCTGCTGGTCACACTTCTTTTGCTGCAGCCCAGGATACAGTTGGCTTTCTAGGCTGCAAGTGCAGACTGAAGCCAGCTCATGTTCATTTTCTCATCAACCAACACCCCCAAGTCCTTCTCTGCAGGGCTGCTCTGAATCTCTTCTCTGCCCAACCTGTAGCTGTGCCTGGGATTGCTCTGACCCAGGTGTAGGACCTTGCACTTGGCATGGTTAAACTTCATGAGGTTGGCATCAGCTCACCTCACAAGTGTGTCGAGGTCCCTCTGGATGGCATTCCTTCCCTCCAGCCTATCAACCGAACCACACAGCTTGGTGTCATCGGCAAACTTGCTGAGGGCGCACTCAATCCCACTGTCCATGTCAGCGACAAAGATGTTGAACAAGACCGGGCCCAACACTGATCCCTGAGGGACACCGCTTGTTTCACAGTGTTGATAACTGTCATAATTTCAGGCTCTGTTCTTTGTATTTTTCCATCTCATAATCTTTCTCTTTTCCAGGTCTTTGTCACCCTGGAAAAACACTAGTGTTTATAACCTCTCTGGCTATGACTGGCTTTGTCATCAAAGATTTTCATAGCATCCTTAATGACCTGTTAGGAAGAATCTTGTAAACATTCTGTCATAGTAAGTGCTAGGCTGAAAATCTTCAGTTATCTTAACTTGTATGCTCAGAATATTGGCATATTAAGTGCTTGGCCATTGACTGATGTGAGGAGCTCAATTTAGTAAATTTTTCAGGTACTGTTTTTTCTGCGCAGTATTTCTTTTTGCCAGAAAATGGCCATGTTAATCAAAGAATCAGTGTTTTATTAAGCTGTGAAGTTTTGGGAACATTTGTGCTAAATATTTTATATATGTATATTTTTTTTTAAACCCTGCAATATTAATTTAGAATAAAAAGCAAAAATAAATCAAAAATTTTTACTTTGTGAAGTTTTGAGCAATAAAGATATACAGGAAGGTCCAATTCTGTTCTATTATTACAACAATAACTGTATGAGCCACCCAGAAAGTTTAGCAGACAGCTGTGCTATCTACTACTCCAGTCTGACTTGGTAGATCTGTTTCAATTTCTGTTTCAACTTAAAATTTCAGTTTTAGCAATCTGCAAGAACATTCAAATTGAAATAGAATGCTGGAAAAGCATCAGCCTTTAGCTGTAGTGTTTTCAAGGTGCCATAATCTGCATACTCATATCTGTCTCGGTATCCATATGGATATAAATACACATACTCATTTTTATATATATATATATATATATATATATATATATCCCCCATAAATATCTGGTCATGCTCACACATTATGAAACGATAGTAATGATACATAGGAGAGTTTCATTTAAAAATGTGTTTAAAAATATGGACTTGCATCAAGAAAGTAGGTTAAAGTTAACATTTTGCCCTAAGGAAGCACTAGACTGCTTATCTCCTTTAATAAACATAAAGTTGTTCTAAAGAGTAAGAAAACCTTAGCTATTATTTTGGTAGAAAATTGGGAGGCACATCAAAGAAATTGCATAATCCTATTCTCCGTATGGATTTATATCTCCCATAGATTTTGTAAATCAGAAAGACAAGTATAGGTTCTGGAAAATGTTCCATTTTCCCTTGGAATGAGGCAGAGGACTCACTGCTAACCAATCACCAATTCGCTGCTGCCAGGAGTGCACATGGGGTCAAATAGAGAAGTCCTTTGAATAAAGATTGGGATTTGTTTGAATGAAATTGTACATTCATGAGCACTAGTGACCCTGTAAAACTCAGTCATCTGGAAACCAGGAAATGAGTATCACCACTTTATCCAACCCTTTCCACCATGCTTAGAGATAGCAAGGTACAGTGCTCCATTTTGCAGGGATCAAACAATGTTTATGAATAATGTCATCACAGTCATGGTATTCATGTCAAACAAGGCACGTTCTAAAATACCTGAAGGATGAGAAAGCCAGAAAAACACGGTGAATGTTGGAATCTATCCTGGAGAACGTTAAATAGTAGTAGCCAAAAAAATCCTCAGATTTATTCCAGGAACCACTTCATGCTTATCAACAAGAATGCAGAAAGCCTGTAACAGTGGTCAGATGAATGAACTACTAATGGGACAAAGCAATCTGAAATAATTACATTTTTAAGTTAAAGCACAAAGTGTAGCTGAATCGATAGTACTTTATTAGTATGCCTTGATCTCTGTGAGTTCTGTATTCCTACACATAAAGAAAACAAAACAAAAAACCCCACTTTTGAAGATGATCAGAGTCTAGAAATTTCCTCAGTCATCTTTCTAGTCTTTGATCTTACTGGAACTGATCAAGGTTTTAATTTCCTTCATGGAGGTGTCCATGATTTTTTTTTTTTTTTCCCTAACACATTTTCTTTTAAATGTTTTTAAAATAAACCCTGTAAAATAAGAGTTTAATATAAATAACCCAAATATTTATCAGGCTTTTTAGTAATGTATTTAAGGTGTGAAAAAAACCCCTGCATTAGTTGAAAAATCTGTGTTTACAGAAAAATACAAATGTTGTCAACTGGAGAAAAAAGCCCAAAACAACACAACTGACAAGAGGAAGACAAATTTTAGACCTGTTGCTTTGATTTTCAGACATTAGCATTCAGTCATAGCATGGGCTGAAATATAATCTGGATAAAACAAATGCCTGAGAATTGATCATTTGCATGTTGTTGCTTTTTTGGCTGTCAGTGATATAATCAACCCTGTGGCTGGAAGAGATTGTCAAATATACGTCAGCACCAGGAGGAGGATCTGCTGATAGCAGAACTATTAATGATATTTTCAAATTTGAGATACAAAACCAGATTGATCTGTTAAAATCAAAATAGTATAAACATGAATCAATCAAAAAAAAAAAGGATGTAATTTTGTGCTGACCAGGTTTGGAAAAGCTCTGATATTAAGACACTGCTAGGAGTAAAATTACAGTAATACACTCAAGCTGGGGAAAGGACTGTGGCAAGAAAGCTGTTAGGGGAAGTAGGATTCAACTGCTCTCACTTTATATTAGGCATTTGTCCATATTTAATAATCCAAACTATTCCATAATCAGTAGAAGTTCTTGCATTGATTAGTAGATGAGTAGTTTAGAAGACTGGTATAAATAAGATTTTTAATTTCTTAATACCTGAGATATGAGGCTGACCTACAGCTTAGTTATCTACCCTTTTCATTTTTAAAATCACAAATTCATTGAATAATTTAGGATCAAAGAATTCTTGAGAGGCCACATGGCCCAGCCCCTTTACTGAAGCAGGGTCACATTACTAGAGGTTGCTCATGGTGTGTGCCTGGTGAAGTGCTGAATGGCTCCAAGGTGGGTGTCTCCACAGCCTCTCTGGGCACCTGCTACAGGGCTTGACTACCCTTTTTGTTGCAACTTCTAGTCACTGCCTTTTGTATTATCTTGGTGTATCTTTGAGAGGAGTTTACCTCAGTCTTCTATCTACCCACCCATTAGGTAACAATTAGGTCTCCCTTAATTATTATTATTTTTTTTCCTTCTGGTTGAGCAAACCCAGTTCTCATGGTCACATATATCATGTACCCCAGCTGCTCACCGTCTTGGTGGCCTTTCATTAGCTCCAGTATATTCAAATTTTCATTGTACCAGAAGGCTCCAAACTGTTCATACTACTTCAGAACCTGTCTCGCAAGCTCTGAAGGGAATAATCAATTCCCTCAGCCTGCTACCTACAGTCCTTCTGATCCAGCCTAGTATGTGATTGCTCTTCTTTGCCACAAGGCCACAAAAGTGACTTGTGTTCATGCTATTATCCTTCAGGGCCCACAAATTCTTTTCTACAAAACTTTTCTAACCCAACAGCACCTAGCCAGTACTTTTGAAAGGCATTATTGCATCCCAGAGAGTTTTTATTTGCCTTTTTCAACTTTGTGAGATTTCTGTTGTCCTATTTTTCCAACCTAATAAAGTCCCCTTTGTCGTGGTTGAAGCCCAGCTATAAATCAGAACCACGCAGCCCCTCTCTCACTCTCCCCCTTCCACCCACTCCTGGAGAGATGGGGAGGAGAATCAAAATAATGTAACTCTCATCGGTTGAGATAAGAACAGTCCAGTAACTAAGGTATAACACAAGCCACTGCTGCTACCACCAATAATAATAATGATAAGGGAAATAACAAGTGGAGAGAATACAACCGCTCACCACCCACCGACTGATACCCAGCCCAACCCGAGCAGCGATTTGGGCCTTCCAGGTAACAGTTTATATAGTGGGCATGACGTGCTGTGGTATGGAATACCTCTTTGGTCAGTTTGGGTCAGGTGTCCTGTCTCTGCTTCCTCCTGGCTTCCCCTCCTCCTTGGCAGAGCATGAGACTCAGAAAGTCCTTGGTCAGAGTAAACATTACTGAGCAGCATATAAAAACATCAGTGTTATCAGTGCTGTTCCCAGGCTGAAAGTCAAAACCACAGCGCTGCACCAGCTACTGAGAAGGAGGAAAATGACTGCTACTGCTGAATGCAGGACAGTATCCACCACTTATTCCATACCATTCACGTTGTGCTCAGATCCCACATCTTCAATATACCATCACTCTTATGCATATATATATATACATCCACACAGAGAGAGAGAGAGAGAGAGAGCAGCTGCATGGTTCTGATTTATGGCTGAGCTTAAACCACGACACCCCTAAAAAACAATGTATAGTCAAATGCTAGTGTATGGGTCAATCTCCTTTATATTATCCACAAATGGTTGCTTTCCCCATGCCCAAGGAGCCAGACATCTTGTCCTAGAAAGCAATCAAGTTCAGGCACAATTTTCTTTTGCTAAAACCATGCTGGCTGTTTCTAGTCATCTTATTTTTGTTCTTGTACCTTCACATGCCCCCTATGAAGATTCGCTCTGTAATCTTCCTCAGGACTAAGATCAGGCTGATCAGTCTGAAGTTCCCCAGGTATTTCTTTCTTACCTTTCTTGAAGATTTGTGTGAGAACTGCCCTCTTCCAGTCATCAGGAAACGATGCCAATTGCCATGACCTGTTGGAGATGATAAATGGTGGCCTTGTTACCAGTCAGCATCCCCTGCACTGCTAGATGCATTCCATTTGGTTCCTTGGACTTGTGAATTAACAGTTTTCTGAGGTGCTCCCTAATTTCTGAAGTATTTGCTCTAAGCAGTGTATTACTCCAATCTCACCTCGCTTCCTGTTCCCCAGCGACTGTGATATGAGATTCAGAGATGTGGGCACCTGAAGACAGACCTGACCAGAAATTAATACAGAGAAAGCTTTTTGTATCTCAGCTTTTTCCATTTCCTTTGTCACCAGAACTGTCTTGATTTAAGCCCAGCTGGTAACTCAGAACCATTCAGCTGCTCACTCAGTCCCCTGCCTTCCTCCCCCCTGCTCCCAGAGGGATGGGGAGGAGAATCAGAGGAATTTAACTCCCATAGGTTGAGATAAGGACAGTCCAGTAACTAAGGTATAACATAAACCAGTACTGCTGCCACCAGTAATAATAATGATAAGGGAAATAACAAGGGAAGAGAATACAACCACTCACCACCCACCGATCGATACCCAGCCCTACCCGAGCAGTGATCTCGGGCTTCCAGGTAACTGCCCCCAGTTTATATATTGAGCATGCCGTGCTGTGGTATGGAAAGCCCCTTTGGTTAGTTTGGGTCAGGTGTGCTGTCTCTGCTTCCTCCTGGCTTCCCCTCCTCCTTGGCAGAGCATGAAACTCAGAAAGTCCTTGGTCAGAGTAAACATTACTGAGCAACAACTAAAACCATTGGTGTTATCAGCGCCGTTCCCAGGCTGAAAGTCAAAAACACGGCACTGCACCAGCTACTAAGAAGGAGAAAAATGACTGCTACTGCTGAACCCAGGACCGACTCACTAAGCAGTAGGATGGCAGGTTCATTAACTTTCTTTTTGCTGCCAGAATACTTACAGTCCTTTCTGTGCTGTTCAAATCCCTCACTATTTGTGGGTCCAATTGAATTTTGGCTTTTCTGACTCCATCACTGTATACTTAGGCACTGTCTCTGTGTTCACAGCAGGTAGCCCATCCTCCAACTCTAATCAGCTTATTTGTGCTACTTAAAAATCGAAAGCCTCCAACAGAAGGCACCCATCATTTGTAGAACAAAGATAACATAATTTTTCTAATTAATCCTTTAGTAAAATAACCAAAATGTGAAAACGTTACTGTTAGTCAAATTATAAGTATTTATATTTTAAAATTAAGAAATTAATATCAAAAAGTTGTTCACAAAGTTAAAGTTGTTATATATTAACTATCTGTTACCTACTTACCCCAGTATCTATCCACATACATGATGTGTGTCCCTGTGGTCAAAGGAAGGCCCTGTGGCCTTCCACAAGGAACAGCAGAAAGCTGAGCACATGGGTGTTTGCTACAGGGCTCATCAACATCCTTTCTTACAGTGTGATTGATATCCACAGTGGGTGGCTCCCCCTGGAGTTGCGTATTTCTTCTCCTAAACTGGTCTACTTCTTTTGCAATGTCTTCCAGGTGAATTTTCAAAGTTTCACAATAGTCTCCACCTTCCTCATTCAGAAAGATTTTTTTCCAGATCCAAAACTGAAACTAAACTAAACCTCACAAATATATTGCCCTAACTATGTCATGTAACATCTTTTTCGTGAGAATTCCCCGTGATTTTTGTTGAAATTATAATTGAATACTGCAACCAAGCATTTAGATTCCTTACTGAATTTTTGACTGGCCATTGGCGAATGAATATAGACAACACATATGCATGCATACTTGTAGTGCATTTATTGAATACAGAAATTTACAAAGAACTGGAAAACCAATAGAATTTCCAAAGTCTGACTGAAACAATTGTCTCACTTGAAGGTAAAAATGCGTTCTCAACATGTGGTATTGTCATGAAAAGCTAAAGGAAAGAAAATACATGTCTTGGTGTAATATATCATTATTTTTCTCATTCATCTGTATTCTGCATGAGAGGGATAAAGGTATGCATTGGCTGCATAGCAGATATTTTTAACCCATCAGATAACCTCAGACATTTTGATTCTCAGGAATGCTTTTTATGACATTCCATTAAGTCATCAGGTAGAAAAGAAGCAGATATATTTCCACAAATAATTAAAGGTTTTAAATATATAAAAAAATTTGGTTGCGTTTATGTTTGGTGTGTGTGTGTGTAGGGGTATATTTAAATCAAGAAAGTCTGGTGAAATAAAATTATAAAAAGAAAAAATAAAATGCAGTTAATTTGTGTCCATATAAACTGTTCCACTGAGTTCCAAGGATCCTAAAACTTTGTGTTAAAGAAAGATTTAGTGCTGTTCTCAATTCATGATCCAAAATAAGTAGCATGAGAGGACAGTGAACCTTGTTTGCTTCTCTTGTTGTTATTCTATCCCCACTAAAATATTCTACGTAACTTTTTAGCACAATTAAAAGCTACAGCAGTACATATAGAGCTTTAGCCTAGAAATATATGATGATACACCACCCAAGAACAACTGGAATACAAAGTATTTAAATTCAGGTTTTATCCCTGATTATTCATTTAAAAAACACCCTTAAAATAAATTCAGTGAACATGGCAAGAGACAAAAATTCATCAAGACAGTACTTTTGTTGGAAATACTAAGTCTAAATATCATATTCATAAAACCTCAACTTCTTAAGGATATCCCATTGCACTGTGCTCATCCATGTTCATTCTGATACCTCTTCCCTGCAAGATATCTCCTCTTTTAACATTTTCCTATAAGCTCCCAATCATCCTTTCTCCTCTTGTTATACCTAGAAGCCTTCACCACGAACTGCCATGGTTCTCTTTTATCCTGGCTCCAGTGAGCTGCTGAACCATCCTCCCTGGCTGCATTTCCTTCTGAATTGTTGCTAAATGTCCCTTCCTCTTCTATTACCGTTTTCTTTTTCTAAAAGTCTGTGCACCATTGTATCAATACAAACTGCACTTAAATTCTCAATTTACTTGGTGTTCTTCATGTCCCTTGCTTTCTCCTATGAAGCCAAGGCCTTTACCTCTGTTGGAATTTCACACATTCTTCTCTTCCTGGGGTTGATGCTACCCTTAAGGTCTCTTCTCTTAGTGTCCTTCTGACTTAATCCTGTGGCAAAGCCTATTGATAAAGACATAGACCAAATTCTACATTTATATATAAAATTATTCATGTATACAAATTAAACACACATTAGAAACACACATTTTCTTCATTTTATTTACAGGCTGTGTAGTAAACAAAATATTATTAGTGCCATTGAATCTGAAATAAACATTATTAAATAAGGAAAAGAAAAATAAGACTGAATTTTGCAAGCATAAAGTACATTAATTGCCATGAATTAAGACAAAATTTAGGATGTAACAGCTGATATATAACTGCTGACTGAATCATGAAACGGGGATGATGCTTTAAGGTCTTATGACATTTTTCTATTCAGGAAATATCTTTCCTGGTTGTTTCTGGTTCTTTTCTAATAAGTCTACCTCTGGAAAGTGGTGTGGGGCAATCCAACTCATTTCTTTATATATAAAGTTATGAAAAGTGGGTAAAGGACGGAGACGAGGGTGGGTAGAATACATGCAGCCAGAGAAATACAGAAAGGTTAACTTGAACCAGGCCTCTCTTCAGATGACAGGATGAAAAAGATGATGTCTTCTGGGTAGAAAAATCTGATATCGTAAGATTACTTAACTTACACTTTCGATTATATGAACAAGTAGGCACAAGTACAAATTAAAAAAAAAAAAAAGAACAAAGGTGTAAGGGATTTCATTATCCAAGGAAATACTAAGGTGCAAGCAGAATAAGTGTGGATTTAGTGAAATTTTCATGTCAGGAAATACATCTCGTTAAATTACTCATGATCTCATTTCTATTCAGAAGTGTCTACCATTATTCCTTCTGTTCTTAAAAGCAAACACAGCAGATTTTTTAACTTAAGCTAGCATTACCTATATTATTCTGAGAGAAATGAACAATTATTTCTTAACATGTGAGAAATATTCTCCAAACATCTTATTCAAACTCATACGCACAAGTCATTTAAAGGCACAAAAATAAAAGCAAAGATCTAAGCATAATAATGCATCTTTAAATTCAGGGGCTGGCCATAGAACAAGTCAAAAACTGTAAGAGTCAGTTACAGACAAGATGCCTAATGCATAATTTCTTATATAATGGTGATGATACCATTTGTTCTGAACTTCACAGTCTCCTCCTTATCCTGGCCAGACCTCTAATAAGAGGAAGTTAAGCTATCAGGGGAGACAGAGAGAACATGTAATGCATATACAGAACAAGTTTATGGATGTATTTTGGGATAAAGCACTTTCTAGAATGTCTGCCATGATCTTTCTATTTAGGAGTATCCAGCATTATCCTCCTCTTTTTTTCAGTAAACACACTTCTGGTCAGCCTGTCCTCAGATATGTCTGCTTAGTCTGTAAGAATATGTTAACTTTGCATGAATTAAAAAAGAAGATCCAAATCTAGCAGATAAACCGATGAAAAAGAATTCTTTTCATGATTTTCTTTCTCAGCATGTCTTAGAATAATATCTACCTATGAATCTCTTTCTCCATTTAAATATGGATTTATGGCATTTCTCTGTCCCTTCTCTGAAAACAATCATATTTAAGCTCATCTTTGTATAAAAGTGTAGCTTATCCAATCTAAATAAACAAATAAATGTAGCTTTACATGGCTTGTAAATGGACAAAAAATTAACTCCCACAAACCAAAACAGATTAACACAGAGCAGCCATATTCTGACATGTGGATAAAAATGTAGTTAATCAAAATGCATGCACTAATAAAAATAAATATAAATATTTACATTTAATTGGAGAATTATTTGTAAGTATCATTTATAAGTGCAAGGTCCTACACCTGGGTCGGAGCAATCCCAGGCACAGCTACAGGTTGGGCAGAGAAGAGATTCAGAGCAGCCCTGAGGAGAAGGACTTGGGGTGTTGGTCGATGAGAAAATGAACATGAGCAGGCAGTGTGAGCTCGCAGCCCAGAAAGCCAACGTATCCTGGGCTGCATCAAAAGAGTGTGACCAGCAGGTTGAAGGAGATGATCCTGTCCTTCTCCTCTGTTCTTATGAGACCTCACCTGGAGTATTGTGTGCAGTTCTGGTGCCCTCAACATAAAAAGGACATGGAACTGTTGGAACAAGTCCAGAGGAGGACCACGAGGATCATCAGGGGACTGGAGCACCTCCTGTATGAAGACAGGCTGAGGAAGTTGGGGCTGTTCATCCTGGAGAAGAGAAGGCTGGGTGGAGACCTCAGAGCAGCCTTCCAGTATCTGAAGGGGGTCTATAGGGATGCTGGGGAGGGACTCTTCATTAGGGACTGTAGTGATAGGACAATGGGTAACGGGTTCAAACTTGAACAGGGGAAGTTAAATTGGATATAAGGAGGAAATTCTTTCCTGTTAGGGTGGTGAGGCACTGGAATAGGTTGCCCAGGGAGGTTGTGAGTGCTCCATCCCTGGCAGTGTTCAAGACCAGGTTGGACGAGGCCTTGGGTGACATGGTTTAGTGTGAGGTGTCTCTGCCCATGGCAGGGGGGTTGAAACTAGATGATCTTAAGGTCCTTTCCAACCCTAACTATTCTATTATTCTAAGATGAATTTTTCACTAGAAATTATTTAATGATCAGTGGTACCTGAATATATCCGAACTATTTAGCTACTTATTCAGAAATGTAATGTACTTCTTAAGCATTTTTTAAAGAAAGCAAGGTGAGTGTGTAATGGAGAGTACAGGTCAGAGTACACAAAAAAGAAAATAGACTTCTCAGCAAGAGACATGAGGCTTGTAGTTGTGTGAACACAATGTCAGCCAGGTGTATGACTACTTTCTGTGCTCAGAAAGAAATTTTCAGCTATGATTTGTGTAACTAGAAGATGAAGTGATTGCTTGCATTTATATACAGTGACTTTGAAAATATCATGTTCACTTAAAAATAGATTTCTAACAGTACAGCAGTAGCACTAAGTCTTTTTCGGCTCTTCTTGAAAGTATTGTTCTGATTTCAGTGGCCACACACTGCTAAATTACTCACTTCACTTGCAGTGGAGGGTGCTCTTTGTCTCAGTGCAATCTTCAGAGGTATAAATCAAAGACTAAGAGTGAAAAGTCAAGTTCACCTTTGCACAGGACTGATAACACTGATACTAAAGTGCTAAATGTAGTTCAATTGTCTAAACCTGGAAAGTGGAGAAGGGAAAGAAACAGCTGCAGAAAGAACTGCTCGAGTGCTAGAAAAAATCCTTCACAGAGAACTCAATATATTTGGCTTTTCTTAAGAGAGTTGCATTAGAGTAAGTGCCTTTATGGTGGGCATGGATACTAGATGCAGGAGCACTCTTGAAAGGCATTACAAGAGCTGATTTCAAGGAAGCTGAAGAAAATGTGATAGAAATGGGACACAGAAGTAGTTATTTATTGTTTGTAACTTAGTGGTGTCTAGGAATCCTAGTCAAGGAGCAAAACAAAAAGATTTTAGCTTTGTTTTTCTTTTTTTGGCTTAAACTGCTTTCAGTTATAGCATTAAGCAAATGCTAACAGCTGAATGTAAGCAACTTTGTAAAGTATAATGACTGGCAATTTGTGAAAAGCTACCTTAGATTAACCAAGATTAAAAATCTGAGATGTCTGGTTTAAAATTATATAAATTTAACTTCAGGATTGTACAGTGGCCAGAGTTTACTTGGCATCAGTTAAATTCAAAGAATACCTACCTGCATGTGATTAACAGACTAGCATTTACATCTACTTTTGCTTTGGAATTATTAAAAACCAGCTAAACCAAATGATCAATAGGCTATCCATCTTCTTCCCTTGCCCTCTTACTTTTCTCTCAAATCCTAGCTTAAAGCTACAGCTCTTCCTGATTGGTTGATGCAGGCAGTTTATAGGTCTGCCATAGCACATATGGGGTCATAAGAGAATGCATGCATCACTAAATTCAAGCATCTCCCTATGTGACCTCTAACTATTGGTGTATGTTAAAAGTATAAGTGAGCATGAGAAATGAGTGTTCTAGCCTTGCATGCTTTATTTTTTTAACTTACAAGCCAGCATTGCTCAGATGGTTTTCATAAGCGATATTTTTACCAAAGAAAATTGCAAAGTCTGCAGAGTTCAAAATAGAAATAATTTTTGCAAAGTAACACACAAGCACATATATAGATTTATAAATGTATGTGTCGTGGTTTAAACCCAGTCAGGTAATTCGTTCGCTCACTTCCCCCCCCCTTTCTTGCCCTCCCCCTGCTCTCGGAGGGATGGAGAGGAGAACTGAAAAGAATGCAACTCCCACGGGTTGAGATAAGAACAGTTTAGTAACTAAGGTATAACACAAATCACTACTGCTACCACCAATGATAATAATGATAAAGGAAATAACAAGGGAAGAGAATACAACACCTCAGCACCAGCTGACCGATAACTTGCCCCCCAAGCCCGACCAAGCTCCGACCGATACCTCCTCCAACCCTGCAGTCTCCCAGTCCTTCCGGCTAACTCCCAGTTACATCCTGGGCATGACGTGCTGTGGTATGGAATACCTCTTTGGTCAGTTTGGGTCAGGTGTCCTGTCTCTGCTTCCTCCTGGCTTCCCCTCCCCCCTGGCAGAGCGTGAGGCTCACAAAGTCCTTGGCCAAACCAAAACATCGCTATCAGCTCTGTTCCCGAGCTGAAAGTCAAAACACTGCACTGCACCAGTTAACACAAAGGAAAAACATGACTGCTACTGCTGAACCCAGGACATTATCCACCCCTTATTCCATACCATTCACGTCGTGCTCAGATCCCACATTTTCAATATACCATCACTCTTATCTCAGTGCACTCTTATCTTAGTGCATGGACCAGTCCCTATAAAGCTGCTGAGTCCACCTGGTCCATGATGTCAGGCTCCATCTCTTGTAACAGTCTTCCAGAGCAGGAGAGACTGTGTGCAGTGTTTACACTTGTGAATAACCTGGGCAATAGTGTCCATTGCTAAGTCCACCCCTCGATCATGAGTCCATCTCTGTGTTGCATCTCTGCTCTGATGGCCTGAAGTGCCATGGGCCCACCAGGCTCAAAATAATTCACTGTCCCCTTAAGCAGTTACTGCAGCTTGTTGCTGGGGACTCCATACAGCTGCCTTCCATCTCCGATGCTTCCAAAGCACTGGAGGGGCCCAGTGGACTAGATACTTGCCCATACTCTCACACACACCCTGCCACTCATGACTGTCCAGCCTTGGGGAAAACCTCTTGGTCCCCCTATATTGTCGTCTAACCCCAGACAAGACCCAAACCTGACTCTGCTTAACTTTTGAGATCAGACAAAATGGTGGTGGGTAGAACACACTCTGTGTGTGTGCCAACATGCTGATCCCCATCACAATCAGCAGGCAGGTCCCAAGGATACCCAAAGGCCATTCAAAACCTTCAGAACTCTCAAACGATGCTGCTGTACTTGTCACTGGGGCTGGTGTAGCTGCTGTGCTTGCCGGCTCTCCCACCACCAGCTTCTCTTTTCCTGAGTCCAGCTCTTCCTCCTCTGCCTTGCTGGGAAATGCTGCGTGGTCTCCTGCATCCTCCTGGGGCTCGGCGGGCGGCTTCCGGGGGATGCTCTCGGCCGTCGCGGGGCTCGGCTCGGCCGCGGGGCTCGGCTCCTCCGCCGCCTTCTCCCTCTGCTCGGCAGCCGCCTCCTTCCGCTCCTCGACCGCCCCGACCTCCTCCACCGGCAGCCGTCTCCTCGCGGCCTCCGGCCCCGCTCCCGCCGCCGCTTGGTCCCCGGGGCCGCTCTCCCGGGCCGGTTCGGCTGCCGCCGGCTCCCGGGGCCGCTCCCCCTCGGCTCCCCGCAGCCTCACGAAGATGGAGAGTAGGGCGAGGGCCAGGACGGTGAAGAGCAGCCGGACGGCCAGGTACAAGTCCACGGCCACGTCTGTCCCGCCCTGCTGCTGGAACCCGCCCGTATTACAAGCCGTTGCCATAAAGCACAGTGAGACAAGAACCTTAGCCCAGGCCCCACACTTGATAAACACTAACACAGCAAATACCGGCTCTAAGTAAGTTACAGCATTCTGAAGCTGTGAGATCAATAGAAACAACTCTGAGAGCCAATAAATCGTCATTGTGATGAGTGACTATTAATCTGGTCAGATCTGTCGTTATCTCAACCCTTCGTGCCCCATGTTGGGCGCCAAAAAGAACTGTCGTGGTTTAAACCCAGTCAGGTAATTCGTTCGCTCACTTCCCCCCCCCCTTTCTTGCCCTCCCCCTGCTCTCGGAGGGACAGAGAGGAGAATCGAAAAGAATGCAACTCCCACGGGTTGAGATAAGAACAGTTTAGTAACTAAGGTATAACACAAATCACTACTGCTACCACCAATGATAATAATGATAAAGGAAATAACAAGGGAAGAGAATACAACACCTCACCACCCACTGACCGATAACTCGCCCCCCAAGCCCGACCAAGCTCCGACCGATACCTCCTCCAACCCTGCAGTCTCCCAGCCCTTCCGGCTAACTCCCAGTTACATCCTGGGCATGATGTGCTGTGGTATGGAATACCTCTTTGGTCAGTTTGGGTCAGGTGTCCTGTCTCTGCTTCCTCCTGGCTTCCCCTCCTCCCTGGCAGAGCATGAGGCTCACAAAGTCCTTGGCCAAACCAAAACATCGCTATCAGCTCTGTTCCCGAGCTGAAAGTCAAAACACTGCACTGCACCAGTTAACACAAAGGAAAAACATGACTGCTACTGCTGAACCCAGGACAGTATGTTTAAAAACACTGGGAACAATTCAGCTATGTAAGATGAGAGGAAAATTCTGATCAGTCAATAATATAGCGTTATCAAGAGAACTGTAGCTAACATTGGGTCAGGAACTAAAACATGAAAAAAATGTATTCTAAAAGGTGAGGAGATCACACCACTGTAATAACAGTCTGAATAGCTACAGGACTGCACTAGATTTAAAACGAGCACTATATAAAATGATCTCCATAACCAGCATAACCAACCTGTGAACCCCAGAGATTAAAACTGCAGTTTAGCAAGTAGGTTATAGGTAAAGTATGAAAAGTACTACTTCAGAAAATCTACAAGCTAAGGTTTTGTCAACAACTATAAACTGAAAATGAATGTGTGTGATCGTATATGAGCAGAAGGACTGTGTAAGAGAGTCTGGTTGATTCATGTTACTGGTTCACATGGCTTTCATAGTCACACTTGGTTTCTGGACTAATCAAGGATAATGGTGACAAATTAATTTGCCTTCATTTTGTTATAAAATGCTTCTGTATTGGTCACTGTTCTAGGTGACTCTACAGTACTATATTTATAGTGATAATTGTGCTGATACCTCACACTTTCTGTCTTGAGGTATTACTGATGTAATTTGTCTTTTTATGCATAAAGTTGAAATGGATCAAAGATGAAAGAAATAGCTTACAATAATTTAAAATTCAATCATACATAAGATGAGATTCTGTTTTCAAAGATTTGATCAAATACCCATTCATTTTCAATAGTTTATTGAAAGATTTGGTCAGTCTGAAGTAGAGATATTATGTTTGATTTTTTCCTTTTGTTATGCTTTTGTATAGATATTTTCAAGATCTTTCTGAAGATCTTTTCTAAGTAAAGCAATTTAGCTTAATATGACAGAAATGAAAAAAAAACACTCTTCTCAAATAGACTATAATGAAACATCAGATCTGATATGAAACATGACCACAGCTGAGGGCTGGTTGGTATTATAAAATAACTGACTGATATTTCTAGTCAAGATTTTCTTATGCCAGAATGGTTGCTTATCATGATTAAGCAGCACAATCAGACTGAATACCTTGTTCACCAGTGATTTCTGTAAAAGTAAGATTACACCCTGACACCTGTACCTTCAAATAATCAGGCTGAATTATTTCTCTGTAACCGTCTCAGAAAGTAGCTTGAAGTTTCCCAATATTCACCATTCTCTAACATAAAGGCAGGTACATAGGATAAGAGGAAAACTCAGGTGATCTTTTGCTGGGACCGTTGCTTGGTGGTTTTGTTGTAATGACATAATACCAGGCCTACTGGAAGCAATTTAGTTCTTTGCAAAAGCCAGCTGAGAATTAATTGTCCTTCAGGGTCCCAAAGGGCCTGTTCCTTGCCCAGAGTGATGTTACTAACAGCCTTAATGGAATTGTTGCTACATCATCTGCAAACATAATCTGTACATGACGACATTTGGCTAGGGCAGATGTTCTCTTCCCACTTGTGAATGCTACAGTATACCATTACAGGTGAAGGAAATGCATTATTTCCACTTCCCATGCTAATCAATCAGATGGAAAAAAAAAAAAAAAATCTTTGGAAATAATATATAATATCAGGAAGCATGGTACTGTCACTGAAAATTGTCATCCAGCAGCTCCTAGATCATCATGAGTGGAGGTAGACATGGACTACACAATGGAATAGTATCAGTGTATCAGTGTCAGAAGCAAGAAAGAAAAATGAAAAGAATATTCACTGGTTGAAATGTGAAAAAATAGCATGCATTGATTTAGAATTCATCCCATTTATAGTTCAGCAGTGGCTCATGAAATTAGAGTAGCTTCATACTGGGGTAGCTCAATTTAGAAGGTCTTCTCCAGTGAAGAAGACTTGAGTGCTTCAAGTATTGCCTTGTTACTAAGAAAAACCTTTTCCTCAGGTAACACCATAGAAGTGTGGATGTAAAATTATTGCTACTGAGAGCATGTTAAGATCAACAGGTTCTAGATTCCTTTGAATAATCAGGACTATTCCTAATGCAACCTGGTAAAAAGACAGACTGAAAAATCAACATCTGGATAGATGTGGTATAACCCATACCAAAACCTAACTTCATTTTTTGAAAATAAGTCTTTGCATAGTTTTAATTCTCAGCTAATTAAGGCAGGATCAGAGGTGGTTGAAAGAGAAACTTTTACACCTTTACAGGGAGGTGTAGAGGTTGATGGAGAGCCTGGGAAATTCAAAGGCCAGAGATATTGTGAAGGAGAGCAAAGGGATTAGGATTGCTCAAATGCGTGGGGATATATAAAGAGAATGAATTTCATAAAAGAAGAAAAAAAAAGAAAAGCTCTTTCAGTTTTCTTTTAATAACTGGGTGTTTTAGTGAGCTACAAACATGAAAATCAGTTGTAACCAATTGAAATTATTCTGTGATATGCATATTGTTAGAAGTAATGCAGCTGTAATCTGAATGAATTCTGTGTGCATCTGAGATTTGCTGGAATGTGCAGCAGTGCCTACGGAGAATCACAGCCCAACTATCCGTTTTCTCTGCACTCAGTAACTCCATGCTTAATGGCATGTAGAACTAGGAGCAATGCTGCTTTTTAGGGTGTATTTAGGGTGCATCAAAAGGAGTGTGACCAGCAGGTTGAAGGAGGGGATCCTGACCCTCTACTCTGCTCTTGTGAGACCTTACTTGGAGTATTGTGTGCAGTTCTGGTGTCCTCAACATAAAAAGGACATGGAACTGTTGGAACAAGCCCAGAGGAGGGCCACAAGGATGATCAGGGGACTGGAGCACCTCCTGTATGAAGACAGGCTGAGAAAGTTGGGGCTGTTCAGCCTGGAGAAGAGAAGGCTGCATGGAGACCTCAGAGCAGCCTTCCAGTATCTGAAGGGGGCCTATAGGGATGCTGGGGAGGTACTCTTCATTAGGGGCTGTAGTGATAGGACAATGGGTAACGGGTTCAAACTTAAACAGGGGAAGTTTAGATTGGATATAAAGAGGAAATTCTTTCCTGTTAGGGTGGTGAGGTACTGGAATAGGTTGCCCAGGGAGGTTGTGAATGCTCCATCCCTGGCAGTGTTCAAGGCCCAGTTGGATGAAGCCTTGGGTGGCATGGTTTAGTGTGAGGTGTCCCTGCCCATGGCAGGGGGGTTGGAACTAGATGATCTTAAGGTCCTTTCCAACCCTAACTATTCTATGATTGTATGATTCTATGATT